>NC_140910.1:8851566-9451566 GCF_045865225.1 Trachurus japonicus
GAACATTCTGTCCAATACACACCATTATTTAATCTCATAATTTTCTTCCAACAAAAATGATCATGGTCATTGATCAGGGATTGATCAAAACTATATGGACCTATCAAAAACGTGGAGTAAATACGACAATACACACGACTTGTGTCTAACTGTTTAAAGTTTTAAATGGAGTCTCTAGGTGGAAAGTAGCCTGAGCGTCGACGTTTGTTAAACTCCAATGATTGGTCTTTTTTTTCCGCCGTTTCCCATAGACTTACTGCAAAAAATTCGTGCGCAGTATAAATCGCGACTTACGTCAGCAAATATCAACGATACCTGTTGAGGGGAAAAGTAATAGCACAGCGGGATCACGATCAAGCCGCCGTTTTTGATATATAATATGTCCTCAACTTGTTGGAGTGCAGGACTAGTAGCGGACCGAATGTTGCGTGAAGTGGAAAAAATAATAATAACTAGATAAAGTACCATTTCCTGATGACATGCGTGGTGTTGGACTGCTGACAGCAGACTGACCGCTGTTGCAGGAATTAGCTAAGTAGAGCAAGCAGTGAATCACCATACAAATGGGTTGCCAAGGTAGGTATCGCACCCACAGACCTCATGTTCAGCAGACTGTTCACTTCCCTGCCTCTAGGCCAGTGTATACACAGTTGCAGAGAGATGTTGTTCTGGGGGGGGTGTGTGACACTGCACTCTGTCTCACGCTGAAGTTAAACTAGCCCAACGCTGTAGTTCCAGTGCCAAAAGTCAATCTTAGTGCGGTGGTCTTTTAAACAATGACAAGAAACAGTGGTTCACATCAATACCAAGATCGAATGTCAAGGGTGAGGTTACGAGAATAGGGGGGGGGCGCATTAGCATTATCATGTGTTGATCTTGTGACCAGACCAAGTGGTATTGGTTTAAAGGTCAAAGTTGGTGGACATAACTAGACTGCCTCAGGTGGGTTTTGAACCTGTGACCTTGTTGAATGGTTGGCAGGGAGAGGAGCCTTATCCATCTAGGCCCGTTCCAACAACTTGCAATGAAAGTAGAGGTTGAGGACTGTTGGATGAATGTGAGATTTTTCAATGAGCTTAAATGTCACACTCCCGACCCTTTTCGGCATTTTAAAACCGCTCAGTTGCCATGCACTTTTAGCAATTCACCTCTGGGGGGTGGGCGGAGACCTGCCTGTTTTGCACCCGCCCAAGCCACCTCCGTCGCACCCCACCCCCCGCGTTTGCTGACAGCTGGACCATTGTAAATTACGATTCAGAGGCCATTTAGTGTAAACCTCTCCACTGGATTTGATCCCAGACTGGAGCATAGTCCTTGCCTCACAGTGCAAGCTTGCCTCTACAGCGTGAGCTATACCTGATTATACTCCTTGACAGCTAACCGAGCTGCCAGCCTTTCAACTCTGAGCCATATGAAGGAACTTTTGTGACAGACTGTATTATTGTTAAAATAGCCAATATGTTTAAAATAAATAGGAAAGACCAGAAAAATTTCTGCATCTGTTCCTGCACCCATGATTACACGCACCCGGTCCCTTGTCATAGAGGCTCCCACTCAAGGAGCCTGGGGAAAGTAGATAATCTCACAATTCCGATGATTGTTTACACTCGTGTCTAATCATAAACAGTTCAGATGTTATAAATATGTTGTTGAGGTTTGATGCCGATAAAAAACCAAGTAATCATATCATGGTACACAATGAATAGCTGGAAGTTTCTATTGCAGCCATAAACACAATTCTGAGTTGATGGACACCCTAAGAAACAACATATTAGACTATTAGGCGTACATTGTATCATGAATTAATCATAAGGGGAAAATAATTCACTTAATTGGTGTTTTGAGGCTAAGAATTGAACCAGCATCCGTTAGGTCTCAGAAAGCAAGCAAAACGCTAGGCTACAGACAGACGACAGTATGTGAGGGGGTAAAGAAAAACCTTTATAAGAGGATCACTGGCTTCTGTTCAAAAAAAAAAAGTTAAGGAATCGAACCCATGACCTCATGATCAATAAATCTTTACTCTGCCACTTCGCCTCAGAGAGCACAGACATAAGCAGGTTGTCAGACAGAGTTGTGGTGAATTCTCGCATTGGGCCTCAGTATGAGAGCAAGAGAGCTCCCTGGCTGCATTTAAAAAATATTTAAAATTATTATCAAGTCTCTTTGCATTTTGACCAGAAATTTTAGCCAGAAGACAAGTGTGCTACAAAACTGGAGAAAATAATTTGTCTAGAGTTTAATTTGCTGAAAATGTTTAAATATTTGAAAATAGTATAAAATAGTTAAAAAGAGGAAAAAGTTAATGCCGATAAAGTTCAAAAAAAAGCTGACGTTTTGGATATATGAATTGTTGATATAGCACAACACCTAACACACTTAAACCATATGGCCACAGGTGAAACCTGAAGTTACAATGAGCTTATATACTTATGAGGAATCAAAGACTGTCCAATCGACAGTCTGGGAATAAATTGGAATCAAAAGTATGTCAAGCAATGTATGTTTTGATTTTTGAAATGTTCTGAGGCAGGACTTCGAAACCGATGTCCATATGATCTCTATAGCCTGTACTCGTGCCACTCGGCTACAGAGAGCTCACTGCTTTCTAGACGCTGTTGTCAGTCATTGTAATGTGTTGATGGTGCTGCAACTGGTTATGAGTTAATCAAGAAGATAACAAACACCTGTAACCAATTGAAGGCGGTGGGAGGATGAGAGCAGAATTCAACATAACATAACATAGAGTTCTTCCATTGGATTCGACACCTGTGACCTTTAAGGGTTGGCAGGCAGTCGACCGCTGTACCCCCTACTACTACAGTGGCGAAAAGTTGTGAGTTGTTTTGTGAAGACGAAGAGGTTAGGGGTTGAGACTTTTGCATGAGTGTTGGAGTGAGATTTTTGTGGAAAAATGTTTTAAAATATTTTGAAAAAGTTATTAATTAGTTTAAAAAGGAGAGAAAAGGTAATGCCGTTTAAAGTTCCAGCTAAAAAAGCCTTGCCGTTTTTGGATATTATGAATTGTTGTTGAAATGTAGCACTAAGTTATCGAAGAGGACTAGAAGAAGTCCGTGTAAAAAGGCCGGAAGGGAATGAAAATGGTCCAAACAGTGAAGAACAATAGTGTGAACTGATTCCAGCTAGTCACACTAATTATAACTTTGAAGGAGAAATATTTCCTTCTCGGGAATTTTGAAATGGGCCGCGGGTTATCTGCCGATTTTGCCTCTCTGTCAACATGGGAATCAAACCCACGATCTTACAAGGCAAGGACAGAGCCTGATCAGACGGACATCATGATCATCTTTCTATAAGCCACTGATATGCGAGGAGCTGTAACCACATTAGGTTACCCTGTGTTAATGTTGTGTGTGTGTGTGTGTGTGTGGGTGTGTGCTTGCGTTGTGTGTGTGTTGTGTGGACTACCACACCAAGGTTTAAACTTTAAACCAGAGTAAATCATGGTTTAAGTTTAAATTCTGTTGCACGTTTAACTGTGTTTGTAATCCTACCATGAAGGTGTGTGTGTTGTTTGTCGTGTGTTAGTGTGTGTGTAGTGTGTGTGACTGTAATCACATTGAAGCTGGCTCTAGAGTCTGTGTGTGTGGGTGGCTGGTGTGTGTGTGTGTGTGTGTGTTTGTGTGTGTGTGTGTGTGGGACTGTAATCCTGAAGCTGGCTCTAGAGTCTGTGTGTGTGTGTGTGTGTGTGGTTGTGTGTGCTGATCCTGTGAGTTGTGCTCTAGAGTGGTGTGTGTGTGTGTAGAGTTGTGTGTGTGTGTGTGGTTGTGGTGCTGTGTGTGTGACAGTAATGCACATGAAGCGGGCTCTAGAGTTGTGTGTGTGTGTGTGACATGACCTGTGACAATAGTTAGTTAGTAGCTGCATCCGTAGTCAGTGCTGATTTGCTGTGTCTGTGTTTATTAACATTAAACGAGCGCCAGGTGGAGTGTTTATGAAGTTACGAGCTCTGGCTGAGGATCAAAGAGGTTACCACGGCGATAGGGGCCACCGCAGGCTGAGACAGACAGAAAACGTGTGAGAAAAACAGCCATTTTCTGCCTCTAAACCGGTCTCACAAGTAGGGCTTAGCATGACAAAACGGTAACTCGTATCAGAACAAAACACAGATCAACGTTGCTCTAAGGACTTACTGAAAATTTCGTTACGATTTGGTGTTTCTACAGTAAATATTTTGGCGACGCTGGCAGTTTTAAAACATCAGGCCGTTCTGCTCCTCTCAGAAATATATTTGTATTGGACTCAATGAGGAGCAGGGACAGACGTGTGCCGCACTCAGAGGCTGATTCTGTCAATTCTGTAAGTCTCTCTGATATTTTGAGCACATGACATGAGAGATAACAAGTTTGTCTTACAAATTCTGAAAAAATTATGTCTGTAGAGTGTAAATTGTGGCCGTCGGTCGCAGTTTATCCAGAAAAAAATACAGAATGTTTCTTCACTCTCTCCCACTCTAACCGATGATGTCACGCACTCTGACACGAACATTCCATGCAATACACACCCACATTATAAACTCATAATTTCTCCACAAAAATGATCATGGTCATTGGTCAGGGATTGATCAAAAACTATATGACCTATCAAAACGTGGAGTAATACGACAATACACAAGACATTGTGCTATACTGTTTAAAAGTTTAAATGGAGTCTCTAGGTGAAAGTATGCCTGAGCAGTAAGACGTTTGTTAAACTCAATGATTGGTCTCTTTTCGCTCTTTTTTTTTCGCCCGTCCCATTGACTTACATGCAAAATTTTTGCGCAGTTCGAGTGTAATATCGCGGATCTTACGTCCGCGATAATATTCGGTAACTGAGACTGTTGAGAAAAGTTATAGCACAGCGAGCACCGATGTCAAAGCCGCACACAGTTCTGGATATAGTTATATGTCCTGCAATCTCGTCGAGTTTGCGGGGACTAGTATTGCGGACTCGAAAGTCGGCGGGAAGTGAACCGGAAGTATGATAATAATTAAGATAGAGAAAAAATCCACACAATAACCAGTAGTGCCCGGCTTTCGCCGGGCACTGGTCCCTGCCGGCTATGTCATATGCTGTTGGGCACCAGTGCCCGGTGCGATTGCCCGCGGGCCCTAATAAGGAAGAAAAAAATCCACACAATAACAGTAGTGCCCGGGCTTCGCCCGGTGCATCTCCGGTCCCTGCAGCTATTTCATGCTGTTGGGTCCAGTTGCCCGGTGCGTTGCCGCGGGGCCCTAATTAAAGGTCAAGTGGACGAAGGACTACTAAAACTTTTCATATTTTGTCCATTATAAAAGTTATCAATCGTCATCAGTTGATAATCTATACGTTGTTATCACCAACAGACTGAGTTTGTTCACATGTGTCTGTCATCAGTTCTTTAGCTGCAGACATGCTAACAGACTTGCATATGTTGGAGACAAACAGTGAACTACAACATTAATATATTGAGTCATTTAAAACGATTAGTTGATTGCAGTAAATGCCTGATGTTCGTTTATCAGGCTGGTGAAAATAATGCTCCCTGTTTGCTTCAAAGTTTTAATGCTACATACTGTATATGGGGAACAGTCTTCTATTTAAATGCATTTGTTCTGTACACAGTCCTCTTCTACTGTACTCTTTATATATTCACATTAAACAGAATCACACGATACCTGCACTGGGTAAAGCAGGTCCTCAAGACGGTCAGCTGTCCCTGGACAGGAACAAGTATCAATGCATCAACATTCACCCTGCCAGTCATCAGATATCCTGCCGGCCAAAGGACCATTGATGGAGCGGTTTTCCACATCCTGAGGACTGTACTCTATGACAAGGAAGGGAGGGCTCGAGGGCGAAGGCCCCTGTGAGCATTATGTCACTATGAAACAACCAACATCAATGAGATATACATAGGAAAATGGTGAATGTCTCAGGCAGCAGAAAATCAAATGGTTGTCATAGTGTCCAGGGAAACATCTGTGTTGTTGTTGAAGCAATGGCACTGGAGGTCACAGGGCAAGGATAAAAGATTTAGAATACTTTGTTTAAATTCAAAGGTGAAGAAATTTTTTTTATAACAATGTAATTATTGTCTTATTTATATATTCCTGATTAGAATATTTTACTTGCTGACGCGCACAAGTAAATTTTTGCCAAACATTAACCGATACTAGTAGTTGTAGTTCACATACACACTTCATTGAGCAGAATGACGCGTTCAATCGCGTGTTACAGTAGTATGTCAATGGAGTTGTCTGGGGGGGCGAGCAGTATTTTGGCTTTGTATAGAGCGCCCATATCGTTGTGGCACGCCTGTGAATTTTCTCGC
Organism: Trachurus japonicus; assembly: GCF_045865225.1. Classification (NCBI taxonomy): domain Eukaryota; kingdom Metazoa; phylum Chordata; class Actinopteri; order Carangiformes; family Carangidae; genus Trachurus; species Trachurus japonicus. Next base: position 8,857,883 of record NC_140910.1, read on the forward strand.
TTTAGAGCGCATGTAGCATCTTAATGATCGCTGTGTGTGTCAATATGATCGGAACAGCGCGCGCGCTGAATTACGTTTTGAAAGTATTGTGAGAATTTGAGAGATAGATTCATGAGGATGCAGAGGATGTAACAATGGAATTATTGAAGGACTATGCGTGTTTGTCCGGCCAAAAGAGTGATGACGTCACGTATGGCTGACACAGGCAAATGTGGAGATGCCATAAGCGTATGTACTGTTGTTGTCTTGACGAGAGGTGTTATCCAGAAGAACCAGAGTCACACCGCAAGACAGTCGCGGACTCTTGTGCTCAGAGTGTCATGCGTTTTGATGTCTATCCTACAAGAACACAGAGAACGTTGTCAAAGGTAGAGTTATGTATATAGAGGTCCAGCAGAAACTAGAGAAATAAGAATTGAATAGCCAGAATCAACACTCTTAGAGAGGATAGCCGTAGACTCGCGAGAAGGAAATAGACAACACGTAAAAATATATATTTACATTTTAATAAATAATGTAAGATAGCTTAGCTCAGGTCGTGAGACTGTGATGTGTGTGGACTAAAAATAAATCAGTTACAGAAGAAAAGATAGTTGGACAGTGTTGATATACAGAGAGTGGCATGAAGGAATTCCGCTAGAGCTATTAAACCGTATGCAGAACCTGCAATATACAATACATAATTTGAAGAGGTCTGTGATTAAAGTGGCTGATCTTGGCTTTGCTAGACATGCTTGCCAACTCAGAATCATAATCTTTGGGTTATTTGTATGAGTTTGGAAATGTGCACTGTTAAGTAGAACAGGAGTGGATAGAAAAAAAAAACACAAAAAACCCCACAAGCCCCTCTAAAGCCAGGACTATACAGTGTGTAGGAGCCAAATCTTTGTACAGCATGTTTACTTAACATTGCAGCAGTGAGTCGGCTCAGGAAAACATTAATAATACAGAAATGTATCTTTCCAGAGAAATAAAACTTAAATCTTACTGTACTGTAGATTTACAGGAATCTTTGTGGTCATTCTTACATTTAGTTTTTTTGCTGACCAGTGTTTAGCCTGATGCATGCTAACACACTGAGCAAGGTGGGATGTGGGACTTTAGGGTGATTAATGATGAAAAGCGTTACATGATCTACCTGACTCTGAAATGTGAAAAAAGAAAGTGTCAAATCTCTCAAATCTTTATCATCATACCATAGGATATATATAGAGAGAGGCTTCTCAAAACATTAGTCAAGCTTCCACTCAGCTTTAATATTAACCAAAATCTTACACCAAACCATTTCAGCAGAATTGAAATATATAAAATAAAAAATAAAATATATTTCTTATTCTACCTCAGGGTCATTATACAGGCTGTTGTCTAGCATGTGCTATTACTCCTGACAGTCTAACATCCCCTAATGCAGGGGTTCCTAACCACCGGTCCGCGGACTGGTACCGTGCCGTGGATCAGTTGGTACCGGGCCGCAGAGACAGAATGAAAAAATATAAAATCGTTTGTTTTGTCTAATTTACACTTCCATTCGTTTTATTTCGGAAATTTTCCCAGACGACTGCCAACAAAAAGAAAGCTGTTTTTAAAAGAAAAACCAAGAGTCCTGTTTAAATTACGGGTTTATTGCAACAGGTGATTCACATGCTCCAAACCCACAGCGCTTAGTAATAAATGTGGGGATCGTCTCTCCGCTGCTTCTTACTCAACAGAAAAGCTCTCCCTACGTTCTGGATTAAAGCAGAATATCCTGAGATCGTCACAAAAGCACTGCCACTGTATAGGAAGTAATATTCTCGAGTCTAGTGTAGCATGTCAGTGATTGTCATTCCCCTCACCACTGTGTTAACTGGGCTCGTACTCTAACTTTATGTTGGCAGAGCCACCCATTCTTTGTAACTTTCCTGTTACTAACAGAACTATGGAAATATTGACTCTGCTTAGTTTGTTACAGTATGTTTTTTTTGCTGTAGCGGAACTTTAACTTCTGTATGTTGAATTTTTCTATATGATATTTTTGTGAATCAAATCTTTCCCACAAGTGAAGCAGAGTGTTTTTCTAGATAAATAACCAACTTCTACAAGTATGTGAGGGTCCGACGTAAATTTCATGTGAGGGTGTACTCGATAGTCCACACAAATCCACACAGCAACTGCTTTAAGTGCAGCAACTGCAAATGCACTTGTACACAAAAAATAGATACAATAGGGCTATACGTCAGTGGTGTCTGCAGCTGTCTGTGTGTGTATAACTGAGGCTTTACATGGCAATTTTATGAGAGTTGATAATGCTAATGGTCAAATTTCGCTGTAGCTCATTTTTTGTTCAGCTGCAGCAGGCAGCTGTGTTCACCAAAACAGCTCCATGAACCCATGTGCACCACCTGCTCACCACCAAACAGCAGACGGACACAGTGACCAGCTAGTGAATATAGACCTTGGTGATTGCCAGTTTGCTAGAAACACTCCAAATGAATTAGTATATTTCTCTGTAAATGAATGTGTAAACAAGCAACTGTTTGATAAAAACTTAATATCAATTTAAAAGGTGATGCTGTCTATTTCTCTACCTCCCTCAAATGGCAAAAAAAAACTGTTGTCTACTGCCATGACAGGTTATTTTTGTCACTCCTGTTTGTGTTCCTGTGTTTGGTGTCCTGAAGTAGGATTCATTTGTATACATACAACATCCTTTTGAGTCAGGTAGAATGTTTTTTCATCTTGCTTCTGTTAATTCTGCATGTATTTTGAGAGTCCCAAGTTGAGAAACTTAGATGTGCAATAATTCAAAAGGGTTTTGCTATCTTTATTACTTCTTGTTCTCTCTAGCTCGGTAGGGGAAGTTATTAGCTCAGAGTTTGGTCAGATGCGGTCTGTCCTGCCGGCAGGCTGGGTGTCTCAGCAAGAAATTTATGATGCCGCATGAGAGTCATTCATGACACAACTTAAAAGAGCTTCTGACAACACAAAAGAAAATTCAACATATATCCAACAATTATACATTTAATTCATATTTCAAGCTAGTACCAGTTCTCACAGACAGAATTATAATTCATTATGCTTTAACACATCAAGTTGAATTTCTTAATCTGCCAAACTACTGTCATGCCAAACAAGTCCATCTCTTACTGGAGTTTACCTATAGCCAGGTAAGCTTGTTAGTGACAAAACTGCATCATCTGTCAAACCTCCATAACTACCTTTTACATGCAGTAGCAATAAGAGATTATACAGAACTGCATTCACATTTGAACAGATTCTCATGAATCATTCCAAGTTGCATTTAGCTGTTAATGCAACATGTATTCAGTTGCCTGAGTGGCAGCAGGATTGATCATGTTTAGCAGCTAGTTCAGTAGTTCAGTCTTCAGGTGGCAGGTGGGTAATAATGTGAAGCACTGTGGATTTGTTTACACACACACCAAAAATCCCTCATGTCAATAGAACTAGGGTGTCCTTTACTCATCTTGTTGTTCTTTCACATGAACAAAAACCTGCTGTTGACTGATGGTCAATAACTGTATGTTTGCTTAACAGAAGCCAACAGATGCCAATTACACAGAATATCCAACAAGACAGTGAAATATAACATTAGACTCTTAAATGACAATCTCTTTTTTTGTGTGTGTGTGGTACGTATACATTTAACATGGCGCTGTCATTGTGCCATCATCAAACAACCATTTATGTAAAAGCAGCCATACAGGAGTATGTGTTCTGGTGATATGGCAGGCAAAGCAGCACCACTCTCACTGCAGTGCAATACAGATTACCCATATATCCTCTGTAGTTGCTGTACACTGTAGGGTCTGTCGCCGTGTGCCAGAGCGATCGCACATCAGCCGCGTGACCGTGTGACGTGATCATGTGATCATAGATGCAGGGGTGGTACGGAGCCTTGGCCTCCCCTGAAAAGTACACGTGCTCCTGGGGAGAAACCCCCATGGCTTTGGCACAAATTCCCATGAAGACATCATCGATGTAGATGGAAGAGTTCATCACCAGAGTTGCATGGTAGATCTTATCGGCCACATCACCTGAAACCACGTAGCCCGCTCCAGCAGTGTAGTCTGGGTAGGACGGCCAGGGGTACAGGTCATAGGGAACATGATACTTGCTGTTCTTTCGGCGAACTGGAGGGGCTCCTCTGTGCACATGGCCCACCCACAGGTCTTTAGCCCCCGATTGGCTGCTCTCAAGCTGCCGCAGGTACCTCACTAGATTGGGCATGTGGACAAAGATGTCATCATCTGCTGACATGAGGAAGCTCGCCTGAGGACAGTAGTCGTGGCTCCAGTGGAACTGCAAGATCAGTTTGGCCGTGAGGTTGTGGAAAGAGTCCACAAAGTCCTGCTGGATCAGGTCTCCGTAGGCCTGGTCCTCCTGCAGCAGCGCGGTCTGCACCCCGGATCTCCGCTTGACATCGGGGTGCGTACCGAGGGCAAACACCACCCTCACACTCGCCCCGAGTTCTGACCAAAGGAAGCTCTCGTTCCCCCACGTGTCCCTGATGGCCCGGCGGCGCTCAAAGTTCTCTGGTGATGATTTCACAAACAGCAGCAGGAGGACATGATCCCTGCCGTTGATGTCTCCATCTCCTTCACATTTACCCGGGTGGTTAATAAGGTACGAATAGTTCCACATCCAACCAGTCGCGCTGTCAGAACCATCTTTGCTGTGGTAGTGTTTGGTGATGGTGAAGGAAGAGTTGAGAAAGTCGTATCTGTTGACCAGGTAGCGGTATGTATAGGAGCGCATGTGGCTCACCACGTGGTGATCCAGCTCCTCCCAACACACCATCACCATGCACAGTGCGAGGCCTGTGGTCAGAAGCTGCACGCACTGGCACTTGTGGATACGACGGAAGTTCATGAACATCACGACTGCCTGAAGACTGACTGCTGTCTAGACTTCTAATCTCCTGGAGCTGTGCCTCCCTGTCTTATGTCCTTTGGCTGATTGCAGAGTAGGCTATGTTATTTCATCTCTGCCTCCTTTCCCTCTCGAGTTTCACCTCTCACTTGACTTTCACTTCTCACCTTCAGTCTCTAGCAACCCTTTCATCTACCTAATTGTCTTCTTTCTTATCCTTCACTTTATCTTCTAATGTCTGTCTCACCTCACATGCATCTCAGTTCCCTTCTACTGCACCTGTCCTCTCAGCTGTTTGATGCTGTCAAGTCCAGTAGGCCTTTGTCAGACTCTGCAGCAGTCTAGGTGCTCTGTTACTGAACTTGATTTGCCATGTGAAGAATACGGTAACTCAGATATTCCTTCATAGCACCCAGATATAATTTTTTCTTGTCTTGAAACCTCTGCAAGTCTCACCTTCTCTCTGCCTTCTGGCTATCGTAACATAAGCATGTTAAAGGAACCTTTGGCACCTGAAACAGAAAAGAAAAACAATCCAAATCAGAGACAGACATAAGAGACTTTGAATTTTTGGTTTACACATAGATGCACAGTTGAAAACATCCACACACCAATCCTGGCTGCAGCTGTAGTTATCTTCATTATTGTCTCTATTCATTGTTGACAGAGCAACAGAATACATTTTTACAAGACATCCTAGTATAAGTGGCTCAATAGCTCAAATGGCAAACTGCAATAAATCTTTTGTGAGTTGCATCACCTTTTCTCTCTTTCTCCTGATGTTTCTTCATGACTCTACCTTGAATTTATCAAGAGCGGAAAATACAAATAAATGTGTAGTTTAAGGCTGATGACAGAACTGCATCATCTATCAAACCTCTAGTAGTAGTACTACCCTTACATACACTAGCAATCATACGTTATATGGAAGTGTGCTTGTATTTGAACAAATTCTCATTAATCATCCAGAGAGTTGCATTTAGCACTTAATGTGACATGTATTCAGTGCATGAAATTAACTTTGTCAATTGCCTGAGTGGCACCAGAATTCATAATACTGAACTAGCGTAGTAGTTATCTCAGACTCTCCAGACAGAGCTGAGCCTCTTCAGAAGCTGGCAGGTGAATAACAATGTGAGGCACTGCGGCTGTGTGTATACAGAGACATGGGCTTTACTCATCTTTTCTCTCTTTATCTTAAATAAAATGAAAACTGATCCGACTGATGACTGTAGAATAGTATAATGTAAGTCTGCTTAACGAAAGAGCTACAACCCTACAGGCAGTGAGTGGCATATAGAATGAAAGAAAAAAATATGGCACTTTATACTGTATGAGGTACTGTCACTGTTCATGTGGTACTACTGTATGCTTAGGTACAGTATAGCTGTATAGGAAAGAAAAGGGTTTCCCATCGCACATGAAAAACAGACTGAGACCTTCACAGCTCACATTCATTAAGAAAATTTAGACAGAAATCTGGATGTCTTTATATACTAACTCAGTTATACTGTCAGTCACTAGGATAGTATTAGTTTCTAATCAACCAAAAATAACCATGACATGGTTAAGGGGTCACACTCAGTTCAGGTCATTCCAACACCGGCACTAACAGTGCTAAACAGAGCAAATTGCTTTATCAGCTGTGTCGCCTTCATGTGACTGTTCATACGGTGACCCGTGAAGGGAGTCCTGTTTGCTGTCTGCTGCATGTGGTGTGAATTTCTGTAGAAGTGGGTTGAAAGGGCAGTCCCTTCACTATCCCCTATTTCCTTCCTAATGTTTGAGTCTAATATTTAACCTGCCATTGTCGGCCATATTATCAGTAACAACTCACGACCACATTGAACTCATTCTCAGTGCAGACTGGCCAAATGTAAAGGGTGAGAGGAAAAAAAAGGATTTGAATAATTTAGTAGAGAACAGTATTCTGGGATTAATCTGTTCAGGGTGATGATTGCTGGGTCCTGCTTGTTCAGAGTGGCTCCTCTGATCACTCACTGGGTACACAGTTCAAGAGTTTCGGGTGAACCAATTACTCTTCTGTCCTGATTAGTTATGCGGCGTGTACAGTGTGTGTGTTTGGCAGTGAGAGTTTGTTCCAGGCTGAAATATTAAAATTCAAATTTCATAAAGTTTAATTACAGCTTCCATAATTAACAGTGCCTTAACAAGCTGTAAGACCGAAAAGGTATGTCAACAACTTTCATTGGTAAATTTACTTGACTGTAGATAATTAATTCAGTGAGTTGGCCATATACAGTATACACACTATACGGAAATGGGTTCCGTCTGTGCCCTTTAGTAGAGGAATTGACGGTTGTTACTCAAGTTAGGTTTAGACAAGTAGCTGGAAGGAATTTAGCTTGTTGTTGGGATAAATGACAGTTGTCAAAGTCTCAGTCGTCATCTCCCTCTCATCTGTCGCCCTCATTAGTTAGCATTTACTGTATCTGTAGAGCAATGCCTGCAACGGTTTGGCTGAAATCATAAAACACAGACGAGAAGTTAAAATCCAGGAAAATGCTTTTGGATCAAAGGGATGTTCAGGTGAGAAGTGGAGCAGAGTAGGTTCGAGACCACAGCTCCCAGGCAGACCAGTTCAAACACTAACACAAGCAGTAGGCACAAGACTTTATCCAGCAGGACAACCATGTGTAGTTAATGACGCAAAAAGCCACTGAAATTCAAATATGTCTGCTGCTCTGTTTACTGCTCTACTGTCCAATTTGAATTGTAATCTCTATTCTAACTACCATAGTTGTAGAGGTAGAAGTAACTTGGACTGTATACTGTGTTGTGGTTGTGACAATAAGGTGATCATATTTTCATACCAAACTGACCGTAATTGAATCTTTAAAGCAGAAGTAAGTGATATATTTGTGTTAATATAAGTCTTAAATAGTTATATCTTCCGACAGCAATCACTTACATAGAGTGTTTGGTCTGAAACACGGGTCTCTCAGTCCCTCTGCTCTGCTCTGAGCCGAAGAGAAAACATTTATCGTATCCTACAGTTTTTATCCAATGAGGAGAGAGAACGGCATGCTGTGTGTGCAGCCAAGGGACGCCGTGAATGTGGTGACGCAGGGACGAGGACTGTTATGGTGCGTTCAAGGAAACTCGTATTTTTCCGACGTGAAGTGGTACCAGTTCGATCTGGTACAAGTTCACGGGTCAGAAGTTACGAGTGGCCGTTATAGTGACTTTCACCGGTAAAACAGGTCGGAAAAACACGAGTGGGTTGCCTGGAACGCTACAAAGTCGTAAGTTGTGACTTGAAGCTGTAATTTACGATTTCAAAAGCCTGCCTGGAACGCAGCATTAGCCAAAACGACCGGACCACTTACTTCTGCTTTAATTGTGTCAATATTAATAAACAACTTAATCGCTAAAAAAAAATCCATCGATACAAATATAGGTGCAGGGTTTTATATTTCATTTATTATTCTAAAAATGTAATCTATTGTGACACAAGTTGCACTGTATAAAATTAAATACCAGTCATGCCAGTCAACTTTTACTCCAACTCCTCCACTAATTATTCCATTAATGAAAAATTACTTCTTTTTTTTGTTGTTTTGTTTTGTTTTTGTTAGGCGAACAAACGCAAACCACTTCATAACCATTGTATATTGTAAACACTCTCAAAACTGCCTGTCCACCGTGTTGACTAATTGCCTTTAACTCTGCGGAGGACGCTGTGAATGTAAGTGCTGACCAAGCACAGAGAGTTATAATAGAGGGGCTTTAGCCCCACAGAGCCCCTGACCACAGAAGCTGCCGACGTGTGTGCAATGCTGCCACATAATAGACTGAACACATATTTCCCAGCAGCATATTTTTTTACTGAACACTGGGGTCATCCAACAATAAAGAGCTTTTGCAACACATGGTCAAGCCTTTACAGCAGTTGATGATGCATCAGGTAGTGGTCTGTAACTTTGAATAACCTGTTACACACAGCAGCATTCAGTTTTCAGGAGATTTTATTAAGGGGAAACCCTCCATCATCCTGAAGCAAGTCCCTTTCTCTGTTGCGCGTTACTGTATTTTAGACGCGTGTAGGTGTTAATCAATCATTTGTTTGGATATAACTAGCTAATCTGTTACTCTTTGTAATCTGTGTTGACATGTACTGCGGCTATGTCTCGTGCTGCTGACCTTTTTGGCCAGGTCACCCTTGCGAAAGAGATCCTGATCTCAATGGGCTTTTATCTGGTTAAATAATAAAATACATTTGTGCACAGTAAATGCAACCTTTCTGCACCAAACCTTTTCTCAGACAATAATATTTAAGTTTAGAGTGAGTCCTTTACGGCAGCCGTCCATTGATGCAACATCTTTCCGGAATGGTCTCATTTGTTTAAATATCATTTGTGCACATTTGTATAAGCAAAACAAACACCTTTTTACCAAACCCATATATTATTTATCTGACAGGTGTAATGCTCATGATAAAACAAAGTCTTTGTTTTCCTTGCACAGGGATATTCAAATGCATGTCACCACCACAGTCATTTACCATTATTGGTTGACTGAGGACAAAGCAATGTTTATGCTTTCAAAACAGTGTGAGCACAATTTTGCTATTTTGCCTGTACAAACATAAACATATGATGCACAAACAAATGACAATAGTCCCACTCATATCCTGATTATATGAAGAGGTATGACCTTAGATGAACTTATATTCAGTAAAACTATTGTGGGACATTTACTGTATCACCACAGCTGTCTGGACCTGTGTCATATATAACAAATAGAAGGTAACCATGACTAACCCAGTCTATAATGGTGTGAATGTGGTATGAATGAATAATGGTTACTGTATGCGCTTTGGGTATTGGGTATCAATAGAAAAGCGCTATGTAATCCATTATTTCTTTCTTTCTTTTTCCTTTATTTGTTCGAGAGGGACAGTGTACATTAATGAACATTTTAAAAAGATGAAATGTAAATGCACCCAATTATAGCCAAAAGGCTCATTTCCGTTGGCAGTCCCCCTGCCAGATGGAGCATGGCAATGAGACCTATAATAAAGGTAGCAATTTACATTAAGACAAATATATGTATGCACAATATTTACAACAGCAACATTACACTTTGACCCCCACCCCTCCCACCCATACGCACACATGCACAAACACCCTCCAATCCACAACCAGTTCTCCCTTTACCCCTCAACCACACAATAATGTATACATCCCCCATTCAGACAGGGGAATATTCATATCAACAAGAACAACAAGTACATATCAAATTACAATTAATTAATTAATTAATTAATTAATTAAGCGATGTACTACAGGGGATTCAGGGACTAGTGTCCACAAATTTGGTTTTCTATGAACCATTTCTTTAGATTGGCATTATTATTATTATTATTATTATGATTCCAAGGTCCTTTCAAGGCAGTCCTCCATAAATATACATAGTGCTTGTGAATGGCTGCACTATGATTCAGGTCAGGTCAGGTCTGGTCAGGTGAGATTATTCATACCAAAAAACAAAAACCTTTGTGACAACTTTCAAAATGTCTGTAATTTGTAGTATACTGTAAGAATTAGAGTTTCTTATTTTGTTATAGTAGAGATTTCTTGACTATCACTGTAAAGCAGGAGTGACAATGTGTGCATTGGGCTGAGTGCTGTCAGCTACGAATGGAGTCAGGTGCTTTGATCAAGGAGCACAAGAAATGAACAGGAATAACGATCCACGCATAGAATATTGTCTGACAAATTGAAAATAAAATGCTTCTATCATTCATGATACATAACTGATACATGTAGTAAAAAATACTGCTTCATTTCCTTGTGGTCACTCACAGGGTTGGAGGGTTTGTTCAGTGCAAGTGCTCTCTGAGTAGTTTGTTTCATCCTTTTACTTTTAGATGGCCAGAACAGAACAATAGCAGGTGGACTCATGTGGCACCACATCATTAAAGTGGAGCAGATTAAAATTTGAGACCCTTTGTCAAGAAGTGCAATGTGATTTGTTAGAGTGAGAACATAATCTCAGGTGCACACATTAATGGACATCTGTGCGCAGGTGCTGATGTTTGACACCTGGCTGTTATTGGTGCTTGAAAGCACAGACCGCCCAGCCAACTTGTGTTTTTCCTACGTTCAGGCAGACATTTGCATCACACACAAAGTGAAAACAGGATTTTTGGACAAGTCTCAAGTGAACCCATATTACAACCAAAGTCTGTGTTACCTGTTTACATATGCTGCTTCCCTTGTAAATGAGTTGAGTTAATTTGAATACAGGTAAATGTTCCACTTTGAGTTAGACCTGAGAGACTGAGGTATTAACACCATAATGAACCATCATGCAGTGTAACATAGTTTGATACAGTTTTGGTTCTCTACATAATGAATGCTATTCACCATCAGTATGAAATATTACAGGAATGTAGAATATTTCTGTTATTTAGGTTGTGGTCACATGTTGATTCAATGTGAATTTAATCGTAGAGTCTGTTGGCTCTGATAACTGGTAACTGATCTGGGATTCAGGAGATGATGGTTACATTTCATTCAAGAATAACTTTGTTTACAACTTATTTTTCTTTGAACTGAGAGGTTGTCCGGATTATCTAAAGCTCCTTACTTGTGAGTGCATGTGAAATATCCGTAACAAACTGATTTTGTACATGAAAAAAATCCGTAACAAACTGATTTTGTACATGAAACCTAAGTGGATGTGCATTAAAGGTTATGTGTCTTCACACGCACTGCATTGATCAAAATTCGACCAACAAGTGGTTTTATAAGCTTTGATAGATGTTTGGCGATATTCCACTTCATCTATGCTTACATTTACTAATTAACACTGACAACGTTTTGGTCACAGGGACCTCCATCAGGTAGTGTCAACATTATGTGTAGTGTCATTATGTGTAGTGTCAACATAACATAATATTGTGGCAATATTGTGGCAATATTTCCTGTTTCCTCAGAAGAAACAGGCCCCATAACACCACCAATGGAAATAGTAAAAATAGGAGGCAAGCCGGTCACAACTGTTGAATTTGTATTACAGAAAAAAATTAGCATTTTTTTTTTTCAACCAACACAACGCACACTGTGTTTACCAAGGCCACAGGAGAGTTGCCAGTCTGTGGTCATTTGTTTAATAAGCCCTTTGAGGTTGGCTTTGTGGCTTTACAAAAATACACATCAAAATACCTGTCTACACAGAAAAGGTTGTTAAAGGACATGCAGCCAGCAGTGTACAGGGATGAAGACCGCAGTTAAACACATGTGGACCTAGTTTTAATCAAAAATAGTTTTGTTACTCAAACTGAGATAAAGTCTGACTCAATCACTGATCTGAATGCAGAAGTGTCATATCCAGCTGTATGGCTTTAGACTGACTATATGGCTATAGACTTTAGACTGGCTTTAGAGAGACAAGAAGATGATTGGAGGAAAGAGAGTGCAAGTTAAACTCCATCCAACACCATCACCTGATGATAAAATTTGACATATTTCCAGATGCTGTTTCCAGAGGTCATTTTTTTTTATCATATCTTGACTGTTGGTTAATTTCTTATCATAGCAATTGTTGGTTCTGCCCTGCAGTAACACTATTATATTGTAGAATGGTTTGGAAACTTAACTTAACGTTGTTTGATGGTTTGGGAGCCAGATTTCTGCATAAAACACAAACAACTCAGCATCTGTCCATACATCTCTGAGGCTATGATTTCTCTCTGAATTCCTGGAAGCATTGATTAAGATAAGCCGTTGTGAAAGCTGTTGCCTAATGCTGATACTTTCTGACAGACACCTGTTACGACTTGCGCTGCTGGCAATGGTAGCTGCAGAATAAACCATGGGACAAGAAATATAACCCATTTCAAACTCAAAATAAAAAAACAACATATTGGACTGGCTTTTACTAAGAACAAATTTTAGTCATGTTCAATCTGATAATGTTTGATAATGTCTGATAATGGAGTGAACACCTCTCCTTTCAAATGAATCATTAACCAGAAGTAGTTTTTAATGACTTTGTGTGCTTTTACATCATGGTTACATGGTGGAGACTATATTCTCTGAACTAACATAACCTGATTCAGCTTCTTAGTCTTACTGGAATACTCTTGTAAACTCTTGATCTGGCTGCCAATATCACAACAGAGACCTGGAGAAAAGCTCCTATGACTTCTCATATTATTTTCTCATGACATTGACACATCTCATGTCATGTCACGTCCAACCAGGCTTCAAACTCGTCTTACCTCTCTAACTGTCAGTCTATCATTGTAAATTGACAACTAGCCTTGAACAGTGGAAAGTACCATATACGTATTTCATTTAGAGCAACATCTTTCAGCACACACACACACACACACACACACACACACACACACACACACACACACACACACACACACACACACACACACACACACACACACTGTATTCCTGACTTACCAGAGTGTTTTTTTGAGTCCAGGTAAATCCTCTTCCTCTCCTCTGCTCAGCGCCTGTGGACTCGCTCAACCTATCTGCCTCAGGCTCTCCAACCACTTCTTTTTTCTCTTTCACCCTCTCTTCCAGTCAGCCAGACTTCCCCCTTCTCTTTCTCTTCCTCTTTTGTCGTCTCACTGTTTGTCCTGTTAGATGAAGAAGTCCATCTGAACGGAGCTTCAGTGTCTTTTCTGATTGCCCTCAAGGTCCCTGTCTGAGCATGTGTGTGAGAGTCACACTGTGTGCTGGGGTGGGTGGGTGGGTGCATGATGTGAAGGGGGAGGAACCACTGGGCTGCAGGGAAACCTCTTTACCTCCCCTGTCCTTTATCCCACCCCCCTCCCTATCTTGCTCTTTCTGGAATTTATTACAGGCTCATGGATAAGTCATTTTCTAAATGAATTGATGAGTAAGTAAGACATTTGAGCATAACTTCCACTTTACTTGAATAGAGAACAGACTCGGGATCCTCTGCAAGCACCATAGTGCTAAAAATGGAAGCTCCTTGAATAACTTGAGGCTGGTTACGAAGACACAAACCTAATCAACCCAGATGTTATAATGCTAGCAAAACAAGGTTTTAGTCTTCAGGGCTATTGACTCACCTGTTGAAGTGCAATCTGCACCACACAGTCCTGACAGTTTGTGATTTATATGGCGGTAGACAGAAGAAAGCCTAAAGTAAAATAAAGAAAATATATCATAATAATTCTAATCATGATATATGATGATAAAGTGATAACAATTATAATATGAATGGTGCTATGGTACTTAAAGTGAAGGTCTTTGCAAATAATGCCACAAATGATTTTTTTTCAGTTCACATTACTCAAAATACAACTTTAAATTTGTCCGATGTTGGTTTACTCTTTCTTGAAAAATGTGCAACTACAGTCGCTGTATGTTTCCAACAGTTCTTAATACTTCCACAAAAAGTAAGAAAATGAACATGTCATGGTGTTCTGACTCTGTCTAGACCACCATGACAAACAGAAAACCATAACATTTCCTACAAGGATAATTAGTCTTAAGTGCTTATTACCCACAACAGGGACAGGACACATCCAGATAGCATGGCCACTACAACTATTCCCCACTGTCACAGTCTGAAACCTCAGTCAAAGCAAAAGCCTGCCCCTAAACAGCAAACTGTTCAAAGTCATTCAGTATCATTTACACCCAAATGGAAATCTGTTTAGAGAAGACTCTGGTACATTCATTCATGCACCAGAGATAGACAGTGGACAGCTTGTTATCCTGTTAGCTTATTAACTTGTTAGCATGTGCTTTCGTTATGGAATTACATTGTAACAGGCTGTCTGCTATGCAACTTGCACAAGCCTATACAAGCCTGTATGAGCAGGCAGTCATGAAAAAAGCAACAGAAAGCATTGCAGGCTCTCAATATGCCTCCTGAATACCTCTGCCATCAGTATGAGGATGCACAGTGCCAAGTGCAAACCACATTCAGTTATTCTGTGTTCTTCTAAACTCTGATGATTAATCCTCATGCAGTAAAGTGGGAAAGCGCCTCTATACACAGGCACTTTAGCACTTAACAGTTTTATTTTTGGAGTTTCTTTGTAGACCATTGTGGTCAGCATCAGTATTTCATCAAACATTGCTTTCATGTTTCTAAGATGTTTTTTTTTAAACTTACTGTACATTTCTATGATACGTCTTGGACAAGTGCTCTTCCTCCTATGATTACCCAAGGTGTTTCACCTGTGTTGATTTAACCACCTGTGTCTCTATCCCTTGTGTATTTAAAGGGACAACGAGGAGTTTTGGAAAAGCGAAGCATTTTCACACCACATTTATGAGCCTCCGCGCGCACCGTGAAATTCTTTGTCCGGCGCAAGACAGACTCATGTTTTCATTCATCAAGAATCAAAGTCAGAGGTTCGAAGACGATCGTAGTTCCGATCATAAACGGCGATTCGGCTGCGTTATTCTCATGACTCGCCACGAAACCGAAAGTAAAGAAACGCTGGTCGGCTCGACCAGCATTTCCACCACCACTAATAATAACAAAATAACGATAGAGACAAAATTATATATTTATCGAAAATGGGCCCATTAACAAGTGTGGGTAACGAAGATTCATCCACATTAATATGAGACTTTTTTATAACCAAATAGAAACTCCTCGTTGTCCCTTTAACTGTGTGTTTTCCCATTGTCCTTGTTGGTACTTTGTTCTTTTCTATTGTGCTTTGAATACTTTTATCACCTTATCTTTTGTTGCCTGTAACTTTGACTTATCTAGTTTCCCACCACCCTGACACCTTGTCATGGGAATTTAGAATTAAAAATGTTTGTGGTTTATCTAATCATGTATTTGCTTGGAACCATTTCTACTGGCGAAGAGCATTCACGTAACATTTAGCAATAATATATAGAATGCGTGTCCTCAGTGCCATCAGCTGACACACATATCATGTGCGACCTAACCAGATTATGGCTGTACATCAACAGGAGGATAAGTGTGTCTGTGTGCATGTGCAAAATGGCACAAATCAGCGCCAGCACTTATGTTGTAAGCGCTTTCTAAGATAGCAGCCATATGCAATTAGGCACTGAGCACATAAGACTAGCCCATTGTGCCGCCATACTTGTGCACATTCTTAGTTATAATGAGGTTAGAGAGAAGCACTTCACTTACAGTCTGGGTCTGGCTAATGGATGTGCACTTACTGCACA
This sequence comes from Trachurus japonicus, assembly GCF_045865225.1. NCBI lineage: Eukaryota > Metazoa > Chordata > Actinopteri > Carangiformes > Carangidae > Trachurus > Trachurus japonicus. The sequence continues at coordinate 8,873,938 of NC_140910.1, forward strand.
GACCTGTAGCATCAAGGAGAAATCTGTGGTTAATCGTTTATGGATAAACATTTCAGTTCCTTGTGTGTGTGTGTGTGACATGACAAATGGGAGCATCCAATATGATTGCTTTGAACTTTACTGGCCTATAAAATTATAATGTACATCAAACTGCCTTTTAGCACATTTCTATGACATAAGGACCATAACTGCATGTGCAATTGTTTGTTGTCTGGGTTTACTTTGTTTTATGGGTATGATCAAAGTTTAAAACTACCAAAAAGACTCATCTCAACTCACTTAAAACTTTTTTTGCAACTGCATTTCATTCCATGTGTTTGAAAGCTGACGCAAGTGGTTAAATTTTTAGTTTGTCAAACGATTGTTGGAGTGAAACTCACATCCAGCCAAACCCAAAGGCACAGAAGTATGTATATATGACAGGGACAGGGAGAGGTAGTCTCATTACTACACACACACAAAAATAAATAAAAAAACAAGTCACTTGATGATACTCTTTAACTTGCAACCACCTCTTACACAACCACTTTATGACCCAGCAACTCCACTGGATCATTTGTATCAGTCAGCACTGTTAGGTACTGAATTTGTAGAAGACCTACTGCAGTATTAGAGTACTCAAACACAATTAAATGTTCAATATCGAAACCCAATGATCCTCATAATTCAAACGCACATATACGCGTATATAATTCTATTATATATTAATGCTGATCCATTAGTGGCGTAATGTTTGGAATTGGAGATAGCTTTAACATTCCCCCGGGGAAACTGGACATTAATAAACATGAAATAGTGGAACGACTGGTGTTTGTACGGGATTGACCGATTGACCCTCACAGGAATCTGTTACTTTGTTTTCAGCTTGTTTATTGTAGCTTTTATTATGGTGATCACAGAAATCAGCCTCTCGAGTGAATAGGCTGAATTGCTAAAACATCTATGTAGGTGAATTGGATTGTGGATGACTAGAACAGGAGAACAAAGACTACTTCATCTCTTTCCATAGTGAAGCACAAGTTTCCCCGTGTTCTTTTGCGTAATGGCGTCTCTTATGTGTATTGGGAGACAAAATCCTGATGAAGTCTGAGCTCACTGCTCATTCAAATCGGCCACAAAACACTATCCTCAAAGAGCGTGTCATTACTGCTGTACCATGATTGAAAAGCCATTATTGTATGTTCCTGTCATTAGCTAGTTAGAGGGTCCAAGTGGGCAATTTAGCTAACAATAGCAGAACCACGGCTTAGACTGGCTCAGTAGACAATAGGTCGGTCTCAGGTGACCAAAAAGCACTTCACTGACACATTCATTGCTGGGTATTGATTTATTGTTGTGTATGGAAGTTTGCAAAGAGATAATAATAATGATAAAAACATTATTATTATTATTATTTTTATTATTGCATGAATTAATATGAACACGGTCATGTTTTTGGGGGGAGGAGTAGGTAACTGGTGTCATGTGTTATATGTGAAATCTCCCTTTTTCTCCTCTTTTCTGCAGACACATTATGACTGAGCTGATTGAAACAGAGCGGCTATATGTGGAAGAACTGCAAAGCATCATGGAGGTATAGTATGCCCAGTGTAATCTGTTTCTAAATTATTTCATCATTACACCTTCAATTGTTTTAGTTTTTCCCCAAACACACAAATGCATTCTCTCGCATTAGGATGATGAAGTAATATCAGAGAGCTTGTCTTTAATTTCAAACTCAGATTTAAGTTTATAATGTCAGCAGAAACAAAACCACAGAAAAAAATGCTGCGTTTCTTTTCGTGATAAATCCAACCTGCACATTATTGTCACCGTGTGAACTTCATATGACCTCCAGGGTTCAGTATGTTTGGTTAATTATAAACCTTGTAAATTTTCTGTTGAATTACACATACAACAAAGATAATGCACTGATTCTGTACAGCACTTACTTCATAAAACACCGACTGTACATTGTAACAGTGTGGACGTCAGAATTTTATTCTTATCACCAACAGGTGTTGTTGACCTGTGCACTGATGTGCAGAGGTTAAAGCAGAAGTAAGCGATCTGGCTAACTTCTTGCCAGCCGATGGACTTAGCAGTCCCCGCCCTCGTCATGAATCTATTGGTCCTCGTCCCTACGTCACCGCATTCACGCGCATCCCTTGGCTGCACACACAGCCCTTCATGCCGTTCTCTCTCCTCATTGGATAAAGGTTGTAGGATACAAGGAAAGTTTTCTCCTCAGCTTACAGCAGAGCAGAGTGACTGACAGACCCGTGTTTCAGACCAAACACTCTACAGTATATAAGTGATTCCCGTCGGAAGATAGAACTATTTAGGACTTATATTAACACAAAAATTCCGCTTACTTCTGCTTTAAGAGTCAGTGTTTGATATCTATTTCCCCTTTTCTCTTCAATGCTTCATCTGTCCAAACCTTCTCCCCAGGGTTATTTCGCAGAGCTAGATAACTCAGAGCTCAGTCACCTCACCCCTCCTTCCCTGGAGAACAAGAGGGATGTCTTGTTTGGCAATCTGCCAGAGATTTATGAATTTCACAACAGGTAAGTGGAATGCACTCAGTAAATTGCCCTGCCATATACTTTATCTTGGAAAACTACAATATATCAGTGGGAAAAAATAAAACTAGTTAAAACTTGACAAGAATAAAACATAAAAACCAAGTCCAACATTTCTTCTTCCTTAATTTCTGTTTTTAGTCTCAAATTCTGAAAAAAAAAATCTGACCATTTTGCTGCTTATAGTGTTCCACTGTAGTTGTTAACTGTATGTTTTTGGAGAGCATCTCTGTTACAGGTATGGGTCTGTTAACATGATACATTAATTTAATATTGAGAGATGAGGTTTGCAGTGATTTTCTCACATGAAATTTTCAACTTAAACTTTGAAATCTTCTCTTTGTAAACTGCCAGAGGACTGTGGGTGAAAATTACCTACTTGCTAATCCCGGTACATTTACGTTGGGCTTCCTCTTTTCTCTTCCTTAAAAAGAGAAAAGAGCTGATGGTATTAATGTACATTGTCCTTTTTAAATAAATAAATAAATATCGCTGTGCACAGTGATTGGCCGAGAGAAGCAGACTGCACTCCTTATTGTGGTTCTTTGAAGCCGTCATCTCCTTCATTTTATGTGCCGGTGCATATTCTCATTTGCCCAGGTCATAGTATTTCAAAGGAGGTTAAATCGAAAGCAACTGGACTTAGTTATTTGTCTAGGAAGACGTTTCACCTCTCATCCAAGAGGCTTCATCAGTTCATGTACGCAACTGACCAGGCTGGGACTGGTCCGACTATCTGGTGTGGAGACTCACTATTTAACCTCTTGTGTGGGCGTTCACAAGGGTGATGATGTCACTGGTTCCCTTTTGTGCTCCAAGTGCCAACGACAGTCGTTGGAGTGACAGTCGTTGGTGGGAAGTTGGTTTCGACTTCGTTAGTGCCCTATTGTGTTCTAACGACAGTCGTTGGAGTCACTTGCCACTTGTGAACAGAACACAACAGTTCACAAGTGGCAAGTGACTCCAACGACTGTCGTTAGAACACAATAGGGCACTAACGAAGTCGAAACCAACTTCCCACCAACGACTGTCACTCCAACGACTGTCACCCTTCTTTTTATGTGTTTGTATCTTTATCATTCAACACTGAGGCGGCAGAGGACTGCTTTAACACTACAAAACTATTAACTAACTACTCTGATATGAGTTAAAATCCAGGAAATTTCAATTGGATTCAAATATTTATTCATCTAACTAACAGTAAGTCCACAGGCAACAAACAAGAGCAGTGGATGGTCAGAACCACAGCTGGCAGTGAGTCCAGTTTTACATAATAAACAATGAAAGACAGGAGACAACGGGGATCAAGTCTGAACTCCTGGAAGTTTGATACAGCTTTGTTTTCTGCTCTTGTTACATCTTAACTTTCAATGCGCTAATCTAATTAATGAGGTAAATGTGCCATACATGAGGTGTGGCTTCAGGTGGGTTCCTGGTAAGCCACTCCTAAGTCAAAAGTCCAGGGCCAAATTGTATTACCAGTCCCTCATTATAATCACCTTATTCACCCTTAATAGATAAAGGAGTAATGCAGCACATGCATTGAAATTATTTTTTATTATTATTATATTTTGGGGGGCTTTTTCGCCTTTAATTGATGAACGGCATATAGCAGGCGACAGAACACACATTACTGTCTTAAAATACCTGAAACTTAATTTGGATTCACCCCATAAAGACAAGAGACTTGACTTGGACTTGGAAAATATCACTTGTGAGCATCCCTGGGATGGGGGATTTTACCTTTTTGTACTCATGGGACAGTTGCCCCACAATGCCTCCATGATTGATGACAATCTGATTTTACATCATTCCACAAAACCACACAGTTCATATTATGACCTGCTTTAGTAATTACCTGCATAAGATGGATGGTGTCAGTCTGCTTAGGGGAGAGTGGGGTAAAGTGAGACACTTTTTACATTTGCTCCCCTCTAAGCGAGCTAAAATGATTTATCAGTAAAATTTACACATTTCCCATTAATTCAGGATGTTGCCTAGCAATGGAAATTATCAGAATGTATTTAGAACGAAAGACAGTGAAAATATGATTGTTTAAAAAAAGTGGTCTTGTGTCTCACTTTACCCCAGTTCAGGGGTAAACTGAGACAAACCAGAGAAATCAATGGGGTAAACTGATCCACTTACTTTTTCCACTCTGAAACTACCATAACAACACATGTTGTAACAGTTAGAATCCTGACAGCTGCTTGACAACCACACTTCCCAAAAGTAATGTCGGACTAGTAACAGAATCATGGGGATTGGTCAATTAAGCACTTTTTTTTCTCAACACAAAGTGACTCAGAACAAAATCAAATACAACACAGAATGTTTTAATTAACATTCAAATGACAGATAGACCCAGTTAGATAGTCTGACGGTCAGATTGTAGGCCCTGACAATGGTGATCATTTTGATCAAAAGTCCTCTTGTGTGTAGGGGGAACCGACAAAGTGGAATGTGACTAAAATTGAATGTAACCAATAAAAAAGTGAGCTGACTGAGAGCACATAGCATAACAAAGCAGTGTGGCTACAGATCATGTTTGATCACACAAGATTTCTGGCTTGGGGGACGAAATTCTAGCCTCGTAAACCCGCCTCTCCCGGAACTGCATTTCATTTCATTCTGAGGGAGAGTCTGGCCTCATCCCCGCTCCAAGCGTCTGGGGTGGGCGGGAGCTGGGCGGGAGTAGTAGCGTTGACAGACAACCCCATTCAGCCAATCAGCAAGTTGGTGTAGTGACGGGGCTTTGCACCAGTCGGTCCCTGATTGGCCAACGTGCTGTGTCAATCACAGCGGCGACGCTGATTGGCTCGGCCTTCTGAGGGTTTCAGTCCAAACGCTTAGAATGGGGATGAGGCCAGACTCTCCCTCGGAATGAAATGAAATGCAGTTCCGGGAGAGGCTGGTTTACGAGGCTAACGAAATTCTAGTGTAAATCTTTGTGTGTGGTGTGCTCACAGTGTCTGACTCTTGGATTTATTATAATACATCCATGGTCTCACTTTACCCCGCAGCATTTGTCTCACTTTACCCCAACACCCCCATTGTAGAAAAAACAACCTCTCTTAGAAATTCAGGCTAATTTTCAGCCAGCATCATCACATGGTTTTATGTGTTGGTAGTTCATCATCATGTATCATACGTTTTTCTACCTGAATCAATTTGCTTTGGCACAACAGTTGATTAAGTTGACAGCAAGAAAATTTACTTTTACATGCAAAAATCATATTTTTGTGAAAAAAACATGCTTTCCACAGCATCATGAGTTCCTCTTCTTCATGACCATGGGGAAATGGAAGGGGCTTGAAAACATAATGGTCAGATGACCATAAATATGTTCCGTTTTCTAGATACAGGGGGTGTCTCACATTACCCCACTCTCCCCTATGTGTAAGTAAATGTAATGTCTATTCAAAATAAGTCCACAATCCTTAAGTAGATGTACTTGGTCAAATATAAAAGTAAGCATTCACCATTTAGTTTAATCATAAGTAATTCATAAAGTTTACTGTATACACACACACGCACACAAAGCTCCTTAACAACCCTGTCCCATCCAGCCAACAAAGTGTTTTGTGACCCTGGTCACAAGAGTCAGTGTTCCTGTTATCCTGTGGCGGTCACGTGTATTGTGGATTCAGTGTCCAATGTTTTTGGATAAAGTAAAAATTGTATTTTCATTTTGTGCACTAGTTTGAACAATTGACTAGATAGATCACATGGAAATAAAATATTCTAGAGATCTATCCAGTCAATTTTTATAACTACATAACTCTTTTATTAAACTTTCACCTTTTACATTTATATTCAGGATCAGTTCGGATGCATAAGTATTTTAAATGAATGAGTGTCTCTGTTGGGATAAGACATTAGTCATACTACATCTTTTTTGAACTTTGCGCTGTCAGCAGTGTTATGTGCAGTTTTCCTGATAATCACCATGACTCCTGTCTGCCGATGACTCTTAACTGCTGAGTTACCAGTTTAGCTTTGGTTGTGTTTGACAAGGAGGATGAGAGGTCACCGTGAGTGACAGACGAATGGACCAAATGGACCTCCTAGAGAAGTAACTCTGAGGGCTTCAAGTGCTTTGTCACTTTCAAAGTGGAGGTGATTTATGGTTACAGCATTGTCAACACAATTTCCTGGAAACTGTTTGGGTTTGCTTAGCTCACATGATTTCCATCATAACTCTGCATAGGTACTGCCACTACCTTGTTCCCAGACAGTGATATTGATGGGTGATTAAACACCACTAGTTCTTTGATTTCATTACATGTATCAAAGGGAGGCAGAAGACACATCAGGCAGAGAAAGGGAGATAGAAAGGGTAAATAAAAGATAAAACATTTGAGATCCCATACAAAGGCAGTGATCTGTGTGACAGAAAAAAGGAAATATACTTTATTCTAGAGTCTGTTTCCTGGTAGCGTGTGATTTGAGTGTGCGTTTGTGTGTTGCCGGTGGGCCTTATCTCTCTCTCTCCAAATTTCCTGTCTCTGTATTTTTCTCCCTGTGGCTGAAATAAAAGCAAAATTCTGAATGAGTGAATACAGCTGAAACACAGCTCAGTCTTTGTTTGGTGATTTTGTCAGATGACGTTGCAGTTACAAAAATCAGGATTTGACCATAGATTGTCCAGCCACGTATTGGGTTTTTAGCTGGTCTTGATCAAACAAAGAGGAGGACAATATGACAAAATAAACACTGATATCATGGACAAGTTCACGCCCTGGGAGGGAACTAGATATTAAACATAATGTGTTAGTCATGCTCCAGAGCTACAAACATAAAGCATATGATTGAACAGAGAGACATGCCATTTATTGATTTCCATTTTAATTTATTATTATTATAATTATTTATTTATTTATTTTTACACATTTTCTCCTAAGCTGCGTGAATACCAGCTATTTCTCTGATATGACAGATCTGCTGTGTCCAATTTCTACAGGACAGTTATTCAGGCAACATGTCACCAGTTGGATTTCACACCTCTGCCGTGTAATGATTTGCGTGAACAGTATGGAACCAATAACAGAGTGTTGTTAACAGGGAAATTTGTTTTTTGACATTTTTTGCAACTCTGAAGCAAGCAAGTACTACAGCTGAGCTGTAGAGCACTGACTCATCTGTACTTCCCTAAACTGTGATAGACATGTGTTTCCTCAGCATGTGTTTGCATGTGTTTGAAAAACATAAAAAAAAGTGCTTGTGCTGCTGACAAAATGGTCATTCAAGGCAAACCTCAGACACATAATATGCCAGTCATGCTGATTACAGACTCCCAGGAGACCTTTTCCCTTGTTTCCTTGCTGCCTATTTTGTTTTCCCTCTTTCCTCTGTCCTCCCTGTGTTTCGTTCTGCCAATCATTCTCCTAACTGCTCTCAGTAACTGATAAGGTGGTGAAGTCCATTGTTAGTCTGCCTGGGATTCTTCCCACTGCTTCATTATTTCATAAACTAAGGGGATAAGATGCGCCTGAACTTGGAATATGTGAAACTTGCTAGAAACAGAATAATAAAGTGGTAAAAATCTGACCAGCAAAGTGTGGCAAACATATCCTCACTTATAGGCATTAATATGGGTCAAGCTCCAAAAACGCTGGAACCTGGTACTTTCCATCAAGCAATCAGTTGGATCTCTCATTCTCCCTGTATGCTCCAAGCCTGCACTTTTCAGACCACACAACCAATCCAATATCGATCTCAGGTCAGATATGGTACAGTATACTGTATGTGTCAAACAAACTGGTTTGACTGACTGAACTGTTTTGCTTACAACCAAAAGTGGTGAAGGGATTAATAGATGGTCTGACATCCAGCTTGTCCAATAATGATAATTATAACACTACAATATTACTGTAATAGTGTCTGTTGCATTCTTATTCTGTTTGTCGTTACATTTCCTGCAGGACATTTCTGAGGGAGCTGGAGAACTGTATAGAGAAACCAGAGCTGGTGGGAACCTGCTTCCTGAAACGAGTGAGTAGAAACAGTGATGAAATGTGTACAGAGTAGAAAGAGTACAATTCCCCAATTGCTGCACGTAAGAACTATTTTCATGTACTTATGTTTACATTATTATTCCCATTTTGCTGGTTTTGCCTTGCCATACTCAGTGAAATATTCTCTAGTATCTTTATTCAACTCAGTATTCCTTTTCATCACATTAGTTCATTTTCCCATACAAAGATGTAAATACAACTTCTAGGAGACTAGACTCTAGGAATAAATGGCATTTGTGTACTGTATATATAACATATACTGTGGGATAGTACACATTAAGTACACCCATTAAATGAGTTAATTACAGCAGGGGAATCTAATTTAATTCAATAAATCAGCTCAGTCGTTCTAATAATGATGTACAGTTTTGACTGACGCTGTCTAATATGAGGCTGTACCTTGCGGTGGTGGTGAACTGGACTGCATTTCGTTAAGATATTTTAGACATTCAGCCCAGAAGTGAGGTGAACTTTGTAATGTTGGTGAAGGCTGAGCTGAGGTACTAGATTGCATTATCAGTGGAACTGCACCTACTGTAATAAAGAGGCTATAGGGAGTGTATATTATCTGAATTTTTGTGATTTATAATCGGATTTATTCAGGTCAATTCTGACTTTTCTTTCATTCCTGTGTCCAACTATTCACCACAGTTGCAGATGTTTCTTCCATCACTTACAGTGTTTGGTACAGAAAATGTGAAATGTATGAACTTATATATTATTATAATATTATAATTATATTATATAGTAAGTGTTTGTATTAGTGATCAGGGTTAGTGTACTTTTTGCCTAATGATAATGGACTCGAGAATAAGCAGATGAGGTCTGTTGGGCAGTAATATGCAGGATATTGCAGCTACAGCTGAGATTGACCATAAAGTCACTAGAGGAGATTTAAGAGTTCCTTCACTCAGACTTGTCTTTGTGTTTACAGAAAGAAGAGCTTCAGGTGTATGAGAAGTACTGTCAGAATAAACCCCGCTCTGAAGTCCTCTGGAGACAGTGTGGAGACAGCCTCTTCTTCCAGGTAACACACACACAGAGACACACACACACACTGCACTTGTGACCCCTGTATGTCTTGTGTTGCTGTTTGTTTGGGATGTTAGACGTCAGTGTGTGGAGTTGGATGTTCTCTTACTTCCCATACATAGGAAAACATTGTCTGAACTGATTTCTTTTTACAGCAGTATCAATCAAACACTCCAGCTCCGTGCTTACTGTAAATGTTGTTGCGTTTTGTGAGATAAGTGACAAGTGTGCTTTGACATGAGTAGTTTGCCTACTGTCGCTTGAAACGAGGTCCAGTGTCCCTTCCTGATGGGGAATGTTTGGTATTTCTAACAACAGGAATGCCAGAAGAAACTGGACCACAAGCTCTCCCTGGATGCTTACCTGCTGAAGCCCGTCCAGAGGATCACCAAATACCAGCTCATGCTCAAGGTTACTACACACACACACAACACACACACTCTCATCTGTATGGAGTACTCTGATGACATGAAGTTTGCTCGCTTACTTTGGATGAGCTTGTTTACTCTGCAAATCCCATTAAAAATGATCAAAATTCTGTTGTAAGCACATTAATATGGGGGCATTATTTATGTAATTGTTTGTTGAATTAGTGCAGTATGTTCCACACAAATCCCTGAGGAATCACTAAAAGCTCTTTGCATATGGACTCAGAATGAGGGTTTAGTCTTTTACCATGGAAACCAGAGCAACTAACTTCTGACGGCCCAATCTGTAACAGATCTTCAGATGTCAGCTCAAAGTTATAAAATTATTATTATTTTGAAATTGTCCTACAATTTATATTCCATGATCCATAATAAACCCTTTACGTATTATGGATATATTGTTTTAGCAGATTTAGCACAGTTGGATTTCTATCATATAAGATCATAAGCTGTTCCTATGGGGAATAACGTTATTAAAGTGTAGCGCATGAATAACAAGGACATGACAGAATATGCTGTATGTGTTCTTAGAATCACAAACCAATTATCCTACATGTCATGTAATGTGGTAGCTACTATCTACTGAAGATCACAGAAGATCTCCTGTAGAGATTTCCTCAAAACTGATTTGCTTGATCAAGCCCCCCTATAACCTGTCACAAATTTGATAAAACCAAGTTTGATGGAGACTCACTGGTCAAATACTCACCACACCACTGCATAGCAATAAACACATGTCCTAAAAATCTAAATAAATATGAATAAAGACTTTTTAAAACTAATGAAAGATGAAGGATGAATCAATTGTGAAGACACAGCTGAATGTGCTGACACCATATCACTATGACAACATTTTTTGGTACCTGGTTCTTCTTAAGACAGTGCCCCGTTTATTTAGAGCAGCTGATGGTTGTACATCACTTTGACACTACAATTTCAAAATCATTTCAAAATTCAACCTCTTGTCTTCTGCAAAAACATCAGAAGTCACAACTTTGATCTCATTTACTGACTTTACTGTAGGCGAAGTTAATCATTTTTATCCTGTGTAACATAGAAACTCATTAAATTACAAGAGTACATGCAGAGGCGGGGAATTCAGTCGTAAACATGGTTAACTTTGTTTTCATTATAATACAACAACAACCATGACTTCATTTAACAGGCATTGAAGACACATGTAGTATTCAAATCACATGCTGGGAAGTCTGTTGCTGTGCTAGTTTCTTTTCTATCACTTAGAAGACCTCTTAAGTGGCTTGAAATTCATGTGGGATTTGGACATCAGACCATTGTCCTGATAACCTCAACCATCAGTGTCAATGATTAACTGTCTCTTCTCTTCTCTTCTCTTCTCTTCTCTTCTCTTCTCTTCTCTTCTCTTCTCTTCTCTTCTCTTCTCTTCTCTTCTCTTCTCTTCTCTTCTCTTCTCTTCTCTTCTCTTCTCTTCTCATTATTCAGGAGATGTTAAAATGCAGTAAAAATGAAGGGGTGGCTGAACTGGAGGAGGCTTTAGCAACCATGCTGGACATCATCAAGTCTGTCAATGACTCCATGCACCAGATAGCCATCACTGGCTTTGAGGTCAGCATGTCTTTCTGTTTTATTATTGATATACTGTATATATTTACTGATACTTTACCTTCTAGTCTCAGAAAAGTCTTTACGTAAAGTATTTTATCTTAAAAATCAGAAACAAACATACACACAATGGACAAGAAAAATTAAAATTACAGTAAAAAAATACAAACATATAGCAGCATATACAGTATATGCTGCTATATGGGGAGAGAGGGTTGTGAATTTGTGAATATGTCCAGTTTTCGTCGTTTTTCACAGGACCGTTAAGCATGTACTTAAATTGATGGGGCTTTGAACAGCTTACTATGGTATTTAGTTGTGTGTGAGCAAATGTGGGGGCAGCATTGGCTCTTATTACAAACTTTTGAAGTGTGGGCCCGGAGAGCTCACTTGGTAGATCACGCATAACAAAGTTTGGGTTTTAACTGCAGTGGCACTGGTCCAAGACCAGCCGGACTTTTGTAATACAATAGTGTTTCTATCATATTTAATTCCAGAGGGCTTCCAGACATCTTTGTGTAAACCTTAAATATCATTAAAGTATCTCGAGGTGGAGCCAAGTGTCCTCTTTTTTGGAAATCAAAATGTCCAATTTTAAGGTGTAGAAAAGTCTACTATATTTGAATCTTGTAAGACATTATTTGCGTAAATGATGATGCATATGTAAATACTATCCATCCTCTCTTCTTGTTGAAAAGTGTTTTGACTGGATAAATGTTTCTGTAATAGTCTGACTGTCTGTGTGTTGATGTTCACAGGGAAACCTGAGTGAACTGGGGAAGCTGCTGATGCAGGGATCCTTTAACGTGTGGACTGACCACAAGAAAGGTCACAGCAAGGTACAACCACACAAACCAATAGATAACATTATACTATATACAGTATATATTTTTTTTTTTCTATTTTGAATGAAGATGAATGGTGGATATATTCAATATGTTATGACCCTTAACCCAAGTTCTGTTCTGTTCTGTTCAATGAAATCCTATATGTCATACAGTGTGTACAAAAAAACTGCATTACTTACAGCAAGTTAGCCAAAGCAAAGGGCATGCATAGTTAATGCTCACTAAGAACTTTACCCAACTCAATAACTTCAGAGAGAAAGCAGAGAGAGGGAATGAAACTGATTTCCGTATTGTATGGAAATGAGCTGAACATGAATGGATGCCTGGGGCATCAGGAAAACTGAATTCTTAACCTGCAGTGCATATGTTTTGTCTCCCCCTTCTGGTAGTGAGAGTAATTACAACATTTCCACATTTCCAATATTTTAAGTAGGGAAAATGTTAACCTACTCCAAATATTTCACCAATAACAAGCTGTCCGAAAACAGTCAGATGACATCAGTTTGTACTCTCAGTCCCTTCTCTTCTGAAAGCACAGGTAATCCCTGTCTCTTTCAGACTATGATCCTTCGCCTGAATGCCGAATTTATCTTTTTATTACGAGCCGTCAAAAACTTCTTGGATGCCTTGGATTTTTCTTCCATAGACTCAGCCATACCTCAAATTGCTGAAGCTTACACCTTCCCTGTTGCTATGGCTACTCCCTCCTCTTTGGCAGCTTTGGCAAACAAATCATTTATTTAGTTTGTCACCACATACACAAGAGCTCCGGTACACAGCAAAATACAGAGAGTAACCTGGAACTGGTGGGCATAATCACTACTATGTGAACTCCTTGGCAATGGCTTGAAACTAATGGGTGTTCAGTTATGTATCAAAATACACTCCAGCTTTAAACACAGCAGTCAGCTGGTGAATTTGTAAGGTGTTGTTGTTCTGGATTTTAATGCATCCATGATTATCTGTATAGTTGCACATTGTTTCACAGTTATCAAAGAAAGAATGTGAACAAAGACAGCTGCTAATGAGAGCAATGGCACATTTTCTCAGGTGTACCAGTACAAAGTAGGAACAAAGTTGCTGCAAATGGATCTTAAGATTGCAGGAGTTGCAATTACTGATGATGAAAGGACAGAGAGTGCTGCAAACATTTATCCTCTTCAGAAAGGGAGAAGATGTGAGGAAGAAGAGAAGAGAGCAGGAAGCAGGAGGGCTGATGAGGAACACGGCATTAGTGAAGAAACACTCTCTAACAATAGAAGGACAGACAATATATCTCAATTCTTTAAAGTTACCACACCTACAGCAATGTGGCAATGACTTATTTATACTACTCAAAATGTAATAGTTTAACTGTGGAAGGATAGCGGCACACACGTAGAGGCAAAATGACGGACTGATTTCACTTGATTTCAGGTGAAGGACCTGGCCAGGTTTAAGCCAATGCAGAGGCACCTCTTCCTCTACGACAAGACGCTGCTGTTTTGCAAGAAGCGAGAGGAAACCACTGACGGACATGAGAAGAGCCCGTCCTACAGCTTTAAACACTCACTCAAGGTTAGATCCAGATGGTGCTGTGCACGACAGGAATGTCACCATCAGCCCTCACACATCACCAGCTGTCCCCTTTGTTTAGTACTGCATGGCTCCTGGGTGTGTGATAGAGACTCTGAGATTACAGGGGGTCTCTGACAGCAACAACTTAAGTGGAATTTATCTTTCAGCTATAAATGCTGGTTTCTCGAATGTTCATTTTAATGATGTCTTCAGGGCAAAATATTGAAAGAAGTTGAGCTTAACTGTTAATGAAAGGTTCCCTGTGGAGTTGTTGACCTCCTGTAGGGCTGCACACACAGCTCTTTGTCTATGAGCCCTGCATTGTTACAGTAACTTGTGCACACAAAAGAGCACATACATTCCCATGTGACATGATACACATTCCTGCTGGTAACTTCACATTATTCCATCTTCAGGTGGTTGTAACAAGAATCAATATTGATATATTATTCATATAATCAGAAATGATACATTCATAAAGAAGGACTGTGCAAGAGACTTACCGTCCTTCTGGGTGATTAGATAGATAGATAGATAGATAGATAGATAGATAGATAGATAGATAGATAGATAGATAGATAGATAGATAGATATGTTGCTACTGTATTACAGAGATAAAATGATATGGTAATGAAAGTGCTGAATGACTAGTGAAGGTCGTTTCACGTACTTACCTACTACTAGAAATGTCTAATAGAGTTCATCCGAAGGTACCTTCTGCAACACATGCTTTTGTCTGCAATGTGTTCACGCCACTCGTATGAATCATTGGTGATAGTATATTCCAGCTCCTGCCCTCTTGACTAACAAGAGCCAGTGCAAGTCAATAAAATGCAACATCCTGTGTTTTGAGAGGTGCTTCAGGCTGTAATGACCAGGACTCGAGAATATCATATGAAAAGACTTATCATGCTGTCCAACAAATGCCATGAAAAGAAAAAACAAACTGTCAGTTCTTCACTTCGTGATTTCTCTACCCTGGGCAGCTACATTCAGACAGGGAGTGTATACTTAAAAAATAAACTATTTTTTTTACAGCCTTTCTTTATAACGTGAGGGAACTAATTAAATCCTACAAAGCCAGCTGATTTGCACAGTCCTGGTTGGTTCCTGGGTGTCTTGAAAAATAATGTAATCATGCTAAATCCTCTACATGCACTATAGCTTTTTGTTGGATCACTATGATACATGCACATTGAACAAAGTGTGTTTTTCAAATACCCAACAGGTTTTCACGTCTTAAAGGTAGTGTTGTGTTGTGATTTCCTCATCTTTCAGTATGGTGCTGCTGTCTAATTTCCTCCTGCATCTCACTGTGTCTCTGTCCTACTGTCTGTCCAGATGAGTGCTGTGGGCATCACGGAGAATGTCAAAGGAGACAGCAAGAAGTTTGAGGTGTGGTACAATGGCAGAGAAGAGGTTTACATCATCCAGGTATGGTGAAGATGTTTGAATGAAGCAAACATTTCATATCACTCATGCTCAACTTCACTCACACACACACTTTATTCCCTGGATTATTTTCCCTCCTCTCTGGTCACATGGTTTCTGTCATTTTGTGTGAAGGTTTTCCACCGGTTTCAAGTCTGATTTAGTCATCACAGATGTTCATTTTCACATAATTTTTTAATAGTACAGTAGACTATATATATTTTTTATTACTTTTTACCTATTTATTTGACAAAAATAGTTACCATTTTCTTTATAGATTAAATAATTGATTCCAAACGTTTTGGTTTCTGACCTTACGAAGAAATTCTGGTTGTGACCTCTCTTCACATTTAAGAAGCCTCTAAGATGTCAGCATTTCCTCCCAAGGAACCCATTTCACCTTCAGACTCCTCTGATGGTTTCACTTTAATAACTGCTTGAGGCCAAGAGAGGTATTTCACAACAAAACTGCAAATTTTAGATGAGACTCCTGAAAATATGTACAGGTCTTTCGTTTCCAACTTCTATGCTCAAATAATCATGTTGCAGCCACTCAGACTTGTCTCCGAGGACAGAACCTGTCCCTGAGGTTAGAAACCACTGGACAGAAGTAACTGTCTCTGTATCTTCTGCATATAAATTAACTCCCCCCCTTCCACCAACTGCAACAGCTGTGAAAACATTGATAGCAATAATAAGAAGAAATGAATGTCATTCATAATTCAAGTATATTATATACTGTAGTCTTCTATGTCTTTGTCTAACTACATTTGTAAAATAATTTGGAACAGTTTGTGCAAATAAAACAAAAAAAGGTAAATTAATATAAATGTGTGTAATAGGTGTAAATTCATGTTTTTAGTGTCTTGATATTTTAATTGAAAATATCCAGTTAATATTTAATTTTGTTATAGAGGCTTGTTGGGAGGCATCGTGTGCTCTTTTCCACACTTCTCCTCTCGGGGACAGTGTTGCACCACACAGCCCTGCCACAGTTCCTTACCCAGGAAAACAGCATTAGTCTTAGGACGTCTTTGTATATGTTGCTTCATTTGTGTGTGTCTCTGTGCATGTGTGCGTGTGTGTGTGTGTGTGTGTGTGTGTGTGTGCGCACACTTTCTTCCCCAGGCTCCTTCCATGGATGTGAAAAATATGTGGGTGTCAGAGATTCGTAAAGTTCTTACAGGCCAGCTGGAGGCATGCAGAGGTACACACACACACACACACACACACACATGCACTGCGCACTTGAGAATATATGCTCATAAGAACTTACTTAAATTCCAACTTGGAGCTGAAGTACAGGCAAGTGATTATAAGAATCCATTCATCTATTATTTTCTGGTAGGCCACATGTGACTTCATTCTTACAGTACGTACAGCATACATGGTATGAACACTGACTTATTATATTTCAAAACACACATTCACCTCATTGCTGTTTTGGCATGTTTCACTGCCTCTTCATTATTCTATATTTTTTATACTGTACATTTCATGGCCAAATACAGCTAAGTACATTGCAATGACAAGTCATACATGAACCCTCTTTTCAGATTTTGGACATACATTGTTTGATTTTGTCAGTTCTGTGTTGGAGGCTCTAAACATTATTTTCTGCTGCCACAGCTCCTTTTTTTTCTCTTATCAAAAACATTCTCTGGTCACCACCAGTATCTGTCAGCACATCTTGAGTCATCATTGCTGGAGTCTAGAGATGGGCCTGACATTCTCTCGTACCGATGGCCAAGCCACATTCATCTGCTTTCTAATGCTGTGTGTGAATGGCAGGCAGAGAACAATGAAACTGCAATATAAAAACAGAAGCACAGGCTATTTTGTATTTTGGTAGCTGTCAAAAAGATACAAATGCATCACATTATTTAGGACAGGTGAATCAATGCTCACTGTCTTTTGGGAAATAAGTATTACATCAAGGAAATGTGTGATTTTGCTTTATCTCTTTCAATCACTGCTCACAAATGTCATTCAGCACTCGATGGGTTCATTTGTGGCCTCGAAGCATTTACTCTAGTTTTTCTAATCACTGTTACACACAGGAATTGCCTGCATGCATTTATATTTCAGTTTTGGTTGTAACAGCGACCTTAAGGATGTTCACCAACAGGGTGAAGATTTGAACACGACACTACTGCTGCAAACACTGCACAAGTGTGTACATATACAGTATATTGTAGCCAACCCCACATAATATGATACATTTATATTGCACACATTTTTTTTTCACAAATATGCAGTGTAAGAATCATAATTACTGCCTGGGTCACAGGCAGCGGTTCTTTAAATAAATGGATATGTGTAAATATAAGACCATGAACTTGCCCTGATCTTAACCAACTGCTGTCAACACCTCATATAAAACTTTAATAATGCTGCGGTTGAGTTGTATATGAGTAGGCACTGTTTTGCAAGACTCAACTCTGGAAATATGCTGTGAATAAACATTTTAGACTTGTTAGATATGTTTCCCCTCACAATATTTACAAAACAAAATGACAAATCCAGACTTACACATGTGACAAAAATGTAGTTCGAAAATGCAGATCATCAAGGTGCTCACAATGAATTTCATTCCAGTTTTTCTGAGTTCTCTGCGATTAAAACAGGAGCTTTACAGTCCATCAGTTCAACAAGAACATGATGAAAATACTACAAACTCTTGATGATGAACTGCTGCACAGCTCAACCAACATTTCATCCTGTGTTGCCCAAATCCAGTCATCCCATTTAAATGTGTGCTGTGCAGTGCTGCAATGATGATTTTATGATGAGTTGATGGATAATACAAAAAATAACACATTTCCTCAAGCAATTTAGTATTGCATGTCCGTGAAGTTTGGTAACTCACAAGAGACAGATTAACAGCGTAATGGTAAAAATTAAAGAAGCAAAAAACATCCTGACTTTCAGTTCACAGTGTTGCTTAAGCTTCAAAAATAAAACTTTCAGACATTTTCTGCTTTTCTGTTAAAGGCCTTATTACATAAACTTGACATCATCACTGTAGCATCAAGGCTTTTCTTCTCAAACTTCTCAAAAGCTCCTCCAGAGCCTCACAAGGTGAGATATTGCATAGCATTGAAATAAGCATTGCATAATACATTACATTATGTGTTACATATTTACACTTTCAAAAGCCCTTCAAAACATATAGTTGTTAAAAATCAGTGTTGTACACATTTGATGAAAAGTTTAAAGGGGAACTGTGCAAGTCCACTCGCTTTTCCTCTGTTTTGGTTACGCTCCTCTCGCCCAGTGCATCTGTTTTCAACAAAGCCGGCGGAAAATCAATAAATTGAGCGGTGGATAACATTACATAACATATACAATGTTATGACGTGTACGTTTGTGTAGTCTTAACCGTCACAAACAAAAGATTATGGGTTACGGAGTGAGTTTGTGTCGCGGTGTGCAGAGACGAGAGCTGGGACACCAACTCAACCTTGCAACACTGATGTTGCAAGGTTGGTTTCCAGCCGTGAGATGCCAGGTGAAGACAGAGAGCCTCCATTGTCACTCGTACAAGTCACAAGTCATGTAGTTAACTATCACAATTACTCCAGAGCTTTTTATTGAAGGTAAAAATGTAGCATAGCCACAGGAGAAATCCTGCTAAGTTCCTCTTTAAGTCATTCATTTGGCAAAAATGAAAAATGTTCTGCAGTTTCAGATACTCAAGTCAGAAGATTTTCTGCTTTCTCCAGTAGATATCATTGTAAATAAGATATCTTTGGGTTTTGTTGTGCTGCTGTGAACGTGTGACTTAAGGCTATGGGAAACCGATGATCTACGGTGGCCTTGAGAGCTCAACGCACTGAAAACATATGCAAAGATACATATGTGCTGACAGCACATGCTCTGCCAAAAAAAAATCACACTTGCAAATAAATGTGTTACCAATTCAGTTGTACAACACTGGAGGGTTGTGGGGTTCAAGTCCAACTCAGTGCTTTTACTGTAACTTTAAAAGTTAAAGTTAAGTATTGAAGGAGTGTCAGCCAGAGAGCACTGTGGGTGGCGTAGTGCTGAATTAGTAGTGAATAAAATTAGTGAATCATGTGCATATGTTTTGATTTTTTGTAGAATACGTGTTGTCGATTTGATGAGGGTGTTAATGAGATTTCTTAAATTACAAAGCGTTGAGCTGTTAGGGCCACTGGACTCAGCACTGGTTTTTTTGACAACTTGTAAACAACAATTAATACATGAGCTGTCAATGATAGTTGCTGCCACGTTGTGAAGATATAAATAAGCAAATGTACACATTGTGAAACATATATGCGCTTGTAAACACACTGCAACCCACACTGCAACCCACACACCCTTCTCTGAGTCTCTCTGTCCACTGGCTCCTGTAGCCGTCTCTCTCTCTTCCCTCCCTACAAGCCTCAGTCGTCCACAGTTCCACTCTGTGGTCCTGACTGACAGGAAAACCACCCTCTGTGCACCACACACTCTGCCCAACTGACAACCCATCTGTATGTGTGTGTGTGTGTGTGTGTGTGTGTGCGCGTGCATGCGTGTCTGTGTGAGCAGACTGACTAATAACACAGCAGCCATGTCATGAAGCCCGGAGAGCAGAGGCTGTAGGAGGCTATGATAGTCCAGTCCAGTGCTGTGTGTGTCCATGTGTGTGACTTACAACTGTGACTCTGTGTAAGGAGGGTGGAGGAAAGACTGAGAGACAGAATGAAATTAGACTGGGAAAAGGAGAAGAGAGGAGATTGAACCTGCTGAGCAGAGAGGAGAGAGCGTTGGAGGGATGCATGGAAAGAAAAAGACTGACAGATAGAGAGAAGACAGATTTTCAGGTCGGAGATGGAGGCCGAGAGGCAGCACTGCGAATGGATGGAGGCTTGAAGGGATGCACATGAAAAGAGGGAGGGTGGAGAGAGGGATGACAAAAGGGAACAGGAGTCATTTCAATTATGTGCTGAGGAGAGAAGGAGACAAAGCATGAATGTGATGAGAAAGAAAAAAGATGGATAGTTGTGTGTTTAGTATAATATACAAATGTACAAATAGAATCTGTATTGAAAACAACAGGCAGCAAATTGGGTGTGTAGGCGAAACACAATTTTAGCCTAAGGTCTACTTGGTATGCTCTAAAACTTTAAGGGATATCTCACTGTTATTTCATTATACATTTTTGTCAATGCACTGTGTCAAAGAATAAATCTCCATGACAACTGAGCACATTTGACTGAAGACCATGAGATGGTGCTGAAAAACTAGCAGGTGAAGGAGCATTCATGATCTTTCTCTATTTCTATTTCCAATGTCAAGAATGAGCTTCCTTGTCAGAGTTTACATGTGTTTTCATAGTTCATTTCCAACACTAATGACAATGTTGCACTCTCCAAAGTAATTGCTGAGATCTGTGGTGACGTCGCTACAAAGAAATGTTGTTGGGCAGGGAACAAAAGCAGTCAAATGATCAACAGCCAACAATGAAGTCAGATATTATCTTAAACTGTAACAGACTGTCTCCCAAATGCTGGCATACTAAAACTGTGAACACACATCTATGGCAAGTACAGACAGTAATGAAGGTTTTAAACCAGCAATAAAATGACTGCCTGCAGGATTCTTGTTTTTATAAATACTTGAATTCATTAGTTGGTGAGTAGGAGTAAAATATTTTTCCTGTTTTGTATTTCCCTCAAGTCCAAAATTTTTGCTTTTAGCAAATAAATTTGGGCCCCCCTTTTGCTTATATTGATGTTAAAGCAGCTATCTGCAACAACAGGGAGTGAGCCAGAATGTAGGGGAAATGGATTTGGAGAGAGACGGGAAAGAAACAACATGTGCATGTGCAGATGTACAGTACTGTACAAGACAGAGTGCAGATGGAGAGTAGTGCAATCTGTGGTTAATTGGTCAAATGTATGGAACTGAAAAGCAAACATGCATCAACACTAACACAGTCTTCTTCCATTGTGAAAGCCTCTCTCATATGAATAGGTCCATTCATCTCTGTTGTGCTGGGGTACAGATATATATAGACAGATAAAAAGCAGAATGTGGACAAAAAAAACTCCATAGGTGGTTAGATGCTGCTTATGGTGTTATGTTAGTTTGTTGCCCTTAAAGAAACATACCATACAGTAAACATGAAACATTGTGTATTCTGAACTGTTACAATAGCTGACTGTGGAAAATAGACTACTATACTTGCATTGACTCTAGACTAAATGTCATTCTCTGCTGGGGCTGTATTGGCAACGTTCTGTCACAGCCAGTGAGGTTGCATCATGTTATAAAGGTTTGCTGTGGTATTTTAGAAACATAGAAGGTATGATCTTCAGTACTGTCAAAAGCATATCCTTAAACATCTTTTTTCTACTAACACGATCCACCAGACTTAAGTCATAATGGAGGCAGGCAGGCAGCTGAGCTGAAAACACTGGTGGGACTCGCTGTTTAAAGATGAGTCACCCAACTCGTCGTGTACTATTTGCTCCAAGGAAGCTGTAGTGGAAACGGATATGACATCACTGCACACACTTCAATTTGATCAGCTTTTATAAGTAAAGTATAGCTAGATCCATAATGGGGAAAAAAAACTTTTTGCTGAATACAATATTCGGAGCATATTGAATGGCTCCATGCTGACTCTGCATATCTGCATCAGGTTCATTGGTTGGATGGAACCAGAGGCGTCAAGCCAGATCAGCTCGGTATTCCACTTATGTGAGCTATGCTTTTGTGGAAAGCTGTGCCGCTTTGCAGATATGTTACTAGAGTCTTCTCTAGAGATTTTTTTTTCTGACAGCAGAATCCTGTGGCAGGCCAGATTTGTTAACATTGCGTTTATGAAGCCTGTTCTTTGGATATGGCGACGGTCTCTGAAGCTGTTTCCCCAGTGACTTCAGTGTTCTGACGTTTCCTTCTTTCTTTCTACAGCCAATAAAGGCCAGTAAAATCAGCTTACACAGTTGACACAGCAGTTTAGGCGAATTTAAGCTTTGAAATAACGCAGAAATGTTAAAGTGGAAGGACAGAGAAGGATCAGAGAGGCTTCTTAAAGTAAAAGATGTCACCCTTTAATGCTGTTCCAGAGGTCAGACACTGAAAATACAGGCTCAAACGTATAACCCTCCTTTTCTGGCTAAGCATAAAAACAGCAAGGTAGCTCTTTTATAACCTGTCCTGAACTATTTGTCCTCCTTTGCAATTTAAGGTCTCTTATTCTTCGTACGTTCAGCTGCTTTTCTAAAGGCATGCACAGAGAGAACACACAAGTCACAAATTCACAAAAGGCACTTCTGTATTTATTTTTTCATCACAAAATGTGGATCATAATAAACATACAGTACTGTCATATTCACCGTTTATGCTGCTCAGCCAGCTCTGTGGAGATCAGCACACATCTGTCTCCCCTCACACTCAACTCGCCCACACTCTCACTCCGCCTGTTTAGAGCAAGCCTTCAGCCTGCTGCCTGCTGCCTGCTGCCTGCACTGCAGCTCCAACACCAGTGGTAACTAAACTAAAATAGTAAAGGTCCTTGCTCTTCAACACAACTGGACATATTTCTGTTCTTAACATACAGCTACCAACAAAAGTTTGTTTACACCCTCCATTTGACATCTATTGGTTATCAGGAAAACAGATCAAACTGAGCTTCAGGTGTGCCCTGTATCTATCCATCCTGTGGTTGTGTAATGCCCATCTTACACACACACACACACACACACACACACACACACACACGTATGCGTGTGCGCATGCACATTCAAGCAGTTGATGGGATTTCTGCCAGTGGCTTCACAATGTTCCACTGACCTACAGGTGGCAGTAATGCGCCAAGATTAACAACAATGTCAACAAAGGCAGTAGAGAAAAAGACTACTGGCTACTAAACACTGTATGTGTGCATGTCAAACTTGAGATATATATATATAATATATATAAAAAAGCAAGAGGCCACAACTCCTTTCCTAACAATAAAAAATATGTTTCCCTTTAATCAAGTTGTCTTCATCACTTAAGCCTCACCCCACCCTCACAGTGAGGTGGCAGATCAGTCACTTGATGCACATTAAATTGTAATTTCTCTGTTACATTCACAGAAGCCAGTCAGCTGAACATCTATGGAGCACCGATAAGGTCAGCAACCAACTCCTTGTCACCCTACAAAGTGATATGACATCTCTTCTTAGATAAGTGCTGAAAAGTACAAGTGGCAACCTTGAAGGAAAAAGTGGTGATTAATTGCACTGAAGAAAATATTGCATTATTTATATAACTATTTTCCCACATTATTTATGGTGCAGCCTTGGGATAAAAACCCTTTATCAATCTACACTCAATGCCTCATAATGGCAACAACAAAAAAAGAAAATCAGAATTATGGAAAGTTTTGCAGTAATGTTAAAAAAGAAGAAACCTTCCAAACTGTAAAAATGTGTCACCAGAATAAGACCATAGTCATTTTAATGGAGCAAGAAGGAGCAGCCATAGTGAGCTGTTATATAGCTGCAGGCAACAGGCTGTGCACCTCCTCAGCACTCACCAGCTCCTTTCATCGTGCCCTGCTGTTCACAGACTCATGCCTTGTATAACATAAAATCAGATCAATAGAAGAAAGCCAATTAGTGTCCGACTTCTTTGTTAAAACAACAATAGTTTGCTTTCCTTCCCCCAGAATTCTGTGACCTGATTAGGCTCCATGATTGCAGGTGTCGGCAAATCAGCAGGACTGACATTTTTGCGATTGCCACTTCAAACACCTGCAGATTAAAAAAAATAAAGATAAAGACCTACATATTTTGCATAGGATCTAAAACTTTGTATACTGATGTCAGTGTTACCAGACAATGTAGATGGGGATTGTGGGAAATTGAGTTGACAGTCTTATTTGCTCATGTCATTGGTTTACACCATTTTCACTTGTCTCTCTAGGAATATCAGGAAGCTGGCACTGAGACAGTCAGATTCATCAAGTCCAGAGTTCGGCTTCAGGAGGAGCAACCCCAGCCCAAACATGAGACAGAAGAGAGGTGAGAGGTCGCTTGTTCAATTAGAACCAATAAGTTGTTGACTGGTGAGTTTAGTTATGCATCAGTAAAAAGCTACAGTAAATAAGGCCAGGGGAGATAACACATACACACAGGAAAGAGGTGATAGAAATATTTTTTCTCATTTTGACTGATGAGATCTGTCAGACAACACATCATGTATCACTGATGAAGAGGAAAGAGGAAAAATATAAAAAAAACATGACACATTCTGCAACTCTAAGATTGAGCACTTAAAACTTAATAACATAACTCTGTACCGTATACACATCTATATGTATATATAGATAAATCGTAATGGATCTTGTTCTTGTACACTGACGGTGTGTGTGTATTTCCATGCAGCATCTGACTTTTTACATTATGTTTAAAACAAGGTCTAGATAGCAGCCCCAGCACATACAGTACGTGTCCCTGCTTGTCACTGCATCTTTTACTCCTATCCTATCTTACCCTGGCTCTCACTCAGAATTGGTGTGCACACGCGCACACATGCGCACACACACGCACATGCACAGATAATCCTCTTCCAATCACCACCGCTAGAATGGAGGTAAAGGTTAAGGACAGTTGAAAGCAGCTGTTGTTTTTGGTCTCACCCCTCAAATGGGTGTGCGGTCACTATTATAAAACCCATACCTGTCTCCTCTCATCCATTCTCACCTCCTACTCTTTTCTTTTTCTCTCCCTTCCTCTTCTGTCGCTTTCACTTGTACTCTCTTTATCTCTCTCTCTCTTCTGTCACCCTTCCTGCCACTCTTGTCTTCAGTCCGCTCTCTGTACCTCACCCTCTGCTCTGTGTTGCCCTTTCTAACTCTCTTTTTCACTTCTCTACCTCTCTCTCCTCTTGTCCTTTTTTTTCTTTTCTTTGTCTCATTTCTATTTAGGGGATCGTCTTGTGTGTTTCCATAATGTATAGTATATAAAGTTATGTTGCCATGGATTTGGTGTGCTAATTTTTCAGGCTATATTTATTGACTATTACTGCCATTGAAGGGGACATATGGAAATATCACTTTTTGAAGGCTCTTTAACATATATTTGGGTGTTTGTCTTGCCTTCCAGCTGCCAAAATGTGAGAATTTACAAAACAATCTGTAATGTGCAGGCTATAGGTTAAAATCCATGCAGTTTGATGAGCTGTTCCCTCAGATGTCTTCCAGTGATGTAACTAGTTTTCAGATTTACATAAAACCAGCCCTACCTGGTACCAGTAGAAGGGGCAGGGCAAGCAGTGGTTGATTTGCATTTTAAGGGACAGACTCTGAAACCAGCCGTTCTGAACAGGACTGTTTTGAGCAGATGAAAAGAGCTGTGATGTTTGATCCTTGTCACAGACATGTCTTTAAGACACCTGGGAACTATTTTAATTTGTGGAAAAAGGGGCATAATATGTCTCCTTTAAAGGTATGCTGAATTATCTATTAAAGGTTCCCATGACAACTATTACCATATGTCTAGACTAGAAAAATATTTTCCTTGTGGGCCGAGTCCTTTAAATGTGGTTAGGCGAGCTCTAAGCAACCTCTGTCAAGGCCTGATTGATGGAGTGCTGCTTAAATGTTTGTCTTTCCAGCAGGTCTTCCAGTTGGTCCTCTTTACCTTTGTGACTCTTCATAGAGTTCGTAGTTTCCTTTTCATTTGGACTGATCTATGCAACTGTGACTTTCATTGTCATGACACTATTGTGGCGTTATAAATCTGTCCGTCAACAGATTATTAACCTGCCACAGTTCTCAAAACCACCTTTGTGGTGGCTGCAGAAAGTGGATGTGTTGTGAATAGATGGGTCTTACTTTAGGGTTTCCATCAGAGTATTCCAAGTCTAAGCTGTTCTTCCTCTGGACCAAAGCACTAGGGAATTCCAAAACCTGAGACTCGGGTTGATGACCTTGATCACCCCATCCTCAGTAATGCTGTAGGAGCAGCCACCATCACAACCACACCATTGCAGATATGGAAATAGTATAGCTCTGCCAGTCTCCCCTTGGCCGCCATTTAGAACTGTGTGCACATACTGTATTCAAGGACTTGACCCTTCACAGACCTGACTCTTCACTCTAATGTACAGGATGTATGATTTCACTGAATGTCTTCTCTGTGCTGCTGACTTTTTCTGCTGAAAGCCTTCTCAATCTGCTTCTTTTCATAGCTGTTGTTAAGAGTTTGTGCTTTATTCGACTCTGGCTCTGGTTCATTCTCCCTCACTTTGCTCAAACATTAATGTAGCAATTCTCCAGCAAATCCATTTAATGCCAGAAACTTCTAGTCAACTTTCTAAAACACAGCTCAAAGAGCTAAAAGAAACAATTGATGAGATGTCTTAACAGTGACAAGATATAACTTTGATATACTCACCACAGGTTGCACTGTTCCATAATGTAGTTAAAGCGTGACGTCACAGAAACAATTTCTTGATCAATGTTTTATTTTATTTTATTTTGAGAAAACAAAACATACTCCATACAGAGTCAATGCCATAGCATTTGTTATGAAAACTAATAGACAAAAACAGAAAAACAAGAAAAATATATGTACAGTGTACATGTATTTGTATAAAAGGAATTGGTAAAAAATAAAAACACACAAGGAAGAGAAGACGCAAACTATTTCTATACAAGTGTTCAAATTAAACATACAGTATGGCTGTTCTCTGGGGTTTCCAAGTACCTGTTAGTTAGTTGAGTCTTCATTCAGAGGAGAACTTTCAAGAGTTGGCAAACAGAGTGACAGCTTCACTGTTACAACAGTTCTAACCATAAAGAGCACTAAGAAGGTAACAAAACCATGTTAGTGTGGGGATAAGCTATTTAAAGCATGTTTTACTGTGGAGTGGATGGGACTACTTAAATATTACATGAACTGAAATAGGTTTGTGTGTTGTTAACTGTTAGCCAAACCTGGAATTCCAAACGAAATTCATCACCCCATCTAATGAAGGATGTACAGTAATGTGCATGTGCATAAATGCAAAAATCTGTAAAAGCTGGAACAAGCTGTGAGGCACTAGTTGAAACAAATTGGAAACTGTACTATAAACGCTACTCCCAGAGTTTCATATGCAAGAAGAGTTTCACACCGTCATGCAGAGTTAAAACCTAAAACTCAGTGGCAGTTAATATTTCGCTTCATTTTCAGTGTTTCAGTGTTTTTGTTTTGTTTATGTTTTTTTAATATAATATATTTATTCAAATATCTCATGTACTATAACTGGAATAATCTAATAGGAAATTTTATTTGTAAGCAATTTCAACAAAAAACAAACCATCAAGGCCTTCTCTTACTCATCCTTCCCCGCTCTACTAACTCCAGCTCCCTCTTCCTTTCCCTCTCAGTCGATGCTTCCGCCAGCCAATCAGGCAACTCGGTTGCTAATGCTAGGAAACGCTTCACGTTGCAGGGACTTTCAAACAGGCGGTCTCTTCCAGCAGGTAACAGTATGACGTCGGCACGTCAAGTCCTCACTTGTGCCTTCATTAATGGCATCTGTGTCGACACCGTCATCCTCATTTAAGTCTGTTTTTTTTGTTGTTGTTATCTGTTACTGTCACGATACTCTTCATCATAACAACAATCATCATCATCATCCTCGGTCTTGGTCCTTTCTTGTTCAGTTCCCACCCTCCTGTCTCACACACTTTTTCCTTCAGATGTTATATAAATGTCTGTGTCGGTGTGTTTCTGGCCGTTGGGTAGATCTCGCTGAATTCCAGCACCCGCGGTCGGTGTCTGAGCATAATAAAGGCCACATCTCCCTCTAGCCTCCTTTCTCTGCTTTTTATCTGTTCATGTCAGTATCATGTGTATCTGCCCACACAACAACAAGGAAATGGTGAGTTCAGAGAGAGAGAGGGGCAGGGTGCCGTTGAAGGCAGATAGACGCAGGTGATAAACAGAGAGACAGGCAAGACGAAATTCTGTGTGGCAGTGCTGCGCTAAATGCCACCCCTTAATATTCAAGCCCTCTTGACATTTGGAAGCATATTAACATTTTTGGAGGAGGGCGAACCTTTCCAGGTTCTGTTTTCCATGTCGCAGCAGTGCGGCCGGTCTTCAAGCCACACATGCCCTTAATGAGACTGATGAGTGAGGTGGGAGTCAGGTAATGGAGGCAGTTGACTAGTCAAGCAAAAACATCCAGAGAACCCACAGAAATCTAACAACCACTGTGAACCAAACAAGTGAAACTGAAATGTTGAAATTGGTTCCTTGGAGCCTCTAACTACGTATAAAAATGTTAAGTTGAATCAGTAACAGAAGCTTTTATTGACCCAAACAGCAGACAGAACAGAGCTGTGTCCACAAGTCACTCTCTTGTTCACTCACTATACAATGGATACTCAATAGTTTACTCAGTAGCGGGCAGTACATTGAGATTTCAGACACCTGTGTATCGTTTTGTGTAATCACTCACAGCTGTTGAGTTGCTGTGCTTTTTTTGCAGCTGGAAAGCGCAGTGAATTGCATTGTGGGATTGTCAGCAGAAAGTAGTATTGATTTAGAGGACACTTCTATATTTGTTCCATTGTGGGATTTTTGGTGGAATTAAATACTGGATGAAGTCACACACTAAGATAGAAAACAGTGAATGCAGTGCACTTACAGTATCAACATGGAGTGATTTCAGACATTGGTTACTCCATTTTCTTCCTTCCTGCATTTAAAATGTATTTTTATAATGTGCTTCCATGGTTTCTGATCTGCTCCCTTTACTGACTCAGTGTCAGCTGGGATTGGCTCCAGTGACCCCGCCAACCCTATTTAAATCAGGATAGACTGGGAAGGCTTTAATGCCATGTACAGAAAAGTTGAGTCTTTGGCGACTAGGCCCCATGTGATGTCATCATATCTGGGAGGAGATGCAGTATGTAGGAATAGAAACTTGATCAGGACACTGACGTGAAGCTGCCAATGAAAATGTGGAGGAGCGTCTGAAATGACAACGGACAGGAGAGAGACGAGAGAAACAGATTTTAAAGTTTGATGGCAATGATGTGATTGGTTTGGTTAGAATTGGCAAATCTGATAGGATGTCCAAAAACATTCATGATCAGGGTCATCTTCCTGATTTAATTTGTGCAAGCTTCATAGGATTACCTGTAAAGGATGGATGGATTGACATGTGGTTCAGTTAAAGGGTCTCCTGACATTGTTAAGTATCAAAGTTAAAAGAGTTGGTGTTCAGTCTTGTTAGCATATGACCAAGGCATCATGTAAAATGGGAACACGTCCCTACAACCATAGGTTCGTATGGGGAAAAGCAGAGCAGTGGAGGCTGTTACAGAAGCAGATTGTGGTTTTTAAATACATGGCATCCTAGCAACTACTGTACTCCATGCTGTGCTGGAAGCAGGAGGATTTCTGGGAAATGTGGTCCTCACAGCTGATTTATTTCAACCCTGCCTCCTCCTATATACTGGTCTAAATACCTCTTTATCATCTAAAAACAATTTCCCTTTTTGTTCTTATAGAATTAATTCATGACACCACCATCTATCAGTGTTATTGTGGCTGTGACAGTCAATAACCAGAAGATACAGAACTGTATATTGCTCCTGCCCAAACTTTAAGTATCCCTCATAAAAAATTTAGTCCGCATACTAAAAGTACAACAGCCACACACACACAGTCATACAAAATGCACACACAGTCCCGAGCACAACCCTGAGCGATGAATGTGCAGCCCGCCGTATGCGATGGAAATCAATGGTGAATCGATGGCAGGTGTCCTCCAGCTGAATAGACTCATCATTAACAGGAGTGCTTTCTGCAGCTTCCAGTGCTCCATTGCTTCGTACATCCACTCAATAAGTTCAACATGTCAGATCACTGAAGAATGGGCCGAGATCAAAGGCCTCTCTGTCGTCTGTGTCCTGTGACTTACAGGGTCTGTGGCTCTCTGACATGAGCTGTTTTATAACACTTTATCACATAATTCCAACTCACCTGTTAAGAGGAGTTGTGGGTCAACAGCACCTAACCTTCTTTGTTGTCATTGACATGAAGGCCAGTAGTTCAGCACAACGTATCTTTTAAAATGAATCGAACTGCTGTACTGTATCATGTATAATATGACGTGAATGTCCACTCCACACTTAAAAAAAAGAACCATTTATTCAGTTTGGGATGGCTCTCAGCTAGCTGTGTACAGCCTTGTACCTTCTCAATCCTTTGACGGTATTGACTTGCACAGACAGTGACCTCTGACCCTCTTCTTTGTGCCATATTCACATTTTTCTACTGCACTCATGTCCTTTTTTATTCTCTGTAGTTTGAATCTACTGCAATTGGAAAAAGTCTACCCACCATAAAACAACTTTTATCACCTGACCAAAGTTTACAAACTTAGTTGTCATGGAGTTTAAAATCATCACATGATATACATTAATTAATTATAGAGGAGGAAAATGAGATGTGGTTAAAAGCTTGATATTTTCAAGTTTTCAAGTTGATATTCAGTAAAAAAAAATTTTTGTTAGTTTGTTTGTGGGTTTTCAGTTAGTTTGTTTATGTTTTTTTCACATTTCATGCATCTGTGGCGTCTTTCCATTTGCTTGAACTGCTATTATGTTTAATACATTTTATTTGCTCAGTTGATACATTATTGCGTAAGTGACTGATGTGATACTACCACTACCTATACTAGGTAGTGGTAGTATCATCTTATATTAAGAGGTTAAAATTTGTGTGTTGTGATGTGCCAATAAATAGGATGTAGAATACTAAACCAATAACCTCTCTCCCTCCTTTTATTCTATTCTCGTTGTCAACCTGTTCATTTATTTTAATTTTCTTTTATCCCTCGATCTATCCTCTACTACTTCTTTTTTTCTCCCTTTCCCTCCCGTTGCTCCATGTTTCTCTTGCCGTCTGTGGATGCTTGTCTGCTCCCATGGCTCTTCCTGCCTCCTCACCCCTGTAGAGCCGGCTGCTAAGGAGGCAGAGGTCCCCCGCCGCTTCTCACTCACCTCCTCTCTCGCCCCTTCCTCCTCCTCTTCCTCCTTTGCGACGCGACGCACTAAAGGTACCCAATCAGCTGCTTCCACATTTTCTTGCTTTTACAGTCAATCTTTTTTTTCCTCTTCTGTTCACATTCATTCTTTACAGTCACACACACACACACACACACACACACACACACACACACACACACACACACACACACACACAGTAAAACGACACACATTTGTGCCGCACAGCAGGAGAAAGTGTAATTATTAGGCCAGGTATAGCAGGTACTGTATGCACTGCACTCCAGTGTGTAAACTAGGTAGCTATACAGTAAACTGCTCAGCTGAAACACTTTATGAACTTGCCGGCAAATGACAACATCAGCCAGTTTAAATGCTAAATGATGTTGTCCTTATTCTTAAATGCCACAGCTAATAAAAGGATTGGAAGCTGAAAGCATGTTGCTCAATGGTAGGACTGCAGACTCTCATACTCAGATGGAACCCTAAAGGAGATTTCTGATACATATTCAATGCCCCTTTTTTCTTTCCTCAAACAGAAAAAGATAATATCCTCATACAGTTTACATTGGTAAGATGTATGAAGTTACCTACAGCAGAATGAATGCTATGAACTAAAGTAAGCTAGAAACAAAAGTGAATCTGTGGTGTACAGTATGTGTGTCTGTGCACATCTTTGGAATGAGGATGAAAAATAAGCATTTTTCTTATAACCTTTAGCTCTTTTACTGCTGGCCTCAAATTTATGAGATGCATATACGTAAAGGCAAACATTTATTAAGAATCAAAACAATGTTAAGGGGGAAAAAAAGCTGAAAATGACTAGACATACATATATATTTTAAAAAGCGTCAGGAAATAAGAATTTTGATAAGCTGACATTTGGAACGCAGGGTGACATTCAAAGTGGCAGTAGAAGTGCAATTTACTGTAGGAATACAGATGAGAAGTTAATTTTCAACCAGGCAGAGGCATGGGAGGAATTAATAACACCAGAAGAGAGCAACTGAAGTTTTCCCTTGAACTCTCTCTGCTTAGTTTGTTGTACTTCTCTTTCCCACATGCAGCTCAAACTGTTTCACATTTGTTGTAGGGTGCTCAGTAGGGAATGTCATTTAAGCGTTTAGATTTTAAATGATCATCAATCTTATAACT
This sequence comes from Trachurus japonicus, assembly GCF_045865225.1. Classification (NCBI taxonomy): domain Eukaryota; kingdom Metazoa; phylum Chordata; class Actinopteri; order Carangiformes; family Carangidae; genus Trachurus; species Trachurus japonicus. Next base: position 8,906,566 of record NC_140910.1, read on the forward strand.
AAAAAAATATAATGTTTGGATAGTGAAATAGAAATACATACTCTGATACTGTATTTATGTCATGTAATTTCATGTTGGTTTCATGCAGATTTACATAGGCAGTCAAAGTTGTAGGCTACTGAGCTATCTCAATATTTTCTTTTTTATCTTTTCTTTTTTTGTAGCATGGGTTTTGTTTCTGCAGATTTGGCCATAATTCCTAACATAAATTAAGACATATTCTCCAAGTTAACAGATCTTTTACACATAAGACATTTTGACATATCACACCAGGAAAAAAAAGGTGTAAATTCTGAAATCGGCTAACTTCCACTGAAATCCTTTAATTCCAAATGTGTGATAATGTTCAATCTGGCCCACTGTCACACTCACTGGGACAGACTTGGAGGATATATAAGTGTACTATTTAATATTTTAAATTCTAAAAATTAAATTAAAATGAAGAGATCTGAAGACATTTTAGTTGTCTTGGAAAACATCCAGCAAATAGTTTTTTAAACACTAGATGTGAGTCACAACTTGACTTGACTTTTATAGTTGATGATCACTGAATCTCCTGTGATGTCAATGTTTCTTTGAGCATTGTGGCTCTTTTCTTGCTTGTGTGAATATAACCTTAACAAATAGTGCGCACCTAAAGAACGCCTTTACTTGGGAAGATGGAAGCTTAGTGTTTGACCTTTCATGTCTAAAATGGCTTTAAAAGGAAAGTGTTGGGATAATGCTGTGTCAGTCTTCAACAGTTACACACCTCTATACAACTAAACCACAAAAGAGAATATGTTTTGTTGGGGTGACAAGTGACCATGCAAACACGCAACTGAGGCTCTGGGAACTGGTGTTACAAAACGTTTGTGTCTAATTAAGTCTGTGGTTGTATTATTTTTCCTGACCAGGCCCCCTCTCTGCTAGCATTAAGAGCAAGAGACATGAGATAAAGAGTGATCCCACTCCATTTGGTTATGAAGGTACCTGCAAAGTTCTGTTATGTACAGTGGCTTCAGAAAGCATTCAGATGCCTTTTTTGCACGCTTTATTGTGATGTAGATTTAGAAATGTCCATCAGTTGCCACTCAGTAACGCACAACCTGAAGACGACAGTTAAGATGCTTTGCAACCAATCTGACAGAGCTTGAGAGGATCTGTTCAGAAGAAGGGGTTAAACTGCCTAAATCCAGATAAGCAAAGCTTGTTGAGATTCACACAAAATGAATCAAAGCTCTAATTGCTTCCAAAAGAAGTTTGTACAATGTACTGACACAGGTCAGGATACTTTTGTAAATGACAGATTGTAGTTTTTTTTTTATTTTTAACAAGTTTGAAAAAACAATGTGCAGACATGTTTTCACTTTGTCATGGGTTACTGAGTGTAGACTGATTGGCAAAACACTACGTGGTACAACACAATAAAAGAGTCCAAAAAAGAAATTGGAAACTTTCTAAAGCAACTGTACATAATGTGGAGGCTCTGAGCATGTTGGGCCTTCTAATCTGTCATGTGGTTAATTAGGTGGAAGTTATTTTTGTGAGTTCCTTTCGCACCTTGTTGATTGTGTTTGTATGATTTTTGTGCTTGTTCACTTTCTGTTTTTCCATCTCTTGACTGCTGTGTTGAAATGTGCCGTGATTTTTAATACAACATTTCAAAATGCATGTGAATCAGAAAAGGTACTGTGGTGTTTGTGTGTGTGTGTGTGTAGTTTATTGTCTGTAATTTGGTTTTACTGAGGAGTTGTTGTTTCGGCTTGACTTCATTTTCTGCATGAGTAGAAGAGCACTGCTTCTTTTATTTATTGAAACGTCCCATTTAAAATTTTGGTTGGTTGATATGGAGTGGTCGTCATGATGAAAAGCATGGTATGAAGCATTTGGCTTTCCTCCAGATACTTTACGTGGTGCTATGGCTGCAGTTGGGAAACGGCAGAGTATGACTAGCAGCACTGCTACGGCTGCTGGAGCCACTACAGTTGTCCCTAGATCCACCTCCCAACCAGGTAACTGCAGAGGAAGACTCATCTCTAACAGTCATACTTGGTTTCAGTTGTAAATGTTGATATGTTAAGAAAACATTGTTGTTGTTTTTTTGGGGTGGTGGTGGTTGGGAACAGTCTTTTTATTAGGTGTGTTTTATTCTACTGGAACTTCATTTTCATTCTGTAGCACATTCAGGCCGACCTGCATCTATGCCATCTTCAAACCACCAAATGGTTCCAAATAACCTGTGCAGCACTAATTGTCAATTAGTCATCAATAACTCTTTATACATAAACAACCATATAACTGTCACAGCGTGGTGATTTGCTGAACCTGGGCTATGATTCTAGGAGCTATGTTGTCAACAGCACCTGGTGGGGTCTCCCAAACCAAGAGACACCCAGTTATGATGTGCACTAGGTGGTAGCAAAGACAGGGACCTGGCCCAGGAGCTCCAGGGACCTGAAGTTCTCCTTGGACGACAGGACAGTCACCTCTATGCAACTGCAAGAAAACCTCATGCACTGAACAGCAGTGCACAGTGCTGGGCTTCCTTCAAGTCCATGTAGACTTTATCGTCCTTTTATTTGAAAGCAGAATGGTTCATTGAGGCACTTGGTACTAGAGCACTGGAATGAGAGTAACGACGCGCATTGGTTCAATGGAAGCGCCTCCTGATGGTGGAATATGGGTATTGCAAAAGTGCCCACATTTATAGATCACCCACATTAATAGCATCATCGTGGATCCTTTACAGATAAACATTAACACATAGGCGAGTAAAAGACAACAACAAAAAAAAACAGTTTTCTACACGAATGTTTCAATCTACATTTTATAATAAACAAATTGTAAGTGTAATCTGATATGACCAAGACACCTAAAAACAAAAACACGGCCGTTTTCATCAATTTACAAGCAAGTGGGCAACACACATACATTGGAGTGAATGGGTTTTCTGAGCACTTTTGCAGTACCCATATACTGGTGTCGTTACTCTCGTATTCCTGTGCTCTACTTGGTACCAGAACATCTTGCACCTAATGATGGTCAGCGGTGAGATCATCACTGGGGGAGGCTGCTCAACAGGCCTAAAAAACTAATGGTACATGTTTTGAGGGTAGACCCCTACCAGTGAGATATTCAGTTCATGTTCAGAGACCCCATTTGGAGTTGGAAGTTTTAGGGACCTGTAATGATGACACCCATTGGTGTTTCCGGCATGGGAGTGTAGACTGGGTGTGGCCACAAAGAGAAAACTATTGAACACCCAATGAGAAGAAAAACACTGGGCCATTTTGAAGTAGCTTTCTATGCCACTGATCTCAATCTAACTGAAAAAAAATTTCTGATTTTAAAAAAGGGTCTTATGTTCTTTCTGTCTTCGACCCATACCAGCCCAGAAGTCTGTAAGTCTAATTAGAGCTACAAAAAAAGTGCTTGATTGAAGTAACTGCTTCAAAAGGTGGTGCCACAAAACATACTAATAGTTTTGTCCTTTAATTTGTTGTAATATTATCAGAAAATGTGTCTGTTCTGTTAAAATGGGATTGAGAAAAGTGGATGCCAATTACTTTTCTCACACTTTTTTTAAATAGAGGGGCACTAGAAAACCACATCTGAAGTATTAAAATCCTAGGGTTAGGGTTTGGGTTAGTAAAAGTAAAAACTAATTTGAAAACTTTGAAAAATAATTTACCAGGCTTGCTGATTCTGTTCATCCTCTACTGAGCTCTGTCACATTGTATTCTAACCTTTGGATGTCTATAAGTCACAGGTCAGGAAAACAAGGGTGTGTCAAATATGAATTAATTAGTAGTGCTGTTGTTTATTTCAATCATACAATATAAATAACAAAAGTTCATACATCATACATGACATTTATTTCACACAATAGAATTCATTTATTAGTGTTTTCTGTTGCAAGACGTTGGCCTGTCCTACCACCAGGGGAGCTTAGATGGACCTGTCCTTTCCATAGTCATTAGGTTTTCTATGGTTTGCTTGACCACATCTCATTCTGCATGTGGTTTGATTCCCGCTAACAGACCCATCAAGCCATGATGATGATGATCAGAAGACTAATCGCTTAGCTGCACAGCAACACTGACCTCCTATCAGTGCAGCTCCATCACCTGCCAACTGGAATATGTTTTTCAATACATTTCAGTGGTTAATAATTTGCATGAATTCTCCTCAGGCTGGACACAGAGGCGCCTGCCCTCCATGGACACAGAGGACTTTGAGACGATCCCCTCCAGTGCAGAGGAATCCTCCAACTCTTCGGAAGAGGAAGGCAACAATAAAAATGTAGGTAACACTAGAGATCGCATCTCATCTTATCTTCGCTAGAAAATGTAAAAAGGTCCAACCAGGACATCCCCTGGAGCTTTACTGGGCCTACTTTCTAAAATATATTTATTTACCAGTGAAACTGAGCCAAAACCAAAGCAGCAAGTAATTTTCTTCTGATTTAAAATAAGATGCAATTTCAGTATCACTCAACATTTCCCAGCTTTGGTCAGAGTGAAAAATGTAGCTTGACCAAACCCATTCCAGTCCCGCTGGGTCACATCAGCTCTCAGCATAAATCATTGAATTCTGTGATCACTCACCATCCCTCGACAGCTTTCCTCTCATCCTTTGTTTCCTCTTCTCTCATTCTTCACATCCTCCAATTTTCTACTAAATCCCCTTTAAAGAGGACCCCACCACCGCTTAATTATTTCCCATGGACGTACATGTCTCGTTAGCAGTGGGCGCTGACGACTTGACATTTAAGAAATGAGGGAGGAGAAACGAAAGAGGGGGAGGATTATAGCTGTAGAGGTCTACTGGGTATGGCAGGTTTTCCAGATTCATTATAATCAGTTTGATATACAGTAGACAGGCACACATGCAGCACACACACTGAGCATATTAGTGGCGCTCATTTGCACAACCTCTTTCAAGGAAATGACACTTTCGCAACATGTAATAGATGGTAATTTCAGAACTTTGTGATAATCAGCAAAAAGAAGAGACTGTTCCCCACTAGAGAATCTGGACGAGAGACTACAAATAACAACGGAAACACAGTTTTCTCTGAAGACCTCACAGTCACCTCGACTGTACAATAACATACAGGATTGTCAGACAGTTTTGTAGTCAGCCAGTTGAATACAAATCCATTTAAATGCTTTGCACTTGTATTAATCAAGTGGACGCAATTTTGTGTGATATGCAGCTTGTTGTTGATTACCGTCCAAAGAGTGACTTTAATTCGATTATCGAAGCTTCAACAAATTTGTTTAGATTTTTTTTTTCCACTTTTTTTCAGCTAAATAATGTTGGTTTCAAGATTTGACATAACAAAAAGGCCTAAAAGCTTTGTGGTTTTGAAATCATGATATTTTCGATAATAGTGATGTAATTAAAATGACAGGTAATAATGAAATATCACTGAATGAAACTGTTTATCAAGGTGATACAGGGCATTGCTACTGCAGACACTGATGTGATGTGACCTGGTACAACAGATAATTCAGTCAACTAGATACAAACAGTTCAGTCCATACACAGAGATACATTTGTTCCTGGCATATTGACCAAATTTTGGGGAGGTTGCTTCTTTAATATTAGTAAGCATCACCCTATAAAGTGATGGTCAGGTGAAACTGCCTGAAACGAGCCTGGGACCATGTCCTGAATGGAATACGGCTGGCTGAATTCAGAGTTTGACTCAGTCATTACTTTCTGCAGGGTGACAGCAGTCGATTTCGGGTGCAGCTGACTTATGAGTCTCGAGATGCACAGGACCTCTCTCTGGAAACAGGTGCCCTGGTCCAGTTTCTGGAGGAAGCAGAGAACGGACACTGGTGAGTTCCAGCTGCCGCCAGTGCAGGACAGTGGAAAATCAGTCAGCTTCACCTGGCCCACGGCTTGTCTCCTTGTATTGTTGTTTGAAATATCTAGCTAGGTGGTTCCCTATATCCCTAAATTGAGGTGTGAGAACACAATCTTAACAGCCCGTTCCCAGGCAGGAGCAAAAGTCTCACAAATGAGACAAAAAATGAACTGACATTGCATTTTTTTTTTTTTTTTTAAAGTTAGGCCACTTGTGTTGAGCATCTCCTTCACTCTTTGTGCCCTCAATATACTATAATTGCAGTGAAAATCCCTTGTGACAACTCTCATCTGTGGAATGTATTTTTTTCTTCTTCTTAAGAGTTTATATTGGCTCAGAATTATTTGTACAAGACATCTACTATTGAAGCAATTCTCCATAGCAACAAAAGGACCACCGTTTGCCTATTATTATTGTGTTTTATGCTTTTTCTATGTTCTATGCCCTGCATTTCTTCGTTCAAAATGAAACAGTTATTAATTTGACTTCTTAAAATCTGCATTCCTATGATTGATTGATTTATTTATTTATTCATTATATATCCCCATTAGCCACTGTAGTACAACAATGGCTACGCCTGCAGTTCATTAAATCCATAAACACTACTTCAATGTATAAAAAATATACAGCAATATACATATATATACAACAATATACATCTATAAGATTCTTACCCCAATAAGATGATTACCCCTACTGTATGTCACACAACAACCAACACAAAACCCATACAAATTGTTTAAAAGGTTTCCACAGTTTATATAATTCCCTATAAAAGTGGGCCGACATAGCACCTGTATCCATTTACATTTCAGAGAACTTAACATAATAGAAACAAAAATAGAATTGTTCCAAATCTTTGCAATGTTTTTTTGTCACCCCAATCACAGCTGTTAAATGTGAAGCCCTGATGGAACAGAGAAAAAAAATCCTCTCAGTCCCAAAGAGCACTAGCTTGTAAATGATGAAGTGACTCTCAGCCAGCCTACTAAAAAACACTTATGTCCATAATGTTTACTCAGTTTGGTCACATCACTGCAGTAGTATTGGCTGTACAGACATTTTTCTTTAATACTCGTCAGTCAGCATTTGAATGCCATAGTACTGTCACAAAGCATCCTGTAATGGCCACATCTTCGAGCAGGAACTTCCTCTAACGGCTACTTCCCTGGAAGGGAGGCCTGTCTATCAAATAAATAATGATCAAGGTAAAGGTCAGAAATAAGAAGTAAGCATGTGAATCCGTGCTGCATAAAGCACTTTTCTGAATCTAGGCGCTACATGTGTAGAACAGTTGGGTAAGGATAATAAAAACCCGTGCCACTTTGGAGGGTGGTATCATTATGCATATTTTCAAACCAAGATGCTTTCCCGTACAGCCACACAGGGACTTGTTGTCCCTCACTTGTAAGTCACTTTGGATAAAAGCTGCTTGAGGAAATGTCACTGCCAGTAGATGATTCAACTCAGTACCGCACATCCACTTTTAAAGGGGCTGTTTGGAAGCTTTATCAGCTGAATGTGGTTTTTTGCTTGGAGCAGGTGGTGGCGGTTGCTTGCCAAGGTATTCAGATATTCTTGTGTTTACAATTGTCGATCCATCTACAGGATAGACTGGACCCTATCAGAAAGTGCCAATACCATCTACAGTGTAAATTTCATGTGATCTAAAAATCTCATCTATAATTTTTCTCACCTTGTGTTCCATCTTTGAGTGTGTTGTAAAAGGTCATCACTATGCACAGCACTGCATACTGGTCAATCACTCCTGGCAAAATAGCCCTCTTTTGTAATTGTGATAGTTTGAACATTTTCCAACCAGTCCTTATGGAGGTGGGTGACTGGGGGATGAGCTATTATTCCATCAGAAAGTACAGACCTCACATTTTCAAAGTTGCACCTGCTGCAGTAATCAGTGACTCACTGGCATTCATCATCAGCTGTATCAACCGCCTGCTGCTTGGTTATGGCCATTTTCTACTATGGGACAACTCAGTGGACCATAATGGTGTCAGTGTTGTACCTGCTCAAATGGCCCTCCTTACTCCATGAGCTACCTGCTGCTCTGCTATTTAGAATATGCTAATTGTTCAACTGTCAACTCACTGCTAAATTGTGTCATTGGGTCCTTTAATTCATGCACTAAATGACACTAAAACGATGTCGTAGATTGAATAAGTTTCCCTAATGTTCGCTCTGTTCCTCCAGACAAAGCACTGCTTTTTTGAAGCATGACTGAACCCTCACTGAACAAAAGTTGTACTGCCTGGGTCTATTTATTCTCACTTTAATGATGCAATGGTGATTTACTGCTAATTATTTTTGTTGTGGTTTTTAGTGTCACTGATGATAGAGTAGAAGAATGCTGTCTCATGCCGTTTCAACTTTTCTTGTCCACTCAGTAAGGTGTGATTTTTTTAAATATGCAAGACTAATTCTGGGTAAAACAAAGTGAACATACTTTAAGTATTTCACAGTTAAAATAAAAAGACAAGCTTGTTTTACTGCTGAATCCTACTTGGATGGCATTTCCTTTACTTTCAAATGTTGTTATCAATCAATCAATCAATCAATCAATCAATCAATCAATCAATCAATCAATCAATCAATCAATCAATCAATCAATCAATCAATCAATCAATCAATCAATCAATCAATCAAACACTTTATTTGTCCCCAAGGGGCAATTTAAAAGGCATAAAGGGCAGCATTAGGACAAACAAGACATCAGACAACATAGAAACATTCACAAAGTGTTCTAGCAGCTGTCAATTTCAAAAGTGCTCTGTGCATCATGTTAAAGTGCTATGTGCAATCAGTCTGATGGGGGCTGGGCAATGTTATTGAGAGAGGGAGGGGTCATTGTTAAATTACACTCCCAATGTTTTCTGGTTTTGGTTGTGTAACACTCTTTATATCTTCACTCAGTTAAAGCTATCTGTACCTTACATGGAGGCATATGTTCGGAGTTCATTTGCATATTTATAGACTATCCTGATGGTGGCAGGTTGTCATGTTTTTGCTTCCTGTTCTTGTCCTTGATGTTTTGTAAACACACTGTCCACCTGCTTAACAACTACTGAGTCACAGTACTTATACCTGATGTTCGCATTAGATTTTGGGATTCTTTCTCCTTAAAGCGATATTTTTGTGTTAATATAAGTCTTAAATAGTTATATCTTCCGACAGCGATCACTTACATAGAGTGTTTGGACTGAAACACGGGTCTGTCAGTCACTCTGCTCTGCTCTGAGCCGAGGAGAAAACTTTTCTCGTATCCTACAATTTTTAATGAGGAGAGAGAACGGCATGCAGGGCTGTGTGTGCAGCCAAGGGATGCGAGTGAATGTGGTGACGTAGGGACGAGGACTGTTATGGTGCGTTCAAGGCAACTCGTATTTTTCCGACCTGTGAAGTCGTACCAGTTCAATCTGGTACATAGACTGTAAAAACATAGACTGTAAAAAAAGATATATATATAGTGTCTTTTACTTTCACAGGTAAAACAGGTTGGAAAAACACGAGTGGGTTGCCTGGAACGCTACAAAGTCGTAAGTTGTGACTTGAAGCTGTAATTTACGATTTCAAAAGCCGGCCTGGAACGCAGCATTAGCCAAAACGACCGAATCGCTTACTTTTGCTTTAAGCAACTTGAGCCGTAGAAGAGGAAGTTAAAGTAAATTAGACTTCCATCATTGTCTGAGCAGTAGAGTGGGGTTATCTAGCTGAACCTCACCAACCCACACTTGTTCTGATAATATGTTGCTTTAAGCTCAATGAACAACATACTTTACAAAATTTGTATGGCAGGTGATGACATAAACCTAGTCAGTTTCCACATGTAATTAATAAAGTAGATGAATCCCTCAATAATTGGTAGTGGACCAGGCGTCAGGGTGTACAGCTCAGCTGGGTGAGCAGTTGTTCCAGGAGGCAGAGCAAGTGTCAAAGGTTAGCTGAGCAGCTCAGGCAGAGGAGACCTATGTACAGACTGAGTGGATGCAGGTCAGTCATTTATTCAGACAATGGAACACAAAAGTTTATGAGATGGTGGGACAATTCAATTCATTCATAATAACAGGTAAACAAACCCAGTCTGGGCAGCAATGAATCTAAAATCCAGCAACATAGGCAACAAAGTCAAAGAGGCAAGTAAAAAGAACCAAGGTCTCAAACACACTAGGAACAAAAACTCAGTGCTCACAACACTTCAACATCATGATTTCATCACAATAATATTATCAATTTGACAATAAAAGAGGCACACATGCGAGTAAAGAAACACATTGCATGTGCACTTTTGATGAAGGTGTAAATCCTTATACCACTGTGGTTCACATTCATGTAAAGTCTGTGGCCCTTTGTGTCATTGTATATAATTAAGGCCACAAATGGATATAACTTGAAAAGTGACAACTTTTATTCTGTCTTTTCAATTTCAAAAGGCACAAAAAAGTCCAACTTAATGTAGGTGTTGTGCGTGATGTTCATCTCTATTTCTTGTGTGTGCCCCAGTGTTTGCATGAGTATGCTCAATTTAAATTCGTGCTGCTACTGCCTCACACTGGCACAGATATTATGCTGGATTATTTTAGATTGAAATCAGTGTTGATGATATGTAGTTGTGCGTAAGGAAAGCCTTTCAACTTCCTCCGCTACTATCTCTAATCACGCCCATACCATTTCTTCCACGGTTAAAAGTCAATCTTGACTTTGGTCCACAATAATCAGCCAAGCCTGAGAAGGGAAATGAGACCAGTGGAACAGCTGCTCCTCTGCCGCTCCCTTCTCTCTCCACAAGGATTAAAGGCTCAGAGTGGCTCGTGTGGAATACATTTTTTATTTTACTCTAACATTACCCTGATAAACCAAACGTGTGACTAATGGCCTATTGCAAAATCAAGGGAGGCGGCTGAAAATAAAATGGCTTCAGATGAATAATAAATCACTGCTTCATTTCCCACATCATCACCATCTATCCTTTTGCCTCGCCAGAAAAACAGTGGCCACTGCCCTTGCAGAGAAACAGTCTGAGGAAACCACCACTGAGTGTTTTCATCTCATGCGAGTTCTCTGCATTTGGAAGTGACTAATACTCCGTTAGATAAAAGTTTGACTGGCTTTGAATATTCTCATTTTTCATCAGCTCATGCATATTTCAGCTCTTAAAAAAAGTCTCCTGTCAACTGCATCTATGGGTTTTTGCTGCCAAAAAGTCTCACTCACACTTGAGGAAATTCATAAGCCCTCTCTTTTTTCTCTGGATCAAAGTCTATGTGAAACCGTATGGAGCTTTCCAGCATGTCACTGATGAAGCGTCTGCTGTTGTATATGTCATATACGCCTCCATGTATGCTGTACACATCTGCAACATGTGAGTCTTTATTGTGGTGTTTGGATCTACTTCTGGGACATGTACATATGCGTGTGTGTGTGTTTATGTGTACATGCTGCAAATAGTCACTTTTTTCCCCATCACAGGCATTAATGTGCTTTCTGACTTACCCCTCCCTTGAGTGTGTCACACCTTTCCTGATTTAGGCTTTCATTTCACACCCACAACACACACACTGTATGTGTCCCAGTCCCTCTTGGCAACGTGTGGTATATTTATGTAATGGCTGAGAACACTCCAGCACATCCTTAACCACACCGTATTAACACTTAAGTCACAGTAGGAGCAGAATAAAGAAGGAATCACTTAGCTGCGGTGTGAAATGTCTGGCAGCAACTTCTTACATCTTGGAAGTCAGTGTTTCAGAAAGTGTTCTGTTCTGGTGGCTCAGCTGGAGCAGGAGGCAAGCTGCAGTTAGGGTTTGGGAATCATGACTGATCAGACAGAGCTGGAAGGAGTCATTCCACTTTGGGCCAGTTGAAGTTGCTGCTGACAACGTGGAGAAATAAAGCAATAGTACTACAAAAATCAGATTATGTGGGTTTCCCTCTGAAGATGTTCTGACCTTCTAACACAGCTGTAATTATGTTAACATTGTATCATGTTAAATTTTAAATCTGTGAAATTAAATTGAACTAGTAGCTTTGTGCTAGCTACATTGTAAAATAACTTCCACAAACAATTTTACAATAGTAGTGACATCAATTGGCAGTTAATCAATACTGCTCTTTATTTCAACCTATATAATGATAAATTAGGAGCCTGTGTAATAGAATAGTGTACGGATAACAAACAAGTGATCCTAGTTGAGAAAATGACCAGAATCTCATCTTCAGAGAGAGAAATCACAAGCTGCTCTAAAAGAAAACTCCACCTCCCCATTACCCACCTACGGAGCAAATAGATTTGCTGCCGCTAGGGTGCAGCTAGATTTCTAGGCTAGATGAGTCGACGTCTTCATCAAAAACCTTGTGTTGACTTGTATTCTGTCTAGTTACTGCAGCTTCCTCAGAGCAACACAATAGCAACAATGTGGGCGCTGCAATGGCCAAAAAGTAACTTTAGATGTGGAGAGGGGACATGAAAAAGGAGACAGGCTTATTTCTGTCGTAGTCTTTGATTCTCTCGGCTCCGTGTCCATCTGACAGCGCTGTCAGCAGCACAGCAGACGAGAAGCTCTGTGGTGTGTGTGGATTATATAACTGCGCTATGACCAAGATACCAAGTTTTACTTCATCTGACTGTGAGGACATTTTCACATCTCAGATGATGAAGAATAATTAAACATTGAATTTCTATTGAAAATATGTACAATATATTGGTGAATAGTGGAGGGAAGCTCAGCTGGAGAGTGAAAGTACTTCATCTAGACTATATTCAGTTTATTTTGACCCATTTTAATGCAGTGTGTGCTGTTTACATTAAAATTGTTTGCTTTGGGGAAAATGGGAAGGAAACACTGCCGAGTATCTCGCTGTCAAACCATTCATATGAAGTCAGTCACATGTTTCTTCTTCACTGTAGGCTGTTCTGTTTTCTAGAGAGCTGTCACATCAGGACTTGATTATGGGGTCTGGGTTTCATAAAGATATTAAGTATAAATTGTCAATAAGAGCATTTTTGTGTTTTATTCCAGTTCAGGCCATCAGTTAAATTGGTTAGTATGTGAGAAATACTCCCCTCACTTTTCAAGACAGTGGTGGCACATTGAACACACCATTTAGCTTTGTATCTTTGTGTTTGTACCATCAACATGCTTTTGAAGCTGGGCTGTTTCTATGGAGACATCACGCGGTGAGCCGTAAAACTGACATAAACCACGAGTGGCGTTCATTCTCACCAGTGTGAACACCAAAAAGTTCATGTGTTCACTGAATGCTGTTCATGCACTTTCATGCACAACGCCGATGTTCAGTGTATACTTCTAGGAAATAAAACACCTAACTGTGAAATAAAGTGTAACTGTATGAACCTTTGACCTGTAAGTAAGTAAGACCCCCCCCTGCACTGTGTCTCATGTTCCAGGCTGGTCAAGAACATTTTAACACAGGAGACAGGGCTGGTTCCATCCAGTGTACTGCAGGCAGCCCCTGATGGAGGTCACTCATTCAGTAACACACTGATATTTCTGACTAACCCACTGGCCGCTTTGCTCTCACACACACACTCACTCACTCCCCCACCCACCCACTCCTCCTCCCCACTCCTTTACTCCAACGGCAATTGCTCCCTCCCTCTCTGACTTGGCTGTTGGGCTGTGAGCCATGGGACTGGGTGGAGAGGGAGAGAGGGACCGTTGAGTCGAGTTCAGGCTGGATGCGGTGATGGAACGGATGAGGGTGGAGGAGCTTTGGCCTGTTGAGCTAAATATTCAGAGCATGACATAAGTGACTGTAGCTCACAGCCTTTAAGACACTCTCTGTCAATTTAAATGTGTATACTGTATATATTATATTTTTTCTTCATTTGAAGCTGAATGAGTCAGTCTGTATGAGTTTCTCTATGGAGAAACAAAGCAGGAGGAAGTGTTATAGTCATCCAGGGCTTCAGAAGGAAAAACTCAGTATAGACTTTTATTGCGCGAGCCAGACATAAACATTATGATTTGATGAAAGCTGGTAAAAATTCAGAAATTATCTCAGTTTGGGGTTCAAGGCCCATTCTGGATAAAATTGTCAACAACGGCACTGTTTTGTTCCCAATTACAACAATAAATGATTTGTAGTTCTAACTTTTGCATAAAAAAAGAAAAGATGTCTGGAGTTCATGGGTATTGTATTCACAGCCAAGCTACAGCATACCAAATAGAAAAAAACACCTCCTTTCTAAAAACAATGTGAAAATTTGGCCATAACATTAACCTGTATAGTGTAGTTAGAGATTAACACCTTGATTTAGCTTGAGCACAGTTCGAACACATTCGAACGCCAACACCAACATGATTAACCAGCTGTCACATTATTGCTCCAGTGGTCTTTCATCTTTCACTGTTTCTTTACACTAAATGCATATGAACAGAAACAAGGTTTGCTGTTCATTGTGTGAGTCGTAGCAGCAGCAAAATCTAGTGTTGGCACATGGTGTAGAAGAAATAAAAAACAACCAAATAGATTTCACCGTGGGTAAAAATAGCTCCTCTCTCTCACAACGCTTTTTCTTTGGATCCATTTCAAACAACTGGGAGCTCCATCTACACATGTCAGTCTTGACTTTGCATGGAAATTGTTCAGAATCCATCTCTCCACCGTCTTTTCCCTAATGCTGCCTTGGCTTGTACCTCAAGTGCTTGTCGTGGCCTTGCTTGTTTTGTTGTGACACCATCACCGGTTGCCATCCTTTTTTCTTCCTTTCATCTCTTTCTTCCTCTGGCTCTGTGTTATGCTTTAATTATTTTCTTTGAAAACTTGACTTGGAAAACTTGAAAAGTAGCTCCATGATTCCATGCTCAGGCAGTTTCCCTTCATTATTTTCTATCACTCAAATGTTTAATAATCACAAACCCTTTTCATTCTATAATCATTGCTTTAGTCATTTTTGAGGAACCAACAGCAACAATAGTCAGGACACCCTTCATTACTTAGATTCTATTTTCATGAAATGCATACAGTATATAAATGAATGAATAAATAAACAGATGTAGCAATAGAGAAAGTAGCTTTCATCCTCCATACACTGCAGCCACAGAACATTATAACCAGACCAAAAGAGAGAGCTGGGTTAAAATCAGAATTGTACTGTAATATTTCAACTTTAATAATCAAAAAACAAAATTGTAAGTTGGCGTGGTTTTTCACAGCGGTGTTTGTCTGTTATGATTTATTGGTGCTGTGCATCCCACTTCTTAAACACTGTGTTTGAATGCCACAGTTTGTCAATGTTTCCACGTTGCTGCTGCTGCTGCTGCTGCTGTTGTTGTTTCTAATAAGACTGGAGATTGTATTTTAAGTTCACACAACTCTTTCTTGTTGTTTTTCAGATATCTTCACGGATCTGTGTACAGCAGCGCTCTGTGACGCGGATGAAGCCAGTGCGTGAGGAAGTGCGTCACAGGACGGCAGATGAACACAGCTGACTATCGTAGTCTGTTGTGTTGGACTACAAGAATTGAAGTGGATCACACACATGACTGATAACTTTACCAATAGTTTTACAACTGTTTTACAACTCCTAAGATGGATTTTAGATATCAACAACTATTAGTTTTCTACTTGTGGTTCTTCATTTGGATTACAATTATGGCCTGTTGATGTTTTTAAACCACAGCTCTTTATGTCTTACTGAATGAAGCTTCTCACCGAAGCCTCTGACAAAAAGCTGGAGCCGCAACATGCCTGAATGCCACCATGGGAAAGCCATATAAGACTTTTAACTGGACCAGCTGTCAGTAACTGAGGACCGATGGATGTGGACACTGAATTTTACATCCAAATGTGTTTTTATTGCAGATGAATTCATCTTCTGAACTACATGTACAGAGCAGTTGGGCTGGACACCTGAAGTCAACTCCTATTTATGACTTGTATGACAGGAAAAGTGGAATTCTGGGTGCTGGTTGTGAGTGTGTTGTTATGCTTATACACTGCACTTCAGCAGAAATCTTAGGCTGGGGCCACACTGCATACCTCACCTGTGCCTGGCCACACCCATGTTAACAGGTTAGAGCAGCCACACATGTAGTGTGCTTCTGCAGACAGGCAAAACAATTATATGTGGAAAAAGATGTGTTGATAGTCATATTGACATCAAATACATTATACAGGAACCTTATATTAAGCTAAGACAAGTTTCACGACAGTTTCAGTGCCATACAGGACAGTACAGTGCATTGTTTAAGCCATTTTAGCAATTTCATGTTCTAAAAAGGGAAAATGGAGCTGTGTATGTGTAATATAATTACAACAAAAATGCAATGTTGACCATAATTACAGTAAATTATGTCAGTAAATAAATACAGTAGAACATTAGATGTGAGCAGTTTTTTCTTATGCTCTCTCTGCCTGTCTGTTAACTAAATAAACTGTACAGTACATTTATAATGAACAGAAAGCAAATACTCTGTTACTGATGGCCATTACCAAAGGCACCCAGTGTTTAAAGGTATGAAGGGATGTAGCTGTCGCACACAAATGGGGTAAGCAGTGTGGCCCAGCGGAACCTAGAATTTGTCTTGCTTGCCTTTCTTTGCCCTGCCATTATGTTACATCAGTTTTATTATCTCAACATGTTCATTCTCACACTCTGTAGACTTGAAAATGATCTCTCTAAATTGTTCTACTGTAGGTAGGTCCAATGATATTTTCTTTTCATATATAAATTTATAACCCAGATGTTCTTCTCTGTGCACTTCTCTGTGCACTGAAGGACGGGAAAAAACATTCTCTATGTATAAAGTATTGTATTATATCATGTTTGTTTATTTGTTTTTAGTCACTTGGGGGCAGAAACGGCCTCCTAGAGTTGATATGGCTAAGCAGCAAACATTTGCATATTCAGACATCAAGCTGACATGGAGTTACACTGGAATTCATTTGTATCTGATAACCTGACAAATGTAAGGCACATGTTACCTCTCTGTCTTGGCCTTCACCAGCTTTTGAGAAATATAACAGGCTATACATTCTATGTAGAGACAGAAAATCACTTCATTCATTAATGTTGTTTGTCTGCCCTAAACAAGCAAGGTGCTGTGAAGCTTGTTTAGAGCTCATCTAATAACAACACTGAAGACAGATACAAGACTAAAACAATAGAAAATAAGACCAGGTCCAAACTGTGGCTGGTCCATGTCTGGTCAATGTGCAAAGAAAAGGATATTGTTCACAACTGCTGTAAACATCTTTAGTGGAAAGTAGCTAAAGCCTGCTGGAAAAGTTGCTAAATGTTGCTTTATGATGTAATGCATGAATTTGCATATTTCATGAAATCATTGCTTTATATTTGCATTCTGCCTCGTTGCAGCCCATTATCAGTGCTCAATCTCTGTGGTCAAAGAAACAGTATTTTGATACAGCCCAACTCCCAGTAAAGCTGTTTTCCTGTTTCTCCTGTGACCCAATGGAACAAATGTGACTGGAACACCCCATTAAGATTTTACTGGTTAATCAGCAGTCACTTCCAAATTATTTTTTCAGAGTCTGAAAAGTTTGGTAAGAGAAACTGATTTTTAACGACAACATTTGGGTGGCACATGTCTGATAATCCATAAATAAAATAAAATCCTGCTGTTGCACACTTAGAAAGTGCTATGTCAGGCGTGCAACAATTGAGGAAATCACATTTAAAATAATTTCCTTTTTTGGCTAATGACAGCTAAATTACTTTCCAGTGGTAAATCCATGTGAAAAGTAAATCAATCATAATGTGTTTTCCAGTTTGTTCTTTATGGATGGTGAATAGCAGACGGAAGAACCCAAATGGGTTTTGATGCAAATTAAGCATTACTGAAGCACATCTCCTCCTCTTTAGATGGATGAGGTGCTGGTGTAAATCATGTTGTGGGAAACAGATTTATCTCTCTGACATGTTGTGCTACTTGGACTCATCTCTGCATAATGGGATTTTCACTAGCACACTTTTTGAGAACATAAGTTGTGAGAAAGGTCAGAGAATTGTTGGGCTATTTCCTGCAAGTGATTTCTCAAGAAAACGCTGTTTTGCAATCAGCTGCACGTGCTTCACCTATTCAGAGAGGAAGGTAGCACTGTACAATGAATGGTAAATGTAAGTAAACATCAGTGTTTATTTACAGCAGCAGTGCATTCTAGTATTTCATATATTTTTTGTAAAGATCCATTTTCTCTATGATTGCTGTATTGTAATACATTCTTCTCCCCTCTGTATCTTTTTGGCATTGTATTGCACTTCTACTGACAAATGGAATTCAGAGAGAAATCCAACACAGCACCATGTATTTACATAAATTGTCACGTCATGTCACAGGAAGGAGCCCAAATAGTTATTTGTGCCAGTTTAGACAGCGGCTAAGTCTGTTACTTATTAGGAATTGGGGCGGGGAAACCAAAAGGATGTTTTAAGGTTCAATATTCCCCCTGATAACAGACTAAGAAAGCTGCATCAATGAATGCCTGGATGATGGACAGGTGGATGTGTGTGAGTGAGTGAATGGATGATTGGATGACAAGGTAGACTGGTGGTGATGGATGTAACGATGGCTACTGGATGTTTGGATGGATGGATGGATGGATAGATAGACGGACACAGAAATTTGGACACTGACTGGATTACTATCTGTAACAGAGGGTAGAACTGTATTAAAGGTCATATGTCTGTTTGTAAAGAAAAACATTATTGAATATGCTGTATATTATGTTCATCCTATGGTAAATGAAATATATTGTATCTTTAAAAGGAAAATATTTAGTACTGCATCCTGCTGCAATTTAATTGCCACTTAACAAAACCATAGAATGTATCATGTCTATATTGTATCTGTCATTGTACATATTGCTTCATTGTGATAATATGCATTTACACTATGAACTTTGTCCCTGGTTTTTTTTTTCATATAATGCAAACTTATTTTTCATCATGAGCTTAAAAATAATAATAGTACTTTACAGAAACCATTATTCATTCATACTACATTTACTCCAGTGGCTGTAAGCTACGACTGTAGCCAGTAGCCACAGCTGCCCTGAGACAGACTGACAGAAGCATGTGCTCCAAACGGCCCTCTGACCACCACCAAACACTCATACACATTCTCACAATGCACACAAGACTAGAATTGATAAACAGAGCTGGCAGAGCACAGACAGATATATAAAGCCCAATAACCTGACGAATGAATCGGATAAAATTATGCCGCTATTTTCATAAAAGCAAAACAAAGTTTCTGAACAGTAAATGTTTTTGTGGTCTGTTTGTAATGGAGGAGCAGCACCTCTTATCTTGCCATAAAGTCATTTCATTTCACACCAAATTTTTACAAGAGCTGACTGAAGCTGTCAGTCTTCAGGTTTTCTTTGTTTATTGCTTTGCACAAAATGAAATTTGCCACAATTGCATTGCTTCCTGGATATAAGCAGTCACTTTGACTTTTTCAGAGGCAAAAACACAGGTGTAAGAATCATCTAAACTTGTTTGTCACTTGCAAACATCTGTAACAGTCTACAAATGACTTCCTATTTCAACTTTGACCACTAAGCCATAGCTGAGGAGTGTACTCCCAGAAGTATATATCTGATAAAAATGGATGTGGCCATTTAAGCTGCATGTGCTGTATGAACACTAATGGTTGGTGAGCTAGACAGAATATTAATGTGTTCTGGCAGTGGGTTGGTTGATAATCCTAAAGTAATGCCTGGTATTGACAGCATGACAAACTTGAGCAACTTTGGGTGGCGATGCTGCTGCTCATTTGTTGATGCTAGTGGACCCTGGCTGTTTCTAAACTAATGTTAGCTAGTGTAGCCGTGCTGGGGCAGCAAAAGAGTGTTTAGGCAGAGCATGGGTAAAATTCTGCGTTGTCCACGGGCTGTAAGCAGCAAGATACTTTTAGACATTGGCCATAGAAAAGTGGTTAATAAAATTTTATTAATGTAAATTGCTTCACATTTTACATAGAATGTGTAATTTAACCTCAGGGATAATTCAAGGGTAAACACATATTAGGGCTCAGTCCCCGGGCTCTATACATCTTTATGACAAGGAAGTACAACATTAGGGAAACAATGGATCATGGTTTCTCAAACTCAGAGCTGGGAACCATTCCAAGGCCTTGTAGCATTGGCCTGTTGACCCTGCTTGAACACTATTATTGTGAAAATGTCATCTCTTTGCAACACACGCCACATCTATTTGCTGCTTGAAAAAGATATTGGGAAAATCCAGCTAAAAATCATTAGCATTCATGTGGCAAGCCGCAAACTAATCTTCCCTTTCCTGGCATTCAAGTGGAAATCTTTTCCAGTCGTCAAGCGTGCAATCACACAACAATTTCTTTACATTATCCTTGACTTTCTCTCTGCATCTGTTGCCGCTATGGAACCACGAACAACAGGAAAACAAGCATTTCTCTCTTGTAGCAACATCATATAAGACAAGCACAAGAGACTGACTCAGAATAAAACAGTGAGAATGGAGGAGATACTTTCCCAACACCTTGCTGTGTTCTCTATCTCCCAGACAAGAGCTGAGAATGATGGATGTTCAAACAAGATGTTATTTAAGTCTGTGCCAGCAGGCAGTGGGCTCATGTGCTGTCTGAGAAGAATCCTATACCTTGCATGTCGTTGCAGCTCGTTTTGTTTTAAGATTGTAGCTACTAAAATTAAATATAATTATTGTAAGTTGGGTAGTGAAAGGGAAAGAAAATGGAACTGGTAAAAGCTGTTGTCTGTCTGCCTGGTGTTGTCGCAGACATGACTATCAAGGTGATAAGTGTAAGTGTAAGGTTGAAGTGTGTGATGAAATACAGGCATCATGAAAAGCCCTGGTGTATATTTGTTACTTTGTCAGTGATCAGTGGCTCCTCGGGTGTGTTGGAACAGCACCTCCGCACATCATTACCATTCCTGCCAGGCCTCTGCTCCTCTCTTCAAGGAGAATTGAAAACACTATTCATGTTAAACTTAAAGCAGAATGCATTGGCTTTCCTGTGCGCCCCCAGATAAAATCATATTTTAAAGAGAGGAGGTGTGTTGTTAGTCTTAATGCTTTTAAATGCAGATTGTCTGTCTGGGCTCAGACACTGTCATAGAGATGAGTTAGGTCACTGTTTGTATCAGGATGCTCGCAGCTGCCTGCTGAAAATGATGTCCAGCAAAATTGCATTACTCAAATACATAATCAAGTGGAAACATTTGTTTTGGACATGTGGTATCTGCAAACTGCTAACAACCAAAAAGCAATCAAACAGGTTTCATTTGTTGTTTGTTGGTTTTTTAAGGCTTGGCCCCCGGGATGGCAAAGTCAGTCACTTTAGTGACTTTAGTTCGACTGAAATATCTCAACATGTACTGCACAAACTGAGATGAAACTTTGTTCAGACACAGAGAGATCCCTGACTTCCTACCAACAGTTTGACATTTTTTTCATTTTTCATTTTTACTGAAATATCGTTAGAGTCATGGATTGGCATGGCATATGATGCAGACATTCCCATCTCCTGTAGGATTAATTGTAACTTTGTAACCCTGACTTTTCTTCTAGTGTCATTTATCTATCAAAGAAAAGCCTCATTCAAATGTCCTTTTGCCACAGCATAAACCCATGTACATTTTCCACAGTCCTGATGCATGTGCAACATTTAGTCATTTCCTTGTTCAAACCTCTAAAATAGTGATTTAATTTGTGTACAGACTAATCGTAATAATAATAATAAACATGCAATTCCAATCGGGTCATTGCACTACTCATTAGAGGGCCATAATTAGCTGAATCATCATTGCGTTTACAGTTTCATAGGTGATGTACATGATTCAGCGTTTGAAAAACTAGTGCCAGTGCAAACATTTAAACAAATATTTCATTATTTTGGTGGAAGTTCTTTAAAAGATAGTGTCAAAAAATATGTTTTTACCCGTGACCCTGCGCACAGCCATATATACTAGCTCCATTAGTCTGCCGATACTACCCGTCAGGGAGCAACCTCCGAACTGTGAGTGCACTGAATGACTTCCTCACACAACCTCACATAAAAAAACAAAAACAAAAAAAATCCCTAAATCTCCTTTTATTGTTTTTTTTTCAGTATATTCCCCTGACTGCAACATGAAGACTTGTATTCAAACACATTTCTCAGCAGTGGGGTTCTGGGTTTGATTCCCTGGGGCCTTTCTGGGTGGAGTTTGCATGTTCTTCCCTTCCGACTGCGTGCGTTCTCTAGGGGTTCTCCGGTTTTCTCCCACAGTCTAAAAACATGTGCAATAGGTTGACTGGCAACTCTAAATTGCCTGTAGTGTGTGAATGAGAGTGCATGTGCCTTGTTCGTTTTTATATGTGGCCCTGTGATAGATCCAGGATGTACCCCACCCTGGCCTTATGTCAGCTGGGCTCTGACCCTTTGTAAACCTGGATGGATAGGCGGTATAGACAATAGACTAATGGATATCATATGTGAGCATCTTTAAACAATATGGGTAATAGTATCCAGATTTAAGTTAAGCTTGGTCTTGTCCATATAGTCCCTGAGTAAATGAATGAAATGCAAAGATGTTGACACAACGTGTGCAGCAGGATGTCTGAAATCCTCTAGCAGTCAGCTGGAGCCAGTGCACTGTACTTGACTGTAGTCTGCTGGGGGAGCACTGAGCAGCATCAAAGCCGGCGACACCAACACACTGAATAAACTGATCAAGAAGGCCAGCTCTGTAATTGGCCGCAAACCAGACACCTTTGAAGTGGTGGTGAAGAGGCGGACGCTGAACTATTATCCATTATGGATAATCCTGAACACCCACTCCACCACCTACTGGACAGGCAACATAGCATTTTTCCAACAGACTGGCTCAGTTTGCTGTCTCAAGGACAGAGGCTGGAAAAAGAAATAGCCCTCTAGCTCTTTGCAACTCTGCACTAAAGAACTTTCTTTTTAAGTATTTTGATTATTTCAATTTGTAAAAGTCGATGTCAGGAAATATAATAAAGGATAAGTATTTCAAAAAAGAATTATAATACACTATACTTTGATATGTTGTTTATTATCATATGAATTGGGTCATTTCTATTTTATGTTTGTGATTTGTCTGATTTGTGTCCAACTGAACCAGTTGCCACACACCTTTTGGCCACTACAGCAGCTGAGCTGAGGGCCCAGACACACTACAGGATGAGAATTTGACTGGAAAAGGAAGAAAATAAGTGGCAACTCACAGATGGTGATGAATTCTATGTACATTTGCCTTATATATAGGTTTTATACTTCATGCTTCATGTAGGAGTTCTCCTCAGACAGATTAAAAGTCAACTCTCAGATGGAAACTTTTAGTACCCTTGCAGGCGTTAAGTGTCTTCCTTTGTTGGGCAGTTACAGTAATCGCTGCTTCCACCTGCGTGGACTGATCCACTGATTGTACACCTTATACAGAGGTCACAGCACTGTCTGCTGCCTCCTCTGCAGACTGATGCTGGAACTTTCACTCCAATTACATATAGTATATTCATCACATACAGTATATTAATTACAGTGTTGCAGTCATTTGCAACATTATTCAGTTTATATTCCATATACTTTGTTGAGATAAATGGAAGAAACCTAACTCTAACAATAACCCTGTTAAAGCGTCAGCCCACAGCACAGCTTCTCTTACCGCATATCAGGCATAATGCTATGGTAAGATATAAGATGTAAAGTGGCAGCTGTGCCCAGTACGCTGTATGAGAACTGACACAGATATACAGTAGGTTGGACAGACATAAGGCTGCAGAGCATTGCATAGGATACAATAAAGTGGTGCATCCCATGAATCAACTGCATCTAGACAAGATGCCCTTGGGAGATAACTCTTGAAGGTCCAGCTGTTATGGATGAATAAACATTTGTGAGAGTTGTGAAAAAGCTGCTGCTTTGTGCTTTGTGTAGAAGAATATAAATAAGGAATATGACTGTATCTTAAAAGTGCCTGTATTGTTGTAGTATTGCATGGAAAAAATCAAAATCTGTACAGTTTTAGACAGTGCAATCTTGGTGAATCATTAAGGCTCCATCAAAAATGTGTATGTATAGACAACCAGTAGTAATGTAAGCATCATTTATCACGCACCACTGTGATGTGCATGTGGGATTTTAAAAAAGTGCATTAAATCAGCCTGTGACTGAAACAGACTCTGAATTTGTTAATTAGCTGATGACATTGTTGTGATAATTCTACTTTACTTTCTGGTATCATCTCCTTTCTTTAACAGACATCTACGAATAGAAGCCAAAGCCTTAGCCTTTTACTCTCTCTTTTTATCATGAAGGAGACATTTGCACTGTGATCATAATAACAGCATTCTTGTTTGTCAGTCTTGAATATCCTCTCTTTGAATTTTGTGAAACATGAGCAACTTTCCACACATGTTTTCCAGCTGATGCAGATGCAACAGGGACCAGATGGAGGTGAGTAAAATACATTTTCTGTAAATGAACTATCTTACTTCATGGCATACAAAGTTTACACCATAAATACCTATTCAAATCTGGCACACACAAACAAATGTTGAAAGACTTTTATCTGGTTAGATTTATATCTGCACAGCAGCCTGCTCACATTTCAAGATCATGTGGTCTCCCACTACCTTTGTGTCTATTCATATCTGTGCGTGTTTGGTGACTGAGCATCAAAGAGCAGAGGACTGAGCTGGAAATATAAAGGTGTGAGGGAGTGAAGAGAGGACAGACCTGGATAGAGGGAAGATATGGTCTTGACAAAGCTTTGTTCCACACAGTCAACCTCCTGAGGGCTGAATACAGAGAGACAGACAGAGATTGTGTCTGCATGTGTCAATAAGATGACTGGGGGAGCCGTCCAACAGCCCCAGGAATATGACATGCATACTAAGAATTTCACAACAAAAATGCAATGTTGAAGAAGAAAAGCACAGGAATGGTTGGAGGAGAATGCCTTCACTACCCTGCAGACCACATGCTGCTTCCCAAATTACCACTTTTTGTGCTTGTTTTTTTCTTTTCTTTTTAACTTTGAGTCTGTCTGATTGCATCATTGTATATTTCTCTAAATATCTTTGTGTGTGTTTGTGCAATATGGCAGTTTGTTCTATTTTTTTTGATGATGCCTTCACAAGCACAGAAAGATCAGGTCTGTTCTCCAAACTTCAGCCAGTTGTTGCATCATCATAGGGTTGGATTGAGTATGAATATGAAATTAGATGTGGAGTTATTTTGATGCTGCCTTGCTTGTTTAATGGGACACGTTTGTGGTTGAAACAGGATTTTGTATCCAGGGACATCACCTTGACCTCGCATGTGACAGCACCTTACAAAAAAGCAAAGACTATACGTCCTGCAACAAGTGAAGATGGTCTGCCTTCCTCCTGCTTGTCCTACTAGAAACAATAATGAAAGCATCTTGACTGACTCCATCACTGTCAAGACTCAGACCTTACAACAGCAGAAAAAATCTGTAGTAGTAGTTCCTATACAACAGGCACAGTGCTCTCAGCATCATGACAAACACCTCCCTCAGTCTCATCACCCCCCCTCCCACCATCCGGCAGGAGGTACAGAAGCTTCAGGGTCTCATCTACCAGGCTTTGCAACAGCTTGTTCCCTCAAGCTGTGAAGATCCACAACAGCTTGCACACCTAGGCCAACTCAATCCTCCCCAGACAGTACCATAGGCCTGCATCCTGCACACTAATGACTGTTTGCATCATTTTAACCCTCTGTACCTTATAATCCACTGCACTGTGCAGAATAAGCTACCAGTCATTTGTTTACAGTTATGTTTACAACAAACATCTTGTTGCACCTTATTTACAACTGAAGCAGCTGCTAATGAGACAAGCTGTTGCTGCTAAAGTAAGAGTGTTTGTCATGGTACTCAGCCCTATTAGAGTAGAAGGGGTATTGTGTGGTACTTTTATGTCTTCTAATTTTTAAATCACACTTAGGCCTATTTGCTTTTGCACATTGCACTTTTTTTTCTCACAGATAATTAAGTTTTGTTGTGTGTTGCACTATGATCTTTGAGGAAAACTTATAAAACAGTGTATGGCACACATGTGTATGAAAACAACACTAAAGTGGATCTCAAATTAAAGCAGAAGTAAGCGATCCGGTGGTTTTGGCTAACTTCTCAGCCAATGGAGTTAGCAGTCCCCGCCCTCGTCCCTACGTCACCACATTCACGCGCATCCCTTGGCTGCACACACAGCCCTTTATGCCGTTCTCTCTCCTCATTGGATAAAGGTTGTAGGATACAAGGAAAGTTTTCTCCTCAGCTTACAGCAGAGCAGAGTGACCGACAGACCCGTGTTTCAGACCAAACACTCTATGTAAGTGATTGCCGTCGGAAGATATAACTATTTAAGACTTATATTAACACAAAGATTCTGCTTACATCTGCTTTAAAGCAGAAGTAAGTGGTCCGGTCGTTTTCGCTAATGCTGCGTTCCAGGCAGGCTTTTGAAATCGTAAATTACAGCTTCAAGTCACAACTTACGACTTTGTAGCGTTCCAGGCAACCCACTCGTGTTTTTCCGACCTGTTTTACCGGTGGAAGTCACTATAACGGCCACTCGTAACTTCCGACTGGTGAACTCGTACCAGATCGAACTGGTACCACTTCACAGGTCGGAAAAATACGAGTTTCCTTGAACGCACCATAACAGTCCTCGTCGCTACGTCACCACATTCACGGCGTCCCTTGGCTGCACACACAGCCCTGCATGCCGTTCTCTCTCCTCATTGGATAAAAACTGTAGGATACGATAAATGTTTTCTCCTCGGCTCAGAGCAGAGCAGAGTGACTGACAGACCCGTGTTTCAGACCAAACACTCTATGTAAGTGATTGCTGTCGGGAGATATAACTATTTAAGACTTATATTAACACAAATATATCACTTACTTCTGCTTTAAGAAATGCACATGGTCAATGAACAGTACAGGAATGCACAATCCAATATTTTTTTTCATCGATATTGGCACTGATAGTGGATCAGACATCAGATATAAAATAGCATATTAAAATGAAGTACAATTCCTCTGTAACCGTCATTATTTAAAAATGTAAAAAAGTTTATTCTTGTGCCTATAATAATAAATATTAATAAATATTACTTACATAAATACGAAAGAAAAGTTGGGTTGTGCATGTTGTAATAATATGGGTGGGTTTCATTTATGTGTTTGAACCTAGAGATTAAAACAGTGGTGGCTGTGTGCCCGAGTGGAATTCAGTGTGTATGCTGAACACACCTTCGTTTCACAATCCTGCGGAAACAAAGAGCAGTTCACAAGGCCCCAGGCCTTTTAGAAACCATGCTTTACTCTGTCAAACAAAACTCTCCCAGAAATGTGCTCTTTATCTCCTTTTTAGTCTGGGAGGTGAGCTCCAAGCATCTCACACATATTTATTATGGTTAGGGTAAGTTTACAGCCATGTCTGGGAAGCGGTTCAGTCACCTACGTCACAGGGTTTGTTGTTTGAACAGTGAGAAAATCATTGTTTTTACAATCATTGTCTAACACATTCTGCTGTTGGCACTTAGTTCCACACCATACAGTCTCTGTTCCACACACGCATTACTGAAAGTAGCACAAAATGTTAATGCGAGGTAAATTTTCAGTGAGGTAAGGAACATATAATTATTATGAATTTTGAAATTGAATTTCAGAGGCTGAGATATCACACGTGGCTTGTTCTGGAATAGCCTACTGTCAATTACTATTTATTTAGTATGTGCAGGAAGGCATCTGCAGAGGAAATGCCAGACCTCCTTTGGAAAGCCTGATTCAGCCTGACCTCTATAATGAAGAAAATGCCCTTTCCCAATGATAGAACACTTACAGGTTTTTACACATTTGATCATAATTCCTGAAAGTGAACTTCAGGTCTTGAACCCAGGATGTGTACATCTTTGTTGTTTTCATTTACTCCCTGTGAATCATATCAAGTTAGTACATGCCATGCGAGGTTGTTACATAAAAGGAGCCACTTTTGGTAAATGTTGCTTTTATGTCATGTGGAACAAATAAGAGCAGCAGCAGAATAAAACGTGTAATTTGCTTTTCTTATAACAGACTCTCGGGGGGTCTAAATATCTTAATATACACATCGTTCATAAAATGAAATGAATGAAGGTTAAAATATTCAGCTTGGTCGATGCTTAGACTTATTTTTTAAATTGATTAATTCATTTATAGTTATGATCTCCGACAGTGGTAAAAATATTTCGGACAGTACCTGAACGTCTCAAGTCTAGGCAGCACTGGCATCGAGATTTGAATGAACGGACCAATCAGAGTCCTCGCCGGACGGAAGCCGCTGATTTCTGTCACTCTCGACCAATCAGCGCGCGGCTCCCTTGTTTTCCTTGCTTTTTGAATTGAGCTGTAACAGCAGGCTGACACCGTCCTCGGTACTATTATGAAGTTGTTAGCTATCATCAAACTAAAGCAGAAACATCTTGAGAATCTGGACTGTTTTCACGCATAAAGGTCAACATGCATTGACACTGGACTGGAGATTTAACGGAGACATGTTACATGTTTTTTGAAGAGTTTGGACCGAAGAGGAACAACCGGGAATTCTTCATTGTGTTGTTAACTTACTAGCTCGGTAGCTAGCTAAGTTAGCAGGCACAGACTTTATTGAGACTGTGACTGGTTCAGCAGCCGGGTATCACCCCGGTAGCTCTCATCTCTGTTGTTCTGTTTTTTTGGTTTTGTTTTCATTTCTTCAGTGCTAGCCACCAAAACAGTTGGTAAGTTTGGTTTACTTCGAGTTTCCCTGTCTCTCAACACGACAAACATGTAACTTAACGTTAGTTAAGCTCTGCTATGTTAGATACAGGGAGCCTGGTGTCATGGTGAAAAGTAGCTAACGTTAACGTTAACTGGCCTAGTGTGAACAGGTCATGGCAAGTCTCCTGTTGCCCTCATAATTTGGCGTTTAACATAAAATTAAGCAAAGGAGAACATACAGAGCGCAACCTTAATTTATAACCTTATCGTCTAACTTAATTAGCTTGTGTTGGCTGGGAGTGGGGCGCATTCTTTGCTTCTCTGACCTTCTTCAAATGTGTGGTTTATGTCTTCTGTTTTAACCATAACTGTTAGAAATGTCTTTGCTTGTCAGCATTGGGAATGTTTGTGCATAACGCAACCAATGTGCAATGACAACCAATTTTCATCCAGTGGCAGAGGCTGTTTTATGTAACGTTAAGCAACCTAACAAATTAAAGGTTTCAGTGTGAATTTATCCACCTTGCCTAGTTTTACCAAAGTTATCACAGCTCACAAATATGCTGCTTTTCTTTCCAGCTGAATTTAAGTCAGGCTTAGGCAGTATTTGTGTTTGAAGTCATGCCAAGTGTTGTCTCTTCCCTTAAGTTTGACAGTTGTCACCCTTCTCCTTTTCTTCCTTGTTGCTATACTTTCTCCCTCCTCTCTGCCTCACTGTGTTCTCCCACTGTGTCGCTTGCTGTTCATTCCCTGTAACTTTTGATAGTTTGGACAGTTTGGTGCCTCCTTCAGTTCCTGCCATGGCTGACAGCAGCATAGTGACTTTAGGGACGGCTCGGAGTCTGTTGGTGGATTCTTCGGTGTATGATTCAAGGATTGCTGAGACCACCAAGGACCATGTATTTCTGGGCATGGCATGTGAAGATGGGGAAGGTCAGTCTGCAGAGGTCATTGTTATATAGTCTGTCCTTTCCTCTCATTTTTCTAAGTCTCTATAATCTCTACATCCCTACGCTGCTGATATTGATTAAAAACTGCATATATGCACACCATGTGTGACCTTTAGTTTCACTGTAGGAAACACCCACTAGAGTGTAAATCTGGATTTTCCTGTGTTCAAGCCAAACAGCTATGTCATCAGAGAGACAAACTCATTCATTCTGCACCTTTCTAAATGCCCTGGAGACATTACAAACTGAGACAAGACTAGGGCAAATCCCAGTATATGGCTATACTGTGTAATTGCCCATAAGCATTATGCCAAGTTATGTTTGCTTTAGTAATCTCTGTGCTCACACACACAGTTTTTTAATATAGCTTAATTCCCCATAAAGCTAGTCTTATTTATGTTTTTTTTTTTTTTTTCTGTTGGAAGACTTTAAGTTAACCAGCTGAGTGGTGCTATCCATGCTGTTGCCGAAACAGATAATGAATCTTTTAACCTCTTGTTTTGTTGCATATGTGCCTCACAAGGTCCATCCATATAGGCTACATAGCCTTTTTCATTGTATATTAAAGGGATAGTTCACCCTAGAATGATATTTCGCTCATTATCTACTCACCCTCATGTTGACTAAGGGCTGGAAGAAGTTTCTGAGTCCACCGTCCCTTCTCTGAGTTACAGGGGGTCTTGGCGTAGCAGTGCATGTCCATATAACGGTTGCAAAGGGACACCAGAGCTCTTCGTAAAAAAACACACACAAAAAAACATCCAAATACCTCCATGATGCTCGTATGTAATGTCCGTCTTGTGCTGAAGCCCCAAATTGCGTAATTGTCCCGAAAAAAATTAAATAAGTCCATATTTTAAGCTTGTTTGTAGCGGAAGCTTCTCGAAGCTCCTCTTCCTGGTCCGTCCAAATCTCGCGTGATTTGCGCCGGCGTCAGTGCGGTTACTGCGAATCACGCGAGATTTGGACGGACCAGGAAGAGGAGCTTCGAGAAGCTTCCGCTACAAACAAGCTTAAAATATAGACTTATTTAATTTTTTCGGGACAATTACGCAATTTGGGGCTTCAGCACAAGACGGACATTACATACGAGCATCATGGAGGTATTTGGATGTTTTTTTGTGTGTGTTTTTTTACGAAGAGCTCTGGTGTCCCTTTGCAACCGTTATATGGACATGCACTGCTACGCCAAGACCCCCTGTAACTCAGAGAAGGGACGGTGGACTCAGAAACTTCTTCCAGCCCTTAGTCAACATGAGGGTGAGTAGATAATGAGCGAAATATCATTCTAGGGTGAACTATCCCTTTAATTACCCAATGTCTACACAGCTTATTTTTGTCTCTTTGCCCTTAATCAATGATGCTGGAAGTGCATTATCTGACTATCAGAGATTGGCCATTTAATTAGAGCTAATCTGTTTTGCTACCAACCAAGTACTAACCTATGACCTATGTCGACCAATCACATTATCTGACCATTTGAGAGCCACTTTTAGTCAAAGTATTTGTGTGTATGTGATTAACTCCTGATAATCCCCATGAAGTTGTAGATGTACCTGATCCCTCCATGAAAAATACATCAATGCTTTATTCTGATGAAGGGGTTAGAAAAAGTGGGTTAACCTTTAGTGCTCCAGTTGAATTTTGAAACAACTGTTTTTACAGCGAGACCGACCAGTGGCATTCATGTCATATCTGAGTCTTTGTCAGTTTTTCTCCCCTGAAAAGTTATCTCTCGAATATGTAATGCAACGTTATCAGCTCTTTGTTCACAATACAATGCAGGCAGGTAGGAAGAGGGGGGAAAAATGTTTTTATTTTAATTACCAATTTGGGGTTCTCTCCTCCTGTGAATTAATCACTGGCTCTCTCATGCTCACTATCACCCTTTTAAAATCCACCATTGGGTCATGTCTCCTGACAGGTACCCGGCCCGGGTTGTCAGTCAGAATGAGAAAACTTGCATCAACTTCCAGAAGTGACCTGCTCCTTGAGTGCTCCTTGTCCCTTTTTTACCCATTGTTCATTCTGTCACCGTTGCTTTCTCAGATATGCTGCCAAAAGTGGAGACGAGGGTTGTTCTTGTGGGAGAAGCGTGCAGAAATGGAGCCCTGGTCAAAGCACTACAGGTACATCATTCCTCTCTTAACCCCCAAAGGTACACTGTGGTCCACTGATTTCTATTAAGGTGGCAGGCTTCCACCATCTGACTCAATGTCACTACTTTTCTCGATTTGATAAGTAGGACATGGAAAGTGTGCTCTGCTGGGCAATACTTTTGGGTTATAACTGTCAGTGTATGAGGACTTTGTGCCAATGTTTCGCTGATGAATTTGAAGGAATTTCCCTGTAATTTGAGTATTCATGGTTTCCCACAGATTATCCCATGTGGGAAATGCATCTGAATTAGGGTGAAATGGGACATTAAAATCCCTCATTGATGTCTGTTGATGACTAATGAAAGTACAACTAATTATGATGGTAAAAAGATGCATGCTTGTATTGAAATGTATTTATTTTATTTAGTCACACAGACATTATTCGCAAAGATGAATGCCACTGACTGGCTGGTGTACTGTATTTTAAATGGATAAATACATCTGTTGAATGGTGCGCCCATACCGTTTGTGGTTTGACATTGTTTCATTCTTTTAAATTGGCAGACTTAAATATCAGGTTTTCTGGTTTTCCCGTCATTGTTAAAGTAAAAAAAAAAAAAGTCGGTGTTGGAAAAAAACCATGGTCAAGTCAGCCCTTGTGTTTGATTACAGCACCTCTGGACGTTTCATAGATTGAACCTTAACCAAGAACATATTTGTATAATAATTGAAGATGTGAAAATGATCATTTAAAGCCACAATTAATCTGAATTGTTTCCCAATTAATTGGTACTCATGGTATTAATGATATAACTACTGAGAATAAGGCTTCTTAATATTTCCATTTCACTAGACTTTTTCAAGCCCCAGTTGCAGGAGATTTGGTTCAGTTGTCATGTTGTTGCTTTTTTATATACTATATCTATCTATATAAATAGATATATATTAATCAGTCAGTCAGCTTACATTTTAGCACTAGTTTAGAGCTTTATTTGTTACTTCAGTTTACATTGTAAAATTGCACGTTAAGATAAGAAGTGCACACACCTTTTCTAATTGCTTTCTCTTTCAAATACACACCTGCTACTGTGTGGAGGCGTCATAACACAGAGGGGCTCGAGGTGTGATATTTGGCAGCCTGCAGAGCTTTCACAACCTAAAGTATTTAAGTGGAACTTATGCATAGACGAGTACTTGTGATGTCTTTTTAAACAGCTGCTGGCTGTGGCTGGTGTGTCATTACATCCCAGTTATTCTCCCCTTTGTGACGATCATTTCAGCAAATATCGTGAGCTCGCTGCCAACCTCAGCAGAGCTTAAAGGGCTATTGCTGAATTGTTTACATGCGTTCCATATCTTTTTGATTGTTAAGCATATTACTAATGTCAAAGTATCAAAGTTAGACAGGTGGACTGGAGGTGCCTTGGATCAAACCACCCTTTCAAACTCGTTAAATGCAAGTGGACTCGCTGCTCGTTTTAGTTGAGAATTGGTTGACATTACATTTTTGGCAGTAGATTTAGATGAGCTCTCCACTGTGTGTGTCCCTTCATGTCTTCATTGAACTAATGGTGGATGGACTGAAGCAGTCACTGAAGTCACTGAGGGATTTTGTCATAAATGGTTTTATTGGGATTGCCATCTCACGGTCTCAGTGGTAACCCAGCTTAAAATGTATGTATTTCTCCTGCTTTTTTTGGGGTATTGAAACGTTGGAAGGTAACTTCAGAGCTCAGTACAGAGCCAATAAAATCCAATGTTGATGCTAGATTTCCATTTAACAAATCATAAAGCAGTTGAAATCGGCACCATAACACTGAGTCAAAATGTTGATAGTTTTTCAAGACGGTATTTATGTGTCCATCAGTGTGTTTGTGTCTGCCATAGTAAGCAGCATCTAATTTGTGTCTTTGAGGAGCACCATGTGAAGGTGATTTGGAGGTGTGGCAGCAGACTAAGTGCAGCTAGAACGACTTCCTCGCCAGGTCTCCTGAGCCCTGTCACTTCTGAAAGCTTCCTGCTTAAATCATCTATTTCTCCCTGCCAATCTGCAGCGCAGCCACATCCAAAGACATCTGCCGACAGCTCCATCAGAGCACTCCCGATTGTCTGCCTGACCGCCCACCGGCATTGCTCACTCAACCCACAGAAAAAAAAGCCCCCCCCAACCCACCCACCATTTCTTCCCGTCCCCTTCCTTTTTTGTCCTGTTCCTTTCCTCCTCTCCTCCTTCCCGGCGGCTTTGAACTTTTATATTAATTTTTAACGGAAACTTCTTCTCCTCCCCAGCCTACCCCCTCTGGAGCCAGATAGTTGTTTGAAGTCACTGTCTTTAGACTTTGCAAGGACACAGTCCCCACCCATCTCGTCCTCATCTCCTCCTTCCTTCATCCCCAAACCCAGCCACTCTCCTTCTGTCTGAGATGTGAGATTATTTTGTGTGGATTTGTCTATGCTTTTACTCCGTCTTTGTTTCTCATTCTCTCTCTCTCTCAGCCTTTTGTTCCATATTATGGCAGCCTTTTGCTCTGCCATCCATCTTTCAAATGTCAGTGTTTAACATCCACTTCCTGCTGGTTGGTTTTTACAGGCCATCAGAGTAATGGAGGTACCAGTGGTAAAGATAAGACAAGCCGAGGCGGGTGCCGAGGAGAAAATGATGATAAAATCTATAGTCAATATGGTACAGTACGGTGTCTGCCTCTCTGTTTGACTGTCTGACACTTTGATGGGAACTTTGGGAAGTGCTGCATGAGTCTTAATTCACAATGGACACCTTCTTAATCATTATGCATGTCCAACTCACTGATGGTGGATTGATTTTTGGGTGAAAATCCAAATATAATTGATGTGTTGCTTGAAATCTGGATCACTCTTTAACAGAATTGCACTCAAATGTCAATGCAATGTTCTGGACTGAGGGGTAATATTAAAATTCACAGATGGCTTTCTATTTAGCATTATGGCATTTAAAAATGGCCAATTTCAAGATGTCAATACAAAGGTTAGAGTTGCAAGGAGTCTCATCAAAAGTTATTTTCCCACAAAACATTTAGTTGGAGAGAACTTGAAGTATGATACCATGCAACTAAGAAGCTTTGATATTTGAGTGCATCATTTCTTCACTGAAAATGGTTTGATACTCACAGAGTGAGATGAGAAGCTCAATAACAATCTAATGTCTTCTTTGAGCTGGAGCCAGGATGTGGCTAGCTTCACCTGGAAACACAGGGAGCAGTTGAAACAACTAGTCGTGCTTATTATGTGGGTCAAAAAATGTAAAGTTTAATAATCTACGCCTTATACTATTCTTGTTTAATAACAGTTTTAAAAATGATAGGAAGAAGTCTCCAGTCTTCTTCACCAAAAATAAAGTAGACAATTAAAATGTTATTTTTTAACGGTCAGTGTGCTCATTTGGTCCAGACTGCTTTTGTTGCAGATAATTCTTTCCCAGTAGATGATTCTTTCGTGAATCCCTGACATTGCATTTCAACATTGACTATATGGATTCATGCTCAACATCACAGAGCCTCAAGAATGGATTTAGACTCGCAAATGAGACGTGATACATTCAGCCTTGAGCTGCAGATATGGTGTGTGTGTTTTTTTTCTCTTCTAAATCGACCCAGACACGCTGTTCCCCATGCATCAGGTCTTTTACATTAAGCTGCGGTATACAGTACACATCCTGACTCCAGCGTTGTGTTTAAGACACAGATCTGTTCATCATTTCAGTGAACTCCCCAAGATATTAAACTACTCCTGTAACACACAAGTGTCCAAAGTAATGTTGATCCTAACAGTTCGATAACACACGTGGTCTCTAACACTGCATATGTGTGTCACTCTGCTGATGCCTCAGTACTGCTTCTGCCACAATACTGCTTCTGCCTTTGTCATGTGAGGTTTGTTTTATGTGGAGGTTTACAGGTAGCCTGAGTAACTTATCCTCCTCTGAAGTACCAGTCCTTCCCATATGGAATCCAACAGCTAGTTGGTGATTTAATTTTTGCTTTTGGAATCAAAGCCATTGATCCAGACAAATCCTCCTCAGATTCACAGAACACATTTTCTCATCTGAGAAGGCAGAACTGATTGTTTTCATGCTGCACCGAGCAAAAAGAGACTATGATGGTGTCTACTGTATGAATGAATGATTGTGTACCGCAGTCTTCAACTATTCCTCTTGGTGGATTGAAGATGTCTGCAGTATTGACCTTGCCACCTTGACTCGAAGAAAATATTCCACAGTATAACAATGAAAATCCCCACAATAATGGTTTGGGGACATTTGACTGATAGCGATTGTTTAATTTTAATCATGTAGTGACGGATTGGTGAACATAGTTGATAGTTAAGCAGCCACAGAAGTTGTTTTAGACCAAAAGTGGAGCCAAGATGAGAGTGAATTGCTTTTACATTCACCAGCATACTGACCTAGTAAGGCCAAAAATATTTCAAACTGAATTTTTAGCTGCTGTTGAGTTCTCCCTTCGAGGGGATGCCTGAAGCAGCTTTGAAAATTAAAAATTAATTTGTGAGTTCAGATAGGGAAGTTTGACAATAACACAAACGTACATTGTGTGCTTTAGTTGTTTCGTGACAGTTAAAAAATGTGAAATAATGCCAGTGTTGTCCTTGACGTTTTTAGTTCTTTCCTCTATGTAATTTTTACCTATTAATTTTTTTTTTGTGATCAATTTTTTATTTGGTTTTATTTCATTACAGTTCCATTTATCCATTCCCCTTGACCCCACCCTTGTCCTGGGTCCCGGGGGTAACATTAGGTTAGGATGATTACAGGGAAAAACAAATACAACAAACAAACGAAAATAAATAAATAGTTATCAATAATTATCAACAGTACATAGCAGACATATTCATGAAACAGAGGAGAAAAAAAAAAAAAAAATTTACCTATTAATGAGAAAATCTACTAATAAATAACCCAACATGTCCAACAGTCTCACTAACGAGGGTAATATGTCTCTCTGATCATTTTCAGGTTCTTATGCACAGTTTTATACATATTGTGATTCTTCCTCTTCAGGACATCAACACCCCTTGTATAATGGCGGACAGCGCTCAGGAGTTCGGGGATGAGGAGAATACTGACTTTGAGACAGTGTTTGTCCTCGCAGACTTTGATTCTCCTGACTACAGCTACCTCTACAAACGTGACAGCCGCATTGTTGGGCCTCCTGTCGTACTGCACTGTGCTGCGAAGGAAGAAGTAAGGCATTGTTTGTTTTTAGTAAAGATTCATGGCTGTATAATCTGTCTTACGTCAGGTTCAAAGAAATTGTTATGTAATTTAAGGTATAATCAGTGATTACGATCCAGTACATATCGCAAATATCTCCTTTCGGTTCATGAGCTGCCCATTCTGTGTTTGCACTGGGTGTTTGTACACAGCCCTGACTGTGTAAATGGGGAAACTAAGGATCCTCAGACTAAACAATTAAATCTTACACCAGTTGTTGTTCTCCAACCTCTGCCTCTTTTGCTATTACCAGCTACTCCCCCCTGATCAGTGTTCTCACCCACAAGGTTCAGACCTAAACTATGATAACAGTGAAACATAACATAGGAGATATTACCTTGCCAACTTGGAATATCAATATTTAACCTGCTATGACAGACATTATTTCCCCTTTTTGCCTTTACATGTGACTGGTGTTTCTGCTCCTCTGTGGAATTACACCACCGACTGGTCAGACAGGTGATTGGGACTGCAAGGACAAATCGCAGCAGGCTGGTGGCCTCTAGTTTATTGACCAGCCATCTCTGTGTACCTGTCTAACTGACTCAATCGATCCAAATGAAAAGTTCACTCAGTTTATTCGTTTTTGGAAGCATGTTGTTTGTTTTCATGTGGGAAAGGAGAGCCTTCCAGAGAGAGGCCTGAAATTAACCTTTATTTAAGGATGCATAAAATGCAAATAATATGCAGTGGTCCTCTGCTGAAATGTTGTTGTTGAAATACAGACTGACTTGAAAATATTGAAATGCTGTTCTGTACTGACTTTGTTTATTGCACTGGATTTTTTCTTTTCCCTTTCCCTTCCCACAGCCTCTACAGTTTTCATGTCGTCCTCTCTTTTCCACCACCATGCTTAACCTGTCGCTGTGTTTCACTGGCTTCAGGAACAAAGAGGAAATGGTGAGGATATGCTTTTACTGTTATGCTTCTTGAATTTTCTTGTGGAGGATAACTGAGGTATTTTACTATAATCCTTCTTTGTTAATAATACTCAGACATTTCTAAATGACACAGTAGCCTTTCGGGGGGATATACCATGGATGTATTATAATAGTTCCATGGGATATACCGGTAATTCCAATTGCACTGACTGAGCAGCTTCCTTTGCATTTTATTAGGGTGTAAATACACATGTCCATGGCTTGACACCCAGTAGTGGATGTGTCAGAATTGGCGCTAAGTAGATAAATTGGCCAATGATATTGGCTTATAGTAATTGCAGATATATCCTGTATATACACTTACCAGTTACCAGTATATTAGGTACACCTATTGAAAATGAATACAGTTTATTTCAACAGCCTTTTGATAAATGGTGCCTTGAAGATGACAGTGTAGTGCTATTGACTTATACTGTACTGATGTCTTTATGACACATGTTTATAATACTTTGCCTACACCAATACCTGATGTATTCCATGGTGGTATAAAGCTGCAGTCATGATGCTTTCTGCATGCACAAACTTCAGTGCAGGTCAAGTTGTTGCTGCCTTTCACTGTATAATGTTGCACTTTAACATAATACCTTATATCCTGCATCATCCATGTTGACATCATCAGATCAGATACCATAATAATGTCAAAGTGTATATAGTAACTAATTATTCACCTGTTGGGATATTTTAATAGAATTAGATAAAAACATTGTCATAACAAAATGTAAGTCATGTTTCATCTTGGTATTTAGTTTCTTTCTTTGTACTAACTTTGTTATTCTTATTGTCCATGTAGAAAAACTTAGTGAATCTCGTTCATCACATGGGCGGAACCATCCGAAAAGACTTCAGCACCAAAGTCACTCATCTCATCGCCTACTCCACTCATGGGGAGAAATACAGGGTGTGTTTACTTGCTTACTACTTATTAACTTTGTTTACTCCAAATGTGCACGCTTTCTACTTTCTACTCTGTCTTAATATAACATTAATTGCATTGTGCATTAAAGCTCAGAAACATTGCTAAAGATGTAGCCTTTTGTCCATAGACCAAAAATAAAATAAAATGCATATTTTAACATAACATACAAAAGATGATATTCTTGTGTTAAACTTTTGACAGTGGGAGCACTTAAGCCATTTTAACTGTCACAGAGTGGCAAAACAAAAGAATAGAAAATGTTTTTCTCATATAGCGTTTCTCTCAGTCATTCATTGCTGGTGTGCAAAAAATAGCAACGCCCAAAATCTCGCCAATCCATCAAGAATAGCGCTAACACAGAGACACATACTGGAAATGGAACGGAGATCAATGTGAGCAAGAAATGAAGGAATCAACATGAAAATTACACCTGAAACTTTCCCAACTCAAAATACATCGGAACAATGGGAAAGAAGCACTTTGTCATGTTCGGAGAGTTGCAATTACAAACCCAGTGATTTTTTTTATTTTTATTGTATACCTCAACTCCTCTTTCTCTCCTCTGCTTGAATAAAGTGAAAGAGCAGGGAATGATGCGCAGTGCTTCTAACTTGAATCCTAGTGTTTGATGTCAGAAAGAGCTAAACTGAGTTGAACGCATGGCCTCCTCCATAGGGATACAACGATAGATGGATGGATGAAGAGATTGACATTTATCTATCTTTTGTCTTCCTAATATGAATTTAGTTTACTTCTTCTCTTCATCCGCTCAGTCGCTGCATTCACTGTTTTTCACCTCAACCCCCCAACCCCTTTTGATTTTTACCTTCAATTTTTTTCACCTCACCACCTTCTTCTGTTTCATCAAAGTCTTGTGGTGAATGCACAACAAAACAAAATGCAGTAGGAACTTGTTGGCTTTGTGTCATGCGGTCAAGGCTCTTTTCCATTTGAAAGTGGGATGCTAACTTAAGAAAAAAATATGTTTTGGACCACTGAGCATCTCATACTTGCGTCTGAAGTGAAAACTGTTATTCTGAGTGACAAGTCGTTCAGGAGTAATGAAAACAGCCGGAGGTGGTTGTTGTACTGTAAGCACCTACGATGAAACAATTTGAAGGTCTTATAGTTATAAATTTGTGCAGAGATCAAAGTCATGCCCCTTTTTTGTGTTATTAGGTCTCTCTCAGTCTACCCCATCTCTTGGTTGCATATTACTCACTGTGTTTTTGTGTCCTCCCTTCTCCACTGTCCTTTATTGTGCATCATCTCTCAGCTGGCAGTGTGTCTGGGGACGCCAATCCTCACTCCATCCTGGATCCTGAAGGCGTGGGAGAAAAGAGACGATGTGTAAGTTAAAAATTCTTGAAAGGACAAAACCTTGAGCTGTTGAGACTGGAAACTTTAATATGAAAATAAAAATTAGAGTGTGTGAATGTGAATACTCAACCGGGTGAAGGTATTCTGATGTTCAGGTCCGAAAGAAATGCTCTCTCTGCTTTTTTATATAACATTTAGGCAACAGCTTCTCACTCATAACCTGCTGCTGTTTGTCGTTGTAGTTAATGTCAAAGGCTATTACAGAAACCTCCCTCTGTTGTCTTCTTTGTGTACAAACCAGTATCTGTTTTGAGTTAAATATTTCTCGAGAGGGAAGAAACATAACTCTGTGATGCAGCTGTAAAAGTTTTTCTTCTAACTTCAGCAGAGTGACATGTCTTCTCTTTGGGCAAAGATGTCGGGTCAATTTCAGGGTTTGAACTTCAGAGTAACACCTTTATTCATGTGTAATAAGCTGCTTTGGGAAAATAAGGTGTGTTTAATTTACTAGGCTTAACTTGAATTTTTGTGACAGATTACACAAGTAGTTAACAAAGCATACTGTATATCCTCTCACTCTTATAGGGTCAGACTTTGAATCAGTAGACACCCAGAGTGAAAGGATTCAGGGTTCAAAAACCTTAATAGGGACACCCATCACAAAATGTACCATTTGTCACATTTTTAATGTTTTCATTTATTTGAAAAGCTGAATTCTGGCAGTGTTAAGAAATGTTTTTGGTATTTTCAAGGTTGCAAACTTGGCCAAATTAGTACAACTTTTCTTACAAAGGCAACTGTGAACTCTGAGTAAAAAGGTGGAATGGAGAACTCTTGTTGGATAAAAATAGATGTCCAAGGTCTCACCAGCAAGCAGAGGAGCCATTCAGCAGGAGCCAGGGTCCGCTGACAGACACAAAACTAAGAAATACTCTGTTGGTCACTGTCTGTCTGTTCGTTGTTCTCTTTCATCTTCAATTATAAACCATAACCAATTTAAAACATTTTTAGTGCATAAGACAAAAAATGTCAAAAGCTAAATGACATTCACTGAAATCTTCAAACCTTTAATTTATGACTTCGTTTGTAGAGGCCCCTTTGAGTTTTCTATGAGTATTTGTGCAGTTTATCTTATTCCTCCTGACAGAACATGTCAAACACTGAATGAGAAGTGTCTAAATCATCATCTTCAGGTCCCCACACTGATGTTCTGTATGAATTTAGGTCTGAGCTTTGACCGGGACACTAATGGTCAGACAAAAAGCTTTTCCCAAAGCTACTCAGGAGTAGTTGTGATTGGACTCATTGTCATGCTGAA
This sequence comes from Trachurus japonicus, assembly GCF_045865225.1. NCBI lineage: Eukaryota > Metazoa > Chordata > Actinopteri > Carangiformes > Carangidae > Trachurus > Trachurus japonicus. The sequence goes on from NC_140910.1 coordinate 8,948,003, forward strand.
AGGTGGACCATCGTTCCACTCACAAGTCACATCCACTCTGGAGCAGGGTTTTTATGAAGCCCCTCTGTTTGGTTGCATTCATTCATTCTTTCCTCCCCTTAGAACAGTCTTTGTCCCCTCTGCTTTTTTTTACACATGTCTTTTTACTACTTCCATCTACCTGCTCTACCTGACAGATGTAGTGCTGCTGCAATGCTAATGATTTGATTTTAGAAATCTTTAGATCAGGTTTTCACTTTGTCAATGAGGATAATTGAGTGTAGAATGATATACAAAAAAAAAAACCAACACAACAAATTTTGCTCAAATTGAGGGGGCTGAATACTTTCTGAAGCAACTTTGTGTGTGTGTATTTAATTTCCCTTAGAATGCCCTTATCATGGTTATCATAATCAGTCTCAATTAGTTATTGCTAGCATTTACTCATTTTATTATTGTTGTAGTTGGTACATTTTTAGGATTACTTTTTGGATTGAAGTATACTATTTTCTTTCAATTTTCTTTACTGCATTATGTATAACTTAATCTGAGTAGATTGAATTATTGCAATCTATACTTATAACAAACCTAGACTTTCATCAACATTTTTTAGTGTGTGAGGAAAAGATTGTGTTGAACACAAACCCATAAGTGGAATTGGTTTGACATCACCTTGTTTCTCCCTCCATCATTTGTTCAGGCATTTCCATGCAGGAGAAGAGGAGTTTCGGACAGAATTTAAAGTGCCTCCTTTCCAGGACTGCATCCTCAGTTTTCTGGGCTTTTCAGAGGAAGAGAAGGTCAACATGGAGGAGAGGACGCTTAAACATGGTTAGTCCTGCAGCAGTCGGCCATTGTATTATCTCTGCCGCTGTGTATACACACACTGTATTATATCTGATCATGCATGCATTTCCCTGGAAAATATATGCTCAGCAAGCTTTGACTTGAGGTTGTCACTGAAAAAGATCATTTTTTAATGTTATCAGTCTAATTGCTATTTTATTACAAATTGAATGTGCTGTATGTATACATATTTTTTTGAGGATCATCCCCCTGTTCTCTTTGTGTCTAAGGTGGTGGCTATCGTGAGGTTGGAGATGAGAGCTGTACACACATGGTGGTGGAGGAGAACTCTATCAAGGAGCTACCATTTTCTCCCCCCAAGAAGCTCTTTGTGGTCAAACAGGAGGTTTGTCTTTTTGGATTTTTATTTGGCATTAATGTTGATATGAAGAATAGCAACTCAAATATTTATATAATTTAAAATGGAATTTGATACCCTTTTAAAGTTGGTATGGGCAGCTTGGAAGAATGACTGCAACAAAGATGAGTCTTCTTTGAGACATAATAACCACTTAATTGCACCACATGCAACATACAACAAAGAAAAAAATCAAGTCATTTTCAGCTCTGTTTCTAAAGACAAACATATTTTGATGCGTCTGTGATACTGGGCCAGTGCTATTTTGACATAAGAGAATAATTGGAATACACTCCCTTTACAAGATAACACATCAACAGTGGGGAGAAGAGGAAAATAATGGATACTTTCAGTTGTTTCCTCTTAAACAGAATGGCAAATAATTTTCTGATAAGAATTTACTTTTAGGTTAAACCTCAATTGATGCACTCCCTGTTCTCCCTCTCTCTATCTGTGTTATCAGAGAGGCTTATTAATAATAGATTTCCGCTTCCAGCATATGAATAATTTCAGCAAGGTGGAGTGGTAGTTAAGCTATAGTTATACGAATCAATGCAGCCTTTATTTCACTCTGCTTGTTTTTTCTCTAAATAAAATGTGTCATTCAGTATCACAAATAACCTCTGCCTTAACCCAGGAATCAGTGAAAACATCTTTTTCTTTTCTGTGGTAGTGGTTCTGGGGAAGCATACAGATGGATGCTCGGGCTGGGGAGTCCATGTACCTCTACGAGAAGGTGAGTGTTCAACGTTCTTGTACGTGTATTGAGTCAAGCCATATTCCCTTGGAACTAGCTGAGGGATACTATGGACTTTCAATAGAAAAAACAACAACAGAAAAATGGCAAATCATGTTTTCACTTTGTCAGTGAGGATAATTGAGTGTAGAACGATGGACAACAACATAACAAATGCTGCACAAACTGAGGGGTCTGAATACTTTCTGAAGCCAATGTACGTGTGTGTATGTGTGTATATATATCTAATTGCCCTTAGAATGCCCCTGGCATGGTTATCATATCAGTCTCAATGATTGCTAGCATTTGATCATTCTGTAAATGCTTACGATTACCTTTTGATTCAAGTGCACACTGTAACTTACTTTCAGTTTTATTTTTTTAATACATACTAGTACTTTCCACATTTATGTCTCTCCCACCCCTGTTTCAGTATTTATCAGTTTGTACCTTTGTGCCTTTTTTCCCCTTTAATCTTTAAAGTAAATGGATAAGGATTATTTCCCATGATTGTGGCTTTCATAACTGTACTGTCTGTGCTGCCTGTGCAATCCCTATGTCTGTTGAAAAGATTCAGGGAAACAAACAATCATGCAAAATAGTGCGAAACAACACAAAATGTAGGCATGCAAGTCTTTACACTGCCTTTTGAGGATCTATATATGGGGCAACTTGTTGACTTACCTCACACAGTTATACAGTCAAACACACTGATTTTACCAGATTTGTGATGAGATATCACAAGTAAATCTGAGGCACTCCAACCCTATGTACGACCAGTATGAGTGCTGCTATGACTCATGTCTTCATACTAGTCAATCAAAGTACAACATGAAGTGATGCAAAATACATCTGCATGTTGTCATACATGGTTTCTCTGAATCAATTTTGCCATAAAAAAACAAATCAAGATGATGAATGAAAAAAGAAAATGCAAGTTTGTGTGAATGTCACAGACCTGCATGAGTCATGAAACATGAGAGTGGCAGAGATGGATGACATGAGGTGACATGTGTCTGCCCTCATATACATTTTTCTGTATACATAGTAGTGTTCCAAATTACCATGCATGCATTGCACAATCTGGCAGTCCGACAGAGATAGAGCCCAGGATTTTATTAGAGCCGCATCGCACAGTGTGACGTCCAATATAGTTACTCCACTATTGTTGTTGCACAATCAAAGGCACCTTCAGGGAGCTTCCCAGCCTGGATCTATATGAAGTAACGACTCCCTTTAAAGCTAATTTTGACATTTTGGGATGGTTGCCATCTGTTACACCGCACAATTGAGCTCAAGATCCAGTATTGTCAGAACAATACTACACAACCAGGGATGAAGATTTCTGTGTAAGACAAAGTTGGGTAGTGACACATTTTTGATGATCAATTAATTGCAAAATGTTTTCCTTTTTTTCCCTCACATTTTCCCACATAATTTCCAATATATGCAACTTGCCTCCTTTTTTCTTTTCACTTAAATTTTTCTTGTCCTTATACATTTTTCTTTTTGTATGTTTAATACTTCAGAATGACAGTCCAGCAATGAAGAAGGCAGTGTCTCTCCTGTCCCTGACAACACCCAACAGTAACCGAAAGCGTCGGCGTCTGCGGGACACGCTAGCTCAGCTCACCAAGGAGACTGAGATCTCCCCCTTCCCTCCACCACGTAAAAGGCCTTCAGCGGAGCACTCCCTGTCCATGGGTTCTCTGCTAGACATCTCTAACACTCCTGAGACATGCAAGGCCTTGGCAGGTAAGAGATAAATGCAGAGAGAACTGGAAGACACCAGTTTGATATAACTGTGAAACCCCTGTCCTTCTCTGCTCAGTGGGAAACCATTTCTGAGATGTATGGATGCAAAATGCAATGCCTTAAAAAGATATTCTCATCTGTATTATGACTGGCTCTCTTGCTTATGAGACAGAATGAACAAGATTAACCCCTCTTTATCCTCAAAGACAGAGTAGGAAACGGTTCAGAGAGCAAAGGAGACGCGGTAGTGACCACGAATAGGCCGATCAGAAGAAGAAGCAAAAGCAGGAAATGCAGAGTTAGATCAGACAGGGGAGAGAGGAGGAAAAGGTCCTACCTGAGTACAGGTAACCTTCAAGAACCAGAGGAGCAGCAGCAGCAGCAGCCAGGAACTTCTACAGGTCAGGTTTTGCTTCAAGAGTATAATTGAATTGATATTGTTTCAGATATCAGGCCAGTAAAGTAATGGCTAGAGAGATGAAAGCTGTGGTACTGACAAAACAAAAACACACACACATCAGTTTTGCCAGGAGAGCTTCGAGTGTTGGATTATATGCAAGCAGAAATGTTTTATTCAGGGTTGCTGAACTGGCAAAATTAAAGATGTGTGAGATGTGATGGTGGTTGTTGGCATACATACTGGCAGATTATCTAACTTAAGCCTTTAGACTCGTATAGAGACTCATGTTTGATTGCTCATATATAAAAGGGAAACTTACTGAAAGTCAACAAGATGGTTATCACAATCCGACTATATTTAAGAACTAGAGACAAATTACATGGCGGTGTAATAAAAAAAATTATTAATTCATATGTTTTTTTATCTTTTTAAACATCAGATGGATCAATGACAATATCGAGTCAATTCAACCAAATAATTTACCTGGCCAAATATCATAGATAACAAATTGACCTAAAGGGGTGTTACAGTCTGTACATCGAATTCGGATAAATGAATGTGGGAATTGTGGCACACAACTGTGGCATAACTGTACATGCTAAATAATTTTTTTTTTTTTTAAAGCGAGATTATGCATTCCACCATAATATCTTTAAAAAACAATAGATGGACACCTTCCTGTGTCTGTATGTGCTTCAATGCAGTATTAAAAACTGTCTGTCTTCCTCACTGCTGCTTCTGTTACTCCAGAGAGTTCGAAGCCGTCCAGGAGTTCGACTCCAGTTGTGGCCAAGCAGTCAGCCAGGTGGCAAGTCTCCAAGGAGCTCTACCAGACTGAGAGCAACTATGTGGACATTTTAAGCACCATCCTACAGGTAAGTTTGTGTGTGTCTGTGTGTGCGCTGTCTGAACACTACCTAACGGGTTCGCCTGTCGGTCGCCCCTGACATCACTTTCAGGCTAAGCTACAACCATTAAAGGTGTGTGCGTGCTTGCTCTTACTTGGCCTGTCTTATCAGTTGGTCCCAGCAGACTCAGACAGCTGACCAGTGAGGGAGAAAATGACCTGCCCGACCATTTCTCTTCCCCTCCCCTTCAAAATCTTCCACTCTTTTTACTTCTTTTCTTTACTATCTTTGTTAGGCTTCCTCCATACTGTTGTTGCTTCCTATTTGTTCACCCCGTCTCTTTTTCTATCTTCAAAGCATCTTCTCTTTGCCATCTGCCTCTCTTGTAATCTGTCTTTTCTGTTGTATCCGATTGGGGTTTAACTGTTCCATGTCCTCATGATAACTTGTGTGTTAAGCTCCTTGATGTTCTCTGTATTGACTCCAATACCAAACCTGCCACACGCTGCTAAAATCATCTAAATAATTATGCAGTAGCTTCTCTTTGCCATTAAACAAAGTCCAACCCTATAATCATCACTGTATGCTAGTCTATAGTCATCACTGTATGCGAGTTGTACTTCATTTGAATCCTGCCCATTTCATTAACAATCCTTGTTCGCTTTTGATGAAAAATAAGAGCAAAAAAGCTCTCAAAATATTATATGATTTCCCTGTCTGTGTGAGTAATTTACCAAAATAACTTTCTCCAAAATTGTTTCTTATGTAATATACGCAATGCTTTGTGTGTGTGGTAGTGTTTTATTTACTTGTTTATATATTCATGCAGATGGTGATATTATCTAAAAACTATAGTAGACAATAAAAACTGACCAAGGGAAGACCTTAGTGTTATGATTATTTAAAAAAGGACAAAGACTGCAAGATAGGATCTGAGTAGACCAAAACACAATTAGACCCATCCCTAAAATGCAAAACCAAGCAGATCCAGGAAGCAGATTGTATTTGTAGAGCAAGTAAATCAACAGGTCATAATGTCCCATCTTGAACCAATGAACCAATTTTCTTTTCCACTTGATGAAGTAGATCGCATGTCCTCTTTGGTCCAATCAGGTATTACACATATTGATACAAGTCCCAGACCCAGGGCAGGACAGCAGGACCTGGCCTCACAATTTTTTTTTTGCAACTTTGTGTTAGAAATCAATATGATTTATATTTGTGTTTATTTTTCTCTTTATCTGTTTTAATGTTCAGCTTTTCAAATATCCACTGGAGAAAGAGGGACAGGTAGGCGGACCCATCCTAGCCCAAGAAGAAATGAAAACAATATTTGGCTGCATCCCAGACATCTACGATGTTCACACCAGAATAAAGGTAGGATATTAAAAATGTCCAAATTGTTATGATGGTGTAATTATTGAACTGGTGTCACTGAACTGTTATTTTCTATTTGTGCCAGCATGACCTTGAGGAGCTCCTGACAGACTGGTCAGAGGAAAGAAGTGTGGGCAACATCATTCTTAAATATGTGAGTTCACACAAAAAATGTAAAGTATTAATATGCAAATGTATTCTTTTTGTTTTGTGCAACTCTGACCAGTTCATATCTTCTTCTAGTCAAAAGAGCTGGTGAAGGCCTACCCACCCTTTGTCAACTTTTTTGAAATGAGCAAGGAGACCATCGTTCGATGTGAGAAACAAAAGCCACGCTTTCATGCGTTTCTCAAGGTATGACCTTTGTTTTTCGACTGCGTGTGTGTTTGCTTGACTGGTGGATTTAACACACAGATACATTTTTTTATAAGAGACTGGCAAGAGGTGACAAAGAAGAAAAAAAGACAGGTAAAGTCTTTGATGTGTGACAATACTTCAGAGAGACATCACAAATTACTGCATACATTACAGTGTGTGGTTAATGTACGTTATCTCTATGACACAGTTGAGACCAGTGGGTAATAATACATTTTTACGTTTTGATTTATAGGTTCCTCTCAAAACACCCAAAGTCGTCTTACATGGCAGAGTTGAAACAACAAAACAATAAATCTATAAAACAAGTTAACAGCGTATACAATCAATATGAAAAAAAAAAGCATTAGAATGACCAGATGGAAAACAATCAGACTGCATATGCCAGTTTAAATAGATGTATATTTTGGTGGGATTTGAAAATGAATAGAGAATCAGTGTTACAGATGTCAGATGAGAGGCAGTTCCAGAGACGGAGAGTGACTGAAGGCTCGAGCCCCCATGGTGGTCAAGTGGATGGAAGATGACCTGATAGTGCGGGTGGCTGTTTGATGTACAGGAGTTTAGAAAGATACAGAGAAGAAAGGTTACGGATGAATATACAGAATATACGGTCAAGAGGAAGTAGATAGATGATGAACAGAAGGGCCCCCAGGAGAGGACCGTAAGGAACGATGGGAGTGACTGGAAATGTCTGGGGTCCTCAAGTTTTGAGGTGGATGAACTTATTGCAGCCTGAGACATACTAGGATTGGTTCCCAGTCTCTTTTGGTTGTAGTCCCTTAAAATGAAGCAAAAGTCTGATTTTCATCTCACATTACATTTCTGGAAGCCAACTTAAAAGTCACTGCACATTTGCATAAACAGTGTAGCTGAAACATGAAAGACCACAGCATAGTTTTCTAGCTCCATCAGTATTGGAGAGTTACTGTATCTGTGTGCAATTAGATACAGAGTTTTAGTCAGAACACAAGCAGATTTCTCAAATATCATGTAGAAGTTTAAATCTCTCGTTTTACATTTGACTTGAAGAATGCTGACTTCTTAGATGTAATTGTGTTTCTTGTTTTTTTTTATTTTATCAGTACACACCCACAGGACAAAAATCTTCAGGCAGGAAAAGTGATGGTGTGATAACTGAGGAGTAGAATTAAATAGAAATAGCAATATGTCCTGGTATTTTAAACAACACCCTCCCACGTCTGATGAAAATTGAATGTAACACTAAGTAGCTTTTCAGAGTCTAAATATGTTTCCAGAGTCTGAACATTTGACTGAGTGTAAAATTCCGACATTTCAACTCTGTGAGGAGAAGCTGTGCCTGCTGAGCCTGCCTTCTCATCAGGCTGTGATGTATGTGCTATCCTCTCTAGCACACACATCAAGTCAGAAATCAGTATTTTGTGTCGCTTCTACAGTTAAAATAAATTTGTAATGGAAATGGAAATCTAATACTGCCCCAAGTGTGTATTCATGTGCAGTATTCACTGTAACAAAGTTACTATGGTGCAAGTAGATGTTTACTCAGATTGCATTACATTAGTAATATGGTTTCTTGTGTACATGCAAACTTTATAATACATACAAGTAATATATTTTGCAGTGGTGATATAATCAACCATGGTGCAACAGGACAACAAATAAAATACTGCAGATGCAGGTTGGGAGGCTCGGTTACGTTCACACCAAATGACAATTATCTTTATTAGATACATTTGATTAATAAAATATATATTTTCAAAAACAGCTTTTCAATACAAATACACCTATACTGTACCTACGGACAAATAGCCTCAGCAGTTTTAAAAGTTTTTCTGTGAACAATATAAATATGAAATGAATGAACAAAGCTGAAATCCTACATCTTGCAGAGTGCATGCCACAAATAACTGAGGCTATTTTGAGTGCAAATTCCCATTTACTGTGGGTTTTTCATCTAAAGGTATAAAGTGATGAAGTGTGCTTGTAGTGCAAACTTTTGCTTTCCATTTCAGTGTCAGTAGGTTGTACACAAACATATCACACTAATGCTTTGCTTTGAATTTACAGATCAACCAGGCCAAGCCAGAGTGTGGCAGGCAGACGCTGGTGGAGCTGCTCATCAGACCTGTACAGAGGCTGCCTAGCGTGGCCCTTCTTCTCAACGGTAACACACAAACACATTGTCACAACCTTTTTAAGAAAGAAATATTTTTTGCGCTAATTAAATCCCACTTTGTCCTTTTCTCATCATTCTATTTTCATTCCCGCCTCCTATCACCTGTCTGTGTCCTCTTAACTTCTTCTGTGCTCTTTTCTACTCACATGATTTTCATCACTTTTGTTCTGTCTACATCCCCCCACCTTCCTACTTCCTCTTTCTTTCACCATTACAGACATTAAGAAGCACACAGCAGATGACAACCCCGACAAGATAACGCTGGAAAAAGCAATTGATTCTCTGAAAGAAGTCATGACGTGAGTGACCTTACCCCTTCTTTTGTGATGATCAGACAGCTAGTATTGTTCAGTAATACCTTTTATCTACATCTGGTACGTGAATGTTCTCCAAAGTATTGACCAATAATTGACCATTGTTGAGCTTAGAATTATCAAAAAAGTTTTTCGAGCTTGACATTATGCATAGAGTCACAGATGTACACCAGTTTATTCATATGATTATGCAGTCAGCAGCCTTTTATCAAGTTGGAACACTGCAATTCATGAAATTATCCAGATAAAGGAAAATAGCTTCAGTAAATGTTCCAACATCAGAAATAAAACTACTTAGCCAATATGTTTATGATTTCAAGAATCCATCAGCTGTCGTAGACGTTTGCAACGCACTGTTACTTTCATGTTTAACTGTTCCCTCCATCACTGCTCCTCTCTTTTCCTCCCAAACAGTCACATCAACGAGGACAAGAGGAAGACTGAGGGCCAGAAGCAGATCTTTGATGTTGTTTATGAAGTTGATGGCTGTCCTGTAAGTTTGAGGATTTTGACTCTTTCCATTCATGCAGTAGTGTAGACCAAGAGGAATATGATTTATTTATTATTGTTAATCTGCAGAGCATGATCATCATTACAGTTCCTTATGTCACGTTGATTGTTAGTTTGAACCCACATATTACAGACTCTTTCAATTCATAGTGGGAGATCTATCAAGAGCTTGATTGAAGTCTATCTGTGAAAAAAACAAAGTGACTGGACATAGTTTAGAAAAGCACATATCTGTGTATATAATGTCCTAGAATTAACGCTGTAATCATCATCATCAATACAAAATCAGGAAGGGCTATAGATCCGGGCAAGGATATAAAACAATTTCAAAAGCATTGAAATCCAAGGCTTCCATCCAAATTTTAAGGACTTCAAACAAAATAGCTTTTGATAGATGTGGTTGAACCCTACATAATATTCAGAAGGAATGTTGTAGCAATCGGCCTCACAGAATTACATTTACTATGTCACATTCTTAGGATTTCTAGTGTCACACTAGAAATCCTAAGAATGTGACATACTCACACTGTGTGAATAGCATATCTGCTTAATTAAGGTCTGGGCTCTTAATGGGCCACTCTAAAAGGTCCATTTTCTTTTGAATAATTCTGTAGTAAATTTACGTCCATGTTTAGGGTCACTGTCCTGATGCATCATCCAGCTTCTACTGTGTTTGAGCAGGTGGACAGTCAGACACCGTGACATTATCCTCCCGGATACCTTGATCCCCTTGAGAATGAATTTCCCCCACTATGATATAGAGCGGTCCAGGCCCAGAGGCGGATTTGCGTGCGGTAGACTCATGAACAAGGATGTTAAGCACATCTGTCGATTCCTCTCAGCTTTTAGCTGTAACTCTGAATTTCTTTTTTTCACTTATTGAGGATTCCTGGTTGTATTTGTATGTCAGAGTAACGCTAACCTACACCTTCATTTTGTTTTTGTTGACATTTACTAACTCCAGACTCCAGTTAGCTTCTGTGGATGTCACTGACCCAATGATTCATGTTCTTTTTCCAAGCAACACTGTGAATGCTTGTTATGTTTGTGTGTTATTTTCCATGTGAACAAGAACAGTCAATCAATCAATTTGTTTATTTCGGGCATGTCAATTTAAATAATCATCATCACACTTCATCTTAGTTCAAATAATACAATACACATGGCCGAAAGGGAAAGCGGGAGAAGCAAAAGCTTATCTAGTCCCGCCCCCATTACCCACAGAATAAAATCTTTTTCATAATCAGATCATATCATAATCTTTTTCTTTTGTTTTTGCTTTTTTACATTTTGATATAACATTCTTTTACTTATGACATTTGACATAACATGTTACAGCAATAGGTAGTATGCAGATCATATCATAATATTTTCGTTTGTTTTTTCTTTTTTACATTTTGATATAGCATTCTTTTACTTATGACATTTTGACATAACATGTTACAGCAGTAGGTAGCACATAGAGCTGCAGTCTAGCTCTAGACAGTACATATGGATTACGTGTGTGTTTGCACAGTACAATACATTAGGGCTTGTACTGTTTTGTATATAATTAACAGGATAGTCAATTATGAGAGAAAATGTTAGAACAATGGAAAAGCTTAAGATAATGTGAGAAAGGTATGGAGTTCAATTTGACTAGCTAGGATTCAATATGGGTCTTTTGTTTCCTCTGCAGGCCAACTTGCTGTCATCCCATCGCAGTCTGGTTCACCGAGTAGAGACAATCGCCTTAGGAGACCAACCATGTGACCGTGGAGAACATGTCACACTCTTCCTCTTCAATGACTGCCTTGAGGTGTGAATGCACACAGATACTAAAACAAGTATAAAACATATTCCTGCTTAATTTACTAATATCATTTGTTAACCTAACTGTTAATCACATATACATTAATAAAGTTCAAAGTTCATTAACTCAGCTTGTTAATGTATTGATCCTCTTCTAGATCTTATCATTAATTTTTGAAAATTCAATTTAGCAATGCATTGTGTGTTTTTAATGTGAGATACAAATGAGCGAAAGAGTCTCATTATATTCTCAAACACATGCTGAGGTCCTTGTGCTCATTCACTGGTGAGGAGGAAAAAGGACCCTCTGGCACAGTAACAAGATGAAAAGGTGATCAATTCACGTTTGTGCAGTCTATCATTGCTGACACAGTCCGTCTGTTAATTAGCAAAAGGGCAGCATAAGGACAGGGCAGACAGTCATGAAAAAGATGAGGTGGGTGCCAGTGGGTGGTGGCGTTGGGGGGCGTCAGCGACACCTCCTAATGAGTGTGTGTTGATCAGCCGAACACATGGATTTCCGACAGTTTGACATGTAGTCCTTTATGTATATTGAGTGAATGTTGTGTTAGAGTGGGTAGCCTCGTTATTCCTCTCCATCATCACTAGTCATTGATTAACTCCTGTGTTCATATAATCACACTCACCCTCTCCACTCACAAAATAACAATGACCTGTTATGTACTGTCCTATTTTATCCTCTCCCCCGTTTCTTGATCTTCCTCTTTTCCTCCTTCCTCTTTCATCTCTCAGCTCCTAATTAATGTGACATTAATGAGTTGCATCGTTTACCTCTATGAATGCCTCACTGATTTATTGCTAAGTAAATGCTAGCAGCTTCACCTCCACACTGCCAAACTGCCAAATTTTTAAAATACAAGGACACGAATATCAGCTCTGAATGTTATTTGAATGATGCCTTTCTATACGATTTATTTCTATAGCCGCTGTTTCATTTTGTGTATATTTTTGTGTCTCTCCAGATTGCAAGGAAACGACACAAAGTGATCAATACATTTAAGAGTCCACTGGGACAGACGAGACCGCCGCCGCCACTCAAACATATTGCACTGATGCCGCTGTCCCAGATTCGAAGAGTGCTGGACCTGCAGGACACAGAGGGTAACAACATGCACACCCACAGCAAATGAAGTCATCGGTCATCACAACATTAACTTGTCTTGTGGGGGTGTTTTACTGTCAAAAATATACATTTCTAGTTTATGTAAGAAAACGATTACAGTTCTCAACTCTGTCCTCAAAATAGACGTCTCAGGCGATTTTCATTCCTCAAACTGTTTTTGTAGAATATTACCTCTTTATTTCCCTCCAGTGCAGCTCAGTGTTGGAAACTTGGGGAATTTACCTCTCTGTGAAAACAGGGAAACAGTAACCTTTGAAGATATCCACATGATGTGTCTAAGTCAGACTGTTGAAGCTCAACCCCCCCCCAATTACTTACTTGGAAAGCACAGCAGGAATGAGTCTTTCCATGGACTGTATGAACACAGACAGTTACAGCAAGTAAAACATATTCGGTGTCTATTATTTCAAGACAAACCCCGAAAATTATTAACCTTCCAATCTAACACTGTAAGGTCTATGTAAATTGTTTTGCTTAGTTGAAATAGACTTCATAATGTACATAAATCTTTCGAAAGTGTCAGTCATGGAGCGTTGTATAGCTTAGTCGATAGCACAGGCGCCCCATGAACAGAGGCTATAGTCCTTGCTGCAGCAGCCCTGGGTCGAATTCCACCCTCGACGGCCCTTTGCTGCGTGTTGTCCCCCCGTCTCTCTCCCAGGGTCCTATCGTAATAAAGGCACAAAAAGCCCCAAAAGAATGTGTCTGTACAACCTATACTTATTGAGGTGAAAACATGCTAAGAATTTAGTAACCTTTAGTCTACTCTGGACTATGATGAAGGTATTGACACTGAGACAGTCCTGACTTGATTAATTGTGCTTTGATTTCAAATATCATAGGATTTAGTCTTTTCATCTGCAAATGGCAGTGACATGTTTGAAGTAGTACTCTTTTCTTCGACTGAAATATTAAGTTCACATAAATATTTCCTCAGTCCTGTTAGTCTTATCTTTGAATTATATAATATAAATAATTAAATATTACCTGTACTGCACTTTTATCAGCTAGGCTTGACACAAACCTGCTGTCTTATTTTAGTAGATACCAGTTCTCTCTGCTCTTTGTTTGTTTCACATTTACTGTCTGCCTAAAATACTGTCCTCTGGCCAGATAAAGAATAATGCTGCTGTCCCAACATTTATGAAAACATATATGGACCATTGGTGAAAATGTGAAGTGCAAAGTTTTCTGTATTCTTTATCATCCTCCCCTTTAGTTTCATGCGAGAACACATTGTTCTGAGACAAATGGAGTCTTTTTCACAGAGAACAGGGATGGTTGATGTTTAAGTAGTTTGGATAAAGCACTGAAGTTGATTTGTCTTTTGTTCTTTCCATCTGTTTCTCTTCCCTTTCCCCCCTTCCAACTACCTCCCTCAATCATCCTTGTGCTTTTTTCTTTTGTCTCATTCTCTTCATCTCAATCTCTTCACCGGCTTACTCTCCCCCCTCCCTTCTTTTTGTCGCTCTTCATTTTCTTCTCTCTCTCTCTCACTCTATCACTGTCTGTCTTTCTTGCTCTTTCCACTTCCTCCCATCAGAGTGTGTGAATGCATTCGCCTTGGTGGTCCGTCCCCCGACTGAACAGGAGAACTTGTTGTTCAGCTTCCAACTGGCCGGAGAGGAGACGGTTAAAAGCGCCTGGCTGCGAACACTTTGCCGCCATGTTGCCAACACCATCTGCAGGGCTGATGCGGTGAGAAGCCACACACTCACACACACAAAGAAAACAATGTAGGTAGTTTGACCGATCGGTCGGCAGGGAAGTAAGCTGTGATAGCTCACCTTCACCTTACACTGGAAGATCAAAGTTTTTTCTTCTCCATGGGCGATTTGTCCCATCAGTCTCAGTGCCATCATCAAACCCCAAACATGGTAGTAATTATCAGTGCTGTAAGCTACTGCCTTAGCCCTGTCTCAATCACTTGCACTCTTTTACTCACACATGTCTTCAGATAACAGCATTACAGCTATATCTTCTATGGTCTATTTCTATTTATTATTTATTAGATATTGGATTTAGGATATATTTGTGTGAGTTATGTTATTTATGTGGACAGAGGCCAAATAAGAAAAAGAGCAAATACTCTTTCAATGAATACATTAGCCTCTCAGCAGTACAAATTGCTGGTTTAACAAACTAACTACATGTTTTATTCCCTGTTAATAACATGGGTTTAGATATTTTTAAAGACCCAGTAATTTCCTGTATTTCTTCTTGCGAACCATCACAATCATTCACAACTGCTGTGAATTAGTACATATTTGGTGCTCTAATGAGTGTTTCTGGCAGGAGCAAGGTGTATTCTGTCAAATTAAACTAGTGCGGATGTTCATGTGATCAAAGTTGATGTCACACAGTGTGGCTCACTGAAGCACTCTTTAATAATTTTTGGGCAACACCTGGCTCTATAACACTGAGAAATATAGACCATAAAGACTATACCTGTTAGTCGTGCCAGCTCACTATTGTACAGAGAACTGACTTGTTTTGAGTTGATGAAGCTTAACGATTACTGAGCCAACTGGAAGATGTGGGGTTGAGGCCATTAGCTGTATTTAGCGGAGCAAGCAGCAGGGGGTGATGTAGGCCTCTGGTCCGTCCGCCTCACAGCTGCATTCCTAATGCTGTTTTCACTGGGTCAGCGCTGCAATGTGAATACCAACGAGATGGAGCCCTGCTTGTTAAAAAAGAACTGCAGAATGAGGGGGAGAGAGAATTAAAGACTGTGTGTGAATCTTACTTCTCAACCCCTCTCGCAACTGTTTTGACAGGGAAGCATAATGTAATTATTGTCATTGATTACATGGATTATATACTTTAAATGATCATTTATTATGTTGAGTTTGAGACTGTATTTGTTTTGCAACCAGGAGGACATGATTCAGTGTACAGACCCAGACTCACTACAGGTCAGCACCAAGGATATGGACAGCACCCTGAGCAAAGCTTCCAGGGCCATTAAGAAGACCTCTAAAAAGGTAAAGGCAGAACAACCCATTTCTCATGATTAACCTTCCCCACTCTTCCAAGGGTCGGTCATTATATCATATACTGTATATGGTGAGCAGCCAAGTATTGTTCGGGGTAGTGCAGCTCCCTGAATTGTGACAATTCCAATCAGTGTTGGAGAAAACCTCAAGTCAACTCGATTCTGTCGGTTCAAGCACTACATCTATTTTATTTTAATGATATTTTTAGTAGCTTGGTCATTTTATACAGATAAAATTCAGAGTTACTATGACTAAAAGGCTATGAACTTTTAAAAATCCAGTGTTTTGTCAACAACAAAGCTGACTGTTGAAAACAGATAGGGCTGATTGATTTGTAAGTGTGTGATGCAGAATTAGTTTTTTTTGCTAAAGACTAGAATCTTTAGCTCAAAGAATCTTCAGAACAAGCAGATTAATTTTTGACACTGTCAGAACAGTGACTGTTTATCTGACTTATAACTCCACAAGGAAGAATTGGAGGAAACAATAATTGAATACAGTGAAGTTAAGAGGTTATGGTGCAGGATGCCTTGCCAATTACAATTTTCCCTTTTCTTGGTGTTGCTTCCCAGCTGCTGTCATGTGGGCCAATAACTTGGTGGAAGTTAAGCTGGCAGGGATATCTATAGCTTAACGCTGCCTTCTAAGGTTTCAAATGCTCCAGCACTGCTGCATCAATGGTCCCAATGTTTTTTCTGCCTGTCATCTTTTGTCTCTTTTCCACTATCCTACTTTTTTAAAATCTGATGAGGATGTAACAAAAATGTATGCAATTACTTTAATGGAGTAACGATAATCTAATCTCAGCCAACCCAGGCTTTTGAAACTGAGGAATCAGATTTACCTGATGAAGAAACGGGGAACAAATTTAATTGGATTGACTAATGATACATTCCAGTTGTCAATAATAGTCAGAGTTTATTTAAGGTTTTCCAGTATCGACATATACAGTATTTACCAATAAGTAACAAGTATCAACATTTTCCTGATGTTACTGCTGCAGTTTGATAACTTCATATTTCACTCAATGGTTGCCAGGGGAAAAGGCAGCAAAGTAAGTGACAAGAAACAAAGGACAGATATAAGTATTAGTCAGTCCTGTAAACTACAAAAGGTCCAAACTGGGTGCAATTATTCATGTCACAATTGAAATGTCAGGTCATCTCAATATAACTTCAGTGTAAGTTGTAATAACTCAATTTTCACAGTTTAGACAGTTGACATGTGTAGTAGGATTGTACAGGTGGATGATAATATCAGTAATATCAGCCTGTTACTTACCGTGTAGGAGCTACGCTGTGATTTAAAAGGAGGCCATCGACAACACTTAATTTAGCTTGGTTTCTCAAGGAGAGAGATGTTTTTTGTGATGGGAGTTTTGTTTTAACATTGGCAGAAAATCTTTGTCTCATTTTACCATCATCCAGCATGGTATCCATTGAAACAGAATCAGAGAGACCATCAAGACAAGGACACACTCACTTTTTTTATTTTCTTAATCTTGACCTAATAATTTGAATGGCTACTCTTTGTCAATGAAAGCTTTTACATTTGTTGATCTAAATTTATAATAACCTTGTGCTGATGGTTCTCTTCCAAAAAGAGGTGTAATTGGTGAGCCCCTCTCACTGTTTGTTTGGAACAAGTAAAAAACAACAGGTTGTGTAACTGACCTTAGAATTAACGGGTGCTCAGTGCAAACCAACAAAAAAGACTGCTGAACAAAACAGAAACACACCAATTACTGACACATTATCTGTGTATGTTTGTGCTAGGTCACCAGGGCGTTTTCTTTCACCAAGACCCCAAAGCGAGTGATCCAGAGAGCGTTCTTGGCCAACAATACTCCTGATGAGAAAAGCGCGAGGCTGAGTTACGAAAACCGTGTCAGCAGCAGCTCCACACTGGCAGTAAGTTTGTTTATTTGCTCAAACAAATCAGCAGTCTGAGTGAACAATATGACACATCTTTCTTTTACACCTTGTGAAAAACATAAAAAGACACAGTGCAGGAACATATCGTTTGTGACTGAAAGACCAATGTGTGTGTTTCAGTTGACTTTCCTCATAAATTCTGCATCTTCCTCGATCAACATGCATTTCCAGCGTGTATTTCAGCAATATAAAGCAATTAATACCTTGTGGCCATTGGCTGTCTCTCTGCCTATCTATCTGTCCATATCTCCTAATCCCCTTACTATTCTCTCCATCTCTTCATCCTCTTGCCTGAGAAAGGCAATTGATCTCTTGATCTGTCCATGATAGATCAGCCTTCAGTTGCTGTCTGTCGCTTTGATCTAACTTGATTAAAAAGCAGGAAAAGCGATGCATGTCCTTAAATGTGCTGGTACCCTTTTCTACTCTTGTTAGGGCTGTTATTTGGGAATTGCATACTTATTGCCCTATACGGTTTCTGCTATGGCCAATGTTTAAATGAGTAACTTTATAATACTGTATTTTCATGATGTTCTGTAAGTAAGTGTGAAGTAGAAGGACAAAAAACACCACAAGTACAATATTCCATTATATTTTCCTCCTAATCTATCTAACTACAATACCTTGTCCCCAATGTAAATAGGATGTAAATGCTGCTAAATAATTATGGGTGGATGTTTATTATACATAAAAAAAATATGTCCAAGTCACCACAACAACCCAAGTTTGAATCTGGCCAGGGAACCTTGTTGCATGGAGAAAAAAATATGGCTGAGACTGAGGAAGCCAGACGCATTAAATAGTTTAAGTGCTCTAAATTATGTGTATTTTCTCTTCAATTTTTTTTAAATCACAGATTTCCACTCTTGACATTTAGCCACAGATAAATGCTGACATGTCCTGGAGCTCAATTTGTATTCTGTCTGTGCACTGACACGAGAGTCTGCATGACAGACTGTGCCTGCAGACAGACTTACACAAACATGTTGCATACACTGATGTGTTGACATAAGTAGTGCTGTTGCCCACATCCATTTTATAGTGTAACCAACCCTTTCATCACCTGCTTGCATACAAATACTACAGTCTGCTCCACCAGCTTTTAGACCAGGAAAATGACAAAAGAAGTGCCGTTCACAGCTAGGTTATCATAAGGTTCTTTTCAGTAGAGTAGGTTGAGATCCTATACTTTATAATTAAAACAGAGATCCAACAATTCCCAGCAAGAGCAAGTACTTGATGACATTAGCAAGAATAATTCCATACTCCTCAGGTTAAGGGTAGAAAGACCTGTAGAGCAACAGGAGAAGAGGGGGAAACAGCAGGACTTACTGTATGTATTAGTTCTAGTTACCAACTGAGGGTAAATGTAAGAAAATGTAATGCCTATATAGTAATAGAACTAAGGACATAATGGTCATTGATTTTGAATATGTCCTTTCTCTCAGAAAGACATGCAACAATGTTCTTGGCCAGTTTGAGTTTAACAACTGGTGTCATCCTCTGTAGTTTAAAGCCCTCAGGTAATCCGTAATAAACATAAAAGGGTGTGTGTTAACCTAGAAGACCTCCTCTTTTTTTCCCATTTAATACAGATAGAGCAGAACCTTTTTTTGCAGTTGCTGATACAAACTTGGCCAATAAGGGTCACAGCATAAACTGCATCTTATTTTGGAGGAGGAAAGTGTTGTTTTGTTTCTGCCTCCTTTTAATTTATTCTGTCCTTTTTGAAACAATGGATAGATGGTTTCAGACGGTGGTGAGCTAAATCCCATAATCTATCGGTGTTGCCAACTAAAATGTCGACCGTCTAGGGATTGGTTCCAAAAGTGTATTCCAGTTTGGATCTTGATCCAAGATGGTCAAATACCCAAATTCATCATGCTTAACAAATCCCTTATTGAATATTTCATTCACATTTTTAGTTTAATTAGACTCTTTAGCATATTTTTTCTGGCACCACAGAAAGAAGGAAAAACCAACTGACATCCAGGAACAGTCAAATCTTGAGACTCATCTTCTCATTAAGTGTGTCCACACTCTTTACTGGTACCCAATACACATGTTAATAATAGGGCCGGGACTTTAACGCGTTAATTAAGATTAATCATTACACAAAAATTAACACATTTTAATCGCACTTATTTTTGCACCGCAGAACGTTTCTCAATGGATGAGTTTCAGGCGTACCGATTACACTGGAGCACAATCATTTAACGAGTTAAAAAGCCACCGACACTGATCACCGCCTGAGGAGTTTTAATGCAGCCTAAACACAGCTCAAACCGACCGAATACACTGGATCCGCGCTGGCTTTTTTTAAAAAGCGCTTGTCGCAGTGGAGCTGAGAGCAGCGGAGTTTCCTCTGCTGCAGCTGACATGTGGTCAAGACGAAGGTAGCCTACAGACCTGTCACTGCCTCACGGTGCATTTCAGAGCTCTCTGTCTTCAGACTGTCCTGACCTGTCCCTGAACATCACACAGGGACAACATGGAGCTGCCTGTGTTTTATTAATGTTTACATCAGGCTGTGTTCAACAAATGAGTTTATGCTACTGTGATTTAAAGGTGTACAGAAAAGAAAACTGAATTTGAGCCCACTCTGGATCATAAAATTAATGTGATAACTCATCTTTCAGACGATGTAGGCCAAACTTTGTGCAAAATTCTATTTTTGAGTAAATCCGGGATGAAAGTGTGTATATTTTTTTTCGCATTGGATAATGCAGGCGCACGGATTATACGTCAGCCTGTACACGATTCATCAGCCACTGATATTGGATCCGTCATCCGTCATTCAAACGTCTGAGAGACGCACACACACACGGAGCTCGGGCTCGCCCCAAGCTTTGAATATCCCGCCCGCTCGATAACGACCAATCAAATTCGTTTTCCTTACTCGGGTAAACTCGTGCGGCAACTCGTGACAACTCGGCGCGACAAACAGGACAAACGGCCATTTCTGTACACCTTTAAAGCAGAAGTAAGTGATCCGGTCGTTTTGGCTAACTTCTTGTCAGCCGATGGAGTTAGCAGTCCCCGCCCTCGTCATGGATCTATTGGTCCTCGTCCCTACGTCACCACATTCACGCGCATCCCTTGGCTGCACACACAGAGAGGACCGCCCCTTTATGCCGTTCTCTCTCCTCATTGGATAAAGGTTGTAGGATACAAGGAAAGTTTTCTCCTCGGCTTACAGCAGAGCAGAGTGACTGACAGACCCGTGTTTCAGACCAAACACTCTATATAAGTGATTGCCGTCGGAAGATATAACTATTTAAGACTTATATTAACACAAACATTCCGTTTACTTCTGCTTTTAAGTAGTTACATACAGTAATCATCAGAGTGTAGTGGCAGCAAAGACCATTTAATATGTATTCTCACTGTTCTCAAGTCAAATATTTATAGGCCTATGCGATTAAAATGCGATTAATTTTGATTAATTAATTACAAAGCCTCTAATTAATTAGATTTTTTTTTTTTATCGAGTCCCGGCCCTAGTTAATAACCAGTTTCCATTATTCATCCATAAATAACTAAAATTACCAGCTGTTATTTATATTAATGGAAATTTAACCTTATTTACCCAAACATTTTGAAATGGCAGAAGCCAACATCCTCACTAGGTGATGATCTGTCTCTCGACATTAAACCTATGTTTAACAGTGTAGGCATGTCGAGGGATTTTAATTTCCACATACAAATGTCTCAACCTTACTCTTACTTTGTGAAATTCATCCTCCCCTACTTTTGTCTTATATACTCTTTCAGATAAAAATAAATGTTTGTCTTTGGTTTTAGCCTCTGAGGATGTTTTTTGTCTCAGCACAGCTGTTTTCTCTCTGACCCTGTTCCAACCTGGTGTTAGAATAGAATAGAATAGAATAGAATAGAATAGCTACTTTATTGTCATTCAAAATACACAGTGTGCATAGAACGAAATTTCGTTTCACTGACTCTTGGCACAAACAGAAATATATGTGTAAAAATAAATTAAAAAACAAGACAAGTGAGGTTGATCGGTCAGTAAAGTGCTCTGTGTGCATATTAACATCTGTCCTGGGTCAACATAAGTGAACAGCTCTAAATCCAGATGTGAATGCACCCAAGACACATTGAGGATGCATTTAAGATCTGATTCAGAGATGTCCACATCCCTTGAATGCAAATATATGTCCTGGCCACACAGAAGGACGAGCTACTCAGCTATCACCCTCTGCCACAGTCTGATTAGACCCAACATAGTTTCATTGTCTGCACCATATAAATATTTTCAGAACACAATGTACAACGTGGAGTTGCGACTTACTTCCTGCTGACCACTTGTGATTGGATCACTGAAAGTGCATATTAATGTCAGCGGTCACATGGGCCTCTGTCTTGTCATGTTTTCATTAATGATGTGTAAATTCCTGATCCATGTCTCCCTTCTATTACATACTCTAGATGTCTCGCTCTACCTCTACATTCAGTTTGAGTGATTCAGCCAAGAGCAGTGCTGTGGTGCAGCGCTCCAACTCTCTTGATCACCCTCCTGTCAGAGCCAGAGTCCCTGTCTGTATCCGTACCCCCTGCAGCCCAGCTCCTGACCCTGCCCGTTGCCCCAGTCCCAGTACTGCCCCTGAGCTCACCCAAAGTCCCCGTCCCAAGTCTATCCTTCACGCTCCATTATTGACCCAACCAGCACAATCTCATCCGAGTCCTTCCCCTTCCAAGCAGTCTGCCCCTTCGACCCTTTCAACCCGTCCCACCTCCACTTCCAATCCAGCCATCCGAAACTCTGCTCAGCCCCACTTCAAAACTTCCCAACCAAAATCTAGTCAGCATGTGTCCAGATACCTGCCCTCTGCAGGGTTCCAACTAAGGTCCCCGGCCCCTCAGCCCCATAATGTCAAAGGCAAGACCTTTTCTGAGTCATGCAGGGATCCCCAAGTCCCCATGGACCCACACAAAGCTGCCGTGACAGGTCATCGCAGGGAGACTCTGCTCTAAACCATCGCTAAACCCAATTCTGGAGCCTGATGTGAGCAAACATTATTGTTGTCCAGTCTCAACTAGGGATGCAACAATGCCATTGTAATTTCAAATGTATCCTCACTACTTACTGTATTTTCTGCTCTTACCGTCCATATATCACTGGTGCCTTTCTTGTCCCAAATCAACTCCTTAGAAGCTGAGACTCTGTGACTGATAATAGTTGATCAGATTAATGAGGGCTTGATCTACAACTCTAAACTCTATGATTAGATAGAGGCGGGTTAAAAAGCTTTTCCCCTTTTGAGATGGGCATAATTGCTAAGAGCAGAGATTTTAAGGGTTGATTTGGAATTGTTCTATTCCTCAGAATAACCCAGGTTACTAACTGGTGGTGGCTGGAAATATTTAGCCTCGTAAACCCACCTCTCCCGGAACTGCATTTCATTTCATTCTGAGGGAGAGTCTGGCCTCATCCCCATTCTAAAGCGTCTGGGGTGGGCAGGAGCTGGGCGGGAGTAGTAGCAAAGACGGTTTAATATCTTTGGTAGTAGCGTTGACAGACAACCCCATTCAGCCAATCAGCAAGTTGGTGTAGTGACGGGGCGTTACACCAGTCGGTCCCTGATAGGCCAACGTGCTGTGTCAATCACAGCGGGCGACGCTGATTGGCTCGGCCTTCTGAGGGTTTCAGTCCAAACGCTTAGAATGGGGATGAGGCCAGACTCTCCCTCAGAATGAAATGAAATGCAGTTCCGGGAGAGGCTGGTTTACGAGGCTAGGAAATATTCACTCGGTGGCTGCTATTAATGGTGGGATGTATGCAAAAGGGTGTGATAGAGCTGGGACATAAAAGAGCTGTGTCCAAGTGAAAACCTGTTTTCCCTAAACTGAAAAGGCTCCTTTAAAGGCATGCTATCACATATGAGATGTTTTATTTCAAATTATAGTTGAGCAGGCCTACAGGCAGATCCATGAACATTTTGAGGTGCTTGGGCTCCTAATCATTCAAATTAACAGATGGTAATAGGTTGCAGTTGGTTCGAGAGACCTTTGTTTCAATTTAGGCAGTTCCTATAGAAGGAACTTGAATGACTAATTACAAAAAATATAAATGGTAAAATGTCAAGGCATGCCTTTAGTTTGGATGCAATGCTCTTTGTGTATTTCGGCTAGTTTACATAAAACCAGCTCTTTAGAATTGAAATGTCAATGTATTCATGGAAGCCAGGCTGACTTCTCATCTGAGCTTTAATGTCTGATGGCAGGTCACCTGTCAAACGTTTTCCCTGAGTTTATTATGTCCCATATTCATCTCAGCCATTTAACTACTTCCCAGTCACATACACACAGGTCCACCTGTCTGAAAGGCATTCATGCTGAAAAGATGGGGTTTGACATAATAGAATGTAGGCCTGTCACAATTATTACATAATTGCCTGATTGCAATTATTTGTATTTGTAATTATTTATTTTGATTAAAAAATCAGGGGACAATACACTTATAGTTAATTATAATAGACACGTGTAAATACGCAGGATTGTAGTGATCAGCTAATTTTCCATCCTTTGTTGATAGAGATACACTAGCAGTAAAAAGGTGAAAAAGTACAATAAGAGTGACAGGTACAGTACATCATAGACAGACAATGAATCTTGTTACTCATGACAGATTTGAGCTGACCGCTATTATTTTGCATAATAGTTAAAATTGTTTCCATCTGTATAGAAACAGCTGGATGAAACTAACGATAATATTTTCATCACTATTCCCTCGTCGTTTTCCACCGTTATAAGTTTGAGTGGTGCTCTCTGAATGACATCATCACATTGCGCCCCCTTCTTCTGCTATGATTAAATGACACATGAGTGGAGCACCACAAACTGTTTATCTCGAGGCGCTTAATTTCTAATAATCGATGACCACATTTCAATGTGCATCTGTCATGGAGTTTAGTTGCAAAGCCTAAAGGAAAACAGAAAGTGCAGTTTTTATTTATATGTTACAGTGTTTAATGCCAATTAATGGCTCTTCTTGCTGATACTATTTAGTGGCATGAAAAGATCAGAAAAAGACAATTTAATAATTAATTGCAATTATTTGTATGGAAATTCAATCAACTAAAATTCATGATTGTGACAGCCCTAATAGAATGTCAGTGTTATCTATTTGGAGATGATTAAATCATTCAATGATGAATTGTACACAAGCCTGTTCATCGGGGGCTGCCTGTGAGCACAGAAGTTTGATTATTGCCAATTTTACTCCCAGTTTGTAGATCATTTAAAGCTTCATGTTCATAAATGAAACATACTGAGGTTTGTGACTAAAGTAATCAGTTGCATTTCTACTTTAATCCGTATTTATCTTTCATTTCAACCATTTATAGTTCATTGATATCAACACCAACTCAACTAAACTCAGGTGTCATCCATAATGAGGCGATTTTTTATAGAGTGCAGTATAACTGCAATACACCCCACACTCAAAAACATTTAATGTATTAATTAATACATTTTAATTTGGGGAAACTTTATAGACACTCCTTACGGCAATAGTAGAGAGTCTGCACCCTCCCTGGTATGTGTGTACACTGCTTTCCCCCTCCAGACTGTCGTAGACTATTAAGTGATGCTTATCTCCCTGTTTGATGTACACTAGACTCACTAGAAACAGGGACAGGTTGTTGACATGTTTTCATGCACACTTGCACAAAACAAGTGTTCATTAGTGTTAGAACTTGGTTGTGGCAAGTCAAGTGTGTGATAAGGGTGAGATATGTTTCATTGAGCTGCCGCTGACCTGACCATCTTCTTCAGTGGAAGCAGCCTGCTAATCTCTTGATTCATTCAACCCTTATTCTCTTGTTGCTGAAGCCCCCTAGCACCACTTACTCACATGTAATCAAGGACGCTGTTCATCTGCTGACACACACTGAGGGAAGGAGAAAGACAATGCCTCTGCTGAAAGGTTCATAGAGTTGTGTGTGTTTTGTGAAAGCGGGTTTAAAAGTTACTGAAGTGCGATTGTGTTGGCAAAGGTAGCTTGTCTTGATTACTTCAGTGCCAAGGTTTGCCTTGAAAGGAAGAGAGGTGCAAGCAACGCAATTTGCCTTTGTGCTTTCAGTAATTAAATGAAGCTGCAGCCCATAAACCAACCTTGTCCTTAATACTTCCATGCTTCCAACTCATGCACACATACGCACCCCTAACTGCAAGCTAGATGGCTCACAGGTCAGTCTTGTTGCACAGGCATATAAAAGTGCACAATGAATAGGAGATGGGATGCTGGTTTGAATTGAGTTGAATGGCTGAGTGAATGGCTGCTAAACATACTCCCACGTGTGCAATTGTACTCGCTCCAAATAGTAGTACTTTGTCCTCTTGCTAACTGCTACTTTGGTGCCGTTCAAGGTTTTTTTTTTCTTTTGTTTTGTTGGTTTTCCATCATATTTTCTCCGTTTTGGTTCAGTTTGGGTTTAATCATCCAAAGTAATTTCTCATGTCTCAGCATGGCAGCATTGCTTCAACAAACTGGGACAGCAAACATGAGCAGTCGGAGAGGTTTGACTCCTTTATCCAAACCATTTTATTTTGTAGGTAGTCTTCATCTAGAACATATTAGTTCCATCATGTTGCAAGTTGCCTTCGTCCTATTTGTTCTTCAACTAGGGCATAACAGTTGCTGGCCAAACAGGAGCTGCTTCAAACTTTTACTGTTACATTTCATTTCACTGAAAATTGCTGCAGAACGAGAGGTGTTAGTGGTGATGTAGAGATCTTGAGCCAGGCTAACTCACCAGGAGCGGCAGCCCATGCTCTCTTATGTTCCATAGGCAACCTGGGTTGCAGGCAAATTAATCCAACCAATACACACGCTAAAGGTAGGGTTGAAGATTCTGGAAAAAAGGTTCTATCAGGCCACATTTTAAAAATACACAAGTTAAAAGTCCCAGCCCCTTTCCCCAGACTTCTCTCTGAAGCCACACCATCACCTTTCCACAGACGTAGGTGAAGACACCGAACGCACATTCCCAGAGCTACACTGCCACCCATCAGACTGAAATGTAGCTTTTCCGCGGATGTAGGTGAAGACTCTGATCGCGCGCGCGAGAGGAGGGAGAGAGGGAGAGAGACGGCAGCTTGATTGGGTGTAGGGAGAACTAGACATGAAGGCATCTGATTGGTTTTTCCTTTTTGGAGCAAAACCAGGCTGAAACTTGTGCACACCGGCACGGACGGACAGGTGCGTAGGAGAAGACCAGGTGGTCGAGTAACATGAGAAAAAGCTCCCGCACACTGTCATCACTTGCAGAGGTTTTATTGAACAACGTTTCGGTCCTGAGACCTTCGTCAGGTTCTAAAAGTGTGTGTGTGAGGGAGGAGGCGGTTTTTGGAGCAAAAAGCATGGATTGGTCAGAGTTTTGTCAGTCCTGCAGCTGCCACAGAGGTCTGATTATTTTCGTTCCTTTTTCTGAATACATAATGTATTGACTACTCTCAGGATAGAAGGACCATTGAACAGGATTACCAACCATAACTTTAATTTACACTTGTTTGAACTCTAAATTTTGAAATAGTGACAGCCCCAGCTTGCACCGTCTACAACAGTCAAGGCAGGAAGTGGGTGTGCAAACTGATGGATATTTTCAATGGATATTGTTATAGTTTTAAATACGTTTGAGTTGCCATTTCTGATTATCTGACTGCTCATGTTTCTTGGCAAATCAGTGGTTTATTATATAAAATGATCTCTGGATCATTATTAACCTTGAACGGCACGTTAACATTAACCAGGAAAAAAGAAAGGCAAGTTTTGATTAACTTTACTGATCCTTTCATCACGAGGTGTTAACATTTTATCTTGGGTTTACTCACGTTTGCTTTATGCATATTTTTCTTGATTCTTTTTACTTCCTGTCTTTTCTGTTCACAGGCACACCATTCCCCCTCCATGGTCAATCTACCTTCCATGTTTGAGAGGAAGTACCACACATTCAGTCGTTCAACCACCCACCTCTTCTGAGACCTTGCTACTATGGAGCGCTTGCGGGGATAATCCGATTTCTTCACTTCCTTTGCCTTGACTGGTGTTAACGGCAAGATCTGAATGGACGGGTCCAAGTGTGCAAAGTATGGCAAAGTAGGATTTGTCTATGCTGGACCATTTGACACTTTTCCAATCCAAGGAAATTGCATTTAATGGACATCAGGATGAACATCAGTCTCGTACATGGCAGTATGAGAAACGTCCAGCGAAACTGCTCATAGTGCTCCCCAGATAGAATATTTTCAAGTAGTAGGGTTACAACAATAAAGTAGTTGTTTGTCAACCTGAAGCCTGCTATGTGATGCATTCAGCTAAAATTGGTTTGTGTGTGAGTGATGTGTGACTGAGAACTCAGAAGTTAGTCAGAAGGCAGTTTAGTGCATCTCTCCAAACATTAAGTATACTTGTATTAAGTAAGGTGTCTGGGCACTAACAACTGGAATGGTACATCATAACAGTCGCCACAGGTGCCCCACTGGTTCTGGTCGGGGTTTGTCTTACCCTTGAAAATGAAGGATGTTCTGCTTTTGTTACGGATTATTTTGACAAGATTCAGTATTTTGTCAGTGTAGTTTATCAGGCACTTGTCACATCTTGTGTACATGGGTTGTCTGCTCAGTTTTCTGATTTGTCCCCATCATCAAAAGAAAAATTACCAATATAGACCAAGTAAAGAGTATGACTTCTGATCCTCTGGTTTGAATGGGGTCCACGTGCCTGGATGTGTGTTTTATTTCACTGTGCTTTGTTCAAGTAAATTAACATTTAATTTTTGATGTTGAGGTATTTCTATGAAGGTTATGGGCAATAAAGGTAGCAGGTAACAGATGCAGGTTGCTAACCTCTTTATGTGCTTTATGTACTAGTTAAACTTGACCTCTCTTGGCCTTTACCGATTTTTGTAATAAACTGACTTTTTGAGAGACCTTTATATTAACTGACATTTAATGTTGTTTTATTGTAATGGGGGTAGACTTGATTTTGACCTCATATCATATTACCTATAGTAATTAACTCACCCTCTTAACGTATGATAGCTTCCAGCTTTTATAAAGCTTTTATTTTAACATTCAAGAGAGTAAGTTGAGAAGATTAAGTGCTTTTGCTCTTGTTTCTTATATGTCCCGTCCGCATTTTAAAAGATTATTTTACTGTGTGTGTCTGTTGAGTCTGTGTATGTGAGTTCAAGAAGGGATCTGCATCAGTGTACATATTTATTCTTGATGAATACATTTTATACATGTTACCTTGTTTTCTCTGGCTATTTATGTTTTTTTTCCTCACTTTTATGTCTTTTTTTTGCTAATGCTGTTTTCATTGAGCTATATTCTTCAGTTTTTCAACTCTATTAAATGCACTTAAATATGTACCTGAAGATTTAAGCTTTTTATTTTACTCCTGTGTATGTCCTCCATCAC
Source organism: Trachurus japonicus (assembly GCF_045865225.1). NCBI lineage: Eukaryota > Metazoa > Chordata > Actinopteri > Carangiformes > Carangidae > Trachurus > Trachurus japonicus. The sequence continues at coordinate 8,976,969 of NC_140910.1, forward strand.
CAACAACATTCCACTGAATCTTTTCTTCCTTCTATGGCGGAATTTTCATGTAACGACAAAGCTGGAGTTGCTGTTGTCATGTTTGAAATATTAATTACAAACCTACAGTATCTGGTAGCCTATTTGTGATTTGCATCTTACTTTGAGGGGCTTATGAATGTTCCTTTTCTAGTCTCGACTTGCTCATCTGTTTTGGGAGTTACTTAAAGCAGATATCAGTGGAATGTTTTTGTTAATATAAGTCCTAAATAGTCCTATTTTCCGTCAGCAATCACTTACATGAAGTATTTCAGCCTAAACACGAGTCTCTCCGTCACTCTGCTCTGCTGTAACCCGAGGAGAAAATTTTCCTTGTGGGATACAAGTGTTATCCAATGAGGGGAGAGAACGGCATGAAGGGCTGTGTGTGCAGCCAAGGGATGCGCGTGAATGTGGTGACGTAGCACGAGGACCAATTGATGCCTGACAAGGGCGGGGGCTGCTAACTCATGGTGCGTTCAAGGAAACTCGTACTTTGTGTTTTTCCTTCCTGTGAAGTCATACCAGTTCGATCTGGTACGAGTTCACGGGTCGGAAGTTACGAGTGGCCGTTATAGGGAACTTTCACAGACAACAGGACGGTAAAAACACGAGCTACGGGTTACCTGGAACGCTACCAAGTCGTAGTTGTGACTTGAAGCTGTAACTTACGGTTTCAAAAGCCTGCCTTGAACACAGCATTAGCCGAAACGGCCGTGCCGATGATATCTGCTTTAAGAACATTTTTGATCCCCTTTGAGAAAAAGTACACTTTTCCAGTTTCCTTTATAAATCATTGCTCCTGTTTCAAATTCACTTCTGAAGCAACACAGTCAGGCAGATCTTGAACGTGGAACACCAGGTTAAGACCTAATGACAAAGTGGCAAAACTGTTTAACCAGCAGGCATTTTGTTTAAGGTAAGTTTTGACTGTGAAGTGCAAATTGAATCTCTTATCAAAGATATCATAGTGATTCTCTATAATGTGATCTCATTTTAATCATTACTGTATAAAATTGTTAGCTTCTTCAAGGAGGCCAGAATAATTCACACATTGGAGCACTCTCTTAGCATGGAGGCCAATACGGATAACTGGCACAACAGGAGTAAGTGTACCAGATTTCTGTACAGCGGATAACATCAATTCCTTATAGTAGTCATAAATATCAAAGGGTACCCCTGGTTATTTTATACAACTCCCTATAGCAATGTCAAAGCAAGTGAACTCTCTTACCCATGTGTACATTTGTCTGAAAATATGGTCAGGTCATGGTTAACAGTCAGATAGTTGAATAGACGCAAGAAATGTTCAAATCTCGCGCGACCCAGTTGACGGCTCCGCCCGTGTCAGTGCAAATTGTGCGAGATTTGCACTGACACCAGCAGAGCAGTGAACTGAGACACTGGGAGCTTCCGCTACAAACAAGCTTAAAACCTATACTTATTTAATTTTTTTCGGAACAATTTCTCATGTCGGGGCTTCAATACAAGAGGGACATTACAGATGAGCACTATGGAGGTATTTGGATGTTTTTTGGTGTGTCTTTTTGTATGAAGAAAAGTGAGCTCTGATGGTCTGCAACCATCATATGGACATGCAGTGCTGCACGGAGCCCCGCTGTAACTCAGAGAAGGCACGGAGGACTCTGAAAATTCTCCCAGCCCTTAGTCGACATAAAAGTGAGTAGATAATGAGTGAAATTTGAATTTTGGGTGAACTATCCCTTTAATGCCCCCAAAAAACCATCACTGTGCATCTACTTCACATGACACTCCACAATACTTATGGGAAAATGTGTAGCGGCAATATTGTTTGAGATCCTGGGGAATGACCTGAAGAACATCAGACATCCTATGAACATGACCAAGCTGAAGCAAGTCTATGATGAAGAGTGGTCAAAAAAATCCTTATGAACTTTGACCAGTTATTGTAATTTAACTTTTCCTCTCACCGCAGTGGTTAGGAGTGGTAATCATATATCAGCTCCAACCAATCTGGCCTTTTCTTCTTTCATTACTTAACAAGAAGTCCCTGTAAAAACTCTTCAGAAACACTCAAACTGGCCTGTCCAGCACCATCAGTCATGCCACAGTTACAGTTCTGAAGAACACTTTAAAGTTGCATAAAACTGAGACAGAGTTAAAGTGCCTCAATTAAGTAAAGGTGCATGGTGGCTTTCATCCACTGGAAAATGAGATCACAGAGAATAAAAAGCAGTATTCTGAACTCTGACACAACTAAAAGGAGTCAAAAGAAGTACAGCTGTAATTACAAAGTTGCTGAGTTTCTGTACAGTGAGTTCACCCCGTGCAGAGCCAGACCTCTGCTCTCATGTCCTTTAGCCTTTAGCGAAAGCATAACCACTTTAGACAACCCAGAGTCAGACTTCCTCACAATGAGTCAAAGTGTGTTTTGAATGGTGAGCCTAATTAATTTTAGCCACATTAGTATTTATGCCATGGTGTTTTGTCCTCTTCACATGCAACCTCTTCAAAGCATTAGAAAATAATCTGTGTCTCCTGGATAAAGCAGAGGACGTGCCATGCTACCAGCTAGCAACTTGAGGTAGAGTGTCATGCAGGCCCGAGGCAAGACGAGACTGGGGAATAGCCACAATGAAAAGGCACCTCTTCACGGAGGACATTCACTCTTTTCATATTTGCCTTTGCCTTCACTTCAAAGTGCCTCTGACTGGCTGTTTAGGGGTGAAACGAAAAAGGGAAATGGTCTAAAGGAGGAAGAAGGGGGCTGGAGATGGAGTGCTATGAATCGGCCCACTCTAAGGTACAGTCAAGAAGGACGCAGTCCAAAAACATTACTCCTCAGTAAAGAGAACCATTATTATACAATACGGTTTCACCATATACCATAGTTGAAGATGTCCTCATGCAGATACTCTGCTCTGTGTATGAATATGAGAAAAATACATTTCTCTCTCACAAACGGATTACACAGATGAGACACAACTAGAAAGAGAGAGCAGTTTGACATTGAAATCCCTTAGTGGAAAGTGAGGGGTGTGGAGATTGGACCTATCTTATGCAACCGAGTTCTCTACTCTGAGAGGAGTCTTAATTTTCACTCACACTATCTCTTGTTTAACCATGACCTAAAACTTAGCCTAACTTTAAGAAAATCTGAGGGTATTCCAGACAAGAGGATTAAGCATCTTTGGAGTATGAAACACTTCAAAAGCAGTGGTGTTTTCTCCCAGAAGCTAAAAAGAGACACACTTTCAGAAGTATTCATGCTATTAATCATTTTAAAGCTGCTTTTGTGTGTGTCAATTTTCATGTGATTAGACCATGTATCAAATTCAGATAAGTCCAGGTTTCTTTTGGAGAAGATGCACTCACAAATGTTTTTTTTTTTTTCCTTGTGCTGTCATGTGTGAAAAGACATGTGAAAGCACTGTTATTGCTCTAAGCAAATTATTCTAATAGCATTTATATAGGAATGATACTGTGCCCAGCTTTTTGATCGATATAAGTGGTTGGTCACTGTTTCCACTGCACACAGAAAATTGATAGTAAATTGATAAGCAGACACAGAGATGAGAGGAATTTAATTGCTTTATCCTCCACACTCATACGGTGTGTGTGTGTTTGAGTATGATCATGTGACTCCCAGTGGACTATGGCTGACCTTCAAAACATCAATAGTCTCTGTGGAGAACAGAGCTCAACTGAATATTGACCAGCACTGATCTGCCTTCTATCAGTTTTTCTCTTCTCCCATTTCACAACCAATTACTTCCTTAATTGGTTCAGTGAGTCCCTCCTTCAACTACACACAGTCACCATTGCTCATTTTCAAACGGCTGAAGGCTAGATGCACCGACAGGACGCGTTCATTTAAGGGCTGCCCAAAATATCAAAGTTTCACTTGAAGTCAAATGAACCATCAGTGTGTGAAATGGAAATGAAACTTCTTTGATAGTGCTGTTTCCATCACACCAATGTGATGTCAGAAAGATGCTGGACACTAATGTTGGACAGATGTCTAATTTTGGAAATGTTTCATATTTGTTCAGATTTATTTTAATTGGAATTTAACAATAAAAGTGTGAGTATTATGTAGCACCTGCAAGCACGGCTGGTTTACATAGTAGGCTAAGTAAACTTGTACAGTAGACTACTTCATCCTCAGCAGTGTTGTATTACAGTCTTAGCTAGTTAACATTAGTTACTTAAACTTTAACTGGAGACAAAAGTAGCTAGACGAAACTAGCTAAACATGAGTTTCCATCCAGAGATACACAGGCTAATTCAGAAGGTAAGACAGTAAAGTGTATTAAACAAGCCAGCTAGCTACTGCTAACATTTAATAAGAGTGTCTGAATTTTCCAGACATACGTAGCCTATGTCCAGCTCCATTACACTCTGCCCAGCCCTTCACCCACACTGTCTCTGCTAATCCAGTTTTTGAGTGCTCACTACTAGCCGGACTTCTTCCAGCAGCCAAGAAGACTACCTTGAAGCTGTGGTGAGACTGGAGCAGTGAGCTGCTGAGCCAGCTGTGATTGGTCACTTAAAAAACCTCAAACCTCAAAATCTCTGCTCTGCTGCAGGGGTGTCCAGCGAGTCCAGTTACAACACTTTGACAGCATCCCTCCACATGAAAACATGTTTTAAAGTGTAGTCCTATTTAAAATAGTCACATACTGAAGAGTTCATGTTTTTTGTCATTCTATTTCAAGTAATGTGATTTGAACTGTAAAATTAAAAAATATATAAATCCATCCCCAGAGTACAGGGATGGGATGAATATAAGAATTACTACTTGTTATTTTTGCCTATCTAACCTACGTATGTCTTCATACAGCCTAAAGGTGAACTATGCAAGTCTGCTCGCCTTTTCTCCCTTTCCTCCCAGCCATGTGCATTTGTTTTCAACAAATCCGGCCAGAAGGTTCTCTATGGAGTAGTGGATAACATTATACATCATGTACATTTTTTGCAATGTGTATATTTGTGAAGTTTCATCTGTCATAAACAAGAGATAATGGGGCGTGTTGCTGTTGCATGCCACCAAGACGAGAGCTGGGACACCGGGTCAGAGGCACTGATCTTTCAAGTTTGGTTTTCACCAAGAGACGCTAGGTGGAAGGCAGAGAGAGGCTCCATTCTCCCTGGAACAAGTCATTTAACCATCACAATTACTCTGAAGCCATTTAATTAAGGTAAAAAAAAAAAGAATTAATCGAAAGGCATACATTGAAGTCTCTTCTTTAAACCTTAGTTGTTACCTTTTATCCTGTTGAATCCTCAGGTCAGTTTGAATCTAACAATTACTGGCAGCCCCTATACACCTGCACCTGTTAGAATAGGTTTAACTTCCAACTTGTGTTGATCCCTCTTCTGGGTTTAATTGGTATTTAATTAGGGGGATACCAACTATCACTCCTCAACACACCTGTCAGTTGAGTTCTGTGGCATTTGCACAGCAAATTCTCCTCAAACAGCGAAGCACTGTCACAACAAAGCTGCAGCTCTTAAATCAATTAATGGATTTCTTGTGGTAGCAGCTGCCAGGTTTCTCCCAGGATTAAGGGGGGTATTGTCTGTCTGGGTCCCTCTAACGAGGCCCAGATGAATTAACATGGATGAGAACTTAATTAGGACGCGCCGCTATTTTTCTCTGCCGGTGTCATTCTTTCTCACGGCACTTAATTTCTCTTCTTCTCCATCGCCCGGGTTCATGTTCCTTTACAGTTTCATTATTACTTTGTATGAATCCTTTGCTGAGGTGACAAGCTGACAAAGGTGACACAGGACCAGCTACTGGAAATAAGAGACAGAGATGGAGAGGAGGACGAACCGGGAGAAGGTTAGAAAATGATTGTGGATCAATGTCTCAAATGAGGTAAAATGACTATGGGCTTTCCAGCTACTTATGAGTCCTTAAACAGGTGAAAAACACTATTGATGTCTCGCCAAGCCGAGTGTTTACTCACCACAGAGGACATCAAAGGCAGAGAGACGCTAAACTTATTTACATGTTTTACCATAGTAATGATAGGATGAGGGCATTCACTTCCCCCTTCAATCCTCCTCTTTTTACATTTTCTATTATACTGTGACTGTGTGTGTGTGCATATATAAACTGTGTTGTTCTAGCGTGTTCTTCTTGATAAGCTTGGTGCTCAGGGGAGATTGCAAAATACAACACGTCTGTCCATCAACGCATCCCTCTTTCAAGTTTGTTGTAAACAGGCCAAAATTAATTACCAACAAAATGATTTCAGTTTTTTTCCTATTGCATTGGAACACATGTACTGTAGCTGTGGTTGAAAGGATGCAGAGCAGGTCTCTTTTTTATTACAAGGCCTTTACTTCAAGTATGTGTAATTCATTTCTGCACAACGATATTTGTTGAGAACAATAAATTGGAAAGTGGGGTTGGAGGATACAGAGATGGTTGCTTCCTCCTCAAGGTGGCGCTGTGAGCGCAGCATTAACCAGATGTCTATTTACATAAGCTAGCAGTGTGAACACAGCAAATGCTGTGCAAGATTGGATGATGGCTACTGCAAGTTCTAGGACCGTGTGTGTGTCTCTTCATGATATGCTTTGAAAACTTCAGTTCCTTGAGTTCAGACTAAGGCCTTGTAGAGGAGGACCATTGTTGATTTTACATGTGGACAGAGTTTAACTCCAGCTTTGACAAAGGTCACTGACCTCTTTGGGATGTGGTGGTGCTGGCATGTCCTGATGGCTGTTGCTGTGCTCCAACTAACAACCTTGAGCACCTCACTTTCCCCAAAGAGATGTTCTCTTCCAGAGCATAGAGGGCAGAAAGATATCATGCTCACAGTTGTACCCCAGCAGGTTTTCTAGGAACTATGTCTAACTATGCAATTTTTTTTTACCTTAACTATGCTACATTTTTACACCATTTTTTAAAAACACCTTCAGAGTATGTGATGGTAAATAAATGACTTGTAGCTTGTTATGGGGAGAATGGAGGCTCTCTGCCTTCCCCTCTTGGCCGAAAACCAACCTTGCAAGAAGCAGAGCCTCCGACCTGGTGTTCCAGCTCTCGCCTCACAGAAACACACTCCGTAACTCGTAATCTCTTGTTTATGACAGGCAAGACTACACAAATATACACATTGTAACACATATATGATACCAATAAATAACATTATCCAATGCTCTATTGATTGCTTTCTCGGAGTGTGGTGAATGTGCAGGTCACAAGTTCTCCACAAGAGCGTCTTAGAGTTGTTGGATTGTGTATTTGACGAGTTTTGAGGGACAGGGGATGATGTACCGTTAGCTCATTTGTGTTAGCTGAGCAGCTCGCGTCTCTGCCCCTGGGATCTCAAAACAACATGAACCGATAATTAAAGGTATGGAACCTAACCTTAGGACATGCAATAGAAAACAAAAACAGTGGGCCCTGAACATTAAATGTGACCTGGTCCCAACCACGGTTGAAGCCCATATATCTTTCACCCTGAACCTGACCGGTCTTTGAGAACCATGGAACATCAGCAGCATGTCATGTGTTGTGGAAGTGAGCCAAGACCACCACCTCTGCTACAAACGAGCCAGGTCTGAATACACCCTAATCCCAGCAACCTTTTCTTGAAGACTTTTCCTCCATTTTCTTTACAACCCATTCCCTAAGACCAGCGTAGGGAACAGCTGTTTCTGTTTCTGCTGAAATCAAGATGGTCGTGATTTGCTCTCACCTGACTGGCTGTCACACTGCATCAGACAATATTCGTTTAGCCTTTCTCAACTTTCCCCTGTAAATGGCTTTTTAAGGTCAGTGCAGGGACAGAGCTGCAAGAGCTTTCACAATGACTACAGACTGTTTTAGAGTCCATGTGTGAAAGTCCCATTAAATTCAGAACCTACACATTCCCACCTCCTCAACAAGGTAATCTACATGGACGGTTGTGATGAAGATACTATTTGAATTATTTAATAATTACTCTGTTTATCACCTACCCCTAAAGGAAATTCAGTTGGCAAAACGATGCTAGGAATAAATGAGCCTGTACATCATTCAGTGGAACATTTAGGCAGAATAAAACAACCACTAAACAAAGATGTGTCTGAATGGAGGGTGGTGCGTGCTGTTCTGCAGACGTTATATAGCTGGACCTTCTTATGACCCTGTTGAGTGTTGAGCTCCCCCCTCGGAGCATTACTCCCTCAACAGACAGGCATAAAAAAAATCCTACTGGCAATGGTGCACAATTCGTCTTGACCTCCTGTGTGTTTGTGCATAGGACATGGCCCATAACAGATCTGAATTGTCAAATGCAGCTTTTCCTTTCTTAAACACTCAAGGTTACACCCTGGATATCTATCTCTGAATGCTCTAAACCGCCTGCAGCCCTTCCCTTGTTAGAAACACGGCGCTGATGCAAGAGGCAGCGTCTGAAGACTGGACTGTCAACCTGATCAAGTGCACCGAGACTCCAGACGAGGTTAAAGTAAGACTACTGTGACAGAGTGTGTGTGTGTGTGTGTGTGTGTGTCTTTGCTTTTATGGTGAGTTGTTGATTAGCATTCAGTACAGGGCCTCCTTTTGCTCCCTCCACACACACACACACACACACACACACACACACATACACATACACATATAAAAGGATGTTATAGCCCATCTAGACTGACACAGTGATGTGGGTTAATGCTGCAGTGAGGGTCTATCACTGGGGGTCCCACATCAGCAAACTCTTCTTCATGACCCCGCTCTAAGCCCAGTGAGAACAAAGGACGTGTCTGTTTTGGTCTGGTGGTGTTGCCACGTATAAATGAAATGATACTGGTGTTTACATGTCACCTAACTGAACCACTGACAGACAGAAATACAGGGAGGGGGTTGAGAGCACACACATGGCCGATCCAGAGAGAGAGCGAGCCTGCAGATGTACAGAAGGGTGAAACTTTTATTTGGCAAATCATTTAAAGGGATAGTTCACCCAAAATTGAAATGTCGACTAAGGGCTGGGAGAAGTTTCAGAGTTATCCGTGGCTTCTCTGAGTTACAGGGGGTCTTGGCGTAGCAGTGCATGTCCATATAACGGTTGCAAATGGATACCAACTGTCTTCGTAACAAAAAGACACACCAAAAAACATCCAAATACCTCCGTGCTGCTCGTATGTAATGTCCGTCTTGTATTGAAGCCCCGAAATGCGAAATTGTCCTGAAAAAATTAAATAAGTCTATGTTTTAAGCTTGTTTTGTAGCGGAAGCTTCTCGAAGCTCCTCTTCCCGGTTCGTCAAATTTGGACGAACTGGGAAGAGGACAGACCCTGGTTCGTCCAAATTCGACAAACCGGGAAGAGAAGCTTCCGCTACAAACAAGCTTGAAATATAGACTTTTTAAATTTTTTTCGGGACAATTTTGCATTTCGGGGCTTCAATACAAGACGGACATTACATACGAGCAGCATGGAGGTATTTGGATGTTTTTTGGTGTGTCTGTTTGGTACGAAGACAGTTGGTATCCATTTGCAAACATTATGGACATGCACTGCTACGCCGAGACCCCCTGTAACTCAGAGAAGCCACGGAGGACTCTGAAACTTCTCCCAGCCCTTAGTCCACATGAGGGTGAGTAGATAATGAGTGAAATTTCAATTTTGGGTGAACTATCCCTTTAATGTAATTCAGTGTAGTTCTCAAGTTAACAACTGAAGCGTTTGGAACGACACAGTAAGATAGAGAGAGGCCGAGGGTGGCAGCTGCGTCATGAACGGGTCCAACACATGTCTGGAAGACGTATTACTGTGTAAACAAACTCACACAAAATCGGTTTCTCTTTAACAATTTCCCTTCTTTCTTTTTCACTTGCTCAGCACATGACACACACACACACACACACACACACACACACACACTCATTCTTTTTAGTCTTTTCCTCTCTGGCGGAGAAGTGTGGAAAGGTCAGCACTCTCAGGAAGTGGTGCTGCTGATGATGAAAGTGGAGAGGCAGCAGATGAATTGACTTGTCATTGGCTCGGTGCTTCAAATGAGCTCTAACTGATGGGGTGTCTGCTTCTAATTCAGCTGTTTGCCTGTTCATTCTGAAGCACACTCACAATGTATCCTGGAGGACCTTTTTTTGCTGTTTTTTTGCTCTGTATTCTTTTCAGTGCCATGAAAGAGAGGGCTTGAATCTAAATGTGGCTCAGATGAAATTGGATATTTAGACCATTGTATCAGACCAATATTCGGCTTTTATAATCATGACTCAAGGGCAAAAAAACAGCGAGTGGCTGTGAGAAGATGAACTGCCTATTACAGTTTCTACAGCTTTATCAATACAGAGGCTAAATGTAAAGCTTGTCCTAGGGGTTGGGCTACAGGAAATGCCATGAGGTCATTGAAATAAAACTGATTCATCTTCTTGGAGTGGTAGGAAACCAGTGGAGGGTGCAGATACGTTAAGGGATGAACATGCATCGGATTCTTTTGTAAGGTCACCCAAATCAGGATTTAAGGCTCTGGTGAACAAGAGTATTTACACTAAATTTAATGGAAATTCAACCATTCACACATTCTATTTCATGGACCAATGTGTTGATTAAAGAATCGGTTCAAAATACTTCATGTCTATCTCCAAAAACAAAAAAAAACAGTGCAAATCATTTTTGTTCTCACAAGTGGATGGTGCATCAGTTCACACCTGGCATTAGAACCCATCTCCTCATGTGTCTCATTGCCCGCTCGTGATCTGATCTGACTTCAGCACTTCATATGCAAATAAATATGCAAGCTTTGTTGTTTTTTGCCAGTCTGACAGGTCCGTTGTCAATGTGGATCTGGGGGGTGGGGGTGGGACAGAAAGTGTCAAATTTACTAAAAACAAACAAAACACATACACACATGTAATGGATTTGCATTAAATTTTATAACAGCAGAACACTTGGCATATTTAAGAGGCTTCAGTTGTTTATGTTGAATTGGCCATTTATCATCATTATGCCCTTTAAGCCATAGGATGGAGCCATCATAAGAAGACATTGGTAATTTTGCTTACAAAAAACATCATCATATTCACAGAAGAAGTATGGACCTCAACCCCATCGAGCAAATTTGGGGCGAGGTGGAAAATGAACTGGACAGATCTTTTATACATCCGAAGAAAAACCTTTGGCTTGAGTAGCAGAGGGAATGGGATAACATTAGTGTTGAAGTTCTCTGGAAATATGTTGACACTATGCCGGAGAAATGTGCTGCTGTAATTGCTGCTAAAGGTGGACATACCAAATATTAAAGTTACAGTGGATGAAAACAGTACGACTGTGCTCAGAGCAACCATCTGCATATTTCATGAACATTATGAAATGAAATTATGTTTTGGAGGCAAACAAAGGTCAGGTATTTTCAGATCAACTCTTTCAGCTGTTCTAATAATTTTGGCCACCACCGTACTTGCACAACCATTCATGCACACTGAGCATGTAAGAGTCAGAGTAAACAGGATGCAGACTTTTCTGTCTTCTCTGGAGCTGATAAGCCACACAGAATGAGAAACAGCAAAGATAGGTGTAGAATTAAAATGCTGAATATAACTGCACAACAGCAGCTAGGAAAGACAACAGGGTCAGTGACGCATGTAATCCATTATCCGTGCTTTCGCCACTGGTAATCAAGGCTGATAAGACCCAATAAGGGGGCAACCTTGGGTGTCTACATTCACCCATACATCCATTTCTATAGGTCTCAGTTTTGCCCATCCAAACAACAACACAACCTTTGCAAATGAGTGGCAACAATAAGGCTCAGAATTACATTCACTCGCTAAAAGTTTCTGTCTTGATTTACCTAACTTGTAACTTTTGGTCAGTTTATCAGATCAATGATGTTGCTTAGATAACTCAAGATAAAGATACCATATGGGTCAGGCTCAAATAGGGTCTGAAGTGTCCAAACTAAAACCCAGATTGGAGGTGTGCTTTTAGTGATGACTGTCCTTCTAGTACTTTCCTATCCTGACTGTAGATACACAGGATCACAGCCAGATTCAGAGTCCAGGTTGTTCCAAACCTCTTCCATTTAAGTATGCTCTTGGGAATGCAGCAGGGTTTTTTTTCTATAGCCTTTCACAGATCTTTGCCTTGACACAATCCTGTCTTTCAGCTCTGCAAGCAGACTGAGTTCAGCTGGTTTTGTGATACAGGCCACAGGCATTTTTAATTTCAAACATTTTCAGTGCTCAATAAGACCCAGAGGTTCCCAGGTCTTTTAGGTGAGAAGAAAAAAATCGTTACAGTTCGAAACCCTGCGATGGATGTTGAATGATGGGTAATAAGAAAAAAATAATGCCGGTACACAGTCTGTCTCATTCTGTCCTTCACCGTTGTAGAAGCTTGGCTGTCCTCCTCCTCATGTTTACAGGGTGAAGAGGTAGAGTGTTAATAATATTGATTTCCACTAATTTACTTATCATGTGTCATCAAAAGGCATCCAGGCGTCTCTCATCAAAATCCCTGTGTGTGTGTGTGTGTTAGAGGGGAGATGAAACGTAAGGATGCTAATGTCTTATTGATGATGTAATCCTGGAGGGCCCTATTGAAGATGTTACACTTCACCACAAGGGGATGGTCAAAGAAAGACAGAGAGGGAGAGACACAGAGTTTAACCTTGATGTGGAAATGAATTTGGGCGAGAGGACAGAGAAGCTGAGGGCCACTTCTCCTTGTTGTTAACAACATATATGGTTTTATTTGTCTATCATGTTTTTACAGCTTAGCATACAGCATGAATAGTGACTCCCTGATGGCCAGACCAATCACATGTGACATGAAATGAAACTGTAACTGAGAGGGAGTCAGACTCGGCCTTTACAGCCTTTTATCTGCATCCTGTTGATATTCTGGTAGGATCTTCACATCAACTGTAAATGCATCTCTAAATATTTTAAACTAAAAAAAAAAATCTGCCCTGCAGTTTAAGGCCGCAACTAATGATTATTTTGATTCATTTTGATCTCCACTTAGGTCCAGACTTTTTATTTTAATTTTTTTTTAGCAACACTAGAAGATCAAAGCTTGCAGTGGTTTATGTCAAAGTGTACTGGGTGTTCATATAGCAAATGTTATTCAGGCATTCCAGTTTGGTTTATATTCATGCTCATAGTCCCTAATTAATCAGCTACAGCACCTCGCCTGGGTAAAGCAGGACTCCCTCTGAGCCAGACCCGGGGACGACTGGCTGGGCCTTGACCCGAGGTGCTGCCTGTGGTGTAGCCTGAGAGAATGTCACGGAGCTGCCACTCTCTGGCCCCACCACCTGTGAGCTATATTCTCAACAGGAAGTCAAACATGGTCGTGCACAATCACCAATTCCAATTGTGATTGTAATTTTCTAAAATGGCTATAGACTGCTGTGTATTACTGTAACATGGTCATTGTGAATATCTGATGACATGTTTAACCAGCTATTAGGGAGTCTGTACTTTCTCATTAAGCGTCTACATCTTGTTGTCCATCCCCAGGACATCTGTGATTACTGCTGTGGATGTACAGTTGCTCTTCTGGATGATTTTATTTTCATTATCAGATATTTTGGAGGCTATAATTATTTAAGCACAAAATATGTTATTTTCTGTTGCTAGGGGCTCCTCAATTACAACAATGAGATTTTGCACATGTTTTATCAGTCTGAGTAAAATGTTCTAAGCTGCAGTCTGACCTGAACACAAGACTCAACAAGCTCATTAAGAAGCTGCTACTGTGATTGGCAGTAGGCTACTATGGACCAGAGTCCTGCACGGGTCCAATTTTGGAAACCCGCGCCCACCCGACCCGTTGGTTTTTAAGCCCGTGTCCCGACCCGTCACCCGTGATTATTTCTGACTACAACCCGGATTCGACCCGCCCGTCAATATTAAGACCCGCTGCCCGTTAGATCGCCGTCATCACCGGCGATAACGGGGTACAGCCGTAGGCCACTCTTTAGAAAAAAGAAAAAAGAAAAGAAAAGAGAGAGAGGGGGGGGGGGGGGGCTACTCTTTCGCGGCTATTTCCGGAACGGAGAATGATAGCGACGTAATTCTTTTTTTAATGAAAGCAGGACACTTCAGCCTTTACATTGATCCCATCGGTGTGTTTGTAGCTTACCCAGAAGCTGAGAAGTCAAGCCATGACAGGCTAAACTCCAGGGAAAGCTGTGAGCGGTCACACGAGCGGCCAAAGATCGTTTATTTACATCAAGATGCTGCTCTGTTGTTGCCGTGTGTGATAAAAAATTATTTGCTACGCTGGTTCATGCAGCTACGCGTGAGTTTTCCTCTGTAGGCCGACACACATACACCCGCGTACCCACCCGCGTTCATTTGAGTTCCGCCCGTGCCCGACCCGTGAATTTTCACAAGACAGCTTATCCACCCGTTGAACACCGTTTTTGCGGGGTACCCGTCGGATACCCGCGGGGATCCGACCCGATGCAGGACTCTGCTATGGACACACTCAGGACACATGTGGTTTCATATGCAGGGAATCTTATACCCCTTTCCCACTGGCCAAAAAACCCGTTTAAACCCGCTAACAATCGGCTTTTGGTGGCAGCGGGTCGACGCGGGTCAAACGACTCGGCAAGCGACACGGGTTAAAATCGCCTTTAATCGGCTCGGCTCTGATCGGCTTGCAGTGGGAACGCCAGACCCGCGTCAACCCGCTAATTTACGTGATGACACTGAACGTTACGTGACGCTACGTCATCGCGCCGGTCGCGTCTCATATCACGTACCAAAACAAAGCTCTGCTCCGCTCTGCTCTCATCCGAGACTGGGATCAAAGGATCAGAGAACACTGACCAAAAACGATAGAAAAAAAGAAAAGAAAAGAAGCGACAGTCTGTTTAACTGACGTGTTGTGCCGCGGACGTCCGTCATCCGGCCGCAGCAGACTCTCTGTCCTCCGCGGTCCTGGTGTCCAGGTCAGCCAGCCAGAGAGTCTGCCTCGGCGGACGGACACTCCGTGGCGGGCGGCTGTGGCATGACTGTGTGTGTCTCTTGCACCGCGGATGAGAGCGGGGCGACTGGTTTATGCTCTGTCTGATCCCCCAACGGGGGGGCAGACTCGGCTCATTTTGGTCAATGGGAAAGGGGCCAAATGCCGATTGTTAGCGGGTCGACCCGCGTTTAAAAAACCCGCGTCGACCCGCTAATTTTAGTTAGTCTAAAATTAGCCAGTCGCCCCGCTCTCATCCGCGGTGCAAGAGACACACACAGTCATGCCACAGCCGCCCGCCGCGGAGTGTCCGTCCGCCGAGGCAGACTCTCTGGCTGGCTGACCTGGAGCACCAGGACCGCGGAGGACAGAGAGTCTGCTGCGGCCGGATGACGGACGTCCGCGGCACAACACGTCAGTTAAACAGACTGTCGCTTCTTTTCTTTTCTTTTTTTCTATCGTTTTTGGTCAGTGTTCTTTGATCTTTTGATCCCAGTCTCGGATGAGAGCAGAGCGGAGCAGAGCTCCGACCGGCGCGATGACGTAGCGTCACGTAACGTTCAGTGTCATCACGTAAATTAGCGGGTTGACGCGGGTCTGGCGTTCCCACTGCAAGCCGTTCGGAGCCGAGCCGATTAAAGGCGATTTTTAACCCGCGTCGCTTGCCGAGTCGTTTGACCTGCGTCGACGCGGGTCGACGCGGCTCGGTGCGCCTTTCCCACTGCCACCAAAAGCCGATTGTTAGCGGGTTTAAACGGGTTTTTTGGCCAGTGGAAAAGGGGTATAAGACTTTTACAACAGACTGTGCAACAACTCAGCCAAAGTCAGTGTTTCATGAATGAACTCACTGAATTATCAACTGATACTAAAAGCATTAAAAATCAGATCAAAGCACATATACAGTAGTACAGTATGCAACAAACCAGTTCTTTGGTATGCACTTTTTTGATATAAAGACAAATAAATACACAATGTTTTATTTGTGTCACGACACACTAAGAACCCATTCACATTGTCTATTTACAGTTTACACAACTTGTTAGTGTTGATATCCTTTTTCATGTGTTGTCACGTGATGTTTAATGATATGTCACCAGCAAACAACTTCTATAAAATATACTTTAACCACAGCAGTGCCCTGTCAGAGCAAAAGTCTTGATTATTTCCCTGCTTCTACCCATACAGTACATTGTGCAGTCTTTTATTTTGCTGGCCTGGACTAGTCATCATTGATATGTGTGGGCTTCATTACCCAAAAAGCATGAATACAAATTTGAACCGCAGCATAAAACAAAACTTTTCTGAGAGAAATGTTGGGGTCAGTAGTGATGAATGTGAGGAACATCAGCATCATGGGTGAAGCCTGAATCATTGTTCATTCTTCATAGGACCTTTTGACAAACAATGTGGGGGAAAAAAAAGAAAATAACAGTTTGCAGCATTTTTAAAATGTATTACTCACAATTTATGTGTTAAAATTGTATGTTTTATGCATAAGATTTTTTAAAAGAAAAGGTATGACACTGATGATATAGATAGAGGTCTCAAAAACTATATCTATCAAATATGATACACTGACTTGGCGTTGAACTTTAAATCAAGCCTAATACTCTTCAGTGCTCTGCATTATGTATGTATATGCACACATACATAGTCAAACTCAGGATCTCCAACAATCCTAACTCGCTGTATAGGTGTGTATTTTCTGTCCTTAGTTCCATAGGAAGGGATTCTAGCTGCTGAATCCACTAATCATTAGATGATAATGTGGGTGTGATCTTTGCACAAACAGGAAATGACCATAATGACGGCACCTGCATGTTTGTGTAAATAAAAACTGTCAGGGAGCTGATTACAGAGGGGGGAGGGGGACTGAGCACCAGGCCTGTACCTGAGCCATGAATATTTGATTCCCTCTATTGTTCAGGAAAATATATTCATGAAATCAAGACAGCTTCACTTCACTTCAACTGCCCCCTCCTCCAAACACATGCACACACTCACACTCAGACTCAGACTCAGACTCACACACACACACACACACACACACACACACACACACACACACACACACACACACACACACACACACACACACACACACACACACACACACACACACACACACACAGTGGCTTTACAACTTGGCCCTGCTCCAGTCTCCTCTCCAGTAATTGCCCCATCTAAAAACTTTCTGCAAAGGAGTGGAGGAGCTTTGTGTGCGCTCTTTTATGTAATGATGACACTGACTGTTCACAAATGAGCTGGCAGCGCTTTCATTCAACAGGAGGTGATAAGGAGGTGCAGTCAGGGGCCAGAGGACAAGGGGAGATAGGGGGAAGAGAGGGGGCGAGAGGGACGGCACAGATAGAGCAGACAGAGGAGGGCAGATGTGGGCATGAATGTAAAAGCAATGGGGAGACAAAAAGGGGGAGAGGAAGATGTACCACAGAACAGTATTTGAGTCAAAGAGGCGCTTGCTTTCAGAAACAATCATGGCAGACTATGGCAGCAGGACCAATTAAATTCATCCAGAAAAGCCATCTTTGTCAGGAAAATTACCATATATCAGTGAGAATTTTCAGTCCCTGCTTTTGTTTAATGCTGTTGGGCTGATCTGTTCAATTTCAAAACAGCAGATGACAAGAGATCTGGCTTGATCCCACTGAAGTTATATGTTTTTCCAAGGGAACTTTTCAACTGCATAAAAAGCCATGGTTGAGATGCGTAATATTTATACAGTACACCTCTCTGTTTGTGTAAAGAATCCTTCTGCCACAACATAATCCATGAGGCTTCACAGTATAAGACAATTTTGTATTCACTTTATTCATTTTCATTCATTTGCTGTTTCGGTGTAAATTGTTTAAAAATATTTGACAACACTTTTATTACTATTTTTGTGTGTGTGGATGTTGCCTTGTTTGCCATGTACTGTCGTGGATGAGAATGTTGGGAGAAAAAAAAAGCACAAGTCATAACAAAATAAAAAGATCTGTGAGTAAATGCATTACATGTAAAACACCTTCTACAATTTATGAACACAAACAACTTTGCAAACAAGACAGATCTGCAAATACACAAAGAAAAGTTTTCTGAATAAGAATCATAGCTGTGAATTCACTCCATGAATTTACAAAAAGATCAAAAGGATTTATGATTGTCATTTTGAAATGTCAAACAGGAATGTTTGAATATATTTTTCATCCAAAAAATATCTCAGTGTCTCAATTCATTGCTTGTGAATCTGTGCTTAACATACACATGCACATTGTTTTGAGATAGATTCCCTGCCTGTCTGTCTGAACAAAGACCCACTTGAAACATTTGTCCATTTCCAGAAGCATTTGATCTAATTTCTAATTGTTCATTTGCTGTCAGCTTTCAAGACTCCATGTTGCCCCTGTTATTTTCTTATTAAAGTGCATTCTAATGCTCCTCTCTCCAATTTGCCCCTTGAGAGCACAAACGGACCATAATAACTGAGGGAGGAGCTATTCTAATATTGTCACATAGTAATTGTCGTGACATTTTTGGAGTGTTTTTATAAGGACGTCTGTTGAAATGATCTGGGGGGTTTGCAGGGTGTATGTGACTTTATGATGGCAATGTCTGACAAGTAGCCAGTTCACCAAACAGAAACTACTATTCAAATACACTGCCATAAAATATTATGCAAATATTCATGGTCCCTTGATCATGGCTTCCACTTTTTATATTTGGTTCAGAAATATTTGGACAATTACGGATTTCCGTGAAATGGATATTTTTCATTCACAGGATGAATCTAACTGCTTTTTCACTAGCCCATTGTCCTTTTGTGCTAAGAAGTTTTCTTTTTTGTTTCTTTTAATCAAATATTGAAAAAAAAT
The DNA here is from genome assembly GCF_045865225.1 of Trachurus japonicus. NCBI lineage: Eukaryota > Metazoa > Chordata > Actinopteri > Carangiformes > Carangidae > Trachurus > Trachurus japonicus. The sequence continues at coordinate 8,995,784 of NC_140910.1, forward strand.
GGAATGGATTGCAGTGTAATTTTGCACAAACATTAACAAACTGAGTGGATGAACTTAAAAATAGCATTTACCCCAGTGGCACATGCCATGTTAATACGTAGTTTTTTGTAGGACATTCAGGTTGAAGTTACTTTAAAAAAAAGAAAAAAAAAGAAAACATCTTTTGTGATTTTTTTTTTTTTAATTGATGACTATTTGTGACTCGGATTTATTGATTGATTGATTTTAGTTTGAAGATATTTTTTTATTTGGTTTGTTTTTACTAATAAATGTTGTCAAATTAAATGGCATATCATTATACAGTCATTTTGTAACTGGGTGAGGTTGGCTGGGGGAGGACCTCCAAATAAAATTCTGCTTAGGGCCCCATTTTGACCAGGGTGGAGTCAAACTGGCCAAATTATGGTGAGTCCATAAACTGTTAAAGGACAATTCCAGGCGAATTCAACTCAGGGGTGTATTTTCATATCATTTTAGGTCTAAAAGAAGGAATCTGAAGATTTTCAGTTTAATCGCTCCTGTTTTGCGGTAGTTGTGTCTGTCCGCGCATCGCCACGGCAGCAATGAATGGGAGTGGATGTAAGTTCCGCTGTTTAGGCTGTTTCCAGCCCTCAAAGCCGCAATTTTTCCCCACAGACAGCGTCAGATGGTGACTCAAACATGCACCGAGAAGTTTATTTACTTAAAGCAAGCCGACATGTTTGTAAAACTAGATCTAATTCAAAGTCTCCCGGAGTCTCGCGCGAGCCCGAAGTTGCAGTGCTGGTGTATTCAGGCGCAGTAGGAGCTACCGCTTGTGTCATAAACACAGGAATATCAACTCTTTACTTGCTTGAAGTGTACATTTTTTTCCACATACAGCGTCAGATGGCTACTCAAACATGCGCCGAGAAGTTTTTTTTTACTTGAAGCAAGTAAAGAGTTGATATTCCTGTGTTTATGACACAAACGGTAGCTTTTCCCACTGCTCCTGAACACACCGAGCACGGCAACTGGGTCTCGCGCGAGACTCCGGGAGACTTTGAATTAGATCTAGTTTTACAAACATGTCGGCTTGCTTGAAGTAAATAAACTTCTCGGTGCATGTTTGAGTCTCCATCTGACGCTGTCTGTGGAAAAAAATTGCGGCTTTGAGGGCTGGAAACAGCCTAAACAGCAGAACTTACATCCACTCCCATTCATTGCTGCCGTGGCGATGCGCGGACAGACACAACTACCGCAAAACAGGAGCGATTAAACTGAAAATCTTCAGATTCCTTACCTAAAATGATATGAAAATACACCCCTGAGTTGAATTCGCCTGGAATTGTCCTTTAAAACATCCAAGTTTTTACAGTTCTTACTGGCCCAATCAGCCCTCTCTGTATACCATTTGTCATTTTGTGGGGAGGTCCGGGCTGTATTTCCTATGTTTGTCTTGTTGGAAAGCCTCACCAGTGTTAACCTGGCTCTATGACCTTGCCTGATTCTAACACTTTTTCAGTTTGTGTTCATCTGACCCTTTCTTCTTTGGCTGTTCTCTGCTTGATAATATGATTGTGTTGTGGCGTCTACCCTGCGGTCATACTGCTATCATGGCACTGGAGGTCACTGCCTGTATCGCTTACTCCATTCTTCAGGTGCTGAAATGATATGAATAGATAATGAAAAACCTATGTAATTAATAAAGCCATGACTCAACCAGACAGACAAAGTCCTTAACAGATTAATGACATCATGCATACGTATATTTTAGTGGAATATTTTCAACTCTGTAGTTACATCACATCTTCCTTTTTTGTAACCAACACTTTCCTGGTTCAAGATGTGATTCTGTGTGTTTTCTGTATTTCTCCAAAGACGATATGCTGATGAGAATCAAGTAAAAATAATTGAATTCAACAAACGTATGTCAGATAACCTTGGAGTGCCTGTACAAGACTACAAACCACTGACACATTATGCATTTGCAAAATTCTTTAGGAGCCAAATGCAAAACCCTTCTTCCTTTTGTGCTTTATCTTGAGGATATTTTTCTTTATCTCTCTCTCTCTCTCTCTTACACACACACAAACACACACAAAAGAGAGATTAATGGGTTCAGGCAAGACCTGTGGTCAAACTGGTATCTCATGATGCAATAATCTTTGTTATAAGAGCGACAAAACAAAAAGAACAAGACTGTTCTGTTAGAGGAAAAAAACAAGTGATGACTACTACTACTACTACTTTTTTACACCCCGGCAGCTGTTTGGGAAAAATATCATGTTTGGCCTGAGGGTGGTGCTGGTGCCAGACCAAATGTAATTTTATTATTCCCCCCCAGAACAACAAGATGCTGTGCCAGGTAAACCAGCAGTCCGTCTTGTGTGTTACTCCTGTCTGACACTGCCCACAAGGCAATTGCAGTCCAAGCTGCTGATTCGTAGGTGGCGGAACATGCAGCGGTGCGATGCCCCGCTCTAGGATCTTTCAACGCCTTCTTCTGTCTCATTGAACACATTTCCAATAATCAGAAACATTTGTGTTTCGGTGGCTTGGGTAGACGTAGGTAGGTGGCACTGCCTTTGTCCCCCTGAGGTCAGACGGCTGGAAAGTTACTGCTAGTCAAAATGGAGCTTTCCCTCTCTACTGTTGCTGTTGCCCAAAGAGCTTGCTGAATTGTTGGGGGACTACTCTGTGATTTAGCACAATACAAAGAAAACTGAACTCAACTACTCTTTACTTTAAGTTCTCCTGTTCTCCTCTCCATGTATTTTACTCATAAGTTGCTTTGGATAAAAGCTGCCCAATAAGTAAGTTAATAAGAACTCAACACCATGTTCTGAGATCACGTCATTCTTCTCAAAGAGGTTACTTGGCTACATCAAAAAAAAAAAAAAAGATGGAGCAATAGCCCCTCTGTGGCTGACACACTTTACAGCATCTCTGGCAGAACCTGCTGACTTCCTCTTGGCTCTATGCAAACAGAAATGACATGAAAACCATTTACTAATATAAGCGATTTTTCCACATTTCTTTGGGGTTAATAGATCCAATTTGATAATAAAAAAAAGTAATATCAGGGAGTTTGTGATATTCAGAAAAGCCTATTAATCATTTTAAATCCATTTCTTTTGTGAGGATTATGTATGGGAGAAAATCTTTTGGGGCCAATGGATAGGCTATCACTTGACCTGCATTACTGACTATGACCCAGCTCAGGTCTGTCAATGGGAAGCTTGGACTCTGTAGCAATTATTTTATACTGGCTAGTGTTTGAATGCCCCATGACATACAAATGCATACAAAACAGCAAGGCTGCTGCTAATCACACTCCAAAATATATATTTTTAATATTATATAAAATAAGGGCAGCAAGGCTCCTATAAATGTGCTATGAGCCTTAAATGCTGAGGCTTGAGGGACTTTTTAATGTGTCTGTCCAAATTTCTCTGGAGTTGAAAACCACGGTCTCATAAGACCATTTCAGGACATCCAGTCAGCTCATTACTTTTAGCAACAGTTTGTCAGCCGCAGCAAGAATGGACTTTGAGTAAGGTTTAATATTATATTAATCTTAAATTATTTTATTTGTTTTATTTATCATTATTATCTTACGTATTTCTATCCTTTTAAGCTGTTCACTCTATTTACTCTATTATTCTTTTCAGGGTTTTTTTTTATCCTATCTTATGCTTTTAGTTTTGAGCTATTTTTCCTATGTTTCTATTTTTCTATGTGTGTAAAGCACTTGGTGTTGCATGTCCATGCATGAAAAGTGCTCTATAAATAAAGTTTGTTTTGATTTGATTTAACTCAGCTCTGGTTTGAATGCTGATAATGAAATGCTAACCCGATGACATCAGCATTTAGCTCAAATTACAATTTCCTGAGTTTTGACTAGTTTAGACTAAGGTGATAAAATATCAAATTGCAAAATTATATATTAGAAAAAGAGCTGGGAGGGTCTGGACACAAGATAAACTTGCTTTCCTTGTCATCTTGCTTTTGACTTGCACTTAAATTGTTGCTCTAGGGCAGCTTGTGTTAACAATGCTGATAGTACTTGAGACAATTGAAAACATCATTATCATTTTTTCTGTCTGGGTTTCAGTGGCCTGCAGCTGGAAAGAGAAAGGCTGATAGTTCAGATGGATTTTTTCAACACTCAAGATGTCTGCTTAGATGTAGGCAGTCGGGGCTTTCAAAGCTTAAGATTCTGTGGAACAGGACTGTACAAGAGGGTCAAAGGAAGCAACTCTCTTTTGTGCCCAGAAATGATTATAAAGTATAATTTTACTTCTCTGTTATTCTGTCTGACATTTGACAGGTGTGCATTCACCTGTCTATGTGAAAATTCAACATCTGGTTTAGACCTTCTTGTGAAAACTATTTGAGTGACACCAGGAAAAGATCTGCATCACCTTCAGGGCTGCCAATGCAATGGACATAAAAAAAGAGTTACCCCACAGAGCTGTGGACTGTCACGACAAGAGTACAGATATGCAGTTTAATAGTTTGAAAAATTTCTGTTCACTAATTCATCTGCTCCTGCTGTTTGTTTTTTCTCAAGACTTGTGATATCTGCAGATACTTTGAACAGAGTGAACAGAGAAATATTAGCATAATTTGGTATGTTGTTACCAGAAACATCGGGTTGAACAACCATACAAGTCAGTCACATTGGGTTTGCTTATGAAAAGTGGGTGGTCCCTTTAACATAGCACTAAAATCTCACCATTATCTGACCTTGGAATATACTTTTATAATATGAGAGAATCATGATGATGCACAGACAGATACTGTAGGACTAGTGACCACATGTTAAACTGTGACCTTTATTTATTTTTATATCAAAGAAAGAGAGCCAGAAGTACCGTAGGAAAGCCTCATCTGGACCCAGAGCATCCAAACCGCCTGGTCAACCTGTATCTTTTCTTCTTTGCCTTCTTGTACATTATCTCCTGGATGCAGCACTCCAAAGAATCCACCCTGGAGACCATGTCACTCTGCTTCTTCAGCCACTCCTCCTTCAGGACATCCTGAAGCTGGGCAGATCCCTGGAGAGAGGCTTCCTCCTCCTGCCACTGCAAAGATGATTTCAAATGAAGCTCAGCCTTCATTTCCAGGGCCACTGTCTCATCTGTGACCTCAGGGCCTCTTCAGCAGCCAGATTCTCTCTGAGCTGTAGGATCTCACTGAAAAGGAACTTCTTATTCTCATGCATTTGGCAGCCTCCTCCTGGTCTTGCTGGTCCATCTGCTGCCCCTGCTCCTTGTGAGTTCTGTACTGATATTTTAATGGAGCTTTCTTTTCCTTGGCAGGTGTCCTCAGACTCAGGGCCTGTTGCAGAAGTGTGGAGTGAGTGTGGAGCTTCTGATGGCTTTCCCCATTAGAGTCACCTGCTCCTACTCTGCAGCTGTGGGTTCAGCCTGGAGAAGTCCACTTTATCTGAGTGTTCCTCAGCTTCTGTTTCAGAAGATCATTCTCTTCCAAGTTTGCACTGCACCTGTGCTGCAGCATAGGGTGTACATACAGTAAAGTATTATCAGTAGTGGTTGCTTACCCACAGCTAAACCCAGGAAAACATTGTGCTTGTGATCAGATGTCCAATCAGTCAGTGAGTTTACTCCATCACATTAACATGCTGTAGACAGCTGTGTGTGGCCAGTTTACCCATTCTCCATCCAGTTAGATCATGCCTTCAAAACAAATGTAACATGCCAAAGGGGCGACCTGATCAGATGCCCACGTCACCTCAACTCAAGCAGCAACTCTGCTTGCTTATATATTCATCTCACAAAGAAATGATGCTTGAACCAGATTTCCATCTGCAGTTCCTGTGCAGGTGATGAATTCATAGAATGCAGAGCAAAATTCAATGTCACCACTACATACCAGCCAGCATCTATTCACAATGATGCAGTTTGAATGCACTTGTTGAAAATCGTTTATTTATATTTTGAGCATTATGCCTTATCGCTGGACATTTGTGCAAGTATTGCATTTTTCTTTTTTTGTCAAAATCCCCAGTTTGCCAGTAACAGTCAGATGTGGCTCTGAGACAATTGTCATCAGTGCAACAACTTAGACCCAATCTCCACCATAGGAACCACCACAACTGATCCAGCCCTGCCTCATATGAAAGAACCTTCCACCTGTCCATTGTGTTCTATATGTGATAAATAGATACTGAATACATGTGCTCAAAAATATTCTCACAGTACAATATTGGCCATTGTGCAAACCAATGCCTGACATTTGCAGTACTATAATCTGTTTGTGTTCCTGCATATACTGTAGATCTATATGTCTGTGTTTTTGAGTGTATGTGTTTTCAGGCAGATTCAAAGCTGTATCTAGGGCCAGCAGTACTACGTGATGATTTACTGTAGCTGCCAGCATGTAGATCACAGCGAAAGATAAACTCTGCCTCTACCCTCCTGTCTTTTAAACCTGTCCGCAGAGAGCGACAGAAATGTGGAATTTGATCTGATAGTTTGGTGATGTGTCAAGGTTTAGAGAGGCATGTTGAATAAAGTCATGGACAACAACATTCAGTCACTGACTGAGAGAGGCCAGGTTTTTGGAATACACAATCAGGATCACTTACTTCAGGCAGTTGGGCTAACAAAACTCAGTATAAGGAAGGATCAGACTACACAAATTCATGCTGATGTTCACACCATTTTGTCGTGGCCGACAAATTTCCAGGGTTGGGCTGGATTATGAATGTCTGGAACGATGAACGGTTGTGTAGTGTAACATAACTGACAAACAACATCTAGGACGCTCTATGACATCCTGACCGGAAGTCTAGAATGTTAGAATGTTTTGAATTTGTTTGCCTGGTCTGACATCTTCTACGACGTGAACCGATGGCAGAGCGCATTGTTTACACAGTGAAAGTATGTAGGCTCGCTTCATGTGCGCCATGTAAGTTAAAGGGATAGTAGCATTTTTTTAAAGTGGGGTTGTATGATCTACAAATAGCCCCTTAGTACTTTAATTGCAGTAGAAGACTCTCTGCGCTCCTAGTCTGTAGATCATACAACCCCACTTTAAAAAAATGCTACTATCCCTTTAATGGTTTTGAGGTTTACACATTGGTTAACGTACCTCATGTTCTCTCTCAAGGACAGACAGTCATCATGTCTTCTTTATTAGACCCAGGAACGGCTCCATGATCGTTTTTTTCTACCTTTTCTTTTTCCTGTCTGAGCTAAGGACCGCTAGCATCACACACAGCACTACAGTAGCCATGATTGACAATTTGTCGTGACACCTCCTCGATGGCCTATGAACTCGTGCAGGGTCGTGGATGATCGTTGGTAGGGGTGATACTTGTAGTGCTGCCAGTCTCCCGACCAAGACACAGCAAGAATTTATGCCACTGTGATCGTTTGATCCCACATGGTCACCGTCGTGAAATACCAAAACATCTGTAGTCTGAACCTGCCTTAAGCCTTAGGTGTTATATCATTTCCACTTAGCAATCATATTACTCATACATATTTGAACTGAGGGCACAAGGTGAGTGTAAATGTTAGCAGTTCAAGGGAATGATTTGTAATGTGAGGTGGGTCTTTATTGAGCACTTGTTGAGGTGTAAATTCCGGACACTGCTCAAATAAATCAAGCATTGTTTACATGCACTATAAAACTGTTTACTGTATATACATGCAGGAGGTTAGTGTGTAGACTCTACTCTGGCCCTGACCTTTTTTTTTTAAAGCATGCCTGTTTATTTCAACTCTAGTGGTGACAGAAGATGCTTTCTAGGGGGCCCTGCTGTGTTTCAGAGCACTGGTACATGGAGGAGAGCTTTCCCTCACTGTTCAAAGAAAACATGTAGATGTTCAGGGTGTAGATCGACTTTTGGACTTCTTCAGGATACTTTCTTTTACGCATTCTACTGCAGCACACAACAAACTTTACGCGGGAGCAGAGCAGAGCCGTGTTTATGGTCTATGGAGCTGTGATTGAAACTGATAACACACACAATGACTCGGGACTTGCCTGTCTCGAAAAGAACCAGGTACCAGGTACTAGTGGTACATGCCATACCGTGCTAGTGGAAAAACACCATAAAGTGACCTGGATACCACAACCAAACAGTATTTGCCTCATCTTTTATGGTTAATGTCTACTATAACTCCAGATCATCTCCAGAACTCCCTAATCACTGATGGTTGTGTTAGGTTGCAGTGGCCAGCGTTGTGCATTGTTGCACCTGTAACCACATTAATCAAGTCCACAGGATACAAGTCCTGGTGTGACCTTGGAGTAAACATGGCAAACAAAGTAAAACCACTGGAGATCAGCAAAAATAAAATTCTGAGCTGCTGTTAAGTTTCTGTTTCATGGAGGTGGATCTGAAAGTTAATGCAACAGAAACTGTATGTTACTGACGTCCATGCTTAAAAAGAAAAACACTGCACTCTGCACGAAATAGGCTACCTGATGCTGAGAGAAATCAGTAGTGCAGAGCACGACACCCTTAGGGGCTAATGCTCTGTCATATCATTAACCTGTTGGCTGCCACCTATTTTTCAATGGCACCATTCATTTTACACCACTGTGAAACAATCACATATAAGTAGCAGGTTTTTTGTGTTCCATCCAATAATAATTTAATCAACCATAGGAAAATATGGTCATTAAACCGCTTTGTTTAATGTTTATTTAATGTTTAATATGATAGCCTTGATTATAAACATAGTGCTCACTTTGAAATTAAAGGAAAGTAAGAACAATCCACAGGATATTGGGACCGATCCAAACATTGATTGATAAGCATTGAGAATGGATCCAGATGTTTTCTCCTGGAATAGCAGCCATCAAAACTTCCAGCTGTGCTACGTTTTTCTGCGTGGTGATATGAGCCAGTGACCTGCTGAGCCACAAAATATGAACCCAGCAGTCAGTTACAGTTAATTAGATGACAGTCAGCAGCTGTGGAAGATGCAAGCAGAGGGGCTGACATGTGTCTGTGTCAGTGCTGTTGTTTCGTGGAAACTTCTGTATTTTGTCTAAAGCGAAGGTGAACTTCCTGCCAGAGATCTACAATGAAAACATCTCTACGGGGATATTACAGAAAACTTTATAGGATGCTTTATGAAATATTAAATACAACCAATATGTTATTTTATTTTAATGCAGAGTTACTCAGCCAAAAACATATCTAAACTGCCTCAGCAATTTTAATGCAGACTTAAAGGAACTTGAGGCAGGATCAAGGAATAAAACTCATTAGCGATACAACGGCCGTAGCGGCCTTCAGGGTTACTGCAGCCATCAGCCAAGCTGGTGCGGGAGCGCGCATCAACTCTCCACAGCAGTGCAGCGGGTGTTGTGACGGTGACACTGTGGCTGTATTGGAATTGGCAAACTATACCAATGTTTCCCATTAATTAGCCGCCACAGTTTCGTGAGATACGCGAGTGGGCTCATTCTTTTTGGTTTTGAACGCTTCATCACCCATTAGCATTAAAAAACTTAAAACGCATGTGTATTTCTTCACAAATCCTGCCTTAAAGGACAATTCCGGGCGAATTCAACTCTGGGGTGTATTTTCATATCATTTTAGGTCTAAAAGAAGGAATCTGAAGATTTTCAGTTTAATCGCTCCTGTTTTGCGGTAGTTGCGTCTGTCCCTGCGTCGCCACGGCAGCAATGAATGGGAGTGGATGTAAGTTCCGCTGTTTAGGCTGTTTACATCCCTCAAAGCCGCAATTTTTTTCCACAGACAGCATCAGATGGCTACTCAAACATGCACCGAGAAGTTTATTTACTTAAAGCAAGCCGACATGTTTGTAAAAGTCGATCTAATTCAAAGTCTCCCGGAGTCTCGCGCGAGCCCGAAGTTGCAGTGCTGGTGTATTCAGGCGCAGTAGGAGCTACCGCTTGTGTCATAAACACAGGAATATCAACTCTTTACTTGCTTCAAGTGTACATTTTTTTCCACAGACAGCGTCAGGTGGCCACTCAAACATGCGCCGAGAAGTTTTTTTTACTTGAAGCAAGTAAAGAGTTGATATTCCTGTGTTTATGACACAAACGGTAGCTTTTCCCACTGCTCCTGAACACACCGCACACGGCAACTGAGTCTCGCGCGAGACTCCGGGAGACTTTGAATTAGATCTAGTTTTACAAACATGCCGGCTTGCTTCAAGTAAATAAACTTCTCGGTGCATGTTTGAGTCTCCATCTGACGCTGTCTGTGGAAAAAAATTGCGGCTTTGAGGGCTGGAAACAGCCTAAACAGCGGAACTTACATCCACTCCCATTCATTGCTGCCGTGGGGACGCGGGGACAGACGCAACTACCGCAAAACAGGAGCGATTAAACTGAAAATCTTCAGATTCATTCTTTTAGACCTAAAATGATATGAAAATACACCCCAGAGTTGAATTCGCCCGGAATTGTCCTTTAAGTTCCTTTAAAATATGCAACCAAGAATGCAAAAGAAAAAAAAGACAAAAGATAACAGATAAAACTGATTCAAAAATAAATAGTAGGTCATAAACGATGTCTACCCCCAGTATAGCAAAATAAATTGGCTCACAACTTGGACTACTGAACTCTAACTGTAATTTTATAGCGATTAATATTACTACTATTGAGCTGCTGGACACTTTAATAAAGAACCTATTGATCTATCTAGAATGATAGAGGCTCTGACATTGAGGAGTCAACAGTGATACGTCTGCACAAGCAGTAATTAGTGATCTAGACAATATTAATATCACAGAGGGATACTAGCAATGTTCCATATTATATTGTGAACATAATTAAAAACCTAGTGTGCATAGTGTTGGTGTTGATGACATGACACAGAACCAACATCAAGAGCAGCTGAACAGGCTATGAGCTAAAATAATTGAATATCATCATCAAACCTTTGGATATCATTGAGGTTTCTCTCATTTGCAATGATGTCGAATCGATTTAAAATGAATGAAAACAGTAGGACAATACTCAGTGCTCAGTAAACAGAAAATCAGTTGCACACTGAAATAAGGTGGTTAGAGAACAAAGTCTCAAACCACCCCGACAGCTTCGCGTTGGGGTTCCATAACCTGAAGGGGTTTATTTCTCCATAACAACCGACTAACTATACATTATCCCGCTTATTACTCGGTTTCCAAGTGAAATAATTCATTTGAAACATAATCTTGATCAAAATATGACTTTCATCAATTTAAAAAGTCTGGTCACGTCCGCTTTTTTGCTGAGCCTCCTCCCGATCGTGCATTTGAAGCCTTTGATAATCAATCAGTGGATCGATGGATTATTATGTTATGACTGGACAACAATAATGTTTAAACCTGTTGTTGCTCCACCACAACGTGATGTACAGTATGAAAAGAAAAAGAAAAGAAACACAGCTGGCTGGTGGACAGAGGTAAAAGAGGGACGCAGCTGTGCTCACCGGTCTGATGGTGGTTCCAGATGCTCGGCCTCGGTGCCAGCGTCTTTCTCGACGTTCAAACAGCCCGCGCTCCGCTCTCCTGAGTGGACCAGCCCAAGCGTGCTGAGTCAGTATAGTTCATGGGTGAGAGAGCGAGGAGAGGGTTCGTGGAAGTGGGTGATGACAAGGTGTCTCTAGCGCCTTCTCAACTCAAGCTACCGACCGTCTTCGAAAGGGGAAAACACTTTGGAGAAGCTATGGGTCCATCGGCTACTAGCGGTGAGTGGCACTCGGACGTCAGTCTGGTGTGTGGTGGTTCAGTCTCTCTTGCGGCGTCTTCCAGGTGGCCTAGATGAACAATTAGTGCTCGCGCCAACCGACTGCGCCGGAGGTGACGTCACAGTAACCATGGTGACAGCTGCACATCACATGTCAACACAACCAGCTCCAAACAAACAAAGAAATAGAAAGGAAAAGACCTAACCTGTCCGTAACAATTACCATACACATGCAACAATGTGAGATTAACTTTACTGTTTACGGGTGCGTTTGTGTCGCGGGGTCGCGGTGCCACCGAGACGAGAGGAGAGCTGTGACACCGGGTCAGAGGCTCTGATGCAGGTTTGGTTTCCTGCCACGATGTGGAAGGAGCCTCCACTCTCACTGTAACAAGTTATAAGTGTTTAATGACGGTAAAAATGAAACATAAGGTAAATATCCTGCATAGTTTCTCTTTTATGTCTCCTCTGATCAGAGTGGCATCCCTAACAACAGTCTGATATAGGCTACTTGACGACGTCATTATACAGAAATAACGGACCGTAGAATGCAGCGATGGACCAATCAGAGAGCATTATTCAAAAGAGTCGTGTAATAATATAATATAATATAACATTAATTTTCATACATTATATCACACCTAGGCACTAGACACTGTTATTACTGCTATTAGAATGAAGGTAGACCAGGGGTCTTCATACACGTCCTGTCCGCCGCTGCTTTCAGTCTGCAGGCTTCAGATAAAAAGGAGAAACTCAGGGTTAGTTGAAGAAAACCTGCTCCCGACCAGGTTAGTTTCACAGACTCAGCTGCAAAACAAATTGCCCCAAGGGGATAATAAAGATATCTTTGACTCTTTGACTTTGACTCCGAGCTTCAGTTACCTCTCTTTCTGAAACGGGCTAGAGTTACTCCTCCTCCAAAAACCCATAGTTTCCCTCATTTCAGGGTTAACAGACTCAGAGTTTTCACTAAACCTACCTTCTGAAACGGGCTCCAGCTCAGACTGATGAACCAAGCCTGCTGCCACTCTCCAAAATACATACTCTTCTCACTGCATCATACACTATACAATGTTGCCCTTGAAATGTCAAGCTATGTTTAAGCTGTCAGTTCACTTCTGCTTTGCTTTCTTCTGCCTGCTGCTGCACTGCTTACCTGAAAAGCTATGTTGTAAATGCATGCATGTGCCACTGTGTTAATGTGAGTGCCCCTTGGGGGGTAAGTCATTATTGTCACTCCCACTCCCTCCTCTGCTGAGCGTGGTGTATATTCATGTGATGTGGGAATGCCAAGTATACAGCAAACCCAGTATTCACAGTCATCGACTCTATAATCCATTCCATCCTGTCTGAACCCGATCTTTTGTTTATGGCATATTGAATGTCAGTTGGTGTGAGGTAAGTGTAATGTACAAAGTTTGCGTTCAAGTCCACTTATGCTTTTTGTAAGTATTTCATAACACTTCTTTTATCCCCTCAGCAAAACTCTGCTCTTTCTCTCACATTTACTGTCACCCACCCTTTGAAATGGGAGTATACAATTTCTGCTCACAGAACAGAATGACATTGTTTTTCAAAAAGTCAAGAGATGCTTCTTTCTCTACATGACTCTGGGCCGCATTGTTCTATCCTCGCCTCCAAATGTCTCCTATTCATATCTCCAACAAAGCCAATGTTTTCATTTTGGACAGCCCTGATTCAGGGTGTAGATGAGGCCAATTTTCTTGTCATCATTGGTCTTTCAGAGTTAACTGGCGTTGATTAGTAATTAGCACAGACAGTCACAGTCTGATGTGACAGTTGGAATAAAAACATGTAAAGAAATTGGACATGTTCATCTGGAGAAAGGCAGGATATTAGATCTATATTTGGTTGCTCTTTGGGTGGGTTGTTAGATTAACTACTGTAGAGTTAAAGCAGAAGTAAGCGATCCGGTCGTTTTGGCTAATGCTGCGTTCCAGGCAGGCTTTTGAAAGCGTAAATTACAGCTTCAAGTCACGACTTACGACTTTGTAGCGTTCCAGGCAACCCACTCGTGTTTTTCCGACCTGTTTTACCTGTGAAAGTCACTATAACGGCCACTCGTAACTTCCGACCCGTGAACTCGTACCAGATCGAACTGGTACGACTTCACAGGTCGGAAAAACACGAGTTGCCTTGAACGCACCATAACGTCTTGTCAGCCGATGGAGTTAGCAGCCCCCGCCCTCGTCCCTACGTCACCACATTCACGCGCATCCCTTGGCTGCACACACAGCCCTGCATGCCGTTCTCTCTCCTCATTGGATAAAACTTGGATAAAATGTTTTCTCCTTGGCTCAGAGCAGAGCAGAGTGACTGACAGACCCGTGTTTCGGTCCAAACACTCTATGTAAGTGATTGCTGTCGGAAGATATAACTATTTAAGACTTATATTAACACAAACATATCGCTTACTTTTGCTTTAAGTGTGGGTGTTGTGAATCTCCACTGGGTGAAGCGATTCACATACTGTAATAATGTATAAATTCAGTTTGTTTTTAAAGCCAGAAATGCTAGCACGTGACTTATTTTCTACTGAGTTGTTAGGTCTGATCAACAATCACTTTGGTACAAACACATGTCTTGGATAAACATAAAAACCAAGTCCTAGATATCCAGTTGTTTGTCTCCATGCTCTGATACAGTCAGTTACTATTCCTGATTGGAATGGTGTGAAGAGGCCCTATATTGAAAATCATTTATCCCCACTGGAAATTAATGTTTCATGTTGGTAAACAGAAACACAGCTGTATCCAGGACAATGTAAAGGTACTGTGGGATTATATGACAACCAGTCAAAATAACTCTTGAAGATTAGGCTATGTTTTTCTTTCTTTGAGTTTGTTTTCAAATAGCCCTGATACTGTGATCTCGGTTAGCGCTGTCTGTATCTTTCACAGAGATGAAGTCAGTCAATACAAATCAACAGAAAAGTCATCTTTATAGTTACCCATCCTGATTATCCTCATTGGGTGGCAGGGAGCTGGTGGAGCCAGTCCATTCTAATGTTGGGTGAGGGCAGGGTACAACCTGGAGAGGTCCTCAGTGTATCAAAGGACTGATATTCAAAGACGAACTCCATTCAAACTCCACACAGCCAGCTGTCAGGTTTGTACCAACAACTGCTGCACCAGTCATCTTTATGTCTACAGTATGCCATATTTTTAACAATCATTGTTTGACTGAATTATTCAGCAAAACTGCCAGACAGCTAGCTTCTCAACTGTGAGGATTTGCCGTTTTCATTTGTTTCACATCAGAGTAAACTCAATAATTTGGGGGTTTGGAGTCTTTGATAACAAAACAAGCATTCTGAAGCATGCTTAGATACTAAAGACTAAATGACTGATACAATAACAGATTAATTAACAATTTAACTGATAATGAAAATAGAAATAGAAATGAGTTACATTCTAAGACCCCCCCCCACACACACACAATTATTTTAATGCATTATTGTTTTAATTATTGCTTTCATACACCCAGCTGCTGCTTCACTTGTTGTGTTGCTCAGAATTTTTTCACTTCTTAGACCTGTTGACTTCCTGCTAATAATTTCTTCTTATTGTAACGCTCAGGTTTGTGGGGGCACAAACATACTTCAGTACTTGCCAGCCATGAAATGTTTGTTGCTGTCACCTTGTTTTTCTTCTTTTTATTTTTAATGGTGCCAGGCAACTATGAAGTGACTCACTACCATTACCCATGCACTGAGTGTGTCATCAGTGTCTTTTATGATAGTATCTTTGTTCAAACCCTGTTGCTCAGGAACGGACACACACACACACACACACACACACACACACACACACACACACACACACACACACACACACACACACACACACACACACACACACACACACACACACACACACACACACACACACACACACACACACCAGAGCTGGATTTAGCAGCTGAAACCAAAGAAATTGTGGGTATGGTACTGTTATTTTTCATTTTATTTGAGATAATATGTACTTTTTGTTAAAGTAAAACTAAAAATTAATCTGAATCATCAAAATCATCAAACGACCCTACGTTTGATATGACAAACAATCTATTTTGCTATATTTTTAAGTGCTGGACCACAGCAGTCTGATCATAAAACTTTTTTGTACTAAGGGCAGTAATAGCCTCATTCTTAGTAACTGTTTCCGAATTATGTGGTTCATCTACTTCATATTGTGTGCTGTTTTTTGTTAGACAATACACTTTGCTGCATTCATATTTTTTTCTTAACCCCTGCTTGTGATCTTGAGATGAATAGTAGTAGTATATCTAATAGAACCGTCACAAAGCTCTTATATTGCCTCACCCCATGAAGGGAACAGAGGCTTTGCAACAGCCATTTAATTTTCTCATTAATTATACATGAACCTGCAGAATTATAATAATTGTTTACCAATTGGAAACCACCCTGGGTATAATTAATCTTTTTTAAGTTGCCAATACAGTAACAATGCCAACACAGTCTCCTCGCTGTGTCTCGCCACTCAATAAAATGCCACAAATTTACTGAACAGTGAAATGAATGCATGCCCATATTGCTGATCGCCACATTGTGTATGGCTGCCATCCCACAGGACAGAGAGGGGGGGGGGTTGAATAGACGCAGGGTGAAGGTGAGGAATGGTTGAAGACTGCCAGAGAGTATAGTGTGCCAGACTGAGGGAGACAAAAAGGGACTACAAATAACCCAGTTGTGTTGTTTTTGTCGTCATTCTGTATCGCTGTTGTGTTTGTCTCTTTTTTCATTTTGTGTTTTCTAATCATTTTGGATCTCTTTGCAGTTGTTTTTATTATGTTTTGTGTCTCTTTCAATTTGAATCAATTTGAAGTCATTTTGCATCCATCCTTTTGCATTTTGTATTGTAACTCTGTGTTTTTGCATGTGCTTGAAAACCTCTGTCTTTGTGTTGATTTGTGTTTCTTTTGTGATAATTATGTGTCTGTGTCATTTCGTGATTAACTTACCAACAAGAAATGTTAACAGTCATCTCCAACAGAGGCTATGGCTCAGTGGTCACACGTACAAACATTGTGAAACAAGAGAGAAAAGGAACGAAATCAAGACAGGGCACAGCTGATGACTCTCCTAAGACAGGGATTGGGTGTGCTGAGGGCTGCCTGATCAGATGTGAGAAACTGAATTCAGAAAACTAAGGTTGAAAGGCAAGCCATGTTTCTGATATTGATGTTTCTGTAAATAGCACAGCCTTGAAGTTGCAGTGTAATTAGAAGAAATGTAAAATGTACAGTATATAAATTGTAGAGATGGTGCAATTTTATCAAGGTTAATATTAAGAGCTAAATTTGGAGATGATGAATGAGGTGCTCACATCCTTTATTTTTCTTTAGCAAAGTTATCAGCAGCTGGACTTACTTTTTAGCAGACTTATCCAATGTCTTTATATCACCACTGCATATGAGGTTGAGTCGGTCTGATCTACAAAATTGCAGTTTTATTCATTGAGATAAATATGTTTTATCCACAAGAAATTCATGACTCAAATGTTTTATGTGCAGGAAATAAATGCACATTAAATTAAAATAGTTCATACAGTGAATTCTTCAGAAAACACAGCTAAGTGTTAGCAGAAAGTAGAATAGCATGATAATAGTCAACTGGGTAACCCTTTAATTTACAGGCCGCTAATTACATGATAATGTCAAGAAATAGCCAAGAAATAAAGGTAAATTTTATAGTAATGTATATATAGCCCAGAAATAATTGATTATAATTGACAACTGCGAGGACGTGGCCTTTCCCAAAACATTCAAAGCATGAAAAGAATGTGTAATATTTTGCCTTTGTCAAAAACATAACATTACTACAGTATGAAATTTATCACTATTTCTGGGCTATTTCTTGACATTACAATGCAATTAATTGTTATTTCTTTGCTATTTCTTCAAGTTATCACATAATTAGCGGCCTGTACTGTAAATTAAAGGGTTACCGTCAACTGCACTACAAATGCAAAGTACAAACTATTACAGTAAAAGCAGTGGTTCGATGTAACAAATGTGTGACAACTCAGTCTTATTTTCAAACTCCCTGGACTCATGTTTTCTTCTTTATAACCTCAGAACACAGAGACAAAAAGCCTCTGCCTGAATGCAATAAAGTGCAGACTCTTTCAACATGTCATTGCTGTCTTTTCATATAGTGTCATTGAGTTGGTCGACATTAGTGCACTGGATCAACAGAAATCTTAGTAGGCATCAGACAAGGACACATACAGTATATAGCCATACAAGAAACTGCAATATATGTTGTAATTGAAGTAGAAAGTAGAGTAATTTGCAATTTGAGCACTAAGGACAAGCAAGTAAATCCCAAGTATTCCTCTGCCTGGGCTGGCATCCAGCCACCTCACTCACTGAATACACTTTGACAGGACGATTCTGTTGAGTCAAAGTTAAATCAAAAAAGGAAAAAAAAAACTGTAAACCCTCTTCATGGCATAGAGTTAGAGTTAGTTACATTTTACTGGTCACTTTGGGACATATGTATATATAATCTTGTGACAGTTTGGAATAGTTTTTCTTGTGTACAAATTACCAAGAGGTATTCAGTAATATTGTGTAACTGTGTAAGACAAAATGTTTTGGGAATAAAAACTATCTGGGCTAGTTTTACTGATATGGTATTACTGGTATTAACTTGAGATTTCTAATAACATGCACCAGGTCCATGTGTCAATCCAACGTGTCTACAGTATTGATCATCAGCATGAGGCACACGGACAGATAGTGAGTGAGAGACAGCAGCATGTGTCGATGCCTCCACTGTGATGTTGTGTGATTGGTTATCCCCACGGGAACCCTGTTTGCTGAGTAGCCAATGACTGTCTGCGGCGTCGATCATTTTTCCTGCTGTAGTGAGTGGTGACTTGTGTACACATGTAGATGCTTCCTCCCACTGTTTACTCACACACTCTCACCCTGGAGATGCATCGATCCCTCCAATAGACTAACACATACACAGGCATGAACACATGACAGGGTGGGTGTTGGATGCTCAATAGTCCTTTTCAGCTGAGTCATGGAAAAGAGCAAGAGTTGGGGGTGTTTGATGTGTGTCTCCTGTCCCTTGAGGGTTTCTGTCCATGGGAAACCTTCACTCCTGCAGTCTAGCAGAGCAATCAAAAACCTTAAGTAGCCTGTCAGTCCTCTATCTGGCAGGTTCACAGGTTCACTTTGTTCAGTATTGATGAACAATATTCAGATGCTGAGATCCTAAGGGCTGCACGCTGCACATTCAATGATCGCCAGATTTATTCATTGTGTTGTATTGTGTACCAGCTCCTCTGCTTTGCAAAGTGTCAACATGCAGCAGAAAGCTGAGGAAGTAAAGTGATACTGAAAAAGTATTTTGAATCCAGTCCAGTGGTTGGAGAACTATGCTTTAAAATGTAGTTTATGTCTGGGTTTTATTTTTGTCACTCAGAAACCTGTTGCATCAGCTAAGTGTAAGTCCAAACAGCCTAGTTAAGCTATAACTAAGCAGGTGTAAGGTATGCCTTAAATGTCTGGGTTTTTGGAATGGTTTAGATGGGAACCTCTGATGGTAAAATGATGAGTACATCTTTGTGTGCACGCTGTTGGTGAAAGACTACAGCCTTCTGATAGTTGTGATGACACTGACAAGTAAGCTTGGTTTCCTCCCAGTTAGTGTCAATCAGTTTTGCAAATTTCAATTCCTCCTAAATGTTCTTGATTACACACCTCCAAATTAATTTTGCACCTTTTGTTATACGTTTCCCAAATCAACTATTTTTTATGCATCTACTGAATTTGACAGAATCCTTATTCTTGGGGATTTTAATTTTCACATTTGTTATCATTCCCATTCTCCACAACCCTTATAGGCTCTCTCAATTTTATGTAAATGTTAAAAGGGCTTGGGTCTTAACTTGGTTGATTTACTCGAGGCTAACTTTCTGTGTTGAGGCTGCATGTTCTCACTGTTCCTGTGTGGTTTCCTCCCACAGTCAGGTCAAGTCAAAGTAATCTCAAGGCACTTTACAAAAAGTGAAGGTGTGAGTGAGTGAATGTGAGCGTGTTAAACTGTTTGTCTCTATGTTACCACAGTGGTAGATTGTGTCCAGAGTGTGTTAAAATGGTGGATATGGCTCAGAAACAAAACAAAAAATACAAAAAATACTGAAAGTAATGTAGTCATGACTTGTATCGCTCAAGTAGTAAAACAAGAGAACTGTTGCTCTTATTAATTAAAGCAGAAGTAAGTGATATATTTGTGTTAATATAAGTCTTAAATAGTTATATCTTCCGACAGCAATCACTTACATAGAGTGTTTGGTCTGAAACACGGGTCTGTCAGTCCCTCTGCTCTGCTCTGAGCTGAGGAGAAAACTTTTCTCGTATCCTACAGTTTTTATCCAATGAGGGGAGAGAACGGCATGCAGGGCTGTGTGTGCAGCCAAGGGACGCCGTGAATGTGGCGACGTAGGGACGAGGACTGTTATGGTGCGTTCAAGGCAACTCGTATTTTTCCGACCTGTGAAGTCGTACCAGTTCGATCAGGTATGAGTTCACGGGTCAGAAGTTACGAGTGGCCGTTATAGTGACTTTCACAGGTAAAACAGGTCGGAAAAACACAAGTGGGTTGCCTGAAACGCTACAAAGTCGTAAGTTGTGACTTGAAGCTGTAATTTACGGTTTCAAAAGCCTGCCTGGAATGCAGCATTAGCCAAAACGACCGGATCGCTTACTTCTGCTTTAACCTTTGGGGTGTTTTCACACAGTAATGTGGATGTGAAAATGATACATTGTTTCATTTTTCAGCTCATATGGTTGTTTGTTCTCTCTCTGGTCTGAACGGCACACCACTGGCAGGTTGAGTGTGATGTTTCCATTACGACTGAAAAATACACGTGGTACATCATGTTTAATAACTCAATCAAACTTGTGGCGTATACACGAGGCAGTTGGAGCGGATTGAGGTTCAGCTGCGCTCCCAAAACAAATGGACCGCGACGTACCACAGTAAGACCGTGGTTGCACCGAGACCACCCCTTCATGCCTGGAATCCACTGTTGTTTTTTGAGTCCGCCGCAATGCTTAACCCTATTCATGGAGCACATCAAACCAGAAGTTGACCACGACTCAACTTTTTGCAAATTAATCCCTCAGACGCGAGGATACTATCCAATGGACAATGGACAAGAATTGACACAGCCCGGGGCAAAGTTGTACCGGGTTCTCACAGTACTGAAAAAAGCTTTTGCTTGTTGACATCGACTTGGTACCTAAGTTTATATATGTGTATATACATATATATATATATATATATATAATTTTATTTTATTTTATTTTATATATATTTATATTTCTTGACTACTTTGCTCTTTAACTTGTATACTTTGAGTTGGAGATGTTGTTGCAACAAAAATAAATTTCTCCTTGGGGATCAATAAAGTATTCTGATTCTGATTCTGAAGTTCTCATTTGTGAATGACCATAAAGCTGTTGTTCCTCATGTTACACTACTGTTCACTACTCCAAGTCCCTTCCCAATAACACACTCTTACACCCTGACACTGGTTCTACTGCTAAATTCTCGGATGCTTCATTTATCTTCACTTTATTCCATTGTATCTTCTCAGTCCAGATGCTGTGTTAACTTAACTCTGTCAATACCTTTTCCATTCCCTCAACTAAAGTGCACCATTTAAAGCTAGAAAACAAAAATAAAATGAACTCTACTAGCTGAATGATCACACTCAAGACTTTGAAAGATGCATTTTAAGTTTTATTGTTCACCTTTAAGGCCTTAAATGGCCTTACTCCTGAGTACCTCTTCAATTTATCGACCATGTGCCCTTTCAATCATGGAGCTTTAAGTACCAACCAACAGAGTAAAGAAGGTCTTCACTGAGTGTGAGCAATAAGATGTGCTTTCAGCAACTTTATTGATCATGAGAAGGAAAGATATACAGTTTTTTTCTGTGATATGTTGTTGTGCAAGAATAAGCAAATGTAGTTACAATTGAAAAAAAAAGTTCACTGTACTCGTGTTAAATGTTTAAATCACCAGGATATAATAATAATAATTATTATTATTATTAATTATCAATAATAATATAGAATAATTAATATGGGAATAAAACCCTTTATCTCGAATAAATTCATATCCTACTGGAAAAATATTACATGATCATATTAAAAAGATGTTTGAATACTGAAGATGTGTGTGTGTGTGTATGAAGTGTCTGTAAGTGTGAATGCAAAGTCACATGTAAGGTTTGTTTCTGTATGTGTGCAGTGTGATAGCCTGCTCATCTGTCACCTGGGTTTGGCTCCAACAGTAGTTGTATTTAAAAGGACAATGGTAACACTTCTCCTTGACAGTCCACTTGTTTAAATAATTTCAGATGTTTTGAAGTTGCATCTAAATGTAGATTTTGAAAATACAGAGTATACTCAAAGTGCTTCAGATTTAAATTAGCTTTTCAAAGTGGTGATGCACTTGTGAATGTGACTTTAATAAATGAACCACTTATAATGGTAGAGGCGGAACTCTAAGGGCTGTCTGATATTGGCTAATAATAGCATGGGTAGTGAAAATTACAGTCATCTTCCTTTTAAAATAATTCCTCATGTATTCAATTATAGCCATGTTCAATTATCCCTCATTTTGCTGGTGGTCCCCTCGAAGCCCCATCAGGAGCTTTCACTTCCCCAGGAGACTCCATGGTGAGACACTCAATGCACCAACCAAACAGTCGACTGAGCTGTTTGATTAGCTGCAAAGCATCCAAGAGCCAAACACCTAATATGTACAAATATGATGATCACACTGGAAAAATAAAGCATATCTGTGTGTTTCTGTTCCACAACATCTGTATAGGCAAGAATAAACAACATAGATAAAACTCAAACTAGCATAAAAATACACATATAAATTGACCCAAACACTAAGACTTCTCTTCAGGGTGTGGGAGTATGGAGAAAGATGTGAAAGCCATATTGTGAAAGCAGAGGCAGAGAGAGCTGGGTAAAAAAAAAAGAAAAGAAAAGAAGGAAAGGGAAAAGAAATGTGCTTAAATCAAGGAGGGAAATGTGAGTCTTTGACATGGTCATTTGTATGTGTCACATAAGAATAAACCCCTGAGGACAGAGAAGAGAGAGGGTGGCAAGTGAGAAGTACAAATTGAAGGGGAATGGTTTTGGAAGAAGGACTCCATGAGTGCATTCCTTTAGTGGAGTGGCTGGAAGAAATGTGGAGGAGCAACAGGACGTTGAGGACAAAGTTTTTTTTTGTGATTGTAAGAATGAAATGTTTCAGCAGCCTGTCCCGTCCACCAAGAGCAGCCTCTTCCCACTGATGGATTACAGCATTTTATGAGAATGTCACAATGCTCTCAACAAAGCAATATAAAGACTGTGCTATTAGTGAAATATTCACCTCACCTACAATATGTAAATTTCAGTTTAAACCTCCAGACAGTCAATGAAAGCAGGATCAGACTACACGATTTCAGGCCGATTTTCACACAATTTTGTCGTGGCCAACACATTTTCAGTGCCGGGCCCAATTATGACCGTTGGGAACGGCGAACGGACATGTAGTGTAACATGACTGACGAACAGCGACTTTGCATCTAGGACGATTCACGATGCTCCACGACGCCCATGACGGAAAGTCTAGCATGTTAGAATTTTTTGCAATTCTTCACCTAGTCTGACATCTCCTAAAGGTGCGTTCACACCGGACCTTTTATTTTTGTCGCTGTCGCTCGTATCGCTCCGAAAAAAAAACGCTCCGTCGCTCAGCTGCATTCGCTCGTCAATTTGGCACAGAGCCACAGACTCACATTTTCGCTTTGATGACGTCATGCCCACTGCCATGTGCCTCTGTTTACACCGGCACCACCGGGATTACAGCAGCCTCAACTCGAGCGACAGAGCGAAAAAACGCTCCGTCGCTGTCGCTCCGAGCCCCAGCGTTTTTTCGCTTGGGCGATTAAACGCTCAATCGCTCGTTTGCGTTGACTTAACATGTAAACTCGTCGCTCGTTCTAAAAACTTGTAGTGTTGCCAGTCTCCTGACCAAGACAGGGCAAGAATTTATTCACTGTGATCGTTTAATCGTGATCGTGAAAGACAATAAAATCAATGAATCTGAACCTGGCCTTAAAAACATACTGATGTGAGAGTTAGTTTCGTGAGATGAGTTTTTAATTCTGTTTTTTCTGTTATCTTTCTAACATTTAGGTTATGAGTTTATATCTATCTTAGTGTTTTCATTCAAATTCCCTGCTTCCATGCCTCATCTCATGGATGGACCATCACTCAATGGTGGACTGGACTGGTGATGGTGGGTCTTGGTTTGCTCAGGTGGAGAGCTGGTACATGTGGTGCTATGCGAAGCTTGCCGAGACTGTAGAGCAGAACAAGGTCTGTCATCTCCAGCTGTAATTACTGGTTATAAAACAGTTAAAGCAGAAGTAAGTGGTCCGGTCGTTTTGGCTAATGCTGCGTTCCAGGTAGGCTTTTGAAACCGTAAATTACAGCTTCAAGTCACAACTTATGACTTTGTAGCGTTTCAGGCAACCCACTCGTGTTTTTCCGACCTGTTTTACCTGTGAAAGTCACTATAACGGCCACTCGTAACTTCCGACCTGTGAAGTCGTACCAGATTGAACTGGTACGACTTCACAGGTCGGAAAAACACGAGTTACGAGTTTCCTTGAACGCACCATAACAGTCCTCGTCCCTACGTCGCCACATTCACGGCGTCCCTTGGCTGCACACACAGCCCTGCATGCCGTTCTCTCTCCTCATTGGATAAAAACTGTAGGATACGATAAATGTTTTCTCCTGGGCTCAGAGCAGAGCAGAGTGACTGAGAGACCCGTGTTTCAGTCCAAACACTCTATGTAAGTGATTGCTGTCGGAAGATATAACTATTTAAGACTTATATTAACACAAATATATCACTTACTTCTGCTTTAACAATAGGCTGGATAACGATTTGAACTTCCAAATGTAGTTTTACTAAAACACAAGGTTCCAAAGGCCACTGTGCTTTTAGGGACATTCAGTGAAGCAGTATTTGTTATAGTCTTTTTTTTTCTCTACCCTTTTTTGTTCTGTCATTATGGGGTATTCAGTGGAAATTGATAAGGGGAGGGAAATGATTTCAGCAAAATAATAATAAAAAAAATGAGCAAATGGGTCTAAATGCTCCTTGTGCACTGGAGTTTTTTGTGTTCATCTTTTTTGTCATTGTTGTGTGAGCTACTGGACTAACTTGAATTTCCCTGCTAGGGATGAATAAAGTATTCTCTATTCTATAGACCATTTCTATGTTTATAAACATTGATGACGTATGTTGTGGGCGGGGCTTCACTGGTGGCAGAACGTGACAGCTGATCTGGTGTCAACAGTGGAAAGCCGGCATCAAGAGCGATCAAATCAGAGGAAGATGGATCATACAGAGGCCTTCTCTGATTATTTTAATGTTTTGTCAACAGAAAACAGGTTGTCATACCTGAGTAGGCTAAGTTAACGATTAGCAACGGAGTGTGTTGTGTGTTACGGACCGACGTAGGCTACTGCCTAGGGACACAAAACGCTGCGTGGGCGATCATCAACAAGTCCATCAACTACGGTATGACAGCAAACTGTAGCTACTTGTATGGCTGTATATTACAGTTTATTTAACGGATCCATGTCTGTTATTTCTGTATTAGTCAGACCGTTGTTAGGCTATATATCACAGACCGTTGCTAGGGACACCGCTCATGACCCGATGTGTGTAAAAATGAATGAATGAATGTCAAAATAAATGAATAAGAGGGTGAACGTGTACACGTGTTAACGTTTACACTTAATGAAACAGTAAATGTTTAATAAAAATCCCTAAACGATGCACGCAATATCTACATATATTTTATACACTGACTGATAAGAGTATTTTTTCCGTAGAAAAAAGTTGTAAAGGACGGGTCGTCTTATATTCGGGGTCTAGATATTGTAGCCTACATGTGCAAATCAGCGGGTGACACCAAACAACGTCTGGCCAAGCAAGTCAGAGCTTTTCTTTCTCTCACACTCACACACCAGTGACCTGGAGATGCAGCCGCATCTGAGGGGACGCGCGTGTGTTGCCGCTTCTCCACTACACAGTTACAGCTCGGCTCTACTCTACCTACTTTAGGTCCTAGTTTAAATCACAGCTGAGTTCTTTATAGTTCCTCCTCAGCAGTCGTTGTATCACCCCAATTTCCACTGGGTCCGTCAGCGTGGCGGTCACCGCTGATCACTCCTCTAATCAGCATTTCATCGGTCTCGCCGCGGCACGACTCTCTTTTTTCTCTCCTTTCGTCAGCTCCAAACTCACTGTTCTGCACCGCGATTACCAAAATTAAATAAAATTCACCCTCTAATGTGGCTCATCATCACAGCTTAGGGTCGTGCTGCAGCCAAGCAGCTGCGCTGCTTTTTAAAGTTGAGCTGTATGTCAGGACCTATGGTCAGGACGTGTATTTGTTGCTTACTTCCGGTATTTTTCTGCCACCAGTACGTCACTGTGACGTCGACGCCGAAGTGGTCTATTCTTCTCTCTAGTTCACTATAACAGTAAAGTATGTCCAATTACATTGCATTAGCTCAATTGCTGTAAGATGACTTCCCTTTTAAATTTTGTTTTCACATACAATACATTGGCCTAGATGGCCAGGGGAGATGGTAAATGCACTGCATTTCAATAGAACTTTTCTGTCTGTCTCTTGATCACAAGGACATTTCAACATGCAGACGAGAAGAGCTGAGGATCAAAACACTGACCTTCCAAAAACTCGGTGACCTACTCTGCCTCCTAAACCACAGCCACCCCCAAGGTAGATAAAAAGACCTTTTTCATGTACATGACATCTGCCAACAGCATTTAATGTCATAAACTGGGATATGACCTGATATGACCTGATCTGATGTTCTTGACATTTTTTTTTTTTCCAGTGGAATATTTAGTTAGTTTAACCTTATGACAGAAAGCACAAATCACACACGGAAGAATATCTGCATTCATTGTAAAATGTAATATTTACTTTATACTGTCCTGCTCATCCTGACAGTATCAAATGTAATTACATAGGTAAGAGAGATGTCCCTTGAAGACAACAGCTCGTTGGTTAGTTCCTGTCCTGTCTTGGAACCAGAAGGAGGCATTTGAGAAGAGATTTGGTCAGGCACGTTGTGTTCAGTAGTAACTGCTGAAAAAAACTGTCTAGAGATGTTGCATCCCCTTTTTACTTTGGCCTGGAAGCAGAAACACATAAAGTAAGCAGCTTGATAGACCTGGTAATGATCACCACAGTGGCCAAGATTGAAAAAATACTGAAATGAGTTTTACTAGTCACCAAAGAATCGTCCGTGAACAGATTACAATTTTGAACACAGTTTGCCACCCAGGTCAGACTGAACAATAATAACGAGTCTCCTTGGTATTTTTTAAATTCATGCATATTCATTGACGCGGTGAGCATACAGGTTGACATTGGCTGTGGTCAGTCTCTCTGACCACAATCTTCAGACTAAAATGTGCTCATCATAAATATGCAACAGGCAGATGACTATAAATATTCAGTGCTGTCTATAAATATCACAAACTTAAGATTCTCGAAGTGATCAACCTCCAAACTACAAATTAACTGCAAAGGTTTCCAAAGCCTTCGATTTCCATTGAGTTTCTTCCTGATTAACTCAGTATGATGCAGCTGCCAACAGCAAACATTAACTTTTATTGACAGTTCATGTGAACATTTGGTGATTTTTAAACATTTATCCAGCAGCTGAAATAGCAGCAGCTCTACTTCTCTGTAAACCTGAATCTTACTGTATGTTCTAACTGTATGCAACAATGACTGCAGTTATACCGTTGAATTAACTAATGTTTAATAATGCCAACAAAGGCATACGTTTCAAGTCAACTTTATAATGCTGACAAATGAGTGACCGGCCCTTTGATTACCTCTTCCTCATTCGTTTGTCTGCACTGTTGCCTCTCAGCTTCCATTAGGTATTTTTTTTCCACTGAGTAAAGTTGCTCCTCCAGCCAACTCACCTGAACATAAACACAGAACAGGCATACTGTATGTGAGTGTGCGTTTCATCATTTTCCTTTCATCTACAGTCAGGTTTAGAGAAAAAAGCTAGGGTTTAATAGGAAATGAGACAGATTTGTAGAAGAAATAGTTGTATAGAAATAGTACCATGGAAAGAAAGAAAACTCAACAAAGCTAAAGAGTGGATCCCAGTCTAAAGAGCATTTCTTCCTGTTAAAATTGTTGTGGTAGTAGATTTATTCTTTGAAAAGTGTAACTTAAGCCTGGTACACACGTAAAGATTTTCTAAATCTCAACAGATTTTTTTATCTTAAGATAAAAAATTATTGTGTGTGTGTGGTGTGCTCCGATATTCCAAATACAGCACACCACACACATAAAGATTTGTCTTATGACATGCCAGAAATCTTGCACGATCAAACGTGATCTGACGTACTTTGTTGAGGGCAGCCATGGAGACGGTAGCCACACTGGTTTGTTATGCTACGTGTGCTGCAGTCAGCTCGCTTCTTTATTGGTAACATTCAATTTCACCTCACATTCCGCGGAGCCGGTGACTCAGGATTGTCGGCTTCCCCCACACACAAGTCGACTTTTGATCCAAACGGTGACGACTGTCGGGGCCGACAATCCTAAATATTGAACATGTTTAATATTTAGGATTGTCGGGAGAATTTAACTCTTAACACACTTGGTCGGAAGGGGGAAAATCGGGGGAAAATCAGCCATTATCTTTAGGCTATGTGTGTGGTAGGCTTTACTTTATTTTTTTGTACAATTAATACATTTCGTAAGTACAGTAACAGCTGGGCACAGTAGTTTTTATATATCATCCAAATACAAAGAACCTTTTATTGAAACCTATTTTCAGCTGCAGATTAATCCACATTCAGCGCTCTAGGGAGAATTTGGTTGACCATATTTGGTTGAGACTGAATTTTCTAATCAAATACTTAATAAGTTGCAATGAAATGCTCTATAGACAATGAAGTTCTTATTCCCAGATCAAATACTGACATTTTTAAAGTCTGCTGGCATCTCATTATTGGTGCTGTTTGATGTGTGAATACTTAGACACATTTTTTTGCTGACTCTCTGATGTATTAATATGGAAGTCCATAAATAACCTTAGAGCTTGCCCATGCCATACAGGGCAAACATGTCCACAGTGTCTTGTTTCTATTGTTGTTGTGTTAATAAAAAAGGCAAATGTAGACACTAGTGGATATCATTAGCATTTTTTGGGATGTCATAGAGTAGAAGCATTACAACCCTGAATTTTGTTCTGGGCTGCATTTCATGAGGCGACCAGGTTCAACAACTGCCGACTGCCAGCTGGCTGAGTAGGATTGTCGGATATTCTACTCCTGAAGGACGAGCTCCAACTTTATTGGGCCAGTGGTGTCGATTCAGAACCCCAAACTGTAGGTATATCACTGAAGTGTTTTTTCTTTGTGGCTTATCCTGAACAACCTGCACCTTAACACACACACGCATCTACAATGTGTGTAGAGAAAATGTGATGTTGTAAATAAAGACCATTTGAAAAGAGGCTTCAGCTTGTGAAATTAAAATGACTCATAGTTTTTTTCCTCTTACATCACAATAGGACCCTTGCACCAGCATTATAGCATCATAACGTATGATGCTTGACAGACCCTCCTCTAACAGCACAGTTCATGGTTACGTATTGTAGAACATGTCAGAAGTAGAGATTTTCATTTTATGGTCTTTTTTGGGATATTACTTCCACAAAAAAATAGATGCTTCTCCCTCATTCAAAACAAAATGTAAATGCCACAATCAAACAGTTAATGTACATCTAACTCTAAATCTGCCATGTTTTACAGACAATATTTTTTTTTGACCTGATGAATCTTGGCATCTCTGGACCCATCAGATTCTCCCTCCTTTTTGCGAGACCTTCAAAGAAGGAAGCTATTGCTGGGTGGGTGTTGTGCCCCAAGCATATGACAGCCTGATGACAACACAACAGCTAGCAAGTCTTGAGATATCACAGCACATGTCAGGGTGACCACTCTGTCTTTGTGCCCTGAGGGCTCCAGCACCAGCTGACACAACATCAGTATACATGACACTGTTCACCCTGAAGGAGGACATGATCCACACTGTGTAGATAAAGGCACTGGCGCTTTGTGCATTATATATACCCATGGTAGGGAGGGTTACTTTAAAAATGTGATTCAGTACAATTACAAGTTACTTGTTACAAAACATGCGAATTAAAGCCCCAGTATGTACCTTGTTTGGCTTTTTATTAGCAAAAATCAAATATTGCTTTCATAAATACGTATTTCACTGAAGTCAAATCACACCCGCATACAAATGAAAGCTTTCTCGTACCTATGAGTTGTTACAAGTCGTTACAAATATACAAGGAGGGGCGCACCGAACCGAGGCGGCCATGTTGCATCGCCATTTTTTACGTTGAGTGGCAGCGTGACCGTAGGTAACCATAGAAACTCAGCGGAGCTGTCGGCTCGGCCTGTTAAAACTGTCACCACTGTGTAGTGTGAGGAAGGACGGAGGCACTGGTGTTGCATTCAGGTGCAGTCAGGCAGACGGCCATCGGCAAACCAACCGGATGTCGTTTTACTCCACCAGAGAAAGACGGTAAAACGTGGGTCAGGTAAACAATACCACATCACCATGACAACATATTGTCACGCCTGTATTGTTTTACCTCGTGCTGGCGGACCACTTGTTTACATAGACGCTTTTTTATCCTGTTACATGCAGCGTCTGTTGTCTGTCTGACTTCTGCCCGATTTCACGTGAATGCAACATCAAGAATACGTTCCCATATGCAACCACACCACTAGATGGGGGTAATTCCTACATACTGGGGCTTTAAGACTATAGAGTATAGAAGATGTTTCATCTGCTAGTACATATCAATCCACTTATATTATATCACTCACTCACTCACTCAGCATCCAAATTTCAGAACATAACACAATGGACAGACTCCTGATTGTAAAATCATTAGGGCCCCCCACCGTGAGGGGAAAAAAAAAAAAATAATAAAATTTATTTTTTTTTGCCCGCGGCTCAGACAGCACCCGCTAATGGTGACAGCGGTGATACGAGAGAGACTGCCGTACCGTGTAAAAAAACAAAAACAAAAAAAAAAGTGTCACGTCACGACTTCCTGTATCTGACCCTTCAAAATAAAAGCCCCATAACCTTTCATATACAGTTCAGTCATTGATGTTGGCTTAATTTTGACAAGACAAGGCTCCAAATGTTTTTTTTTTTTTTCTGCGACTAATCGACCAATGAAATTTTGGTCGGCTAATGATTTTTTTGGTCGACCAGTGCTTGGTCGACTATTTGGGGGCAAAAATCATCACTTTGTCACATTGGTCACATCTGCCGGCACAAGCCACAAGTTAACAGTCAGTCACAGGGTCCTAAAGCTAAAAGGACCTCATGGTGAAAAAATGATCGATCGAAAGGCACAAATATTTTACAAAACAAAACAAAAGTTCCACAAGAACACAAACGGAAAGTAAAAAGTAATGTAAATCAACTTTAGAAAGGCAGAGTTATCTGTTGGTTAAAAAGCATGACCCGTACAGGCTGTGGCCGTTGTGCAGGAGAACACCAAGGCAACTCCCAAAGCAGTTACTGCGTGTCTGCTCCCCCGTTCTCTCTCTCCTCATTTTTGTGCCCACACTTAGACCAGTTCTGTTGTCCCAGAGTGCTTGAACTCTGTGGGAACTGCTGAGTTTCTCTCCATAATAAAATAAATGTCAACCTTATTGTGGGCAGTGCTTTTATAATTTAATCAAATCAAACCCAGTACAAAAAAAAAAACTCTCCTTTCTAAGTGAAGTAAAGGCTTTCACCATTTGGATATAAAATTCTGTCATCTCATTAGTTTACGAAATAAGGCATTTAACATTTTATCAGAATAAAGTCCAAAAATACCTAGGTCACAGTAATCTTGACTTCTGACAACCAAATTTAATTGGACATTTGCATCAGTCAATTGTTCCAGGTGTTCTTGCAATTATGAGAGAGGGATGATGGGATGTACAGACAAATGAGTATACAGACATCTTCAAGACACTATCCCTCTGGCCACAGCTTTTGTCGGCATGAGGCTTAGGCTTGACCATGTGATTTGCAGTGTGGAAAAGGTAATTCAACACGGATTCTATAGATCTTATTTGAACATCTGTGTCATGCCTCGGTTCTCCAACGGGAATTTCAGAGCTGAAAGTGTCCACTACTGCTGTGGGTAAGTTTACACTGGTGTCTGGTGTCAGAGGAGGGCTGGAGAAACTGCTCTGGGGGTCTGATATTGCTGCAAAAGGGTCAACTCTAGGGTCAATTACAAAAAACCTGTTTGACAGTACAAAAGCCCTAGAGGGCCCTGGGAATTAAAATTTAAGTTGACATAGACATCCAAGGGGTTGTTTCCATTGGCTTAGGATCCTTTAGCTTCTCATCATGAATGAATTACCACCAGCAGGACAGAATGGAAGTGGAACTGCTTGTGTTGCTAGAAAATGGCTTAGGAAGGCAACCTTCCCCATGGACTAACTACTAAACAACTGGAAATATGAGAAAATTGTACCGAATAGCCATTAACACTATGTAAATGTGATGTGAGGATAGTGAACATGGTGCCAGCTTTGTTAGCACTCTCATTGTGAGGATTTTACTTACTTTACTTTTCTACTTAAAAGCACCAATGTGTGGAAGTATAACCTCACAAAGGAGCTTACAAGCAACAAATTCTTGATGTTTATAGATTTGACAGTGGAGCTCTATAGCACAGTTGTGATAATCTATATCTATACTCCCCCCCCCCCCCCCCCCCCCGGTAAAGGGAAACATCAACAAACAACAACAGGAACCGAACCATGGATCTATTAAACATCCATGTCATGAACCGAAAAGAAGGAGAAATATCAGTCAGAAATATCATGTCAGCGGTTGCCAACCGTCGTTTAAACCGCAGACACAAATCCAATATTTTGCAAGCGCACCATTGCTATCTGACACTGACCACAACCATTGTGACTGGTTGAAAGAATCCCAAACGGCCGGAGTGTTTCTTTCTCCGATCGCAAAATCATAGGCGGACCAGCCAGACGCTTCTTCTCTGGAGGAGGGTCTGGCGAGCGAGACTACATTAGTTTGATGAAGGCTGTGTTTATTGTTATTGTTTCAGCTTACTTTCTTACTTTATACATGTAAATGTCCTACGTGTCATTAAGATGAGCTGACAGCAAAGCAGACTGATAGAGGACGGATGGTGCTGGTGGTCCCCTTGTCCAGAATACAGATTAAACAGATGTCACTATTATGAAGACATAAGACATATATTCAAAAGCTTTGTTATGTAGTAGACTTACAGTGTAAATTAGACCCAAACAGCACTGAGTCACACCACTACTGGCTGTAAACTAGCAGAGAGTAATACATTTTGGACAGGTGGCACCAGGTTATGTATTGGCTATTTGTGAGCCAAAATAAATCTCCCGTTTCTCTCTCTCATTCTCTCCCTCTTCTTTTTTTTCTCCCCTTTCAGTCCACCTGTCCATTTCATACACAGCTTTAACACCTCACTGCCTCCTTTGCCATCTTTTGCTTGCTTTCTTTTTTATTTTTACCTGCCTACTGTAGAGAACAGATAGACGGAGAGAACTTTGAAAAGCAATAGTTGATGAGTTGAACTTAAATGGGCTTTGTGGAAATCACATGCACTGGAATGTTCACAAATGTTCGATGAGTGTCACTAGTGGCCACAGATACCATTGCCTGTGTCCGCACACGCTTTGAGTCCGTGCAGAGTCCACTCCGTGTACAGTCCTCGTACGTTCCACCCAACTATGTGGGGCTTCTAGACGGACCGCGAGTTCGACTGTAGCCACACACAAATACACAAAAAGCAGACATCCATGTATTTTTCGCGTCTTGGCATCGACATGGTACTTAAAGGACAATTCCAGGCGATTCAACTCGGGGGTGTATTTTCCTATCATTTTAGGTCTAAAAGAAGGAATCTGAAGATTTTCAGTTTAATCGCTCCTGTTTTGCGGTAGCTGCGTCTGTCCCCGCATCGCCATGGCAGCGATGAATGGGAGTGGATGTAAGTTCCGCTGTTTAGGCTGTTTACATCCCTCAAAGCCACAATTTTTTTCCACAGACAGCGTCAGATGGCTACTCAAACATGCACCGAGAAGTTTATTTACTTCAAGCAAGCCGACATGTTTGTAAAACTTGAATTCGCCTGGAATTGTCCTTTAAGTATCGGTCCTCATGACAACCATACATCAAATCATCATCATTATTGCGTTCTCGCAAAGCCTATGGGAAATACTACATCTGGACCAACTCCACCTCCTACCAACATCTGCTTGCTGAGTACCGGCAAGAAAGCATGAGCACTATCATCATGAGGAGGAGATGAAGAAGAAATCAGGACAATATCAGTCAAACTGCCCTTCCAGTTGACACTGGATGGAAAACTTAAGGACACCCAGCATCGGACCATGCAGGAGCCGAAGACTGTACGGGAATGTACTGGTAAACAGCCTCCATA
The DNA here is from genome assembly GCF_045865225.1 of Trachurus japonicus. Taxonomy (NCBI): domain Eukaryota; kingdom Metazoa; phylum Chordata; class Actinopteri; order Carangiformes; family Carangidae; genus Trachurus; species Trachurus japonicus. Next base: position 9,030,143 of record NC_140910.1, read on the forward strand.
CATCTCATCTCTATTAGAATGGCGCTCTGGATCTCATTCTACTCGCTCTAGTGGTTTATTATTTCTTAAGGTCCCTTTTGTACATTCAGAGTTTGGTAAATCTGCCTTTTCCTTTGATGCTCCAAACTCGTGGAATATTCTCCAACAGACTTTGGGGCTGGAGAATATTCCCTCTCTTGTTGATAAATGGGCAAGCATAAATAAAAATTTTGGAAAAATAAAATTTTCTAATGTTTCTAGGGTAGAATAACACAATTTCATGATTTTTTTCAAAATATGACCACTCCCAAGATACATTGCCCGTTTAGGGTATAAATTTGCCATTTACCAATTTATCAAATGTTTCATTTATGAACTTTTAAAACATATTATAAGCAATTAATTAGCCACTCTCTGTGGCTCTGTGTGTGTGCGAGTGTGTGTGTGGAGGATAGGACCGCTCGGCACAAGATTCAAACCGGGGTCGCCTGCAATTAGGACTATAGCCTCCACACTGAGCTAAACACCGCCACACAACATATCATGTTTTGTTGCAGACAGATGCTGTATCCATCACTGGATCTTTTACATAAGAATTCACTATACTACTCTAATCATCCTCCTTCTTTTACTGTCATTCGCTCTCTCTTCTAATTATTTGTTGCCTGTCTTGATCAATAGATGGTGGTATTCTAGTAATACTGCATATTCAACTTTTCACCTTTATATTATTGATTATCTGTAGAGTTTAGGCTTCCAAACATAAGTATATCTGGGAGTGATTATGCCAGTTTATATACCCCTGTCTGGACAATGTATCCCCCAGGATACAGACATTCAATGCCTGTTGTGTTAATGTAATTCATTATTTTTCAACAAGAATACATAAAATTATCCTTAAAGAACAATAATTTCAAAAACAAATCCCCCCAAAATGTAATTAACAAGAAAAACAAAAACACTTTACTTATGTCCAGGGTTAGTTAGTTATTCAATGTAATTGTATTTATGTTTTACTACTGCTTGTAAACTCGTTGTCCCTGTAAATGAGGGAAACCTCAGTGACCAACGAGTTAAAATAAAGGTTTAAATAAATAAATATGGCTACCCCATTGGATTACTACGTACACATAACCACACTGCATTACTCCACAGATCAGCTGCTTGAATCGGAGTTCGACTTCCACAAGCATAGTGCTCTTGTACAAAGGATTACAGTAGATCCATGCAGCACATTGCTCGGCCTCTGTGCAGGTATTCCTGTCTCCTTCTCTAAGCTGGGAGCATGCTGCTGATACCTGACACAGCCCCACATCAAAATACCCAAACTATTACTCAAAGTCTTCTTATACAGTGATCTAGTTTAAAGGTGACTCTACCTGGGTAGCTGCTGCCACACCTAAAAATATCTTCAGTTCTGGACATTTTAATTCTGTTATAAGAGCACAACTCTGATGCTCAGGCCAGTGGAGTCTATATAATGTGTTTTCTTGCTTGGGAATGTCACAAAAGGCTCACCAATACTGATAATTATTAAAAAGGCTCTTGTTCATCTCAGATAGGAAGCAAGCAAAAATATAACTGACACTTCATAGGCTGCTATAGGATGGATATGTGGGATAAAGAGATGGTCAAAGACTACTTTTATCCCCATCGGATCAGAAACAATCTAGAGAGTGGAGGAGTTGTGTCAAGGAATTAAACCTAACTAAAGAGTAACTGTCTGCAGCTTTGAACATCTTAGACAGAGCTAATTCTGCAGATAAACATGTCCAAATTTCAGATGTGGAACACATAAAAGCACTGCGTATACACAAACTAATAAAATCACTTACTCCCCACTCCAAAGGACAGGCCAGCAGTGCCAGTTCTGTCAAGTAAAGTCCCTCAGTTTACACTTTGAACACATTTATCATATCATCAAACTGAAGCTCAGCGAACAGGACGCTTGTCAACTGAAGACGAAGAGTGACATCACATGGTTTATCCAACCAAGGAAGACACTAGAAGAGGGAGAGAGAGCCAGAGAGAGAGGGCAAGAGGGAAGATGGAAGAAAAGGGTTTTAAGTGAAGATGAGCAGGGAGACAATGACATAGTAGTGAGTTGATAGAATTAAGGGAGAGTAAGATAAATAAAAACGTCACCTCAGCCAGCAAATGGGAAAGACAATACAAGTTATAACTGTGGTTTGGTTTGAACATCGTCAGGAAATTGTATTCTACATCTAAATAAGACACACAAATTATACAAATAGATATTTTATGAGGCAGTACACAGACATTGTTTAGCCTCACAAATATAAATACATAAATCATCAAGTTAATAAACATGTTTGGTTGAGAATAATATCCATTACATGATTGCTCCCAGGGGTATTACTAATAATTGCTATATTATTTAATCAGGTTAGCTTTGTTTCAGTTTGAAGAATGTCCTCCCTCCTCTAGACATATCTAGGTCCAGCTGCAGTGGGCCTGTTCAGCTGAAACCGTAGTTTCCCTAAGATGCTACACAGCCACAGGAGCCACAGGAAGCTTTTGAACAGAGGGGCACAAAGCTCATTCACGGCTGGAGCACTCACAGTCTAAAGAGGCAGCTTATTATTTTATCTACAGACATTTCTTTTTGCTGCCTTTGAGGTGTATAGTAATTGGAAAAAGGCCACATTTAATAAAGGCAGTTTCTGAAGGACAAAAATGTAATGACTGAAGACCTCACAACCTCACGTCAGGAATAATGAATAAACAAAATAAGAAACAGGTGACTGAAAATCAAAGCTGTACGTTAAGTGCAACCTGAGATTCTAATATGCTGCAATTAGGCCCAGCGACTTTGTATGTGGCTGAATGATAATAAAGTTGATTTGACCTCAGTAACTGCCACAGAGAAACGCGGCCTATCCTGGTCACAGGGAGTCAGAAAGAAAGCTGTTTTTCTATGTTCAGTGTATTTGGCTCAAAGTGTTGCAAAAAGTCTCAAGACTTTGGAAGTTAAAAGGGCAAAGTGAAAATGAAGAAATCATTCAAGAGCTTAAAAGGAGATTGCAGATGAAAGTACATTTCAGGTTCCTCTTGAAAATCTGTGCAGACCAAAGTTTCCACAGTGATGTCTTGTTCAGTGTTTTGCAACCAAAGTCAGGGTAGAAGTGAGTAAAGTCACATGAATCGTTCATAAATCCAGCCAAGATACCTGGGCTTTCTGTGAGCACTGATGTCTTTGACACAGTTCTGCATAAAAGGTTTGGATCACTTGAAAAGCTGAGATTCCTTGAAATGCTGAATTTGGCTAAAATTTCAGAACACAGCAGAGCCTTTGTTGACACCGGTTTTGCGTCACTAAAAGAGACATAAGGGGATTCCTTTGATGTTGGCGAAGCCTGCAATGAACTCTCAGCACTGTTTTCAATACCCAGGACTGACACCTTACAGAACTGAAACCAGGATCACAGAGGTGTTAGGACAAGTATACAAACTTTGCTTCTTGACCTTTGTAGAGACTGTTTTCTGCTCTGAAGAGGATTCAATATTAACATGAACTGTCAGTCAAGGTTGATTCTCTGTTTTGGGTCTAATATAAATAGCACAAAAGCTAAAACAAAATAAAGACAGATGACACAATTTATGATGAAGTAATAACTTTGTGAAAAAGAACCAGTGCATCCATCTATTTTACACTACTTGTCCATAGTGAGGGTGCAGTGGCAGCAGGTTGAGCAGTGGGTTCAATACGTCCTTCAATACGTGGGTTCAATAGTTTGAAAGCTTCGCATTCGGCTCAACTTCCTCTTTGCCACAACGGTCCAGTTAAGCATCCGTATTACTACCGATGTCATTATAATCTTTGAAAAAGTAACAAAAGTATGTGGCAGTAACGAAATTGAATTGTTGCCATCAAAGATAAAAAGCCATATGAATCTAATTCACGTACTTGCATCAGGGAGCACTCGGTCAGATGACCTGGTATGCCCCGCTGCTCTCAAATGCTTTGAATATTTCCATGTTGTATAATGCCACTATGACAACTTTTATTCAACATTGCTACTTTTTCATCCATAGAATTTACGGTTCTGTGAGACAGACAGCCATTACTAACACTCCTAAGTAAGTAACTATAGTTACTATCTACTACTATCAGGAGCCTTGCTCCATGTCACAATGACAACATATCCTAATACTGTATGTCTACAATTAATTCTCAAAGTATGTTTCTTATTTATCATATTTACATAATTATAGACAATGCTACACAATAGGGCTGTCCCGATTAATCAACCTAATCGATTACGTCGATGACGTAAATATGTCAACATGTGTAACACACACGTCGAAGTGTGAACACGTGCAGCAGAAAAACAGAAATGGCGTACCACAGCAGCACCACGGCGATGAACGAGCACCTGAAGCGGCAATATCCTTCTGTTCATTCATCTCCGCATGGCGCTCTTTTGCCGTTGTTGGCGTTCACACACACAGAGAGAGAGAAAGAGAAGGGCGAAAGCATGATGGTAAAAATGAAACTCATACGGTCCGATCGCGCCCCAGAAATAAAATTGACAGACAAGTTAGAATAAATGAGAGGATAACAAGAGTTACAAACAAAATGTTTTAAAATGGTTTGACTCAATGTGTTATGGCCATCAGTCTCCACATTCCAACCAATCTTATGTGAGAATTTGGAGTGACTGCTGGTCAGTGTTCTCTACCACCTGCCTTAAAATAGAATATATTTTAAAGGAAAGCTCCAAACCTCTGATTTGAATTGCATGGTGGTGGACATAAAAAGTTTAAATATTTCAACTTTGGATGGCATTGCCGTTCACCGTTGCCATATTCTCTGCCAGCCTCACCCAAGTTAACCACATTATCTCATCAACTAAAATGGCGTCCAGTTTGCCGTCTGCCTGATTGTCTAGTGCCTCTGCTGCTTTGCAAGTGAACATATTGAACTGATCTGTTAACTCATTGAGTGCCAACCACGTAATTTCTCGTTTTTCGTTCCCATGCGTTGAGTGCCAAAAACGAAATTTTTCGTTTTTTGCTTTTTTTTTAAATTATGAAAATAGACACTTTAATACACATTATATGTAAATTTGGGGACTCTACGACGAGGAGAACTGAAATAGATGACGATCAAAGTCACATGACAGCTCATGATCTGGAAGTTTTTATCATAACTCAGCTTCTGCAAACGGAGTTCTGCATGTGGATGCAGCAGCTGCTCCGCTGCTGCTCCGCTCTCACCTGCGAGGCTGCAGCAGCTGGGAGCTGAACCAGGAAGCTCTCAGCCCACTGTCCCGCCCGGTCTTCATCTGGAGCAACACCGTGTCCTCCCCAAAGTCCTCCCGCGGTAAAATCTGATGGTCTCTGGACCAAAGCAGACCGGCACCACCGACCCGTACCACAGAAGGACCACGACCACCGGCGGGACCGGTGTTCGCGAGCCGCTGTGGCCGGCAGAGCCTCACGTTCCGCGGCGAGAGGCTGTGACACGGCACGGTGCGTCTGTGTTATTGTTGTTTAGTGGCGCCCCCCCGCCCCCGATGGTGGTTTTGTGAATAGAACAACAATTGTTGTGTATATTTATCTTATACGAGCCCTTTGATCCAGAAATGCGAGTGTGAGAAGAGCGACAGGCACAAACAGCGCACCTTTCATAAAAGACGCTCTATCTCCTTTTCTAGAAAAAAAGGAGGGATTTTGGTGAAACCCAGCCATGTTTAGCTTGACTTTTCTCAGGAACGGAGGCACGTAGAAACAAACGGTTTGTGGCCATTTGAAGGATAAAGTTAAACCTTTCAAATGAGCCACAGTATGTGTTGGTGGCAATAATATAGAATACACTATGGCTCTAAAATAAAAAGTCAAATATGGTCTAATTTGCCGGTACACTTGACTAAAACTTTGGAAAGGAGCGCGGCACTCAATGAGTTAACATTGATGATTGAAATGTAGAAGTTCATCGCATTAAGTTTGATTTGGTGTCTTGTGGGGGCGGGACTAGATAAGCTTTTCTCCCGCTTTCCCTTTCGGCCATGTGTGTATTATTTGAACGAAGATGAAGTGTGATGATGATGATTTAAATTGACATGCCCGAAATAAACAAATTGATTGATTGATTGATTGATTGATTGTGGAGACTAGAATGGGGGCTGGAGGTAGAGGGTCTGAGATGCTCATGTCCCACCTTTAGAAGTTCCACACTTTTAAAACTGCTGCTCCACCCCTGTGTGGGGGCCAAAGTCCAGAAATAGACCTTAGACAGATGAAATAAAAGCACCTCCTCAGTACTGCAGCGGAGCGGCACAGTCTGCAAATTCTCTTATAGATATTTTATGGAGCGGAAAACATTTGATGCATCCTCACTATTCTGGTCCGAACTGAGATGGAAAAAAGTGCAAAAGAGAGGGGAGAAGGAAAGAGGGTGAAGTGGGCTGAGGTTCATTTTATGTAATGGAATTTTAACAGGGGGCAGCAGACATCAGGAAACAGCTCAGTCAAGTCAGAGTGAGTAGCTATACTGTAAAATGTGTATCACTGCTGTTGTGTAAAAACATTATAACTTCAGGCTGGATAGTCTAAAAATGTCTTGGATAATAAGATTACTCAATCATGTGTGCAGTTCATAACAGTACAGCCAACATGGGTCATTCAAAAACATAAGCTCTGAAAGGGAAATGGTGTTGAAGTGTTTTTTGATTGATTGAAAAGTTAAATACTCAATGTGAAAATTCTGTCAAGGTTTTCTACAAACTACTGAACAAGAGTGCTGACATTTAACAAAGAGAGATCTGTAGCAGCTGTGTGAACTATGAGTCTTGCCTTAAAGGGACATTGTGTAACTTCTCCTGTTATCTATTCACGAAAATCGATTATTTCGTTCAAAAGTCTGTTTTTCATTAACCAGTAATCCCCCCATCAACAAACTGAAGTGTTCCTTTCAGCTCTGAATTAGCCGTTCATATCATTCATATCTCCATGGAGACGGTAAGCTCGGTGCTGGCTGCCATGTGGTGTCGCCATGTTTTTACGTTCAGTGGCAGCGTGACGGTAGGAAACCACGGAAACTCAGCGGAGACACCGGAGCTGTCGGCTCAGGTCGAGGTGGCGTCTGTGAAAAATCACCGTGGTAACGCAGTGAGGAGGAATGGAGCATTACACTGATGCTGCATTCAGGTGCAGTCGGACAGACGGCCGTCGGTAACAAACCAGATGTCATTTTAGTCACAGAAGTCCAGAGAAAGCCGGTAAAACGTGGGTCAGGTCAACAATACGACATCGCCATGACAACATATTGTCACGTGTATTGTTTTGCCTCGTGCTGACGGACCACTTGTTTACATAGAGGCTTGTTTATGCCGTTATGTGCAGCGGCTGTCGCCTGCCCAATTTCACGTGAATGCAGAATGAAAACTACGACTGAGTTGCTTGCGATATACAACCGCAACGCTAGATGGGAGTAATTCCTACACAATGAACCTTTAAAGAGGAAAGGCAGAGGTAATCGTGTTTAGAACTATATATGTGTTGCTTCTGGGGGTTGTCCTCCAAAAGCTCAGGGAAGCAGCAGTGTGTTTCTCTTAATTGGAAGTGGGAAGGTTAACCCAATTTACAGATACTGAACCATCCATTAAGTCCTCATGGCTTTTCTCTTGTTGTCTTTTCACACTTCGGATAAATCTTAAAGCTAATGTAGTGTGAAGCTACTAACACCACGGGGGGGGAGGCTGATGGATGTGTGGGTCAATGAAGCAGGAGGGTGAGAAGCAGTGCACTACTGACACGTAACAGGATTTTGTTAGAAAATTACTAAATAAATGAAAATATAATCAGTTACTACTATATCTGACAATATATGGATTAGACAGGTAATAGGTTTAAGATCTACCACTAACTCACTAACTCTGCTTTAAATTAATATTACAATAAAAATGTGTTTTCATCAAATATTGTTAAAAATGTCACATGGTTGCAATATTTCTACATTGCACCAACAGACTACATTGATGGTGCTAGAAAGTAAGCACAAAGGAACTAATACATACTTGTTTTTCTTCTTCAGGATGCCAGCTATTGGCATTTTCCCTAAATGAAACAGTAAGATGTTTTGGAAGAGTGATTCTGACACACTTAAGAAAATTGATTTGCTTTGAGCCATTTGCCATGATTCCTCATTTTGTGGTACAGTAAGGGTTGACAGAGGTTAGCAGGAAGAGTAAAGAAGTTTGGAAATACAAAAATAGTTTGAATTATAATTCTTTTTTTTGTTGCAATTGTAACAGCATTAGTAAGTAATTAAATCAAATTTTATGCACAATTTGTGTTTTAAATGCTTCCGTAAGGTGAATTGAAGGTTCCATTAGGGATCAAATCAGTCTAATCAGCCCAGTCTACTAGCAATGACTTCTATATGCATCTAATTTGCAACAGCAAATACGTCTTGTCAGAAAATAATTGCAACAAACATAATTAAAAACTGCGTAATTGAAATGCATTTTATTCTAATGTAATGAGGATATGCCATTAATTTACATACAGTATTTGGGGAGAAGATTGATACTCAACACGCCAGGAAAGTTTTAACAAATGTGTGTGTTTTCCAATCACAACATCACCCTGTGGACACTTTTTATGTTTAGACTCTCACAGCATGATTAAAAATCAAGGAAAGTCTCTGGTCTAGTTTCAGAAAGTATGCACAGACTCAACGCAACATATGTGTTTGCTGTTGTGGGAACCACTGTAGTTCTGGTTAAAAGCAAAGTGTATTTGCCACCTAAAGCAAACCACAGATGCAACTGTGGCTGGTGAAAAAAATATAAGACAGTGATAATATTTCCACCACTGTGTCACTGGAAAAATAGCTAAATGGTATACAGTATAAGAGCCATTTCCAGCGGATGGGGGTTTTCTATAAGACAGTAAAGCACTTCAGTCTGAACTAAGCTCTGCCACCAACATATGAAAGTGTATCATCAGACACACATGCCATCAGCAGGGTTCTAATGTGTTCTAATGCACATTGTTACATTTAAGTGCATTTAACCAGGATTTAGGCCTTTGGACACAATCGTCAGAGATATGTCAGGTTTGAAACAAGCCAAGATTTATAAAAGGTCAGAAAAAACGTCAATTACATTTTCCAATACTTTTTCTCTTTCTTTTTTCCACCTCTGCCATCAAAACCCTCTTTGCTAACCCTACAGTACATAGTGTTGCTTGAACTTAATTATCAACTAAGCAATCAACCAAGTCTTTATTTAGCTGCTGCACAAAGATGGCCTAAATTAATTGAAAATCTGGCTGACTTTAACACTGCCTCTCTGTGTAACCACTGAACAATACTAAACTGCAATGTGTCTGGATAGAGAGAATGATACAGTAAATTGCTTGTTTAGAGGATTGTCTTTTTTATATTCTATGGAGCTGCCCCTAAGGTTTTTTTTGTTTAGTTGTTCAGCATGAGAGGAATTTAGCCATTTAAAAAAAGTTGGTTCCATTTCTCCAAGCTGTATTGAAAGCTGTGTCTTTTTAATTAACTTCCCTTCTCTGTTTGAGAGCACCTGACAGTGGTAAAGCCCTCATTTAAACCTTCTCTACATTGACTTTTAAAGTGCTTTGAGTCTCTCACTTCTCTTAATAATACAATAAGGATGGAAGAACAGCTGTGTACTTCCCCCCCCTTTTTGAAAGATGCAGGACTTTCTGGTCAACAATAAATCTGTCGGATTGACATCATTATACTGTATTCCAGCATGGCAGTAATGGCAGCAAATGGAGGGCTAATCAAACCATTAAGGTGATTCGTTACAACATAAACATATACAAACTGGCAAGTGTCCACAGTCTGGATGCAGCCATACCACAGAGTTGTACGAGGCTTTTGTCATTGTGTGTGTGTGTGTGTGTGTCAGGAGTTGGCTGATGGTGTGATTAATATAGGCTTTAAGCAGCAGTCTCACTTCATTGAGCAGCAGAGAGATCTGCCTGGACATTCCCAGTCCTAACAGCAGTCACACACGTCAATGTGCACATACACAAACACACACACACGCACAGACACACCTATCTAATTCATCATCTGAGTTGCAGCAAGCACTCTGCCTTTCTTTCTTCTTTTCTCCCAACCTGCACTCCTCTGCACTATGCTACACTGCCTCAGAAGCCATCTACTCCAGTCCACCTCCATTGTTCTAAATCACTTAACTGTACTAAATCAAAAAACAATCCCTTGCATCTTTACCTCCTGCTTCATCCACCCTTCACTTCCAGGTCCCGTGTGTGCAGTGGTGATGTGTGAGCCAGTGAATCTGAGCATCAGACAACAGAGCATCCTGACTCTACTGTAAGCAAAATAGAATCTGTATATTGCCTAGTTGTTGTAGGAAAATTGTTAGTGTTATTGTGAGTCTGAGCTTGGTATGTCACATGTTAACCAGCTATCTATTCTGTACAGCTACCGTGCTCCACATTAGATTAGTTAGAGCAGATCAAAATGGCAGGACTGATTTCCAGAAAATGTGAATAAAGCATGCAAGCATTTACCTTTTATACATCATGTTTGAATTAGCAAACAGCTAATAAAATTTTATTTGAGACTATTTATTCATATCATGTAGTGGCATTATAGTATTCTCCTGCTATATGTGTCACATTTTATTTTTTACTTTATATTTGTATTTTATTTTATTCTGCTTTAAAATGCCTTTTATGAGTTCCTTGTGTCTTTTGTATCAGCACATTTCATGTCTTATAAACACCTTTAATTGCCTCGTTGTTTAAAGGTGCTACACAAGGGAGTCTTCAGTAAAATGTCTTTATTCTGTTCAAATCTGGTCAGAGCTGAAGTTCAATAACACTTAGTGTAAGCACAGCTCTGAAGGCCTGGTGATTGTACGGATCACCGCTTTCAGTGTGTTGGGGATGCTGTCCTTTTCAGGCTGGACAAGGCTCCCTCAAATGCATTCATGCCATACAGTACCGTATGTATATGGACCAACTCAAGCAGCCGTCAATATATGTAAAAAATATAAAATAAAAAATAAAAACAAAATATACAGGCTAAACTTTATAACAGACAAATCCACACTGGTCTGTGCAATGAGTGCAGCATTTTTCTCATCTTACAGATAGAAGGTAAATATCCTTCTTTCAACTCTTTTAGTTAGTTTTTTGAATCACAAAATGTACTTTTGGTGGAGCTCTATTTTTGCAATAGAATCTTTGACCTACCATTTTATATCTACTACAAAATAACTTGGTGGCACATGGTGGTACATTTTATATCTACTACAAAATAACCTGCTGAGTGGGCCTCAGCAGGAATGAAATAATTGCCAGAGAGCAACCTTGTAGCTTTCTACTTTGAGCATTTGTATCTATTTTCTAAGTATATCCTGTAGAGTTTGGAATTGAGTTTATTATTCATCTCAATGGAACATCAATCAAACAATCAAACTCAAGTATTTTGTTGAAAATGGAGAATTTTTTTTAATGAAAAATAAGTTTAGCTCAGTCGCCCTGGAGGTTCTGAGTCTGCAGCACCTGATGTGTTTGTTAAATCAGGCTGAAAAACACATTTTGTTTCACATGATTACTCAAACTAACAATGTGCTCATGTTAGCCCATTTCTTTTTGAGAAAAGGGAATATTTTCCCCTTTTTTAAGCAAAGTGGCGTATTCACTCTGTCAATATAATTTTCCATCAACAGACATGCTGTAATATCAGTGACTACAAACAGTTAGTGTTTAATCACAACAATTTAAGAGCTGTTATGTTTTGTGTCCACTTGTGACAACCTGTACATCTGCACTGGTATCATCCATTATCTTCCTGGTATTTTTTCTTCTTTGATATCTCTTTTCACCAAACGCTTAAATTAAACACAAAGACTGTTTTTCCTACACTCTTTTTTTTTTTTTTTTTTTTTTTTACAAGATATGAATGGAAACTCTGAGGTCTTGAGCTAGACTAACACACAATGTTTGAAACTTGTCTAATGACAGAAATTATTGTTGACTTTTGTACTGTTGTGGATAATTTAACCATGACCAAGCTTTTGCAGATTTCAGATTGATACTGCAATTACATCAAATTGTGGGGGAGAAAGACTGAGAAGAAGAAGAAAGGCTAAAATCTGTGAAATGTACTTTTTAGCTCCTAGAGTGAATCAATGAAACACTCTCTGATAAGGTCTTTCAATCTCCACATACCTAATGCATAGGCTGAATTTTTGTTATAAATTTGCCGTATAGGGATGGGACGGTTTATGAAAACCGTCCGAACCAAACGGTTCGCGTGTGTCCCGTTAGGTTCATAGGCATGCGGCATGCGCTGCTCCTTTTTCTCTTTTACAAACGAGGTGAAGCGAGTAGAGTCCAGAGCAGAAGGTGAGCATGGCGAGTGAAAGGAGTTGGCACCAGCAGTGTTGTATAGGTTTTGTGAACAGTTCCACCCCTATTGTTTAACTATTTGTACTTTTAATTGTTTTATTGTACAGTAAGGTGACCTTGAGAGTCCTATCCTATAAATAAAATGCATTATTATTATTGTTATTATTATTATTATTATTATTATTATTTTTACATATTAGCTTTGAATTTGCATAATTTGGGGACTTTTGAGGATGTAAACAGGATGCATAAATGTCGCCATGGAATGAGTTATGCTGTGGGTTACAACTTGAGGCTTTTTTTCTTCTTCTTCTTTTTCTTTTATGAGCCTTCACCAACTGGCATCATTAAAAGTTTGCTGAATTTGCTATTAGTGGTTCCTGTTAGTGATGTACTCACATTAACGTTGTGTGTTCTCTCTTCTATGGTTTGTGCTTCTTTCTTTCTCTCTCTCTCCTTCTGTCCTCAATAAGTATCTGGATCAGGATCTGACTCTGACACTTGTAAATCACACTCCTGATTATTAATTCCATTGATCTCTGTTATTATCATTATTGTTACATGTGTTGCTGTTATGATGATTACCCCCCTCTGGAGGTTCACATCATATTGAAACTGATCAGGTGTGTGTCATGTCTGTCTGTTTAGATTATTGATGCAAACTGAGCGCCTTTATTGCCTTCCTAAGCAGTGTGTCACAGCTACTGCTGCAGCTGACTATGATGCTGAGTGTGGCCAAAACAGTGTACCAAAGTACAATGAGTAACTTCTTGTTGTTTTTAGAAAACTGCCACACAGCTGCCTCTTAAACCTGATGCAGTACTGTCTTTCCCTCCACTCTCCTCTTGAGAAACCATCTGTCAGAATTTGAAAACCACTGCTCCAATGTTACTGACACTCAATTTTATATTTTGCCGTAACTTTGAAATTTGTTCCTCTTTCACCAACACTGCAATTATGAATCCAAATAGTCTTTTTAAACTGCTGATATGGGCTATTAACAAGCTTTTGTAAATCGTAAAGAGTCTGTTCCTTCCACTTTGCAATTACTTGGTATGACAACGCGCACGCACGCACACACACAGGTCCCAGCACTTTAACGACATAAAGGATTTTTTTTAATCTTTATTTATTTGCTATATTTATTGTTATTGTCACACATAAGGACACTGACACTGATTCCTATTGTGTGTCTTGATTTGTATCTATGTTATATATTTTCCTGCCGCTGCGACATTTTGAATTTCCCCCTCAATAAAGTTTTATTCTATTTTATTCTAAAGGACGCATCGCCAAGCTCCATGGCCTGGCCCTTGTCGGCGAGCGTCTCTCTTTTTTCTCTTTTCTGAGAGATGCTGAATATATACTCACTATCTGATACAGAGGCTGAGAGCGATGTGAACTTGTTAGTTTGCATCACAGTTTCAGCTGTGTTAATTCAATCAGGTTGAGTTTCCATTACGCGTGCCAACCACCTTTGATCTGACATCGGATGTGACAGGACAATCGATATTGATATAAATTTATGTGCTGATTCAGAAAGTTGCATTGAATAGTGGTTGTTGTGATTATTTATTGCATTGAAATGTGGCTGACATTCTGGAAACCTGCCTGTGAGGCTTTGGTGAAGTATGTGCACTGTGCGCCAATCAGCCAAACTACCACTCCGCTTGCACTGAGCTTTCAGTGGCCTTTGGGGCCTTTTGCCACGAAACTGTCACTGCACGAAGCTGAATCTGTGGACACCTCCCCCTACTGCACCGCCACACCCATCTCGGCGCACCTCGGTCTAGAAAATTGCTAAATTGACTGCACGTGGTGTTGCACCGGACGGAATTGACCTTTCGCAAAACCCCGCCCCCGAACGGTCATTGTCCAATCAGACATCATAGCAACCGTTACTATGTCATTTTCTGTTGCACTTTGTAGTTTGGCCTTGGTGTCTCGCACTCTCTCTGTGTTTCCGCAGATCCACCGGAGCTCCATCTCTCTGCACCAGCCGCCGCCTGCATCGCCCCCCTCCCACCCTTTCCCCTGCTGTTAGACCGGCCTCCCCTTCCTTCCCATGGACCAGTCTACCACCCAGTCCTCCCATCGAGCTGACCAGCTCCCCCCCCCCCCTCACCAGAGACTGCCTTCATCAACTCCTGCTAACATTTCCATATTTCGCACATTCTGTGACATAAACTGTAAACTGTTTTCTTGTCTGTAACAACATCTATTGCATGTCTGTCCGTCCTGGGTGAGGGATCCCTCCTCTGTTGCTCACCCTGAGGTTTCTCCGATTTTTCCCTGTTAAAGGGTTTCCATGGAGTTTTTCCTCAGTCGATGTGAGGGTCTAAGGACAGAGGATGTTGTTACGATGCCATGTAAAGCCCTTTGAGACAAACTGTTTGTAAAAACGGGCTATACAAATAAAATTGCCTTGCCTTGCCTATGTAAACAAGGTCCGTCAAGCTTCGGACCTCCGACAAGCAAAGTGTATTGTCGGACAGTAGTTACCCGAAGAATTTGGCTGGGGGAGTCGTGTTCTTTCCCTTCACAAAGCTGAAAACACAACAGGAGAGGTGCCTACAATGGGTCAAACCGTGTGGAAGCCCCCCGCAGCCGGACCCTTCTCCCCCACTCCCAGCTAAATGTCATGAAAATAAACAAGCATACAGCCAGAGGTTGCGCTAGACTTTTTCGTCGCCGGTCATTTTGACTGACGGGGTCATAAAAATTCCGTCATAATCTATTTTTACCGGTCACTTTATTTATTTTTTTAAATGATAATAATGCCATATTCAATAGCATTCAATTTTAATTCATGTTTAATTCATATCAAGTCCAAACAAATTGAACAGAGAATGCTCCGGAGCAGAGTCTGCGTCAGAGCACATCTAACTGTGGGTCAGTCAGTGAATGCGGGGGTCACTTTCTGCCACTCAACATCTAAATACAACGTAAATACCTGATGATGACATCAGTTTTCTGTCAACAATCAACATGCTAACCCATGTGTTATACCAAAACATCCAAAGGAGCACGTTTTACATAGGCACCGCATAGTGCACCGGCGTTAGCTCTCTCTCTCTCTCTCTCTCTCTGTGCCTCTCATCTCTCTTTTACGCACGCACGCACGCAGCCACTGCGCATCACTGAAACAACTGAAGCTATAGACCACACAGCCAGATGCAGCACAAATTCAGACAGGACAAAACCCACTCAGCTTTACGTGTTATAAACAATGCCACGGTGGGCAGAATACATTAAAATAAGGCTTAGCGTTACCTTTAGAAGAGTTGTGCGCGGCGAGTGTGTGAAACGGTGATGTCCTGCCCCCACCGCTCTACCTGTACCGAGACACACCGCTCTACCTGTACCGAGACACACCGCTGTAGCTACAGCTACGTAACTTAACAGCTGACTACTGTCGGCCCCTCGGACACTGCAGCTGAATCTCGCCCGTTAAATCATTATCGACCGTCATATTTGCACTGACACGACTCCCATCAACATTTAATCCACTTGTAATGTTTGGAGTTTGAATACTGCGGGGAAGCTTTCTGTCTTCTTCTCTGTGTGGCAGCGCTACAGCGCCACACACGCTCCACACAGGCCTGGGGTATGTACTACAGCGTTCTACTGAGCGCACCAGCCAGCTGTGAGTTTGTTTGTTTTTTAATCAAATTCTCACCATAGTGACTTTGAGACATTGTATATGTTTTATATCGTTATCCACCGCTCCATTTATTGATTATCCGCCGGCTTCATTGTAAACAAATGCACATGGCCAGACAGCCATGGCTGTGAATTGCAATCTGTCAAAATGACGGATGGCCTCAAAATTTTTCCGTCACCGTTTTAAAAAAACGGTCAATGACGGAAAATATCCGGTTAACGCGACCCCTGCATACAGCCTACATCTGCTCCAAGGTAAGCTAGCAGGACCTGGGCTGTATCCCAAATCACTCACTACTACAGTGTTTCCTCTAGGGTTTTTTTTAAGGAGTGGCGGCTGTCGGATGGGGGCGTGGGGGCGGCGTTGGGACCATACTACTTTCACTTTCACCACCCACTGCTGCAGCATGTGCGCTTCTCTCTCTCTCTCTCTGTGTGTGAATGCCAATAACAAACAGCGCTATGAGGAGATGAATGAATGGAAGACATGCAGCGGTGTGTTTGCGACAATTCAAAAAAAAATGAAGGAGCCGTACGTATGAGGAAACACTGTACTATATAGTGCACTTCCACAGATTGAATGGTGTCACAGCTCTCCTCTCGGTGGGGAGAAAAAAAAAAAGAAGAAGCTCTGGTCTCGGTCCGCGACACAAACACCACGTCCCGTTACCTGTATTCTCTTGTTTATGACAAATAAGACTACACATCGTAACATATGATAATTCATCGATCCACTGATTGATTATGAAAGGCTTCAGGACCGAGGGGAGGCTTAGCAAAACAGCAGGGAAGTGACCAGACTTGCAGATGCGCTACATGATGCAATTTATAAATCGATAAAAGCTGTATTTTGATCAACATTATGTTTACATTGTGACCACGCAATTTTGTAGTGGTGTTTAGTGAGAAGCGTGTCGGGCTAGCAACAGTAACTAAGGGGGGCGGGGCTTTTGCGAAAGGTCAATTAGCACTGCGCGCGGTTCGCCATCATGTGCCTGGTACGAAATGAGTGCCCCTAGTCTTTGTATTTTCTGATTTGTATTCTCTATTTAGTGAACAAATAAGAAGGAAGATACACACACACAGTTTCACCCTCTTTACCTTGAGCATCTTATTCCAGACACGTTCAGTGCTAGTCCTCTGTCTTCCCAGTTCATCCATGATGTCTGTCAGTAGAGCCTGCAGCTGTGGAGATACACACAGTTGAGTGATGACACTTTTTTTCTCCTTTAAACACACTGTCCCACACAGATGAACATACAACTTCCACATCTGTGATCCCACAATTTGCCTGTCCATAACTCACCTGTGTGGCACATGTGTTGACTCACTCACATACACACACGTTTACAGCTAATTAAAAATCTATTTCCTGGGTGTGAATTTTCATGGCCTGGTGAACACTATACAACGTGTTTCAGGCTGTCATCGCTGCTCTGCCACTGAGACCGGATTTCAGCTGACTCACTGGGTGGCAGATAGACATGCATGCACTGCTGCTGAGATTTCATTTCTGCGTGTACCGCATAAAGTATTTCTTGTTCAGCACCCATCCCTGGGAAAGTCAAAGGTCTGGGTCAGTTGCAGACCAATTGCCCTACGCTGCGGGTAGGGATTTAGTGTCTTACCCAAAGATACTTAAGAAAGGTGGAAATGTGATGATTTGTATTTAACCTTGGCAATTAAGGAATACTCAGTTGAGAGTTTGCCCTAGTTTAGGAAATGGCAGGCAGGGGAAATCTGCCTCCTTCAGAATCTCCACCTCCCAAATTCATGTGCACACACCTCCAAGGCAGAAACACAGTGGTGGTGTCGTATACAGCGTGTAGAGCAAAATAAACCCTATTATACAAAATACCATCAAACAAATAACATGCAGATGAACAGAACCATAAACTATTTACTTATTTGTACAGTCTACTTCACTTGTTTTTCATTCCGCTAAGGCTGAATACTGTGCATGTGTTTGACGAGCCTGTCCATGAAATAATGGTCTGGCAGTAAAAGATCTAGAGTCGTCCCGATTAATCAACGTAATTGATTAGGCGGTTACACCAACGTGCACAGCTGACATTCATAAACAGAGGAGAAAACGTTCATAAATGGAGTGCAGGGGACCTGGCACCCCTTCGGAACGGCACCCGGTCCCAGCAAGCCTGGAAAATGAAAGTGAGGGTGTTTTCACACAGGCAGCTTTTAGATCGGCCCAGTTGAACTTTTTTTGGGGCCCAAGCGCGGTGCATTTGGGTCAGTGTGGGTCATTGTTGGGTGTGCACCAGAACGGCTGCACTGAGACCCGGTGTGGCTACAGTCGAACCCTGTGGCAGTTTGTTTGTTATGTGAATGTGGCCGGACCTCGATTCGCTTCAACTGCCTGGTGTACACAACAAGTTTCTCTCTATCCGCAGCCATGCTTCATTTTACTACTACTACTACTCTGTCAGTAGTGTGGTATTTGGACCGGGAGGGAGAAAAAATGTGTGAACCCAAACTGCACTAGCTGAAAAATGAAACAATGTTTAATTTTCAACAGTTTGTAACATTCAGCAACATGCAACTTTCTTCTGACCACCTCCTCTTTGGCTGTTTCTTGGCCATCTCTCCATTGTGACAATTACTATTATAGTATATATATCCCTTCGCCCAGGTCTCTTGTCTGCGATGTCAATTCAGCCCCATTTAAGACTCCACAGAGACTGGCACCGAACGAGAGATAGACTTCTCCTTCCCCTGGGACTATCTCTTAACTACTTCTTAAGTACCTCATGCTCACTTGGAGTGAAGAAAACATGGATCTCAACTTGTCATGTAATAAATCACATATTCTTAGAGAGGACAAGCCAATCACAAGGATATCTCCTACCCCCCTCTGATGGTTCATTAAAAAAAGAAAACCTGACAAAACATGCAGTGGAATCTGCTAACATACTGACAACTAGGGACAAGAGAGATGTATGGAAAGAGAAACAACAGAAGAGGAACAAAATCAATTAAAGCTACAAGATAAATCTTGGTGTTTGCAACTCCCACAGAATGCCAAAATAAGTGCTGAACATCCAAACAAAAGTGTCTCTGGAGATAACTTTCAAGAAAGCAGCAACTGCAATTGGTTAGTTAAAAGTATCTATCTGACCACTCGTCATATTCAGTGGCGGCCTTAGACAGCTGGGGGCCCGTTTCAATATTTCATATGAGGCCCTACCCTGTTAAACATCAAATTATTTTCCAGCTATGTGCCCATGTGTCGCTGATGCTTTAAACCCTGAAAGGACGCAGTAAACGCACTATCCATGCATCCCAGGTACGCACAACACATTAAGTGTTAAAATCACTATCAGGGCAAGAAACCAGGACTTAGCAGAAAAAACGAGGACTGAAGTTGGTTTTCATCAAAAAGCAAAATCATTATGTACATTTTCAGACAAACTACAGGCTTTAACAATATTCTGAATTTAAATTGGCAACAAAAGTAATGAGAGCAAAGTGCTCCGCGTTATTTCAGCACCACGACCACGGACAAGGAAAGGACGAGACATGCGGACAGACAGACGTCTACAGGCGCTGATCCTGTCGGTGCTGCGGTGCTGGAGCAGTAGGCAGACAGCTGTCTCCTCCATTATTAAAATCTGTAAATAAGCTGCGAATAATATCACATTTTAGTTGTGCACTCTCGCTGTGTTTTATTTCTCTGTTAAGTTAGGACGTACTCATAGATCGCCTGTTTTGAGGCATTTTAACCCGAGGAAAAAAAGAAAAGAGGAGGAAAGTGATTGACAGACGTCAATCATCAGGCTACGCAACTGGGCGCACGTCAGGAGGAAAGCAGGAAAAACAAAAGGACATTAGAGACGCTAAGAGAAAAGGAATAATACTGGGAGAAGGAAAACGAGGGTCTATTGATAGTTTGCGGGCCGTTTTCAAAGGTAAACCTACGTTGTTTTGATATTTCCTGCCTATTGTTAAATAGGAGCGATTAGTACCGTCGCGGTGTGGCATGATACGCGCATCAGTGGTTGTAGAGCGGATCAGGGGTCGAGTGTGTGACCGCACGGTGGACAGAGCTGTTTGTGTGTGTGGTGGATGTAGGCCTGTGTGTGTATGATAAGGTGAAACCTATGACTTATTGTAGCCTACTGTCTTTTACTTGGTGGCTGGCAGCTGGGGGCCCCCCTGGTGGCTGGGGCCCGTTTCAATTGAAACGGTTGAAACATAGGTAAGGCCGCCTATGGTCATATTATATTGTTCATCATGGCTGTTGATACAGTATACATTCATTCCAAACCAACATTTGGAGGATGAGTACCGTAGTATTTCTATTTGTCATACTTTGATATTGTATTTTGTCAGCAACCAAACTAGCAGTTAACACAACAATTAACTATTTGCCGCAAGATTTTCCATTTTAGAGACTGGAGGCCCAAGGAGTCATGTATCCATCTGTTTGTATCTTACACTACATCTTTGCAAGTTTCAGACTGATGCAGTTGTCACTTTCTCACTTAGCACCCACATTATATATGCATGTGTTCATCTCTGTTTTAAAAGAAGTGTGTTCAGGTGCAGAGTTGTGGTATTTCTATCTTGAGACAGCAAAAAGTGATGGCATGATTACCCAGCACAAACCTGGTTAAACCTATTATTTTAAGGGTGCTTTATTAAGAGGGTAATATGTGACTACATATAAGGGCACACACACACACACACACACACACACACACACACACACACACACACACACACACACACACACACACACACACACACACACACACACACACACACACACACACACACACACACACACACACACACACACACTAACTCCAACCCCTTTGAATCATTTGCAAGGAACTGAACTGTTTATTCTGTCGTTTAATTAGCAAACGTGACAGGGGCATACCCTAAATGCATTTGTGGCACACACTTCAGACCATAATTTGCTTTGGATCATTAAAACAGTGCCCTATCACTCATATCATCTTTTCTGCTTCTACTCCTGAGTCTTTGTCTCCTACAGGCTCATGTTAAGAGAGGCCTACACTTAGGATAGATGAACCAATTAAAAATGACAAATTACAACCCATGACAAAAACACAGCCAGTCAACAATTAGAGATGAAAACTGTGGCATTGATTAGCAAAATGCCTAATCTCCAGTACATCTAGTGATCCATAACAGTCAGCGTTTTGTTGCATTTAAGATGGATTCTCATTCGTTTTTAAACCTTAATCTCAAAGAGGAACTATGCAAGATTTTTATCTTTATTAGGTTCAAATGATTAATTTATTAAACAGCTTCTGAGTAATTATAATGCTTATTTGACTTATTACGGGGAGAACCTTGCCTTCCACCTATAGCGTCTCTTGGCCAAAAACCAACCGTGCAATATCAGCGCCTCTGACCCAGTGTCCCAGCTCTGGCCTCGGCGGCACCATGACACATGACCTGTAATGAGCTGTCACTTGTTTATGACAGATAAGACTACACAAATATACATATTGTAACACGTATATGATATCAACAGATTATCAACAGAGCCTTCTCGCGGGCTTTGTTGAAAACAAATGCACATGGCCGGGCTTTTAATAAAGCCAGACATGACAATAAATTCTTGAACCTCAAGTACTTTTGTAAGAGTAATAACCACTGAAATGTCCTTAGTTTTGAGAATTTTCATAGTGTTTTTCTTTGTGAGAACCTTGGTAAAACATCCATGCACAGCTCAATGCTCAGGTGAACCACAGTTTGGCTCTTCTTGGGGGTCACTTCAGTCAAGATGGATGCTGTGTGTAGGGAAATGACATTTTCAGATGTCTTACATGTTTTTGAAGTCAAAATTAAAACGGATAAATCACAGTTTTTCTTGAGAGACTCTTTCACAAAAATGGATTTTTCTCAGCTTTCTAGAAAAAAAAGTGGTCTTTTTGGTGCAACCAGGCTCTATTTGACTTAAGATAAATCAAGAATAGAACAAGGTACAAACAAATGTTTTTTTCCCTAGTTATATAGAGCGTCTCCTCTTTCCTTTGAGCTACAGTATTTGGTGTTTTCAGAGTCATAGTACAAAATATTCTGTGGGTCTTGAAATATTACTCAAAATGCCCCAAAACGCTGGCACATGGCACTGACCATTTTATAAAAGGGCTGGCACTCAATGAGTTAAAAGCCACTGTTATACAAACATCAAAATTAGATCATTTATCCTTTTCTAATGATAAACTCTCGAAAAATACTCTCTGTCCATTACAAATATCCATGTGATTTTGAATGTTTACTTAGAGCAGGCTTTAACATCTTAGAAGTCCATTGTCATCATACATCTTATCAAAGAAGCAGGCACTTTCTGTCCATTTACCATTTCTGTAAATGGTAAATGGACTTGCAATTATATAAAGCTTTTCTTCCACTCAAAGTGCTTTATACTAGTCACATTCACACACACATTCATATAATGCTCTTTATCTACATATTGCACATTATTGTACCTAACCATTCACACAACGATGATACATCGTGGGTAAGTTTTGGGTTCAGTATCCTGTCCAGTATACTTTGACATTAGTTATGCCTAAAAAGCATTTTGTGCCCTCATGTTAAACTTCGATCTCCAAAGTCTAATCAGTCCATCTACGAGTCCAAATGAATTTTATGTCAAATCTCAAGATGATCTCACAAGGTGGTTATGAGATATCAGGAGATAGACAGATTCGCTCCCATGCATCACAGAAAACAAGGACTCAAACTCATGTTGGCTCTTTTTGGGAACAAGTCACTGAAGCCACTGAAAACCTACCTTTGCTATCATGTAACGCACTACTTCTCACTTTTCAGATAGCCCCAGTATGACTTTGGGAATACTTTGTCAGGCAACCAGCTTTAACCTTAAAAGAGTGTGGAAGAGCACTGGTTGTGACCTTGTGTGTGTTTGATGGACTGTCATGGTCGGCGCGTAGTGCTTCAATAGTCAAGTCTAAATTGGACTTTTAAAACAATATACAGTATGTCAGTCAGGTCAGGAGCTTTGGTGAAAGAAGTTTGCAGATGCACATGGATGGAAATGGAATCTTCTGAATTTCCCTGGCTGAGGAATGGCATATTAGAGATCAGCCGCTAGGTCAACATTTGGCCTTTTTGGTAATGATCTGACATGTGCAAGTTAAGCTAAGGTAGCTTTTTAAGGTAGTTTTGTCATGTAAATGTGAGGCCATGCATACCTGCATCGCCACAGTCATCCTTCAGTTCTTACGCTCTTCACCTCGCCTGAGTCATCTAACTAGCTGCTGCTAGTTAGCTTGGTCTTTGTTGTGGCTACTGCCAGCTCGAAATTAGCTCCACTGCCCCCGTTGGTGTTAGCCGCTGGCTACGTGCGCAGCGCTAATTTTGTGTGCTTTCGCCGCTGCTGTGCCGGTTGACCAGGTCGACACATCCTTCCTCTAACTGTACCACCGTGCAATTGGGAAACTGGAAGTGGCACCGTCGCAGTTCTCTGGGTTTTTTCTTCCTCCCAAACCGACGACTGTGAAGAACAACCTGCCCCTGTTTCAGGATTTTGTCGTGGAGCTAACCTCGACATGGAACAAATCGCTGTCTACCAGCGCTACGGTGCACGACTATGGACAGTTTTTGGACCTGGATGGAGCTGAAAAAGCTGGTTTGGTCAACCCAAACCATGGAGGCGTCCCTGGCAGCACATCTGGCCCTAGCCCAGAACCACTGTGTAGGCAGTTCATCTTCGCTTCCATCCAAGCACTGCAGGTTTTCCACGTCGCAGCTGGAGAAGATTTACCGGACACAGGCGAGCGCGGCCTGCGCACTGAGCTTGGCATTTACGACTGCTGTAGTGCTGCTCAGGCTGTTAAAGATGCAAGCGTCTCAACGATGGACTCAATCTCGCTGGCTGTGCGCGTCACGTCACCTCCAGAGGAGGCTGATGATAACTCTGTCTCTGCATGTCTGCTCTTCTCCTGTGGAGGGAACCCAGTTTACTACAACAAGGGTTCCCTATAGGGAGGGTGTCTTTTCGCAAGGTGTTGCAGTCAGCTTGTTAAGAACAAGCTAAATGACAGCTGTCTGTGGAGGCTGTTTATCTTGCCACAAATCACGAGCCCCTGTCTAACAGTAGGCTACCTGAATATAGTGAATCAGAGCAGCAACAGGAGGAATCACTCATTCAGCTTGATTTTAGTGAAAATTTTAATTTGTTCCTGAGTTTATTGTGACTTTAATGTTGCTGTTCCTACTGTACAAACAGTTACTGTAGCATTGAATAAACTCATGTTGGCAATAATTTGTTGACATAAAAGAAACGTCAATTAGGACAGGATAGAGACACTTTTTATGAGGTGGGTAAACTTCAAATAACAAACACTGATTCATTTGTCTTCAGAGATTATTCACAGATGGATTTTAAGAAAGATGCCTTACTCGTTAAAAATCTTTGTGGAAAGTTCAATTGAACATTTTTTTTTTTAAATCAGCATCATCATTTAATGTAGTACAGTAGCCTGTCACATAATGATGTGCTGGTGCTCTGATTTTTATTGTTTGTTATGGTTTTTTTAAACAGCGTTTCACCGTCTCCCATCTCTGTCAGTCAGCCCCTCCTCCTGCTGGACTCGGTCTCTCTCTTGAGCACACGCTCGCTGGCACACACACACACACGTGCGTATGGAACGCTAATGCACTATATCGCGCTAAATATACAGTGTTCAAATTACCCCGCGATCTCTTTTCTTTTTAAATATATAAAAATAAAAAATAAAATAAAAATAAAGAACTACACTGCAGCACAGAAACATGTGGAACTTGTATAATGTTTTTATTACCAAATAGCAATAGAAAACCTTGTTTTCCCAGTTTGAGGTCCTCAAAAATAGACAGCGACTTGTATACCAGTTCGACTTATATTCCGAATTTTACGGTATAGCATTATTTGTTTATGTTTGTTGTGTCAAAATTCACTAGCACCTCCTATAAACAATCCAGCCCCCTCAGCACCCCCCCCCCAATAATAATTTTCTGGTGCCGCCCCTGCAACACACACACACACACACACACATGTGCACAGCCATCCATTAAACATTTCAGTTATAATCCACCGACATAGAGGCAGCTGCTTACCAGTGGTGTGTTTTCCTGCTGTGTGCTGATCTGGGGCAGGTAGGGAGCGGTGGTGAGTTGAGCCTGGCAGCAGTGCAGTATGGTGCTGTGCTCTCTGTGGTAGCCAAATGTAAGCAGCAGGCTGCCATACTGAAGCCACTCAATCAGACCTGAGCCCGCATGCACGCCTGACTGGGGTACAAACAGAATGTACAGGTTGGACGTGCTGCACGTGCATGGATGATGAGCTGACAATGTGAGCAGTTATAAGTCTAAGTGGCACCAGCTAACAGGGTAGACATACAACTGGATAGACAAGAGAAACACACTGTTTTACCAGGCTACACTTGAAGGAGGGAGGGAGACACAATTATGTGTATGTGTTGTGTATTTCACACAGATTCAAACACTGAAAGCCTACTGTATGTAGTGTTGCAGTTTATTACCCACAAGAAGAATGACAGAAATATTTGTGTAAAGAATGAAAAACAATATTGACACAATAAGTCCTCATTTGTGAAGATTGTAATCTTCAGTTTGATCATTCTAATGTACCGTAGTGCTTGTGGCATTGTTGAATTGTATTGTGTTTTGTTGACAGGTGCTTCTATTATTCTGTCTAGCCCATTAAATGTCAACTAAATGTCTCTGTCTGTGTAAAATGCAACACAGTTTAACAGCAGAACAGATTGCAGCCTGCAAAATGATCATACACGAGTCACTGCCCTTTTAACCGTTTCAATAAAATTGAAGTGAATGCGCTTCTATAAGAACCGTCCAAAAGTATTTTTGTAGCCATACCACCCATACTGAGGGTAGTACACAATTGCATAATGGTGCATACAGTGTGTGTGTGTGTGTGTGTGTGTGTGTGTGTGTGTGTGTGTGCAACACAAGCCGCTGTCTCTACACTGTCTATTCGCTGCCAATTTGACGACTCTGTTGCCACATTTAGCAGATTTCAGACGTCCTAAAAGTAAGTTTTGACAAACAACCACAGGGAGCACTGTTAATGTGTTGACTCCCGGAGCCTTTGGCACGGCTGATACTTCTTGACAAATCCACAGAGGTCTCATCACAGCGCTTCCTACACACAGAAAATTCTCCCTCTCTGCTAAGAATCTGTTCTTAGCTGAGGGACAGATAGTATTATATGCAAATTAGCATATAATGTCATCTGGCACCTTCTTGCAAGTTTTGGAACAGCCAAAAGCGAGTCTCGTTGGGAGAGAGTTGGCAGTTACTGGTCAGGGAGTTGTGCAGAGCAGACATGGTGGTGGATATTTCAGATTACAAAGCCAAAAAAAACAAGAAAATCTTTGTTCTTGACAGCAACAATTTTCTCAAGTTGGAAGTGATGAATCCAGTCCATACCACTTGTCAGCAATTTCTGTGGAAGGCCACTGGACCGGATTAGTTTTAAAGGTGCCAATAATTACTGCAAACAGACACACAGATGATGCTGACAATGAAGCACTAGCAGCACTAAGCCAAGATGCTGGAGAAGTGGCAGAATGACACAACCTCATAATGTCTGATTAATGTACTAGCAAGAAGCATGAACAGAGACTTACCTGCCTCATCAATTCTTTCTGATTCATTTGTCACACTGAATTTCCTTAATTGAACAGAAAAGTTTGGTCTGTAAGTTATGACTTATGAGGCTCATCTACAAATTGAACACAAGCAACACATGGGCCAATTTAGACCTTGAATTAAGAAAAAATTAAGTTTCATTATTGCTTGTTTACATCATTTTTATTGCTCTGTTTGCTATTGTGTATTCATGATTTTAGACACATATTAGCACAGTAGAAAGTAAACAAAAATATCAATGCGGGTTGATGTCTTCCACTCCCTCTCCATCTGAGTCATGTGACAACTTAGCGCCTGTTCTGTCTGATGTTTGTCAGCTCTTACTGTGGCTGTTGTTGCATATGCATTCTGGTTTAGGATAGTGCTCCAGTAATGAGGTATTGTTGTTTTCACCTTGTGTGTCTCTGTGCATCATTATGACAAAATTAGCTCTGAGAGACTGCCGCAGGTACGATCACATTGACATTCCTGTGTACTGCAAGATACTGTCACAAAACTGTGCAGTCGAGATCAAAATTAAACTTAAAGCAGAAGTAAGCGGAATGTTTGTGTTAATATAAGTCTAGTAACTAGTTATATTTTCTGACAGCAATCACTTATATAGAGAGTTTGGTCTGAAACACGGGTCTGTCAGTCACTCTGCTCTGCTGTAAGCCGAGGAGAAAACTTTCCTTGTATCCTACAACCTTTATCCAATGAGGAGAGAGAACGGCATAAAGGGGCGGCCCTCTCTGTGTGTGCAGCCAAGGGATGCGCGTGAATGTGGTGACGTAGGGACGAGGACCAATAGATCCATGACGAGGGCGGGGACTGCTAACTCCATCGGCTGACAAGAAGTTAGCCAAAACCACCGGATCGCTTACTTCTGCTTTAAGTTTTGAAGATAGTTGTGACATCACTTGAATACTGAGTACTCATGTAATCATGTGTCAGCTACGGAGCCGTCATGGCTTGCATCATCATGGCAGGTTAGATCCCACGGCATGATGATCTCTAGTTATGTATATAGCCAAAACAAAATCTGTTAAAAAGCCCTTGAATGCTGGTTGTTAAAGGGATAGTAGCATTTTTTTTAAAGTGGGGTTGTATGATCTACAAATTACCTAACCAACTCAGGTATCCCTCCGGCCCAGGGTTAGCGCCCGCCGATCAGCAGCTGGTTAGGTCCAAATAAAAACTGCGTTTTTCCTGCACTTTGAAGGGCTGGAAAAAATTATATTATAGCGAACAATGGAACTGTGTATTTTTTTCAGGTAAAACCTCTTTTAGGCCGCGAAAATAGGCAGTTTCTTTGGGTCTGTTCACAACACTGTATGTTGTAAATCTCTGGCCAGGGCTATGGCGGGAGGAGTGCAGAGAGTCTTCTACTGCAATTAAAGTACTTAGGGGCTATTTGTAGATCATACAATCCCACTTTAAAAAAAATCTACTATCCCTTTAACACCACAGTGAGGAAAACAACAAAGAATATTGGATATTTATTTTTATCTCATCAAATTGTATTTTATCTTTTACTATAAGTGTTCTCTTTTCATAGTTTTGGCCACCAGCTCTGTGATTCTCTGATAAAATTGCACTTAGCAAGTTTTTTCTGAGATCTTGACATGCTGAGATAATATGCCTTTTTATAACTACTTTCACAGGCAGCAAAGAGGCTATAGTGATGCCATCTTACCTAAGCCACTTTATTTACATCACATTACCCTCTCAAACTGTACAACTTATCATTCCATGAAGGTTCCACATCATTTCAAATGCACAACTTTTCAGGCGTGTCTTATGAAATGCAGCAGTGTATAATATTACAATTTACACCTGCGTTTGACAGGTCAAAATATTTACTGTTCACTAGGTCTATGGAACAGGCTGACAGACTGTTGCAGGTGTTTAACCACTGTCCTTACTGCAGTTTATTATACCCATTTCACCTCCATGATATAATCAAGTCCAATGTTCTGGGCAAAGCTACAGCTACTGGTGAATATTGAGAGGAACTGAACAGGACAAGCACACATATATGCAATAATAGCTCAAGTTATTTCATCAGTATAGAACATATGCTGGAAATAAGTAACAAAGAAACAAAAAATGAAAATCAAGCCTGAGAAATGAATGTTATGTCTGCCATCAGCCAGGAGGTAAGGGCCCATAATGAAGCAACAGATGGAGTGCATAACTTTTCAGAGAAGAAACTCATTCATGGTCAGTGCTAATGATGCATATAATTAATTACATATGATTAACTGATTAATTATGACGTTACTGACTGAGTGTATCATTTTCAGTTTGCAAATTGAAGAGTGTCTGCTGATGAACAAAGTATGAGGCAGTGTGAGTAAAGCTTAATATAAAATAACACTGCTTTTGAAAGACCACCAGCACAGCCATGACCACTACAATCATAGATCCTGCTCTTTCTCCTTAACCTTTACTCTTCTCATCCCTCTAATCTGTTCTCTCTAGTGCATGTCTCACTTGTAATTTTTTCTAAAACTCTGACCTAATACGATCTCATTAGCTATTAGCCCCCTGTACCTGCTTAGTTGATCTGAGGTCCAGTGGTTTTCTTTGCAAGGTGAGCACGTTCATGAAAGATATTCAATCGGCCTCCAGGCTACAAACCCATGTTTTTGCGAATGAACAAACTGAACAAATCACATATCAAGATGAAGTAGAGTGTTGTTTGATTGTTGTGTAATCAAGACAATGAATTAATGGACTTGGAGCGTTGAGAATTTGTGGGATTGTTTCAGCTGTGCATGATTAAGCCCACTTTGGAGAATAGCCAGTGAGCTCTGAAGTCAGTGCCAAGGTAGGCAGATAACAACTGAGTCTGTCTTCAGATGTATTCCCAAAATTCTTTTGAGAATGGAGTATTGCATTATTAGTATTGCATAATTAAGTATTGCATTATCCAGTGCAGGCATAGGTGTCAGATACGCTGGGGACATGTCCCCACCACTTTTTGTCATGAACAATTTTGTCTCCACCACCAAATTAACTTAACATTAGCCTAATGAAAGAGGGAAAAAAATTTAAGTACAAATAAACATATGACCGAATAGGCAGCCGAAACTGCTGAAACTGTGTACTGCACATAGCTTCCTATAGGCAGGAGCAAACTCGCAACAATCTAGTCTCTCTGTCATCTCTGCACCGTGGGGAGGGGAGGACAGGTGATTTATGATGTTAAGTGATGATTCAATAATCATTATGAATGAGGGTGAGTAGGCTATATGATGCTTAGTGTTTATATCCAACAAGTCACTGTTTCAAAATCAACATCTAATCTGTCCTAACAAATTAAAGTTTAAGACGTGTCTGTTTGGAGCAGCTGCTGACAGATGTGCAGCTGACAGTGACAGAATTTCCTCACTAAACCTGAGCCACCATCGGATCCTCCCTGGTTCACGTGGTGAATACAGGACAAGGTCCTATGGCCTCTTATATTCTGTGTTTTTCCTCTCTTCAAATTATTGTTGCTATATGAAAAATAAAAACTAGTGAGGAAAAATAGAGATGCGCAAAAAACACGAAAATTGAAATACTGCAGTGTATAGCCTAATAATTCCTAATAATAATAATAATAATTCCGCTTGTCGTGCCCCAATTGTCATGTCTCTATGGATAGAACTACGTGTTCTTCTTCTTCTTTTTTCTTTTTCTTTTTTGTGGTCCAGTCGAGAATTAACGCTCTTAAGTCCCGCATGATCGACTCCAGGTTTCAACACCCGCGGATCGGACCGAGTTGGGTCTTTGAGAACTCTGGCACGAATGACGCAGCTTAGAAAGTGCTCAAACAGGCGATCGTGAGCTTTGAGAGGTTTTATACATTCAAAAGAAAGAGAGAGAGAAACCTCCACATGGAAGGATTAATCACTGCTGATGTTTGTAGAAGTAGGCTAGAGGCCTATGTCCTGAATTATTACAAAACAGAGAAATTTTATGTAGCAGCAGTGACCCTCATTATAGAGTCAGAACCACATTTTGCGATGATTCTTTGAAACAGTTGAATCAGACTCCTCCGAATCCAATCAAGCACTATTTGGGGTCACCTCTAGTAGTGTTAACAAAAGTCAAAACAAACGGAACATAATTCCCAGCATCCCTCAAAAGACACTCCAGCATAGGGTTATATATTTCACACTATCATTCTCACTTTGAGCAGTCATTCACATTTGAAACAAAATCTATCAATAGTGTGTGTGTTCATCTCTCTCACACTCTGTTTAGATAAATGAACACAAATAGGCTACAAACGCACACACATTGGCCTCTCGTATTCACCAATGGTGCCAATCGGTGTTTTATTTTAAAAATAGTTTTAACTTTGAAAACTGACCAGATTCTCTCGTGTTTCTTTGTTTGACTTCCTGTCAGGATTGACGCGATGGCTGCAGAGCGCGAGCCAGCCACTGAGGTGTGTGCCGCGGCGCGTCTGGTGTGAACGACACATTGACATGGAAACTGGTTCTGCTTCTCAGTGCTTCGGGGCTATTTGCAGCGCTTCCACGTCCGGTGTGTCCCTGGCATTAATCTCGCAATAAAAAGATTGACGCTGTTAAAACTGATTTGCGTTAACGCGATATTTTTGACAGCACTAATATTTATATTAACAAATTAGATGTGACTTTTGAACCAGCAGAGAATTATCATGCATTTCTGTAGTTTTCTGCAAATCTTTGTCTGTTTTGGTTTTATGGCCCACAACTGCACTGTTTGGTTCAGACTCACCACACTCATCATTAACCGTCTTTTCAGGATGCAGCAGACAGCTCTTTTGAGTGAAAAAGCTCTGATTAACCTAAGGTGCACTACCTTCACAGCCACAAGCGCAGATAAATAGGCAGTGAGCATTTTTAAATGTTAGAGAAAGATATTTTTTTGAACAAGTGGAAGAGATCCACATTCATCATGACTGCAATTGCAGGATGTGGGACATAGCAACTGTTTGATGGCACATTAGTCATTTTAACTTTTGAAGGTGATAATGTCAGCTTGTTGACGTATTATCATCACAGTCTCTTCTCCACTCCAGCTGCTGGTGTGATTATTTCAAGTTTTGCTTGTGCTACACGGACAACATTAGCATTAACAGTTGTTTACTTACCATACCAGAAGAGTCTGCTACATTTAAAGTGTAGGTTCAGCATCAAAGCATCAAAATTTCCAGTGGTAGAAATCAAACGTCTTATTTTTCTACTATAATTTCTCCTCTGCTTAGGTGCTAATCTTTTACTGCAAATGCAACAATTACTGAAGGTCAAAAATGGTAGTCAAGTAGCTGCTGATGCAAATGTTGGAAATATACAAAAAGCTACTTTGAGACAAGTGAAATTAGTACAGCAGGGCTGTGTCTATAATTGTAGGGGGAGACTGGGGACAGTTGCAACACTTTTTACACTTTTCTCAGTTACTCAGAGACTATTTGGACTAGGCTTACCAAACTTTTATAGATTAAACATACATTTGTCAGCTACTAATTAGTCATACCATTTAAAGATGCCGTAGATGACCATTTAGTAGCCCGGGCGTTTAATATGCTAAATCGACTTGGACCCCGGGCGTTTATAAGAACCAGGCGCGTATTTGCAACAGGCTACAATTTATTTTTGCAATGAGCAGCACCAGACCATCATGCAAAGAACAAGGATTTCCATAGGACCACTGGAACAAAACTACTTTTTTCCCCGACACATTGACATCAGACAATAAATACAAAGACAGTTTGTCTGTGTTACGGCGACACAGGGAGCTGATCAGAGCAGTGTTATGAACGATAGCGGGAGGAGGGGAGGGGGATGGTCGGTCGCGGTAATTTCAACACTGTACAAGCGCATTTATCTATTTGTCTTTGTCGTCCAGCGCAACCTGTCCCGCTAGCGCACCTGTGTTTGTGTGTCTGTGTGTGTCCGCCTGCATGCGAGAGAGAGAGCGAGAGGAGGGGCTGACTGACAGAGGTAGGAGTCGCTGTTGAAAAAAAACTTTTGTTTTCTGTGCCAGACTATGGTAAACACTTAATCGCCCGGGCGTTTAATTGAACCGGCGTTTATTATGCCAAATGAGGTCGGACCCCGGCGGTTATTAGAGCACAGGCGCGTATTTGCACGCGGGCGATTATTTGGTCATCTACGGTGGTTACATATGACACATCAATCACAATATTCATTTGAATGGAAGAATCCAGACGTTGCAACTGACCCCAAACGTGGGGACAGTTGCAACACGGATCAGGGACGGTTGCAACATAATAAACATACATTAAATTTCACTAATTAACTTTTGATTTTTGTCTCAATAAGCAAAGTATTCCTAAAATATGCATTGTCTTACAATAATACTATAGTATTATTTAGTTATTTAGTAATATTTATCAGAGAACAGTTGGAATTTTGTTTTGCGTGGAACATAGGCCTTGAGTCAATGTGCAGAGGTTAACAGTGGTAATAAAACTCAATAGCTCAGTGTGAGACAAGAAGAATGGAACTATTTGCAATACAAGAAACTTTTATAAATATGTACTCTACTTTTGGATGATTTATTCACTGTATGACATCAAATAAATTTACTTTTCTCTAATTTTCAAAGGAAAATATATGTGGCTACGTCTGTCCCATAGAATAAGATACAACTACAAATTGCATATTTCATTATAGGAAGTTATCTGGAGAATTATTTTGAAATCATGGTCTCTCCTGGTTTAATATAATTGGCTGTTCTGTTCATCATGAGGGAAAAAAATAGATACATTGTGCCTATTTTAAGCTAAAAATGTTTAATTTTATACATTTGCATTTGCATATTCAAATGGCAGTTGATGCAACCGTCCCCACCCTGTCAGTCATGACAAAACATCATGTACTAGCTAGACACAATGACACTGACACATGCTAACCATGTCATTTGATAGTCAACAAAACAGTGATTCAAACTAGGTAGGTTTGGATTAATTCATACAAAAGGTCAGGACAGTTTGACAAAAATACAGCTCATGAAAAAAGCTACTTTCATACCCTTAAAACAACTTTGTCTCAGTACAAGCATGGAGCAGATGCTGAATATGTCTTTTCTATTATTGGTGGATAGAGGGTCTAACTGTGAATGTGCAGTGTGAGTGTCATCACTGTAGCATGTTTCTGATTGGAGAAATAAGGCTTGTTGCAACCGTCCCTTGTTGCAACTGTCCCCAGTCTCCCCTACTAATGCAGCTTGTTGCCAAGAAGACAATATAGTGTGTAAATAGAAAACTTAGCAACTCTGTGTCGTGTCGTGTCGTGTCTGTTCTTCCACTCACATTTATCTGGGTGGCTCGCATCAGATCCAGAATGGGAAGGATACTTTCGTACATGTTACGTATTGCCTGGATTTCCACCTCTTGAAGCTTTTGCTGTTGCAGGCTGAGCAATGTTCCTTTTCTTTCTGTGTCTATTTTAACAGAACAAAGATATGAGTCACTGGCTTTCTACTAGGATGCACATGATTAAAGGCCCCCCCCCATGAAAATCGTGTTTTTCGTGCTTTTCACATGTTCCTGTGGCATTTTTCTTGTGTTAGAGCACTTATCAGCAGAAAAGGAAGTGCAAAATTGCATTTCTGAGTTTTTCTGCCTTCAAATTGCTGTGAACCAATGGCAGACGCAAACTGGCAGTTTCAGGGAGACTGGAGCTGACGTGTCACAGCTCCAGGGGAGGGCACTAGTGCTACAAGCTCCCGCCCCGCTCTGCATCTGGCTCAGATGTGAAAGGTAGCTGTCAAGGTATAACAGGTATAGCTCACCTGGTAGAGCAGCTTTCACCGTGAGCAAGGGCTATGTTCCAGTCTGGGATCGAATCCCAGTGTGGAGTTTTACGCTAAACGTACTGAATCTGTAATTGTACAATGTCCAGCTGTCAGCGAGCGGGGGGTGGGGTGCGAGGAGGTGGCTGGGCGGGTGCAGAGCAGCGCAGTCTCCGCCCCCCCCTCCAGAGGTGCATTGCTAATGAGCTGGATTTAAAATGACCAAAAAGGGTCGTGGGAGGGGGACTTTAACAATTTTTTGTTAACCGATAACAAGCTTACGTCATCAACTCATGGGGGCGTGTCGACACGTGCAAACTTCCACATGCCTTTAGTCATATTTTGCTGCAAAAAGTTACACAGGAGGACTGACAGTATGTACCAGTTATGCAGCACAAAAACAAAAGGACGGTGCTGTGCTCTCCAGCTGGTTCACCTGTAGCCCCCCTCAGCTCCACAGACGAGTTGTCAGAGTGGCTCTGCTGTTCCTCTCTCCAGCTTGGTGTTTGGCTGCACTTTGTATAAAAATAGTTCAACATTGGACAATCTAGCTGCCATCTGAGAGCGATCAGCTGAGTCAGAGCACAGTGGTTGTGGTGCTGCTCAGCTGTTGCAGCGCATACGTGTGTTTTATAACGGCAAAAAACAAAAAAAACATCATCATTGATCGCCCCCGCGAGCGTTTTAATCTTATTGGTTAACGGTTAATAATCGGTTAACGAGCATCGGTTATCGGTCAGAAATTTTTTTTTAAATGTGCATCCCTACTTTCTAACATTTCTCTGGCCAAAGCGACTTGAACTCCTGGACAGTATGCAGTTAACTTCCACTTCTACAGAGATTACCTTTGTTTTTACAACATGGAAACATCAATGACATTTCCTTTCATGGTAGTCATTCAAGAGCTGTAAGCAGAATGATTTATTTCTGGGCATTTTGAAATTTGAAAATAAATTTGATAAGTCTATTTCATTTTCTGTTTAATCTACTATACATTCAGCTGAAGGCTTGGTCACTGCCCTCTAATTCAGTGAAATATGACTATGTTCTTTTTTGACAGAAAAATATTTGAAGATCATTGAGATTCCATCAGCAGCTCAGATAAACATGGCCAGGAGCATACTGAACACAGACATTCCTGTCATTGTGAACCCCTGTGCACAACAGCCATTATAATAGAGCAATGACTAATACTATTGACTGGATAGAAACCATCATGCCACTAGGCATTAAAACCCCCTCTATAAACACACGCACACACACACACACACACACACACACACACACACATATATACATCATAGAAGCCTGTTAAATAGAAAAGCATGGATCTTTCGTCTACTTCAGGGGTTCTCAACTAGTCTCACTCTGGGCTCCACATTTTCCCATGGTCATTAAGTCGCGACCCACTTTTATAGAATTCAAACCAAGAATTTTTTTTTAAAGCCTTTAAAAACTTATTTTGCTTTTTATTGAGCAAAGTGCATTTCAGAGCACATGAATGAAACTGAGGAGTTACCATGACAACTGCATGTACGGAAGTGAATAAAAAAATATCAAACTGCACAAAATGGAGACCAACAAAACAATATATGTGACCCGATCCATCAAAATGAGTCACAGTGACCCAAATTTCAAAGTTGAGATTTTGGTATCAATGGAAAGATTAGAAAATAAGCTTTAAAATGATACCCTAGTCAGAGTCATACATTTGATGGTTTTCGAGATGTGGCCATTTGAATTACGATCTCCTACTCTCTTATTCTGTTCTAAAACCTGAGAAAATAGCAGTTAAAGTTTTTGCCAGTGACTCTGGCATCTGTTCCTGTACCACGTGATTACACACAACCTATACGGCCCCTTGTTGTCATAGAGGCAGCATTCAATGACCCTCGGAAAGCAGAGAATCTCACGATTCAGATGAAGTTTACAGCTCGTTTCTATCATAAACGGTTCAGAAGTTGTCATGTTTTGTTGACATTTTGTAAAACATGTGCAAGCGTGTACGTTTGGTTTAGCATCGATGCTACGCTCTGTTAGCGTCGATGCTACTCGGTTTAGCATCTGTTTCTGTACCATAGACTGTAAAAAGAATGGACGTAGCATCCGTGACGTCACCCATTGGTTTTGGGGAGTCGTTTTTGTGACTCAAATATGGCGGCCTGAACAGCGCCATGTCGGATTGGCCGGCCGAGAACCCGCCCACTGGCCTCGAAGCAGCTGTCCACGGAGCTGCTCGGACCTGTCACTCAACGTTTCCGCGCCCTAATTGGCCAGAGTTTTAACCTAATAACAGTAAAACTGTAGAGTTAAAAAAAAAATCACCCCCCTCAGAGTGTGTGCGGGGGTAGAAACTATCGATTGAGACGAAAAAACGTTCTGACACCAGGCTTTTAACATGTTTACTGAGGATGTAAAGTCGGCGATTTTAACATGGGGGTCTATGGGGAATGCTCCCTTCTGACACCAGCCCCCAGAGGAATCCGAGGGGATTGCAGTTTTTTGAACGCGGAAGTGAGCTTCACTTCTCAGACCGACAACTGCCCCCTTGTTCTGTACCCGTCCCTGCTCGCCATAGAGGCAACATTCAATGACCGTCGGAAAGCGGAGAATCCCGCGATTCAGATGTAGTTTACAGCTCGTCTCTATCATGAACGGTTCAGAAGATATTTCATGTTTTGCACCGAAGCAACACTCATTTTTAGAGGGTTTAAGTTGCAGGTCAACTTTAATCATCATTTACGTGCCTTTTCTCAATTATCTGGACTGTGAAACTTTGGGAGATTGTTTTTGAATGTCATTGCTTTGAAATTAGGGTAAAAAAATGTTTTTGATTTTCTATGGGTTTTCCATGTTATCAGCTGATTATCTAAAAATAGAACGTTGCGACTTCCGACTCATTTTGATGGAACGGGTCACATATTTGACTTCTAATGCATCTCTGCATTCAGAGCATGTTCACAAAAGTGAATAAATATCAAATTGCACAAAATAAAGACCCACAAAACAAGGTATTTTCACTGCATTCAGGCCACATTAATAAGAAACTGATATTTTTGCATTCAGAGCAAATGGAGCAAATAATAAGAAAGTGAGGAGGACCATTACAACTGCATGTGTTCACGTGACGCGTGCCTTTCAAAATAAGTAATTTTTCTAAATAAAAGACATGTCCAACATCAGATGTGCATTAATTATTTACTTTTTTGACCAGCTGTCTGCGACCCATCCAGAATGGGTCCGCGACCCACTTTTGGGTCCCGACCCACCAGTTGAGAACCACTGGTCTACTTAATATTATTTATGCGTGATTCATGCGTGATGCCTGAATGGGAAAACACAATTTTCTTAACAAATCCTGCCTACCCCAGTTTTAAAACATCAGGAACAACAGCAGTTCATATTTAAAGCAGAAGTAAGCGGTCCGGTGGTTTTGGCTAACTTCCTGTCAGCCGATGGAGTTAGCAGTCCCCGCCCTCGTCCCTACGTCACCACATTCACGCGCATCCCTTGGCTGCACACACAGAGAGGACCGCCCCTTTATGCCGTTCTCTCTCCTCATTGGATAAAGGTTGTAGGATACAAGGAAAGTTTTCTCCTCGGCTCAGAGCAGAGCAGAGTGACTGACAGACCCGTGTTTCAGACCAAACACTCTATAGAAGTGATTGCTGTCAGAAGATATAACTATTTAAGACTTCTATTAACACAAACATTCCGCTATCTTCTGCTTTAATGTCGACTGAAGATAATACCTTTTCATGTAAAACCATACATTTAATTCCTGCAATATGTATTCACTAAATGGGAAAATACAATAAGCCCAACTTAACAGCAATTACTGCTTCACTTAACTAGCTGTGTTCACAAACCTGGAAGAGTGGGCCAGATGCTTGAGTACATCTTCTTGAGGAGGAGGCCATCTTCTCTCTTCTTAAAACCCAGGGAGATGAGGTAACGCTGGGGTACAGCATCAGCAGTCAGCCAGTCAGTGGTCTCAGGGAGGATATGGCCACCTTTGGGGTCTGGGCAAAAGGAACATCACAACATAGATTGGTAAGGATGATTCAGTATAAACCGCCAACACTAACCTGAACACTAACCCTACTCTATCTGAAGGTGATACAGACAAAAATAAATATGTTTTTATCTATTTTAGCAGACATTTTCTGTCAAAAATAAGAATCTTTTTCAGAATTTAATCCATAATGACAAGAAATCAAAATTCCAGTAACATGCAAACTCCACATAAAGCAGCATTTGCAGCAATGCGGCCGGTGTGAAAATATATGCATGATTCTCCACAGGAGCCCAGCCAAGTTCGCTGCCACACGCCACACCACACGTCACCACACGCATTCAGTGTGTTCCTGGCAGCTATCACTGATGAGGTCAAGATCTTGCTGAGATGATGATATCCTAGCCAGGGAGGAGCCATCAACAGATGTACAGTATGAGTGGTCATTGATTAGTTGGTAAGTACGTCTAATGTTAAATTGTGCATGAAAATACTCTGCTTATTGACCCCCTCTTCTTTATCTTTTTCACAGTCTGAGTGCTGACATGGACACTAGGAGCTCAATTATTAAACTTGTTACAAAGTGATTTTCTGTTGATTTACAAATTGACCAATTCTTTAAAGCAGATATCATCGGCACGGCCGTTTCGGCTAATGCTGTGTTCAAGGCAGGCTTTTGAAACCGTAAGTTAAAGCTTCAAGTCACAACTACGACTTGGTAGCGTTCCAGGTAACCCGTAGCTCGTGTTTTTACCGTCCTGTTGTCTGTGAAAGTTCCCTATAACGGCCACTCGTAACTTCCGACCCGTGAACTCGTACCAGATCGAACTGGTATGACTTCACAGGAAGGAAAAAAACAAAGTACGAGTTTCCTTGAACGCACCATGAGTTAGCAGCCCCCGCCCTTGTCAGGCATCAATTGGTCCTCGTGCT
Source organism: Trachurus japonicus (assembly GCF_045865225.1). Taxonomy (NCBI): domain Eukaryota; kingdom Metazoa; phylum Chordata; class Actinopteri; order Carangiformes; family Carangidae; genus Trachurus; species Trachurus japonicus. The sequence goes on from NC_140910.1 coordinate 9,069,594, forward strand.
ACGTCACCACATTCACGCACATCCCTTGGCTGCACACACAGCCCTTCATGCCGTTCTCTCCCCTCATTGGATAACACTTGTATCCCACAAGGAAAATTTTCTCCTCGGGTTACAGCAGAGCAGAGTGACGGAGAGACTCGTGTTTAGGCTGAAATACTTCATGTAAGTGATTGCTGACGGAAAAGAGGACTATTTAGGACTTATATTAACAAAAACATTCCACTGATATCTGCTTTAAGGACTAAAATACTTCTAAAAAGTTATACTGCAGTATATGTCTGTCATAGCTGTCTACAGTATGATCCCAGACAACCCAAATCTTAATTTTAGTTGTAAGAGGTAACAGAGCAACTAAACAGTTTAGATGTAACCATGGTTTTAACTGGTTTTATTTGGGAAGAATTGGTAAGTTGCAGTAAGTTGGTAAGTGTTATATAAATACACATACCTATTGCTCAACCCTATTTTGACATTATTCCTTCCTTCTCCCTCACTACCCATACTCCTGAGTACATCAGTTAGTGTCATGATAGTAGTCTAGTGATAGTGGAAGTGATAACCAGAAAGAAATTGTTTGAGATTTTAGATTCTGGTCAGGGGCTGAGAGATGGAGTACCCTCTAGAGGAACTGGATAACAGGATATATCCGATCTGTGATAAATGGCACCTCAGGAGAAAGTTAATGTTAAGGTCTAGGGGACAGTGCAAAGGAGTAAAGTGGAGGAAGAAGGAGAGGAAGAGGAGTGGAGAGAAAATATAATCTTGGCCTATTACAGAAAAAGGTGAAGAGGAGAAAAAGTAGAGATGGATTGGAGATGTACTGGGAAGGACAAAAAGGAGGAGGAGAGGGAAGAAGTCTAGGGTTTATACTGGGGGATTTATGATCTCTGGATGTGAGGTGGACACTTCATCTACTATAATTTCATTACAATTCTCAGTGGAGAGTTTGAGATTCTCGAGGTAGAGATGCCATTTCTGACGACTCTGCTGATGCATTCAAGTGTTTCAGTGGGGAGTTCTGAGAATCTCATCAGCACTGGTTTCTTATATCAGTCAAGGTGTCCTAAAATAAGAAAATAATGGAGTATGTAGAGGCACAGGACATCGAGACCCCAGGCAGAGTGCCATATTCTCCACCTGCTGTGCTCTATTGTAGCAGTAGTCAGAAAGATGTCCTATCCTCTGATCTTCCCGCTCTGCCAGTGGTGAATTACTTTTGGTCACTTGTATTCTAGCATTGTCATCATGTATTCCTCTATCCTACCAAGGCTGTCTTTCCTCTATAGCCCCTGTTCTCTTCTACCGCCTTGTTTCTTCTCTCTTGTATCCACCCCCCACTGCGACTGCATCTGTCAATCCTCACATTTCCTCTGGTCAACTAGAACTTCTCTTTCTTTACTTTTAAGTAGAATTTACAAGAGAACTTTGCTATTTGTGAAGATGTATTTTTACCAGCTGTGACAACAGAGCTGGTTTTGTTTTCACCTTGTGACTCTGTGTCATCAATGCAAAATGTGATCCTGGAGACACCAACAGTAGCACAAACCACCACAGAGGTGGTTTGAGTAATTTATCTGTCTGTGAACATAATTTATCACCACCACAACCCAGTCAGAGAGCTTTACAGATATCAAAAGATCCGAGATCAAAATGAAAGCAGAGTTTGAAGATAGATCATGCAGTCTATGACCTATAAGTGCTACTACTATACTGTAACTTTTTGCTGTGAAATCTGAACGAAAGCAGGTGTAAGTCTGCACGTGTCGACACACCCCATGAGTTGATGACATAAGGAGCTAATAAAAAAAAAAAAATTAACTGATAGTATTAATCAGTCAAAGTTCTTGTTATCGGTTAAACGGTTAATCGTGTGCATCCCTAGTAATGACCGTCATGGAAAAACAAGACCTATGGTTTTGGAATCATTCATTTTGAATGAACAATACTGTTTTAGCACTTTACTGATAACAACTGTTATCCTAAAACAAGACGAGATGAAATGAGACACCATTATGCTTTCCCATAGAGAAAGCAGCAGCACAAAGAAATGTACATACATCAAGGAAACACATTACAATTATGTGAGTATGTGAGTTAGCCAGCTGGTAACTAGTCTAGACGTGAGAAAACAAAAACAACTCTGAGCATTTTTCAGACCTTAAAAGAAAAAAGAAAACTAACTATCCAAAATGATCAAAAATCTGCCATGTGCAGCATGTTCATTGAGTCTGCTAGTTTTAGTGCTGCAAAACAGTACGACATCCTACTAGCAGCAAGCTACATGTCACTGTTGTTACAGTAGCAACATCTTAACCACTGTTCAAGAAATTGTGTACTTTATTACAGCCTCCAAACTTCAAAGAAATGCCTCCAGTTCTTGATAGCCACTGGTCTTAACATGTGCAGTCTACTGTTAGTGAAAACAGTGTTGAAGTCACTCCATCACTGCCTCCCATAGCCAAAACACAAATCCAAGGGTCTAACCAATGACAAACCCAAGAGTAATGGAAACAAAAGATTTTGAAATATTTTGCTTACGTATGGTTTTCAGGTTTTATGTCCATCCATCCAATATCTGACGTATTTGTGTCTAACAAAGCAACAGACCAACACTACCATCTCTAAACATGGCCCCAAAATTGAATTTTTTTTTTTAGAATTGGACATAAAACACACCTGTGTATATAAATCCAGTGAAGGCAGGGTGCTTCTCCATGCTGGCCTTTTTTGCTTGACTGATGTTACTGGCTGTAGGATTTCCATGGTATGGTGTATAAGTCACAGAGATGTTCTCCATTACTTCAGCCTTGTACAGCATTGCCTAAAGCAGGAGAGAGAGGAAAGTAAAGTTTCAGTTTGCTCGTGTAACCCTCTACAGCTGAATCGGACTTTTGGTGCAATTCATCTGGGCAGACACAAATGCAATAATTACTCTCAAGTGCAGACCAAAACGACCACAGTGAGACTCTTTAGATGAGATTTTGTCAGTCCAGTCACAAATTTGGGATGATTTGTGGAATCATTATCCAACCTCAATCTGATCCATCTTCAAAGCATACTCCGAGCTGAAATCAAGTTTCAGGTAAATGGATTTTCGGGTCAGGTAGACTTTGTATACTTGGAACAAGGACAACTTCAAACAATTGCAGATTAACCGTTAACTGCCGCCACACTTATGTAAGTTAACTACAAGCAGGATTGGGTTTTAGTGCACCAGTCATGTGCATCGCCTGGCATCCACCTCAGCCACCTCCTGGTGACTTAGTTGTTTGCCCATACCACGTAAGTGGGAGGACAACTTTGCAACGGATGCATGTAATTTCTCAGCGACAGTGTTGCCCTAAAAGTTGACTGGCTGTTAAAGCTGTACAGAAAATAAAATTGAATTTGAGCCCACTGTGGGTCTTAACATTAGTGTAATAACTCATCTATCAGACGATGTAGGCCAAACTTTGTGGAAAATTCTATTTTTGATTAAATCCGGGGATGAAAGTATGGTATTTTTTTCCCGCATTGGGTAATGCAGGCGCACGGATTATACGTCAGCCTGCTCACGATTCATCAGCCACTGATATTGGATCCGTCATCCGTCAACCGAACGTCTAAGACAACACACACACACACCGAGCTCGGTCTCGCCCCAAGCTTTGAATATCCCGCCCGCTCGATAACGACCAATCAAATTCGTTTTCCTTACTTGGGTCAACTCGTGCGGCAACTCGTGACAACTCGGCACGACAAACAGGACAAACGGCCATTTCTGTACACCTTTAAGAATGTAGGATGACTAAAATATATTGTCAAGTATAGAAAGTTTCCCACAATGTGCCCAGAGTCTGCAAAGTTGTTGTTTTTTTTCCCAGCTAAACAAATCAGCAGCTGCCTTCACTAATTAGAAGCCCCTCAATCTGGGAGATGGAACTAAGCAATGAAATCAGCTGCTGTAGCATTTGATTAGAAATAGAATTTGCAGAGAGTTGGGTCATAGTGGCACATACATGGAAACCACTAGGGACTAAGACAGGTCAAGAATGGATTAGTATATTCGTAGGACAGATATGCAATTGTATGGATGTTTTTGATTGGTGATCTGAGACAAATACTGCTTACTGTGCGTTCACACCAAAAGCTTCCAAAGTGTCAAAAACGCTCGAGGGTGGGCGTCAGACAAGACAGCTTCCAAAACGGCAAATATTTTCAGCCGCTTTGGCCGCTTGTCACGTGACTGACGTCAAAGTTCGATCGCGCTGCTCATTGGGGAGCCGAAATACAAAAAAAAGAAAAAAAAGGCAGCCGACGGACATCTCTATTCTGACAGGCTGCCGCCGGTTGCCGCTTAACCGCGTCATAGCTCATTACCCTAAAGTTAAACCTGGCTCAACTTCTCGTCTGGTGACGCTTTGGACACTTTGGACGCTTTGGAAGCGCGGTGACGCCTGTTGACGCTTTGGACGCTCGGTGTCGCCAGGCTCTCATTGAAAATGAATTGACTTCCGGCGTTTTTGATGCTTTGGAAGCTTTTGGTGTGAACGTACAGTTAGAGCCTCTAGAAGGTCTGAAGTAGTATAGGTGTAGTTTGTGCATACAGTAAGTTGGTTGAACAGAAGGAGAAAGAGATACATCATCTTATTGTTGTACTCTTTAATAACTCTTACTGACCAGGAGTGATCTGAATAAACAACCCGTGTTGCCAGATGTGTAGCAGATGGTCCAAACTAGAGCAAATTTCCTTTGCATTTGAGAAAGTTTTTTTCAACAGAAGAGTCGACACTCTCAGCATGTGGTAATCACACAAGTAATCATGCAATATAAAACTGTCATGGCAGTAGCGACCTTGGAAAAGGGAAAATAATACGTTTTCAAACAGTAGTTCCTGATGCAGCACCAATAACAATCAGACTTATGGTTTTAATGATGATATTATTCATCCCTTCCTCTGGAGACAAGCCTGTGTGTGTTTGTTGCTCCCACCATCTCTTTCTCTTCACCTCTCTTGGGAGATGAGTGGGAAAAAATCAGTTTAGTTTAATGTTGAAAAAAAATGCCTCGATGAAAGATGATGAAAAGGGAAAGGAGAAGCATAAAGAGAGTGGCTTCCTAGTGAAAGAGGGTTCATGCAACAGACAGAACCATATCTGGTTGTTTCTTCTGAAAGTGAAATGAGGGAGAAGCCAGAAACTGGCACATTTGTGGTAATGGTGGTGATCATAGTGGGACAGATGAAAAGACTTCTTGGACATGTTTTTTTTTTTTTTTAACTAGGGAGTCCTTACACAGAATGTTTACATTGCGCCCACACATTCACACTGCAACTTGAAATTGAAAGTCTCTTGGAAACAAGCGGGGCCAAAAGAGGAGCAGAAACCACAAGTCTCTTGATGTGCTGTGTACTAAAACCTCTTCTTGCACTTATCTCACATCAAGCAAATGCAAATGGCCAAGCTTGGATGGAGAAAACATACACATCCGCCGCACACAAAGGGACCTGTCCTTAAAACATTCATGAAGACAAAGAGATGACATTGTTCCAGGTGGAAGCACAGAGGGAAGCCTTCATGTTGTCCTCGAAGCTAAAGCCGACACTACCCTGTCCTTAGGAATGGAGAGGAAGAAAGGGAAAAGGCTAAAAGACAAGGGAGAACAAAACCAAGAGGATGAAAAGAGTCACTAAGGATTTCCTTCTTCTCTACCTTGCCCTTTTTTCAGTGCAGGTAAACCTCTGACTTGCTGCCAAAAATGCAAAAATGGGAGCTTTAGTAGTGAACTATGAAACACACCCTGAAGCTAAGTCAGTTTGACTGAGGCCATGAAACAGTAGCCCGTGAGTTGATACTAAAAGCTGTTGGAGCAAACTTTAGCGCAAGCAAAGACGGTTTATAAACCAAGACCTTCCATGACCAGTCAGCTTCCTGTATGCATGTCACGTGGGCTTCTGCACGGCCACGCCCCTTTAAGCCTGCCACACACATAAAGATAATCGGGCTGATTTTGCCCCGATTTTCCCCCTTCCGACCACGGACAGACACCGCCCGATTATCTTAAGGTCTTAAGATTATCTTATAAGATTCTCTTGTAGTGTGTGGTGTGTTAAGAGTCAAAATTCCCCTGACAATCGGCTCGGAAAACGTTCAGCGCCGATAATCGTAAGTATTAAACATGTTCAATATTTACGATTATCGGGGCCGACAACCGTGGCCGTTTCAATCAAAAGTCATCTTGTGTGTGGAGAGCCGGTGTTGTGCGGAGAAGCGCCTGCTTGCCGAGCTCTGCTTGCCGAGCTCTGCATGCTGCTGCTCGCGGCAACAAGCCACTTCTCCGCACAACACCAGCAACCCCACAGAGAGCCACAGTGCAGCCCTGGCATTACATGAGGTTCACACACACATTCACACATACATGGGAGGTTTCCTGATAGCCGATAGCAAAGACGGTAGCGCTCATAGCCGGCAACAGCCGGCAATACAGCAGCCATGTTTAAACAATCATGTGACCGCCGCTCACAGCCCGGCATGTGACAGCACGGGTCCCTATCGGTCCCTATTGGACAGCCGCTTGACTGCTCGGCGTCCGGAGCCACAGACACACAGACACACACAGGTGGGATCGTTGTAAAGGCTGAAGTGTCCCGCTTTCATTAAAAAAAAAAAAAAAAACGTCGCTCTCATTGTCCATTCCGGACATAGACCCGAAAGAGTAGCTACAACAATACGGATCTCTTTCTGAGTTTTCTGACCGGAGGGTCAAGATTCTGAAAAATCTTAATGTGTGTGGTGTGCTGTGTTTGGAATATCACAGGACACCACACACAATACGATCAAAACTGTTCAATCACAGATTTTTTATCTTCATGTGTGGGGTCTCTCACAGATAAAAAATCGGTTGAGATTTATAAAATCTTTATGTGTGTGGCAGGCTTTAGGGAGACCAGAGGCAGCCTGGAGTGTATTGACTCCAATGGGACAATTTAACGTGAACACCGATTATGGTCTTTCTCCCCACAGTCACTGAAGTAAATGCTGGACTCATTTTTCACAAGCCACATCTCTTCTGAACATCTTGACACGAAAATGGCAATTTTCAGACAGACACATCAGGAGAAAATCCACTTCGTTCAAGACCTGTCCCTGTCTCTACGACACACTCTTGCCAGATTTGGCACAGATCTCCTAGGCAACGTCAAACAAACAGCCGCGAACTCCCGTGAAAATAATTTAAATAATTTTCGTCATGCTAAATATGACTGTTAGTAGTGTAAATATTACAAATACAAATAGTATAAATCCACACACATGTTCACAGACGAGGTGGGGTGACAGTTGGCCACGCCCATTTAGAGAGACAGGAAGTGTAAACCATTTCTATCATTGGAGCCAGCCTCTCATGGAGTATCTTTCCATATATTGAATATCTTTGGCGCAAGTAACTGATTCCTGTATTTTACTTTCAGAAATTCAGCCACTTTAAGTCACAACAGTCATTCAGAAACACAGGCATAATACACTAGGGGTGTGCATTGGCACTGCCCTCACGATTCGATTCGATTACGATTCAGCAGGTAACGATTCGATTCGATTCTACGATGCATTGCGATGCATCAAAATTCTACTGTAGGCAACACGGCAAATTTTTCATCAGTCATGAGATATTGAACAACAGATTTTATCGGCTGCTATGTGTGTATTATCACTCTCCTGTATCTTTGACATAAATGTCATTAAATAAAATAAAATTGAATGGTACAGGGTATTGGATATGGCATTTTCAAACCTGAAAAAGAAAACATAAATCACTTCTAGGGCTGCCCCCAAAAATTAGCCGACCAAAATTTCATTGGTCGATTAGTCGCAGGAAAAAACAAACAAACCTTTGGAGCTGTGTCTTGTCAATATTAACTCAAAATCAATATGACTGAACTATATGAAAGACTAGGGGCTTTTATTTTGAAGGGCCAGATACAGGAAGTCGTGACACTTTTTGTTGTTGTTGTTTTTACACGGCACGGCAGGTCTCTCTCTCTGCATCAGAGACCCCCGTACACAGCCTGAGCTCAGTCACTCCCCCTCCTCTACTGTGTTTATTGGTGATAACGGGCAGTGGGCATACTGCCTGTAGTAGCCTAACGGTAAAACCCGACCGGCTTGTTGAGTCTCGGACCCAACACGGCCGGACTCATGAGCGTTAATTAATTCATTCTCAACCCGACCGCGGGTGAAAAATAAAAAAAGGAAAAAGAAAGCCAGCGGCAACACTGCTACTGCTGGTGCTGCCGCTTAGCAGCTACAGGCTGCGCATGTCACGCGCATGTCGTTGCTACGGAAATGCCCCCGGAGGTAATTGAAACTTCACAACTTTATTTGAGGCCAGAAAATAAACAGTGACATAATCGATTATGGCACGTTGCCGCATCGATGCTGAATCGTGCATGTCCCGCATTGCAATGCATCGCCGAATCGATTATTGTTGACACCCGTACTGCTGGAAATGACACATTAACAGAAACTTTGGTTATGTATCCATTTACCTCATTTGGAGATCAAACCAAAAAGCACTCCGATTACAAACTTGAAACAGCACTTGACTCTGCTCATAGTTTGTTTTACATCCTGCTTCTTTACCGTTTTGTTTCAGTGTCATCAACCTAATTTTCAGCAGCAGAAGGCAGCTGCTTTCTGCGGGGAAACAAAAGCAAGAAAAGAACCCACTGGATACTACCTGTCAACACCAAACAGCAAGCAGACAAAGGTAATGATCATAGTAGCTGGTGAGTCATCCAAAAGTGCACTCACAATAAGCTTCTAAGTAAGGTGTAGGGAAAGATTGAACTAAATACTTTGTTAAAGATAGAGGGAATTCATAATCAGGGTTATGACAATCAACATGTTATCTGAATCTGATATAATTATCTGTTTGAACTGATGAAGTGAAGAGGTTTCCAGTGAGGGCTCCAGACTAACTTTTTTGTGAGCAGTTTTAGGCAAATGACTGTGAAAATGTATTTAAAATCCTTTAGGAACAGCCTCTAGCAGGACAGCGGAGTAGCAGGGCAGCCGTGGAGTGTCAGACAGACGTGGAGCACCAGGACTGCTGAGGTTAATGACACTGAGCTGCTCCACCTGACCTGTCTCCGGTGCGGAGAAACTTCTCACTGTGTTCCTTTTCTTTTTCTCTCCATCTTGGTCTTCTGTCAAATTGTTCTCCTAGTCTCTGTCGGTGCATACGCGTAGTCGGTTGCAGTAAATCGCTCTGTCTTTCCGAGGCAATGCTGGGCGAGTTGACCACTAAATAATAATATCAAAATATCTACAAAGATAAAACAATATATTTATCGAAAATGGATACATAAACAAGTGTGGGTAATGTAGATTCATCCACATTAATATGAGACTCTTTTATAACCAAAGGCAACCTTCACTGGGTATTAGGGCTGTCACTTTTTATTCGATATTCAAATCATTCAAACGTGGGTTGAAAAGTTCATATTCAAGCGGTAATGACCTGCTCGAAATGTAGGCTGCAGTGCCTGCATAGTGCCAGGGATACACCAGACGCAGAAGCGGCGCAAATAGCTGCAAAGTGCCAAGAAGCGGGGCCAGTTTCCTTTCGGTGCCCATATTTACCGCTGGTGTCGCGGCGCGGTGCGCACCCGCTCGCGCCCTGCAGCGATCGTTTCAGCGTTTGGTCTATTTTGTGTGCGAGCAATCGCGTCAAGCTGGGCAGGAAGTCAAAGATGAAACAATGAGAGAATCTGGTCAATTTTCAAAATTAAAACTATTTTCTAAATAAAACACTGCAATTGTGTGTGCCGCGGGGGGCTGGGGGTACATTTGGGGTATCTTTGACTAATGCTAAATAGTGTGTGTGTAGTTTGAATCCTGCATCGGGCAGCCCTTTCCTGCATGTCCTTCCCCCTCCCCATTTCCTGTCTGTCTCTCCACTGTGCTACCCAATAAAGGCATTCAAAGCCCCAAAAATATACTTAAAAAAAAACAATAGTGTGTAATTATTATTAAGTGTTACCATTAGTTTCATTATTTACAATTCTGCTGATATTTCAACTTATTTCCTTTGGGTCTTTATCAATAACATCTATTCACATTGAGTTTTTATGGACATTGCTTCACACTGCTTGAATCTGACTGCTTTCCTGGTTAAAACATGAAACAAAAATTCGGAAAACTTTCATTGATTAGGCTTAGAATGGTCCAGACTCTTACATTCGAAATGATATTGAGTTTTTTTTTTGTGTACATTTTGTAGGCAAGTACAAAATGTACCCCATACATCTGAGGAGATATTGAACCAAGAATCAATATTGATAACACTTAGTTATCTACCTAAGAAGTACCTGATCTTTAAACTGTTTTTCGACAGCAACTGAGGGGTCAGTGTTCAGAGACATGCTGGATGAGATATGGATTGTTCCCCTAACTGTCCTGTTTTTAAGTCAAGGCTCTGATAAAGACACCTACACCCACGCACCCACAGACACTTTCATCTTCCCCTTGTGGGTTCATTATAAACACTTTAGAAGACCTTATGTTGCAGCCAGAGGATGCTAAATAGCCCTGATTGATAGGGTAGTGAAGACCCCAGTTGGCAAGTCTTTTAACCAATAATCATTCACACACCAACTTGTCCACTGAGCACCCATCTGTCCTACTCACCTGCCAATAGAGTTTGAGCTGTCTGCTGATATGGCGCTCAGTGCCACCCAACAGACAATACAGCCAGTCAGCAGTCAGCACGCTCCTGATGACAGAGAGAAAGAGAAAACTGTGTGTCAGGGGAAAAGGTTATTTATATAAACAGCAATATTTTACATATTCTCTGTAATATTGCATACATTATATCTATAAAATAAGCGTATAATTGTGAAATAAGCAAGTAGCTTAGAACAAAAAGAAAATGTTATTTTGATGTGCATTATTCAGATTTAATCTAACCCTATCCTTTGTTGCTCAAGGACTCTGATATGTGACAATACCGACTGGTAAACTGCAGCACCACTAAGCTCTCAATCACATGTTGGTGATTTGTTGCTGACCTGTTAGTGGTTCTAACACAGCACACAACTCTCAAATGTATTTGATGTGCGGAGTTTTTTCGTCGACAACAAGTGTGTCATTCACACTGTCTGTTGTCCATGAAAGGGGTCAGATTTTAAAAAGCACGAGTTGTTCCATTGACATGTCGCTGCATCAGTTTGAAAACTCGAATTTTAGATCAGTAGAGATCATGCGGGAGACAAGCATCAAGTTTTCTAGAGAAGAATAAAGTGAAGAAACTCAGACAGGCACAAAAAATTTTTATCGGGGAAACCAATGCTACAGTCAATACCAAAACTGACTGAACGGATGGAAAGAGATAGACCCAGCTTCTCCCTGTCTTTGTGTTCCTTTGTTATGTCGAAGTAGATATTTGTTAGACTGGGTGGGGGCAGAGTCTAGCCTTGGCTTCCTGCCAGTCAAAACACTTCAATGTCTGTGCTGTCACTAGGTGTGTGTGTGTGTGTTAGAATTTAATGCAGTTGTGCGTGTGCCTGAATTTGCATGTGTGTTGTGAGTGCAGACGGAAGTGAGTGTGTAGATTAGCGGTGTATGGAAAGAATGTCTGCATACTTATGCATGTATATGTGTGCCACGAGCAGAGACATTGATCTCCTTTGACACAGTGAAACCTTAAAAGCAACATTCTGTCACTCTGTGTAAATGTAAAGCATGTCTCTACTGCTCGGAGCTTACACAGCCATAATTGCTGTTTCCAAGTATGTGTGTGTGTTGCTTACATATCTCCTATAGCCTACAACTCCCAACTATGTGCAGCGACATTCCCCACAATTTTGCCAGACATCAAAATGTGCTGCAGTGTACTAGTGTATTTTTAGTATCAGCAGGTACCACTTGTGGGGGAACTCCCACGTGCCCCAGTAAACACTAACAGGCCCAACAACATAGCTGTTTAAATGACAGAAGCATTGCAAGGTCAGCCATTGTTTGTCATGCTAAGAGCCTCTCCAGGCCCTGTTTACCAGCTGAGTGTGTCTCCCAGCGAACAAGGCCAACGATGTGTTGATTTAGAGGTGGGTGGGCTGATCAGTGTTGAGAATGGGGGTGGAACTTGACAAATAAACAAAATGAGAGATAGAGAGAGAGACAGAGAGAGAGAGACAGAGAGACAGAGAGAGAGAGAGAGAGAGAGAGAGAGAGAGATTATGGTCAGCACTGGCCCTGCATGCAATAACAAGCGGCTGCTGTCAGGGGCTATAGGACGAATCGCCTTGTTGTTTACAACTACTTCCGGGTAGAAAACCAGCATGAGAACAATAGTGGCGGACGCTATATACTATATCTAATTTTTCATGTCACTATATCGCCGTTTAGACTAATCTGACGTTTGTAAAGTCTATAAAACCAATGATTGGACAAACATTACTATTTCTGTGTGCATATTTTTGTAATTAGTCATGGTTATCATAGATTAGCCGGGCTAACGGTTAGCTACCTGTTTAACTTTAATAACTCAGTGACTCAATAAACGGTCCATGAAAAAATATTTTCTCCAGCGGATATCTGAGTTACAACATGACTGAGCTAACTGGAGTAGTTTCATGTCGTGTCCGACAACGGGAGGGTTTTAACAGCTGACGTCCTGGTGTTAGCTTTGCTACCGCCGTTAGCTTTGCTACCGCCGTTAGCTGTCCCTGTCAGCTGCAGCCACTGATGCTTTCTAGACACTGTGATTCCCCCAAACTGAATAAATACAACACATAGCAACACAAAACACACATACAGAAATAGTAATGTTTCTTCAAACATTTCAGATTTGTCTAAACGGTGATAGGGCGTGGAAAATATGATATATCTAAACTCTCGTTCGTTACTATTGATCTCATTCAAATTACGTGCTGGTTTTCTACCCGGAAGTAGAATGTAAACAACAAGGGGATTCGATCTATAGCCCCTCAGTACTGCAAGATTGTGTACTGTGTATGCTTGTATTTATTATTTGTGTATTTGCTCAGACTGACTGAAGTCACAAATCACCAGACGCTCTTAGGGCGCTTTCACACTGCTAGTTAGATGATTTGGTCCGCACCAGGCAGTAAAATCATGATCGGACCGTATGAGTTTTGCTTTTACCGCGCACTGTGTGATGCGACCGCACGCGAGAGAGACGGCAAGTGAGGGATGAGATGAGAGATGGTGAAACGCTGTTTTAAAAAAACAAAACAAAACATAAAAAATTGACTACACTCAGAATAGAAGGACCATTTCACCCAGTATACAAATACATGTTTCTGAAAAGGATTACCAACAATAACTTTAAAGGATGAATCCTACAGAGTTTGGTGAATGTCTTTGAAGTTGAAAATTTACCAAAATCCAAAATGTTATGTTTTGGATTGACCATAATTAAATTCAGTACAGAATATTAACCTAATTCCTCTGGTTGACCTACTCTTTCTTCTTATCGTTCCTCCAGCAAAAATTTCAGTTGTCTTGAAATGATTACATTATGCATCTTTAAAGGTGACTTGCTGCGTGCAGTGAACAATAAGCACCTTTGTAACAAAACATATTCAGGGTTCTGAATGCATTAATTGAGAATACAGTATGTCCGTTTGTTTTTTCAAAGGTTTGACGTTTTTATTTTTTTCCATGAATGAACAAAGTATTCCTCATGTTAATGTTTGTGAATCATAAAAAGCTAATACTTCCTATATGGATATTAGACTGTAAATTATCAAAAACATCAGTTATTCCACTAGTTGCTCACTGCTCTATTTGTTTCAAGAACTTTATATAAGAGTTAGTGTTACAAATAAAGGAGAAAAAAGTAGCGAGAGATCACCTCTGTAACATTGCCAAGAACTGGGTGGCAGTGGCTTAAAACCACAGTGGTTCTCACAACTGAGAAGGCAGCCAAGAGGCAATTAGTGAGGGACCATATTCAAACATTTTCATCCACAGTCAGCCATTACACTCACTGTGGTTCACCTGGCTCAGACTTTCGGCTCAATGAGTCACTTCTGCAACGAGCTTGTCACCACTGTGGTAGCTCTTAAAAAAAAGGAACAGCGGTGGTCTTTAATGACAGGATTTTTTCCCCCAAGGTATGATAATGAGCTATTTTTGCTGCAGTTCAAATGGAAGTTGTTTTGAGTTACTAATGCTACGTTCACATGGCAAACGGCAGACGGTAAACGGCAAATACTGCTGGACGGAACGGTAAAAACAAACAAACTGTCGAACGGCACGGCACAACGGCAAGATGCGTCACCATGTTGCCATGGCAACATGAACATACTCGTACTCACACGTCACATTCGGTTGAAGATACCGTTGCCGTTTACCAGACTCCATGTGAACGCAGCGTAAGGCCTTGTCCACACCATCCCGGGTTATTTTGCAACCCTGAACATGTGTTGCCAGTTTTACAGTTCTGTTCACAAGAAACCGTGCTTTGGGAACACTGAAACTGTGGTCTTTTGAAACCGGAGTCCAGGGTGAAGTTTTCGGCTGGTTCGTGTTGCAGTGGTTGCGTGTGGATATGACAACCGCGATTATTTCCATTGTTTACGTCAACGTGGAATTTCCTTTGACAAAACTTTGGTTGCAAAATAATCCAGGCTGGTGTGGACAAGGCCAAAGACAGCAGAAAGGTTCACACCTCATTAGCCCCAACATGCATCTGTTGATCACAGCACATGGCTGGTCACATATTATAATCTCCAGGTACAATTAAATATTAATATTAACTCATTGAGTGGCAACCACGTAATTTCTCGTTTTTCGTTCCCATGCGTTGAGTGTCAAAAACGTAATTTTAGGTTTTTTGTTGTTGTTTTTTTTAAATTATGAAACTAGATACTTTAACACACCTTTATGTGTAAATTTGGGGACTCTACAATGAGTAGAATTGAAATAGATGACGATCAAAAACTCATGACAGCTCATGATCTGGAAGTTTTTATCATAACTCAGCTTTTGCAAACGGAGTTCTGCATGTGGATGCAGCTGCTCTGCTCTCACCCGCGAGGCTCCAGCAGCTCGGAGCTGAACCAGGAAGCTCTCAGCCAACAGTCAACGGTCTTCATCTGGAGCAACACCGTGTCCTCCCCAAGGCCCTCCCATGGTAAAATGTGATGGTCTCTCGGCCAAAGCAGACCGGCACCACCGACTCGTACCGCAGAAGGACCGCGAAACAAACGGTTTGTGGCTATTTGAAGTAGAAAGTTTCACCTTTCAAATGAGCCACAGTATGTGTTGGTGGCAATAATATAGAATACACTGTGGCTCTACAAAAATCGTCAAAAATGGTCTAAATTGCCAGTACACTTGACTAAAACTTTGGAAAGGAGCGCGGCACTCAATGAGTTAAATATCACTATTATTTAAAGTAGAAGTACGTTTTTTTTTTGTTTTTTTTTACCTAAGCTATTGCTAATCCTCATCACACATTCATAATAAAACCAATATTTCGCATTTTGTGCAAATGTATGTTTTGCCTCAGAGACCAAACATTTTTCAAACAGTTTTCATGACCTCATCATGTGACTTTGTTTTTCCTCTGTAATGATTGCGACTTGCTAGGTGCAATACTAGAGAAAAGTCAAAAATTTGAAAGTGTTTGAAAAATTGGCTACTAGTACACAAAAACTATTACTGTAATCAGAGTAAAATATGTAACTCATTACTTCCACTGCTTAGCAAATTAAAAACCATCAGCAACTCTGACAAATACCTGTCTGGTTCATGAGAGCTGCAGCTACTGTCCCTCTTTTTGACATTGGAGTTGCTCGCTACCTGAAAGACCATTGAAAAAATATGGTGGAGGGCAGTTAAATTGGTGACTTTAATGTTGTACTTGCTCTGAAGGACTTCTAATGGGAAAAAAACTTTTAAAATGACATATGTATCATTTGCAGCATCCTATGTGTTTTCACACTAGCCTAATAGGACAGTATGCATTGCAGTTTGTGTTTTAAAATTCATCGCACACTGAAGGCCCGCATCTGCAACACATCCCCATTTTACTTCTCATTGCACAGCGGCCACTTGGGAGAGCACTTGTCATTGCCCCTGCTATTCCTACACCGAGTACTGAAAACCACTTTGCAGCAATGCACTCTTTTGTTCAAGCTGAAATAAATATGTGTTTTAATTTGGAGTCCTGGCACTCTGGGAGCACACTGAGCCTTCAGAGCTGTCATCAGTTTGTCCTTTCCATGGTAAACAAGGAGAAAAATTAAGCCAACATTGTAAAGAGGTCCCCAGTGGACCTCACGGCTGATGCAAACAACTCTCGTTTTCTAGCTCTCCAAATTGGTCCGGACGTTTTGAGCTGACATAGGCGTACGATTCTCATTATGGAGATTGGAGATCTCCCAGATTCAGTTGCCTTGTGATCAATCAGTATGCCATCCACCCCATCAGTGTGCCTAGGCCTTGGCAAAAAAAAAAAAAAAAAGAGAAATCCCGACAAATTTGTAACAAAATATAGCAACATACTGTAGAAAATTCATGTAAGAATCTTAACACTTGTGAGAGGCTGGGATGGGTGAGGGCAGGGGTTTTCTATGTGAGAGAGAGAGGAATAGAAATACGGAGAGATGCCCAAGGCCGACATAGTGTAGCTCATATCGAGATAATAGCCCTGGTGGCCTTCTGACAGCTGTCCGGAAAGAAAATGTGATGAAGGGTAGGGGAGATGGGAATAAGGACAGATCGAGGTTGACTGAAAAGTTGGGAAACACTGTCCCAAGAGGACAGACCAAGCTGTAACCTCCTAAGAAGCACCCCAAACTGTGGTTCTTCTAATGGCCACATGAGGCTGAGAGTCATTCCCCTTCCAGTGTGATGTTGAAATGGTCAAATTTAAAGCAAAAATAAACACATTTACAGCTTGGTGCAAAAACCAGTTTCCCAGCCATTTTTTCATAGCTAATTTTCTTCCTCATGAGTTAGCTTAACTTGTTAACTAGCTAAGTAGCCAGCACTGTTCCCTCTAAGGTGTTTTACCGTGCAATTGCACACTGCTCTCCACCTCTATGCCCAGAAGACAAAAAAAGTTGCACACTCATGAGTTGCACACTCATATCCCCGACTAGTTTACTGTTTATTTCTCCCTAATGTGCGCTTCGAATTGTGAAATGTATGACCTTAAAGCTTCAGTTGGTAACAATTATTCAGTCATATTTGCTGGAACTGTCACTATATTCTGATGGTCAGACATTAAATGAGTAATTTAGGACAAAATCCAACTCCTCTGGCTCCACCTACAGCCTGTAATCGTATTTGCCAAAATCCACCGCGCCCGACGATTCTCCACCAGTCAGGTAGAGGGAGCAGGAGGAGCAGCCAATCGCCGCTCCTACACGTCGTGCTATGGATACGGTACATCTTCTGTGGGTGCGTTTATGGCAACTTTGTGTGTGTCTCTGTGTGTGTGGGGCGCTTGGCAGAGGCAAAGACGGTTTATAAACTCTTTGGCAGAGGTTCATAAAGGGACCTGACGGAGTATTGTCTTGAAATTTCCGACCAAGTCGCGGAGTTTACTTTCACTTTCGTCAACTTACCAACTGGAGCTTTAACCGTGGTCTGTAGTGCAACTACAATTTAATTTTTGCTTAAGAATTATTATTACTGTTCATATCAAGAATGCTTCTGTGCCAAGAGTTGATGACACCAACTTGATGTTAGTTATTTTTTTCATATTGTTCATATGGCAATAAATGCAAAATCTATTTTGCCAAAACAACATTGTATTTTGTTATCATTAACTGTAACTGACCTAGATATGGAGTAGCCTAGGTAATGTTGTCAAAATAATCTGTTATTAATCATTATAGTAATAGTCAATTGTATTGATATTTGGAGTTGGAGAGGTGAGGCCATAGCACCAGCATGTGGAAGTACTGTGTACGCTTAAGCTGTCACTCACAGTTGCTCAAGCAGGTCATCAGGGGAGTTGAATTTCTGCTCAGGAGTTTTGAAAATTAGAGGGAACATTGTTAGCCAGCAAATGAATTAGCCTTGCGTTAGCCCGCAAGCAAGAAAAAAAAAAAATCAGCATTGTAGAGTCATCTGTGACTCCTCCTCTTAATTGTGTAGCAATGTCTTTAAAAGTATTGTTAATAGATTTTATTTTTTTAGTTAATGGAAAAGGTCTTATCATAGAGCTTTCCCAGTCAGCAGTTTGTGTTTGATTGTGAGCAGCTAGTTCTGTATGCTGCCAAAGTGCAGGATTTCACCATTAGGGAACAAGAAACAGCATAAACAAAACTGTGATATAGCCTACAGTACATGTCATGAGCAGACAGTGTTGTTGCTGGTGTTGAAATGTAACACACCAGATTTTAACTGGACTGAAGTGACATTCATTGTTTACACACCGTAAAAAGGGCTGCAGCTTAACAGCTAAATAGCTATCTAGCCTGTAAACCGGGGTCTGCAGTGTCCTTTACTTGAACATGTTTGTTTGGTGGTTCTTTCAATTCGAAAAGCATAGATTTAGCTGCCACAATACCCAGACAATCTTTCCTTAGATAAGCCAGTATTCAGTTAAGCATAATTCTGCTCATGTGGAGGTGTATGGCAGATCAGCAGCTGAAAATGAAAAAAAAAAAAGACTAAGAGGAGGAAGAGGTGTGGACATACAGTAGCCAGGGTGAACAGTGGGATGTGAGAGACACTGTGTGGCTAATGGAGATGGTCAGACAGGTGAGAAGATAAGGCTGGACACATGTAGAAGCACGCCATTTAGGAATCAAAATGATCACAGCCTACTTATAAGCACCAACAGCTTTTTGTACAGCATACCGCCACTCCCACAAGGACTGGCCTTAGTTTAAAAAATGTTATTCACCAGAGGTGCAGCAACTAAATGAGACTGCCAGTGATCTACATACTGTGCACAGATTGGTGATCATAAAGCTGGGGAGATGTGCAAATGGTTTCCAGTCACAAGACATCAAAGGGAATAATTTGATCAATCATAAGACACTGAGACAATCTGGACTTAATCATTTAAATAACAGATAAATGTGTTGCCACATGTCATAACTTTATGAACAGTCCAACACTTGATTGTACGGTCAGTTAAATTTGTCTATTTTTATTTATGTCAAAATTGCTCACTGTGCTCTAAACTGTGCTCACTGTTTCTAGATCAATCAAAGCTTTAGATGCTTGAATTAGCCTGCTTTCTGTTGTTCTTTATTGCAAATCACCATATCTGACTCATATTCTGTAGCTCGTGCCTTAGATTTGAATCCTCACAGAACTGCCATGAACAGATTTCCATTCCCCTCACAGTGTCTCAATTCCCTGCTTTTTCAAGCAGATAGGATATAGTCTTCTCTGCATGGTGGGTTTCCACAGGGGTCCTTCCTTCTGTCAGTGCACATACCAGGGTTTGCATGTGAACTCACTGTCCACAAGGAGGGGAGTGAAGGGGTTGTTGCATGGCTACTCAGGTGGTGACGGAGAGCAATTTGGAACATTACATTTTAGGGAAAAAAACAAAACAATTTTTGTACTGAAAGTGAGATTTAAAAACTAATATGCATTTCATATTAGTTTACCTGGGGCCTAGTAAAGCTAAAAAACAAACAAACATAGTATGCAACATACATACACACTAACCAAACCTGTTATTTTTTATCTTCTCATTAGTCAGACTATATGATATATAATATGGCAATCAGGGAGATTGTTTGACTTTGAGTCAGTGGCCATTTACCCCTGCTCCAAATCTTTATGCCAGTAACAATTCATTAACATTAAACACTTCTACTGAAATTCACATCATGATGTGAGGATCAGTACACAGTTGATCAAAATAAATCACAAAACATACTGTAATTTGATACTTTAATTTGGACAGTCCACTGTATAGTTTCCCAAAGCTACAGTCTATGATTGGTGTATAGCACCTTTTCCACTGCTTCTCCACTATACCTCAACTTTATACCAATTTGGGGGTGTGTGGTAGAGAGTAGACAACTTTATACACATGAGCTGCAGTATAAATGTGGATGGGCTGGAGAAGCAGTGTTAGCAGCTGACAGACTAATCGTATACAGATTTATGCCAATTTAGAGGCTTCACCTTGTTCTGCAGATAAAAGCATGGTGTCATAGTCTGCATATTTAGGAGATGCAGGCCAGACAGGCTCGATGGAGACTGTTGTTTATGACACCAGTCAGACACGCCCCCTAACACACACTCCGTAGGCAGGCAGAGGGAATGGAAGGTACTTGCGGCCAGCCAATCTGCATTTATTGTCACTTTACCAGTGTCAGCACTCTGCATGCTCTCTCTCTCACACACACACACACAAACACACTTAAACTAAGGCAAGACTAAAGGGTTTGAGTTTGTGAGGAAGTTTGCAGTACCACACAAGCAAACATGTACGTTAACAATTAGCTCATGGGAGACATGAAGCCTGGAAAAGAAAGGAGAAAACTGACAGCAGGGCAATAACAAGAGGGCTGACGGGTGAGGGAGACGTGAAGAGGAGGGAAAACAAGTTTGTAGGAGCCTGTCCCATTATGACAGCGAAGAGAAATGGAAAAAGAGGAACGTAGAAACAGAAGAGCAAGGATAGGGAGGACAAGGAAGGTCCAAGAAGAGGTGAGGAAGGTGAAAGAAGAGATCAGGGGTTAACAAGAGAAACCTGCTCTCCTCCTCTCTCCTGCCACTCTGATCACACTCTGCCTCCCTCTGTGTCTCAGTGAGTCACAGTGCATCAGAGAGATTCCTCATTATCGGTTTGTAACCACAAAAGAGGACAGTGACACACAAGCAGCGACTAAGTCAACTGTCTGACAGGAACATAAAACGAGACTGAGAGCAATTAGAGGGGCACATGACCAATTAGCAATGCTGCAGCTTCCTGTCTTGTCTAATTTTAGTCCATCAGCGTGGCAAGACTTTAACCTCTTGCAATAAAGCCACATGCTGGGTCAGATCAGCTTCTTTTCATGTGTTGTTCACTCCCATCTAATTAGTTTAATTCTAAGCATATTTGGTTGGTATTTTATCAAAAGAAATAGAATGTAGTTGAAGCACTTCCTTGTCAATGTCTGGCATCTGCTTTCCCACTGATATATACAGTAGATGACGTATTGAATTTATGTAATGTCTCCACAATAAAATGGCTTTTGAGTTACGTACTTACTGTAGTAACTCCCAAATGTTTCAAGCAATTCTCAAACCTATGGATATACAGTATATGATTTTAATATGGTAATAATATGTTTAATTTGGTCCCCTGTCAATGCTGTCAGTGATTATATCCCAAAAGCAGTGGTTATCTGGCAGAGGAGTTCAAAACTGACTATTATCTAGTTTCAAGCAACAATAATGGAAAGTCCGTTGGTCATTATCAATTATTCATTTTATTTGGATGAAGGATTTCAGTCATTGGACATCTGGAACTTATGTTACCATGGAAAAAACAAAAAGTTGGGTTGCTCAGCTCCCAGCATCTCCAAGGTCAAGTGGAACAATGCAATCACAAAATTAGTTCATATTACAATTGAAATGTGAAAAAATCCAATTCAATTCAAGTGATTCAAGTTCATGTTGCTGACCACCGTGAACTCAAGCCTTCCCTCAAGGAGGGTTACAGCAGAGATGTCATCATCATTAGGTCTTTGTGTCTTTGCCACCGCCACAATTTGTCACGGCTCTGATTTTCTTCAGAAGAATGATAAATTGTTCTGTTGCCATAATAGAGGCTGGAATTGCCAACGCCATTTTTTTCAGTTGGGAAACATTTCTCTCAGGTAAATGGTCAGAAGTGGGAAAAACTATGTGAATATGTCAGGTTTCCCAAACCTGCAAGCGTACAATTACACACAGCAAACTGAAAAATAATTGAAACTGCAATATAGCCAAGTGCAATAAAGTTAAAATGAGTGTTCTGGTGCTACATAGATACCCTGGCCTACAAAGTACCAATATAGACTTTTTTTGTGAAAATTAAATGCAAAAATTATTATTCCAATTAGATATTTATTTATTTATTTATTTATCTACTTATTTGAAACAACTCATGGGGGCGTGTCGACACATGCAGACATATTTTGCAGCAAAAATGATGCAAGCAAAAGTACAAAACCACAACTCATATCACCAGTACCAGTTCCCATACTGTAGTTACAACCCTCAATACCTCCCATGCAGTTCACTGAGGGATTCAGTTTGCTATATTTATCCATGCACCAGAGAAAGACAGTACTCAGCACATTGAGGATATTTCCTGGTTGCTTGTAGGGTTTTGTGGGTTAAGTTGTTTTTTCTGGATTTTGATTTAAATATACTTGTCTCCTAGTCATTTCTCCTTTTCGTTATGATTTTAATACAGCAACTTCAAAAGCCAACAAGAAGCAATGTGACATGTACAGTGAAAAAAAAAAAAGTGGCTCTCTGAGCTCTTATTTGTATATAGGCAATAGCATATACACAACAGGGGTCGCGTTAACCGGATATTTTCCGTCATTGACTGTTTTTTTAAAACGGTGACGGAAAAAATTTGAGGCCATCCGTCATTTTGACAGATTGCAATTCACAGCCATGGCCGTCTGGCCATGTGCATTTGTTTACAATGAAGCCGGCGGGTAATCAATAAATGGAGCGGTGGATAACGATATAAAGCATTATATACAATGTCACAAAGTCACTATGGTGAGAATTAGATTAAAGCAGATATCAGTGGAATGTTTTTGTTAATATAAGTCCTAAATAGTCCTATTTTCCGTCAGCAATCACTTACATGAAGTATTTCAGCCTAAACACGAGTCTCTCCGTCACTCTGCTCTGCTGTAACCCGAGGAGAAAATTTTCCTTGTGGGATACAAGTGTTATCCAATGAGGGGAGAGAACGGCATGAAGGGCTGTGTGTGCAGCCAAGGGATGCGCGTGAATGTGGTGACGTAGCACGAGGACCAATTGATGCCTGACAAGGGCGGGGGCTGCTAACTCATGGTGCGTTCAAGGAAACTCGTACTTTGTGTTTTTCCTTCCTGTGAAGTCATACCAGTTCGATCTGGTACGAGTTCACGGGTCGGAAGTTACGAGTGGCCGTTATAGGGAACTTTCACAGACAACAGGACGGTAAAAACACGAGCTACGGGTTACCTGGAACGCTACCAAGTCGTAGTTGTGACTTGAAGCTGTAACTTATGGTTTCAAAAGCCTGCCTTGAACACAGCATTAGCCGAAACGGCCGTGCCGATGATATCTGCTTTAAAGAAAAAAAAAAACAACCTCACAGCTGGCTGGTGCGCTCAGTAGAAAACGCTGTAGTACCTCCTCTAGGCCTGTGTGGAGCGTGTGTGGCGCTGTAGCGCTGCCACACATAAACACTAACAACAGAGAAGAAGACAGAAAGCTTCCCGCAGTATTCAAACTCCTTCAAGTGGATTAAATGTTGATGGGAGTCGTGTCAGTGCAAATATGTCGGTCGATAATGATTTAACGGGCGAGATTCAGCTGCAGTGTCCGAGGGGCCGACAGTAGTCAGCTGTTAAGTTACGTAGCTGTAGCTACACAGCGGTGTGTCTCGGTACAGGTAGAGCGGTGTGTCTCGGTACAGGTAGAGCGGTGTGTCTCGGTACAGGTAGAGCGGTGGGGGTAGGACATCACCGTTTACACACTCGCCGCGCACAACTCCTCCAAAGGTAACGTTAAGCCTTCTTTTAATGTATTCTGCCCACCGTGGCATTGTTTATAACACTTAAAGCTGAGTGGGTTTTGTCTTGTCTGAATTTGTGCTGCATCTGGCTGTGTGGTCTATAGCTTCAGTTGTTTCAGTGATGCGCAGTGGCTGCGTGCGTGCGTAAAAGAGAAATGAGAGGCACAGAGAGAGAGAGAGAGAGAGAGAGAGAGAGAGAGAGAGCTAACGCCGGTGCACTATGCGGTGCCTATGTGAAAACGTGCTCATTTGGATGTTTTGGTATAACACATGGGTTAGCATGTTGATTGTTGACAGAAAACTGATGTCATCTAACGTTGTATTTAGATGTTGAGTGGCAGAAAGTGACCCCCGCATTCACTGACTGACCCCACAGTTAGATGTGCTCTGACGCCGACTCTGCTCCGGAGCATTCTCTGTTCAATTTGTTTGGACTTGATATGAATTAAACATGCATTAAAATTGAATGCTATTGAATACGGCATTATTATCATTTTTAAAAAATTAAAGTGACATTTTTATGACCCCGTCAGTCAAAATGACCGGCGACGAAAAAGTCTAGCGCAACCTCTGATACACAATGCAATTTTTTTTAATTGAGACCCTATGCCTCTGTATTGGTGATCCCTACTGGTTTAATTCAACCTTTAAAAAAGCTATTTAAACCATTTCAATATTCGGTTGTTGTTTATTAGTGAAATGCATGGCCTCTTGGATTTCAAAAAGTAGAGTATGTTCGTGGTGATGGTCTACCAAATCATTGTGAGTGTGTGTTGAGATTGAGTTTATTTCCTCATCCCACTGCCTACTCTAACATGTGACAGAACTAATGCCTGAGTAAAGCTAATCAAGGATGAATGAGAGCTGAGGGACAGATAGTGGGTGTGGGGAGGAAGGTGCTGACAGAGAGGTTTGGACAGATGGACGGACGGACAGGCCAAGCTTCGTCAGCACTGTCTGACCTGACATGAAGGGACAGAGGGATGTGGTGGGAGAAGGAACTGAAGTGGAGGAAAAGAAAGTCAAAGAACTGACCTCTCCTAGTCGTTCGCCTACACATACGCTAGTTTTTTTTCTTTCTATTTTTCTATTTCTTTCCCATCTTTTGCTCTCTCCTTCCTTCGTCCTAGCTCCACCACTCTTAGTCCCTCCTATCCACCATTCTCCATTCAGGCTCAGGAGGTTGGACACAACACGGTCATGAAAAAAGCATTATGCAACTAAGTTCTGCAGGATTTGTCACAATAATAAATTGTATGATTTATTACAGAGGAAATCAAGTAGATAATCAAGTAGAGATGCACTTTGCAGAGCATTAGAAGACAATGAAAATATCATATAACGACAGTAAATACCTAATCATTTTTATGATGCTTCTTCTCGAAGCCTCAAAGTTTATTTGATTTGATTTGATTTGAGATGCTTTTATGGGTGTGTCAGTTAGATGCAAATAATATTATGGCAGAGAAACAGCAACACCTTGAGCTGTATGAAAAAAATGGCACACACAAGTTCAACTCGACAAAAGAATGAAAGTCTTGGTTTCTGATGAAAGCTATTACAGGTGTTCTCCAGCAGCTGTAACAAAAATCATTCAAGACACATTCATGTAAAAAATACATGAATTCCTGCCATTCTGTTGAAAAATAAAACGGAGCTACACATAATTCCAAAAAAGCTGTAGTACGACCGCCTGAGCTAAACAACAGAAAGTTTGTTTTGCTCCTCTCTCTAAATTTGGTTAATTCATTTTCAATGATCATTCCGGATGTATCAGATGTCTGTCAAGTCTGACATTCAAACACACAGAGGTCTTACCTTGCTGCCTGGCAGGGTTTACCCAGCTTCCTGTAGACTACAGCCTGTCGCAGATGGTTCTGGAAGTGATTTGGATTGAACTGGATACTCCTGATACAAAATAATGACACAAACAAAACACATTTCATAAATATTGGAATACATCTGTACCTATACCACTCTATACAACACTGAGGAAGTCCTTTGACTGTACAACAGCAGGGGGGAGGATGGTGGGACGGGCACATCTGCACTAACTGAAATTTTATGAATTGTATTTTTTTTATATGAGAGTGTGTGTGTGTGTGTGTGTGTGTGTATATATATATATATATGTGTGATAGTTTGAATATAGTATGTATGTATTATATTTTATACTTTATTTTACTCTTTTATATTATTGCTACATCTGTCTGCATTAGCTAAGTACTTTCTTTCAGAATGTTTGGAGCAGCTGACAGATGAATTTCCCTCGGTATTAATAAAGTATCTATCTATCTATCTATCTATCTATCTATCTATCTATCTATCTATCTATCTATCTATCTATCTATCTAACCACTCAACTTTAGCCAATTGGGAAATCCTACAGTCCAAGGATACATACAAGCCAAGCCAGTTTTGAGCAGTACAAGTGCTTTTGACATACAAGAAAATGTTATGTAAGGTTAAGGTTAACAGGAAACACGAAAATAAAAGTCCAACAATAGTAACATTGAAAGCAAAAATAATGGGTAAAGAACCATTCATCACTATGAGCTTTGTATATCACTGAGATCTTGCTCAACTGAAATCTTGCCTGAATGTGTGCGTGCATTTTACCTCCTCACAAAATAAACACACTGTACACGAGTGAAAAGATACTGAAATGTCCTCTACATTATATCATAAATACAGCCTGCTGTATTTTTTTATGGATACTACAAAATACAGTATGTTTCTACAGTGGGTGATAAAGCAAAATAACATTTATCAGCTATTTTGGGAGGAAGCAAAATACACGCACAAAGTTTCCTGTTTTTATGCAGAAAGCAGAGGGCTCCTGAAATAACAATCTCCAAAGACAACAAACTTGAGTATTGTCGCACACAGTGCCAACTTTTGACAGAATGAGCAGGAGATGAGACAAGGAAAACAAGAGGAGGAAGAGAAGGATACAGCTTCACAAAAAAACTGCAACAACAATGAAAGGATGGCGGCGCACAACAACCTGCAGACATCAGACAGACAGTCGAAAACCGGGCCGAGAAAGCTGCAGAGAAAGGAAACAACCCAGAACAAAGCAGCCGCATCAAAACATTGTCATCCCTAACAACTACACTTCAAACATGGACAGTGCTCTGTTGCCACCGCTAATATCTTTCTCTCCACTACGATTCTCCTATGAGGAGAGAAATGAATGAATAACGACTGTCACCAGGCAGAGGAGAAGGCTAAATGAGTGAAGGAATGCAAGAACAAAGCATTTGTAGTTGTCAGTATTGATTGCTCTGGATGAAATCTTACTGATATCTTTTCAGTTAGGTTTATATAATACCACACTTCTGCTTTGCTGAGACACTTTCATCTGTCAAATCTAGCAGACTTCTCTCATCCCATGAAAACATTGACTTGAACTGTGTGGCAATTTTCAAAATGTAGCTTAATCACAGTTTCACAGATAATGCACTAGTGCACATTCTAATATATCAAACAACTCCAGTAGTGAAAAGAACAGAGCCAAAAACTGCTTCTTGTTTCACGGCTGCCAGAATAAACCACTGTGGCTCCGATGGCAATAACATTGAAATGGTAGCACTGATTAAAAAATAAACAGCTGTGTGCTTCATCTCTGTACCGGCCACCTGCTGCTGATCTGTCAATCTGCAGACTGAAACGTATCCGTTGAGGTTTACTGCTTTACCATGAGCTGAATGTTGTATGTGATTTCTCCTTTTGAAGTCACTATAATAATTAAAATATTCATTTTTTCACTGCCGTTAGTATTGTTTCATTGTAGCTTTTTGGCCTGAGCCACATGCATCATTAACATACTGATCTTATGTAACTGGTCAAAATTGTCAAGGGAGAGTTGGTGGAATATTATAATATAATATAATATACACCCACATCAGGCTCACCATTACCAGCCCAGTGGTATGTGCCATTAGATATGGAAAAATGCAGTGTTATTATGTCATTAGGCCGTCACAGCAAGGCTACTAGCATTGAATTGAACTGAAGTAATTTATCTGTCTCTTGATACTTGGATTTCCATAACCCACCCCGCATGCTTGCTATTTTTTTTAAAGCCAATTAAAGTATAGCAGCTCAATGGGTAGCTCTCATCAATATCAAGTCAATCAAAACTTACTGTGTTCTGTTAATGGAGGGAACCAGTCGTTACTACCAATAATTGGGCATACATACTAACCCTAACATTGTGGGAATGGTGGTGTGGCTTTTACTGTCCAATACATCTGTTGCTGCCTTTTACGACTCATACATAGACATTTGAAAAAAGAGTTAATGCATGCACTTTGCTGTGTTTTGTTCCCATTTCTGAAACTGTCCACTTAAGGCAGCACACACACATAATTATGGTATACAAAGATGGCAAAGAACTTCAAGAAGTGGAAGTGAGACAGCAGAGTAGGAGGAGAGAGTGATGAGGGGCATAAGAGAGCATAGAAAGGAAGCTGAAAGAGAAGACGAGAGGAGGAGGCAGAGGAGTAGAAGGGGAAAAGGGAGGAGAAAAAGTAGAGCTATAGAGAGAGATGAAGAGGTAACAAAAGAAAAAAAAACATGGATAGTGAAAAGATAATGATATACTGAAAAAGAGGAAGTAGAGGAGTGAAGGAGAGAGAGCTGAGGAGAAACCCTGTGTGCGCTGTGTGCTGCTGCTGATGGAGTGCTCTATCTGCTGGACAAGGTCAAGAAAACAATCTGAACTAACCGGCCACTAGAGACCGTCATTCTGTTTTGTTTTGTTTTGTTTCCTCAGTTAAACCCTGCTTCATGTTCTGACTGGGAGCTGACCAATACCACCACTGAGCTGCACTTTCACTGTTTTGATTGACTTTATATAAAGGCACAGTACACTGTTGAGTGCAGATATGGACAGTGATCGTTGGTTCACAGCAGGACCATAGAAAATTTGGTCACAGTTTTCTGACTTTCTGCTTGGATGTAAAGACAGGTGACAAATTACAAAGTACTGTAACAGCTGAAAGAATAGACCAATAGAAGATCTTTACAAAATGTTGTTATATTGACAAAGCACAAATCCATTCTATCTCAGCTTTGGCTAATTAGGGCCACGGGCCATCGCACCGGGCACTGGTCCCAACAGCTATGAAATAGCACTACTGTTATTGTGTGGATTTTTTCTTCCATAATATTATTTTTCATCTTCCGGACGATTTTCGATTCGCAAATTATATATCAAAACGTGCGGTTCGATCGGGATCGGTGTGCTATTACTTTTCTCAACAGTTTACGAATTTTTCGCGACATAAGTCGCGAAAAGCTGCGCAAAATTTTTGCATTGAAATCAATGGGATGGGCGAAAAAAAAAGAGCGAAAAAGACCAATCATTGGAGTTTAACAAACGTCTACTGCTCAGGCATACTTTGACCTAGAGACTCCATTTAAACTTTAAACAGTAGACACAAGTCTTGTGTATTGGTGTATTACTCCACGTTTTGATAGGTCATATAGTTTTTGATCAATCCCTGTTCAATGACCATGATCATTTTTGGAGAAATTATGAGATTATAATGGTTGTGTATTGCACGGAATGTTCGTGTCAGAGTGCGTGACATCATCGGTTAGAGTGGGAGAGATGCCAGAAAAACTCTCTTTCCACACTTGGCCCGGCCACAATTTACACTCTACACACATACTTTTTTCAGAATTTGTAAGACAAACTTGTTATCTCTCATATCATGTGCTCAAAATATCAGAGAGACTTACAGAATTTACAGAATAAGCCTCTGAGTGCGGCCACGTCTGTCTCTGCTCCTCATTGACTCCAATACAAATATTTTCTGAGGGAAGCAGAACGGACTGATGTTTTAAAACTGCCAGCGTCTCCAAAATATTTACTGTAGAAACACCAAATCGTACCACATTTTTCAAGAAGTCCTTAGAGCAATGTGATCTGTGTTTTGTTCTGATAGGAGTTACCGTTTTGTCACAGTAAGCCTAAATGTGAGACCAGTGCAGAGGCAGAAAATCGCTCTTTTTCTCCACGTTTCTGTCTGTCTCAGCCTGGGGGGGGCCCTATCGCCGTGGTAACCACCTCGAGTTGCCGTGGTAATGTCTGATTCTCAGGCCAGAGCTTGTTAACTTCATAAACAATCCACCTGGCGCTCGTTTAAATGTTTATAAACACAGACACAGCTAAATCAGATTGACACAGGATGCAGCTCATAACATGTGTCAAGTCAGTCACACACACACACACAGACTCTAGAGCCAGCTTCATGTGATTACAGTTACAGACACACACACACACACATCAAAACACACAGGTAACATACAAATGCGCGCGGAAGCGCGCACTCCTCTCCCACACTCTAACACACACAGGTAACTTCATGTGATTACACACACACACACACACACACACACACACACACACACACACACACACACACACACACACACACACACACACACACACACACACACACACAGTTAACCTAATGTGGTTACAGCTCCTCCATATCAGTGCTTATAGAAAGATGATCATGTGTCTGTCTGATCAGCTCTGTCTTGACCTTAAGATCATGGGTTTGATTCCCATGTTGACAGAGATGGCAAAACCGGCAATAGCCCCGTTACGTGGGCCTTTCAAAATTTCCCCAGAGGAAATTTTCTAGTTGATACTACTGTATGTCAGAAACAATCTATGTAATGAAAATTATTTACACATGATTTACAAAATTAAGGTTTTCTACAAATATTAAAAAAAAAAAAATAGACCTGTTTTTATTTTTGCAGATTTTGTGGACATTGTAATGGGAAATTTTGATATAACTCATGTATGTTCACCTTTTAAGGTTGTATAACAAACCTCTCTGTGAACTGGTGAGAACACATGTTAGACGACATATGTGGATGCTTTTGTGTCTTCTGATGATATGTGCTGCTCATTCGGCCCCTGTGGAGAGCTGTGAGCTACAGTGACATGGGGTGAGGAGGGGAGCAGGTGAAGACTCGAGCTGGAAAACAATCCCATGAGAGAGTGTCATATTTTGTCTATTTGGCATGTGTTTTTGAAAACTATAAGACTAAGAAGGCCATTCACTCACTGACTGTACTCCTGTTTGGTTGTGTTTCTGTGACTCCATTCATGAATGTTTATTAAAACTCAAGAAAGACAGCTGACGTGTAAAGATATTCTTTTTTAATACTTTATTGAACGAAGTAACATTTTTTGCCACCACACAACATTTTTCAGCATTTTCACATCGGTGAACACACTTCAGATTGTGCACTTCAGATAATTAAAGTAGAGCCTACTGTAATTAAATGGCTGAAAAATAAATGATCCCAACACAACCCTAGTTATATTTTTTTTATCTGAACCTTGTTTGTGGCTATGTTGGGTCCCCAGTGTTAAATCAAATAACAAAGAAAGCTTAATCAATGGTTAGTTAAGGAATAAATAGGCTACACACCTACTTTATAATTCAAAGAAAAAACACATGGCAATTATCAGGCAGTGGCATTGAATTATTAAACTGCAGGTTTAAGAATTATTTGTGGTCAATGTTTGTAAGTAAGTTAGTACATTTTTATTTATACAGCACCCTTTGTAGTACGAATACACAGAGTGCTTCACAGTATACAAATAAAACCATAATTCAATCAACATAGCATTGTTTCATTAGCTGCAGCTTTAATCCCACAATCTAAGTAGCTACAGTACATTTCAGGTCAGGAAAAGCTACAGTACTACCTGAAGAGAGTGCTTTAAAAAAACTATTTCTGTGTCTGTTATTGATGGTCAATAGGTGGCCCTGCTTGCATGGCAGGTAATGTGAGTGAGGCTGGAGGGCCAAGATTTCTCTTTAAGTACTTCCTAACTCTAGCCAACAGCATCACCCCCAGAGTGCAGCTGCTGTGCCTCTCTGCTGTGGGAATGTCTTAGCAGTACCACAGAGTCAAGTACTTTGACCCCAAGGTAAATTGGTGGGGATATTGAAGCAGGAGTGCAGGCCCACTGGCATATGGATACACCCTGTTGCCATGTCAAACGCTGTCAACTATGGGTTCAAATTACCTTAAGGACTTATTGCCTCAATGGACAGCTTGCTCAGCCTCTGGCCTTGGTTTTGACTGCTGACAGTGGAGACCCCCTTAAAGGGATAGTTCACCCAAAATTCAAATTTCACTCATTATCTACTCATCCTCATGTCGACTAAGAGCTGTGAGAATTTTCAGAGTCCTCCGTGCCTTCTCTGAGTTACGGGGGTTCTGTGCCGCAGTATTTCTCCATATAATGGTTGTCAATGGATACCACTTTTCTTCGTTCAAAAAGACACACCAAAAAACATCCAAATACCTCCATACTGCTGGTCTGTAATGTCCCTCTTGTATTGAAGCCCCGACATGAGAAATTGTTCCGCTGGTCAGTGCAAATCACGCGAGATTTGCACTGACACAGGAAGAGCAGTGAACCGAAACACTGGGAGCTTCCGCTACAAACAAGCTTAAAATATAGACTTATTTAATTTTTTTTCAGAACAATTTCTCGTGTCGGGGCTTCAAGAGGGACATTACAGACGAGCAGTATGGAGGTATTTGGATGTTTCTTGGTGTGTCTTTTTGGATGAAGAAAGTTGGTATCCATTCACAACCATTATATGGACAAATACTGCTGCACGGACCCCCCCGTAACTCAGAAAAGGCACGGAGGACTCTGAAAATTCTCACAGCTCTTAGTTGACACGAGGGTGAGTAGATAATGAGATAGAAATTTGAATTTTGGGTGAACTATCCCCCCAGGCAAGGTCAGTGACAGGTATCACTATGTTGTTAACATATTCTACTAACTACATCAGTTTTTCATCAATTAGCATTAGCTTATGAACTAAAAGCCTGAAGTTACATCAATCTAACTGCATGTAAGTGGAAAAAGTTTTGTGGAAAAGTAGCTGATGGCCTGGCATTCAATATATCTTTATTAGCCTGCACTTATTAGCAGTTAGTCTCAGTAGTAAGTACAAAACTGCTCAAGCTTATTCTCTGTCTGATTATCTGTTGAGCAGCTGCCAGTGTGTGACTCATTGTCTGATTTTTGTCTACCACCTACTTGGTTTGTTTGCCTCATCTGGCTTCACTTAAATTAAGCACCGGTTGTTTTAACTCACCTCACTTGTTTTCTTAAAAAAATAAATAAAAATGCACTAATTTACAGCAGTACTTGCTGTACTAAGCTTAGCCTCTCTTTACCGCAGAATTTCTGGTTCAAAACACTCTGGTATAACCACTATACCGCAATTGTTTAAATCCATACAGATAATTATGCAGGAGAAGTAAACGTTCATGTTCTTCTTGAATATCCAAATCTAGAACATTCCAATTATTCCTCCACCTAAACCAAAAAAAAAAAACAAAAAACACTAAATTCTTTTGTATACATAAAAAGCTCTGCTGCACTCAGTAAACGCTGCTTCTGAGCTTGAGCCCACACAAACACAACCCAGCTGGCATCAGAGCCACAGAGTTGTCTCATCCATCAAGGAAAACTTGAAATTCACTTGAAAGACAACTACACTAGACAAGAGAGATGAAAATAAAGCTCATGACAAACTACTCCGTTGTCTCTTCAGCAGAGAAATTCAAGCAGCAGAGCATCTACAAATGCATCCTGTGCATGATATGCTGTGGCAGCTATAACACATAGAGCAGAGCTGCATTCAGCTACATTTGTGTTCTAAAGCAGTGGTTCCCAACCTTTTTCTTAAGGGACCCATATTTTTACCATTGAAAACTTTGGAATATGTTGTAATTTTACACAGGTTTTTTTCTCATTGTTCCATGCTGTTTTTCAAATTCATTGTGACTGATATTGCCCTGCTGTATATTATGTATTTAATGTTTTAAAACTGTTGATATTCAATCATCTATTGATATAGGCCTATCGGAGTTGATGAGCTTTCAGGACATTCTTCACTTTGACCTCACAGTGAAGTCAGATCTGGGGTTATATTCATGTAACATAAAGCAAGAGCAGGCAGTGTGAGTGGAACACATACTGGCCAGGAGGAATTAAACTTGTAGCTATCACCTTTAAGTGTTTGGGGTGATGAGTGAGATGCTGGTTTTGGTAACTTGTAAAGAAGCATGCTGAACATAATGTAGCATGCTAGCCAGTAGGCCTATTTGATTAAACAAGTTGATGTATCAGCCAATGCTAAACTGAAATATTGTGTTTGTATTTTTTATTAATTCAATCACTCAGCTCATACTCGCTACAGATGATGACATTCCCTGCATAACTTTATAGGAAGATCAGCAGTTTTATTCTTTTTTTTTGCTGCTAGCTTAGCTTTTTGATCAATTATAAATGTATTAACTTCTGTAACCAAAAATACTATTATCAGTAGTATTTGTTGTGACTGATATTGCCCTGCTGTATATTATGTATTTAATGTTTTAAAACTGTTGATATTCAATCATTTATTGATATAGGCCTATAATTTATTTGTTTATCTATTTAAATACACAAATAAATGTTTAATCTGGACCTTGAATTTAGTTGATTTTGTCACATATATGAATTAAATGCTTAGCCTACTCATTTATTTAACATTTTAATTACATTAAAATGATTAAACCCCTTAAAATCAAGAGGGCTTTTCAACCCCCCCTGGATCTTTGGCGCCCCCCAGGTTGGGAACCACTGTTCTAAAGGACACAAAGATATGGTCAAAACCTTCAGCATAAAAGCTTTGGTAAAGCCACAGTAAACTACCTGTTCCAGCACCAAACAGCAGATAGAACCAGTTAGGACATCGTTTAAGGAAATACACATTTACTTTAGTGCGCTGAACGCTGTGTTCAAACAACCCTCACAACTGAAAGAGACGGAGCAAAACACTTAGACGTAGGCTCCTACAGAGCGGGAAATTTCTGAGCTGATAAAGAAAGCCATCAAGTTTCTCCCCTGCAAAGCTGAGATGGAATGGCACAACTTCCATCTGCAGAAGTTCCAGACTCAGCTCCTACAACAGACACCAAGTCTGAGGACACCTGCCAAGGAGAAAAAAGCTCCATGAAAATATCAGTGGAGAAGTCACAAGGACTAGGGGGCGGCAGATGGACCAGCAAGACCAGGACAGAGAGGCCTGAGGAAAGAAGTTCCAATCCTCTCAGTGAGATCCAACAGCTCAGAGGGAAGCTGGCTGCTGAAGAGGCCCGGGGGTCACAGATGGAGACAGTGGCCCTGGAAATGAAGGCTTAGCTTCATTCAAAATAATCTTTGATCAGTAAGAAGCTCAACTGTGGTCCATCATGTCAGAGGAAGAGACCTCAGAGGAAGCTTGAGAGGAGACAAAAAAAGTGAAAGCCTCCTATGCCACCCAGCTGTTGGACACTGAAGTTGCTGAGGCCCAGAAGGAAGCTGAGGAGCAGTTACAGCTTCACCTGGAGCAGCGGCCTCTCTCCAGGGATCTGCCCCTAAGCTCAGAAGAAGAGTGGACAACATGGAAGACGAAATGGTGGATGCTCCGGGTCCAGATGAATAGGGGTGGGAGAAAAAATCGATTCACATGAATATCGCGATATCTTTTTTGACGATTTTTAAATCGATTTTATTTTTCAAAAATCTATTTTTTTTTATTTTTTTTTGGGGGGGGGGGGGTCTTTTTAAATATTGTGCAATGTGCATTTGTTAGCTTTTTTTACATACAGAGAGTACAGGTTTTGAAAAGGGTTTAAGTTCCCTTTATAATGGAGTATGTTAATTTATAGGCTCCTATAGTATTTGTGTGCACATAAATGTAAAAAATGCAGACTATAAATCAAGAGAATCGGCAATATCGTAGAATCGCAATTTAAATCGTATCGCCATCCAAAAAATCGTAGAAGAATCGAATCGGGAGAAAAGCATATCGTTCCAGCCCTACAGATGAAGCCCCTGACTGTTCAGCTTTCCATCCTCCCCCCTTCCTCCTAACATAACCTATCTATTGCCCTAGCATATCTTATGGTTGTATGGCTGGATATTTAATTATCTGAAGGTTTGTTGTTATTAACTTTTCTTTCTGCACACTTTGTTTAAAAGAAATATTATTTCCTTTCTCAGTACCTGTGCTTGAGAAATGACAATACATCAGTAGTCTAAGTCCTACTCTATCCCCACTTACCCTCTCTTCTCACTTTTCTTCTCCTTCTCCTTCTCCCTCCCGCTCTCACTCTTCCTCTAACTCTACCCCACTTGTTCAATGGGTATATCACTGAAGTAAGAGCCAGTGAACATGTTAAAATAAGTAGCTTTCAATAGGAATTAGGTCTAAATGTTGCACTAGTACTTTATAGGGGTGCAACGGTACAGGTAGCCCACGGTACGATATGTACCTCGGTTTTTGGCCACGGTTCTCGGTACAGTTTCGGTATGTGTTTTGTGCAGAAAACTTTTTTTTTCTCCCAAAATAATGTTTATAATTTTTAATATTTCTAATACAGCTCTCCTCTCTCTCTATCTCTCTCACTCACACACACAAACACACACACACACACACACACACACACACACACACACTGTCTGTGAACAGCCCCTAGCTCCTCCCTCTGCACACTCCTTTAGTCTTTCAGTAGGTGAACACTCTGAAGCCACTTTTCAAACAGAGATGGCGCTATATTGCCGTCATGGAAGACGTCACTATGCTGCAGCCACAGTCTCTCACTGGGAAAGAAGATGTTAGTCTATTGTGTTTTTTTTAAACAGCCTTTCACCACCTCTCATCCCTGTCAGTCAACTCCTGCTCGACCTCGGTCTCTCTATCGCGCGCGGACACGCGGGCACGCGGACACGCGACCACACACGTGCAGTGTGCATGGACAGAGTCCTGCTGGAACTCTAATAAAAGCTAAATGTGCTAAATCGCGCTAATAACTTATTAAATTCCCCCGCGATTGCGATCAGCGACCGCTCGTGCTGCCGCCTGTTTGTTTTCTTTTATTTTTTTTTTCTCCCCTCTTCTGTGTGTGAGCTGCACTTTCAGTGTGATGGGGGGGAGTCACTGTGAGTGTGTGGAGGCTCAACAGTGATTGGACATCAACTCGCGGGGGCGGGCTTTCGCCTTAAACGGCCAGGCACACACATACACGGCACAGCTGCCTGTAAAGCAGGAAGAGCTGATGGATGCTGAATCTGAAATACCGCGGTCCAAGAGCGTATTGCACCGTGCAGGCCGTACCGAACGGTTCGGTATTTTACCGAGAACCGTTGCATCCCTAGTACTTTACACTAACAAATATGGCCAAATCTACACATCAAACAGAGGACTTAAAAACCTGCCCCAGTGGAGCATGCGCCATTACCTCTGACAGCCTGAGTTTTTTCCCCCTCCCCAATTATCTCTCTGGTCGCTAGGTTTTTGTGCCTTTTGTGTTTGTGTGTTCATCTCTTGTAAACTCTGATCCTTGTTATTTTCCTTTTATTGTAACACACATTAGGTCAATGAATTAATTTCAAAAGGCGCAGTCTTATGTTACAGAAAACCTGCATATGTTTTTTCTCCTCATGTTCCTACACTAGAAAACTTGTTCTTCTTATCACCAAACGAGGCTGCTCTCTCTCTCTGACAGCTGATTTTTAAATACCATGAATGGAAATCCAGATCTAGATGTTTCTTATGCTTTCCATTCATATTGCTGTTATTTCAAGCAAAAAAGCAAAAGATGTGATTAATCGCGATTAACTCAGGAAATTTTGAGATTAATCGCGATTAAAAATTGTAATCGTTTGACAGCCCTAATATATACAGTATATGTTGAATTAAACACTAGTGATACCTTTTGTACCATATTCAAAGGGAGTCACCGTGACCCAGATGGGTAACTAAGGCATGCATGTCAAGGCTGTGTGTGTGTGTGTGTGTGTGTGTGTGTGTGTGTGTGTGTGTGTGTGTGTGTGTGTGTGTGTGTGTTCACTGGTAAGTCGAGTCCTCTGACCTGTGTGCATGTATGAGAGCCAGCTGAGGTTTCTTCATCTTCAGATAGCAGACAACTAGCCTTGTCTGGATGTAGCTGAAGACAAGGTCGATGTCTTCAGGATCCGCACAGTGTATGTCCTTCAGTACAGAGCCTTTAGAAGCAAGCTGGGCGAAGAAAAAGGGACGAGAGTCAGGTGTTGCTGTTTGTGAATAATATTTTACAAAAGGATTTTTGTAGCCATGAACTTTCTCTATTAACACGATATTTTCAAACTGTGTTTGTGAGAGAGGTCTACTTCGAATTGTGTTTTCAATGAATGCCTTTTTATTTTTATTTTTGCTTTAGATGACACTCAGAGGTCTTTGTGTCAGATAACTAGAATTTTAATGAATAATAGTTGGAGAAAAAGTTTTTTTGGGGGGGAAAAACAACTTTATCTTGATATTTTATCTGACCAGTATGCCAAACTAAAATGACAAAAGAAACCATGTTAAACACACATGAAAGAAAGATGACTGGCCTCAATTCCTTCACCCCATTAAAGAAGCAGAAACAATGAGTTTTAGCTTTGAGTCACAGTGCTGAATGGGAACAAAAGTCAGGATTTTAACAAGATAAGCAGCTTTATAATTGCTTCAGCCATCTTAATGAGGGCTGCTGCTATCATCTGCACTGCTTTTGCCTTTTTAAGCCATAAAGATGAAACGTGACCATCAGAGCGTCTGACTAATGACAGCATATGGTGAATTTAAAGAGTGCTGTAAATTAGCTCAACAGTAGCAACTGTGGGCAAAAGTTTTGATTACAGGCCTCTCTCAATCTGCGTTGTTTCCTGTGCTTATACTGTACTCTTGTGAAATGACAGTGGTTCTAATCCTAAAGACAATCCTGACTGGACTGCCATTTTTAGCCATGAGTGATCTCACTGTCTGAAGTGTTGTTGGAATGTGTATAAAGATATAATGGCTAATGTGTTTACAAAGAGAGTCAAACCACCTTGTTTCCTACTGTGAGCATCACATTTTTTGTATTATATCACTTCAGCCAGTGTTTATAAAAAAATATCTAGTCGAGGTTTGAGATGACACTACCTAATTATCTTCCTGGAGCAATCTACAGTATACTTTTGGCTAAGCTGAGGACTAATAAGCAACATCAAACATCACATATAAATCGGAGCAACTGTTGGCCTACTCGCATAGCTGTGCAGATGAGTATACGCATACGGTATGTTATATAGACTGAATTTGTGTATCCACTCCTGGCACACAAGCCACATCTTTTTGGGAGCAAACATATTTTGCAGGCAAATGCTCTCATCTGATTCAGCTTCAGGTTAAAGGGGGGAGGAGAGCAGTGACCAGCAGATGGTTCATGTTTAAAAATACAACAAAAAATACTTTATTTCCTGATCTATGAGCAGAGGCTCTGGCAAGTTTGGATGCTTGTGCTTTCATGCCTTACCTGCAGTGCAGTGGAGAGGGATTCAACGGCTACTTCATATCTCTTTGTACTGCAGTACAAGTTGGCATCTGCTAACAATGTAAACATCTCTTTGTCAAGCGGAGGCAGAAAGCTCAGATTAGGTCCACGGCTTAATTTTCTTGATTTATGGGCCTTCTTCCCTGAGAGGGAGTAAGAAGATGACACAGTGGGGGGAGGTAGGCAGGTCTGTTGAGGGAGGGAAGAGGAGGAAAGGGCAGACGAGGACTTGTTGAAGGCAGGTAGCATCTCCACCCCTAAAGCCAAACTGTTCTCCACATAGGTGAGTGTCTTCGAGGAGATCGACAAGTGTGGACTGCAGCCACTTCGTTTCTCTTTTTTGTCATCCACCATTTGCTTTCCTTTTTTTTTCTTTGCATCCTTTCTCTCCTGGCTGATGTCACCCTGTCTCTTCAATCTTTTAGCCTCTTGTCCTGAGTTCTCAGGGGCAGGAGCTGTGAGTGATGTTGGGCAGGACTTTGGTGTCTGATGTGTCTCTGGATCTGCTGTCCTCTTGTTGCACCTCATTTTTTTTCTTTTTTGTTTCAGGCTGTTTCTCACTGCACTGGTTAGTGATGGAGCTAGAAAAAATACAGGCACATGATGGGGTGAGGGTTAGATATGATTACTTAAACAAAAAAAACCTAGGCTAATGCATGCAATGATTACATGTCAGCAGAGTTTTAAAAAACTAACATCATAATACTTTAATGCTTTAATGCAGGAGATTGTGTGTAGTCAGATTAAAGTTGTTGATCTGCTGACAATCTGTGAATCACTAACAGTTACAAATGGCAATGAAACCCAACATTCATTTCCTTTGCCTGCTGCTGTACAGTACTGCTATATACAGTAGATGGCACAGTCTAAATTTAGGTTTTGCATATGGTTAGACAGCTGATAGGTGTTAGCCTAATCTATCCCACTGAGTCAGTCTGACTGATCTTGTCACTACTGTCAATGGCAGTGATGAGTGAAAAAAAATGACGATTCTTACAATTTAAGACATTTACAACAAATACTAAGACAAGTGGCAGATGTACTCACCTCTGCTCTACTCTGGTTATTTGAAGTTTGAAAAATATTGAGTGTAGCTATATAAACATTCCAAAATTCCTTTTGTTCCATGATGCCTTTAGGTTCTCTTGACAAAAATCAAACCAATGAAGTATTTGATTATTGTTTTTGAAATGATCTAATTGGGATTTTTTAAAATTAAAAGATGAGAAGATGATGTTTTTTTTAAAGCCATTTTCTGCCTTTGTTAATTAATAATTAATTAGTTTCTAGGAATATTGAAACTGCTGACTGTCAGGGTGTATGATGTGTGCCCTCACCCAAAGGTGAGGGGGTCCCCTCAACTGCACCAAAAAAGATGAACCTATAAAATATTAAAGTTGCTCTTGCATATGGGTGTCAAGTCAATATCAAGATACACAAAAACTATTTATTTATTTATACAGGTGAAAGACTTTCAGGCGAGGCAGACAATCACAACGGAGGGAAACTGGACAAAGACGGGAAGTAAAACAAACAACTGGCATACAAGGTAAAAATTTCAAAATAAAACAAAGAAAAAAGAGAGACCTCGTTGTGGCAGTATGAAGACTTTCAAATAGCTACAGTTTCTATGATTCATGAAACACAGTAATATTTGACTTTTCACACAGGAGTTTTACAGATCAGGGTCTGAATTTCTTTAAAATCTTATGATTCAATTTGTAATAAATTATTTCTCCTAAAATTCTGTATTCAATAAATAGTAAAGAGGCAGTAGATTCTGACTCTGGTGCACTGTTTGACAAACTATCCAATTCTGTTTTAAGTGTTTAAATAGAAATATGAAACCTAACTGACTTTTGAGCAAACTCATCTTGATGAGAATCAGTGTGCGTAGAAATAGTGTAATAGACTACTTTTTGTGTTGACTTTGTTCGCACTACCTTTTGTGGATATACCTGGTTAATAAATCCAAGTAACTGAATTTGGGTGGTTGAACTGTTTGATAGTAGCAGAGTTGGTTATTCCAGTTTTCCGGTTTAGTCTCTGGCTGATGGTGTATGATGTGTTCAACAATAAAATGAACATCCATCTTGCAAGGATGACTAATAAAGGAATAGTTTATCATTTTGGAGTCTCTGCTGGTTGGCTCACAACCTCATAGTGACAAGACTCAACTGTGGCAGCCAAGTCCCTCACATTACCTCCGGTAAAACCGCAACTTGTCATTTTTACACTTCAGTGTTTGTATGGATTTGTCATGGCACAGAACTGGTAAAATGATTTGTTGTTAGTTCTTGGGGATTTAATAACAACTAAGCCTTACAGCTGCACTACTACATAACTCATACTGATGCCAACAAGAAAAAAGGATGCATTCCCCTATCTTAACCACACTGAGCTTGCCTTGCTTTTGGCAGTCACTCCATATCACATCCACTGATATGATAAAAAACATCCACGACATGTTCCCCACAGGGTTTCTCACCCTCGTTGTGTGGCATGGGCCAACTCGCTCTGTTTTCATTTCATCATACATACACTGAGCTCATACTTATTCTAAGGTTACTTAGGTTCACAAACAGGCACAGACAGAACCTATTTCCTTCAGGGATTAGAGCTTTCATTCTTTGTCCACAGTCTCAACAAAATATTGCTAGATATCAGTGCCACTGTCATACATTCTTAACTCTCTTGCTCTGTGGTGTTTGCCCTCTGGCAAACCTATACTAGGGAAGATTTCTTCTTTGACTGGAAACTACTCAAAGTAGTAAATGACAACCTGTGATTCTTACACATTAAACAACAAGATACACATCGTAATAAGAAGCAGCTCAGGTCTTATTGACTTTTGAGGGTAACTGATGGCTCCTGCAGTTTCCACTGATTTGGTTAACTGGGTTAAAGGGATAGTATCATTTTTTTTAAGTGGGGTTGTATGATCTACAAATAGCCCCTAAGTACTTTAATTGCAGTAGCAGACTCTCTGCACTCCTCCCGTTAGCAACGCCAGCCCATAGCCCTGCCCAGAGATTTACAACATACAGTGTTCAAAGTGCAGGAAAAATGCAGTTTTTATTTAGACCTAACCAACTCACGTATCCCTCCGCCCAGGGTTAGCGCCCGCTGATCAGCAGTTGGTTAGGTCCAAATAAAAACTGTGTTTTTCCTGCACTTTGAGGGGCTGGAAAAAATTATATTATAGCGAACAATGGAACTGTGTATTTTTTTTCAGGTAAAACCTCTTTTAGGCCGTGAAAATAGGCCATTTCTTTAGGTCTGTTCACAACAATATATGTTGTAAATCTCTGGGCAGGGCTATGGGCTGGAGTTGCCAACGGGAGGAGTGCAGAGAGTCTTCTACTGCAATTAAAGTACTTAGGGGCTATTTGTAGATCATACAACCCCACTTTAAAAAATGCTACTATCCCTTTAAGAGGTTGATATCCATTAAAGGAAGACATCAGAGACAGTCATACTTCAACAGTTTAGAAAATTCAGATATGTGTAAAAGGATACTTATAAAGCGTTTCTTGTGTCCACAACTTTGTTGCACATTGAGACCAGAGTGATGTGATCACTCTGTCCAGAGTCACATCCTCATCTCATTTGCTTTAGCTTCAAATTCACAACAACACGTGCATATTAGCTTTAGGCAAAGGTTAGGTTTACAATAGTGTGAAACACTAGTGCTAAGTGATCAACTATATTGTGGAAGGGGACTCTATATTGTGGAGGGCAGAACAGCATGAACTTTACATCCACAACAACTTGTGGAATCAATTCTATGAGGAAATACAGATAAGGAAAGGTCATGAATGCATACACTCACCAAGCAATCAGTTCCCCCTTGTGTCTTAGTGAATGTGTTGAATCTGAAGAAGGTCTTACTAAAGCCTGGTACACACATAAAGATTTTATCAATCTCAACCTATTTTTTTTTATCTGTGAGAAACCCCACACATGAAGATAAAAAATCTTTGATTGAACAGTTTTGATCGTGTTGTGTGTGGTGTGCTCCGATATTCCAAATACAGCACACCACACACATAAAGATTTGTCTGATGACACACTAGAATCTTGTCCCCCACGCCAGAAATCTCGCGTGATCAAACGTGATCTGACGGTGGTAGCCATTGAGCTGTTAGCTACACTGGTTGCTATGTGTTCTGCAGTCAGCTCGCTTCTGTAAAGCACATTGCGCTTCCACACGGAATGAAATGTGCTATATAAATAAAGTTTGCTTGCTTGCTTGCTTTATTGGTTACATTCAATTTCACCTCACATTCCACGGATACGGTGACTCAGGATTGTCGGCTTCCCCCACACACAAGTCGACTTTTGATCCAAACAGTCCCGATTGTTGGGGCCGACAATCGTAAATATTGAACATGTTTAATATTCACGATTGTCGGCGCCAACCGTTTTACGAGCCGATTATCGGGAGAATTTAACTCTTAACACACTTCACACCACAGGAGAATCTCATAACATAATCTTAAGAGCCTAAGATAATCAGGCGATTTTTGTCCTTGGTCAGAAGGGGGAAAATCCGGGCAAAATCAGACAGATTATCTTTATGTGTGTGGTAGTCTTAAAATGTCATGTCCACAAGAATGGGATGGGCGACCCAAACACAATACACCTTTGGCTGTCACCAGCACAGAGGCATAAAAC
The DNA here is from genome assembly GCF_045865225.1 of Trachurus japonicus. Classification (NCBI taxonomy): domain Eukaryota; kingdom Metazoa; phylum Chordata; class Actinopteri; order Carangiformes; family Carangidae; genus Trachurus; species Trachurus japonicus. The sequence continues at coordinate 9,113,409 of NC_140910.1, forward strand.
TGACATAGTTGATAAATTGTCTTTCTCCCCATCCACTGGTGGATAACATGGTGGTTGGAGGACAATGGCTAACATTAAGTCTAAAAGCCTGCTGTTGAGATGAATCAGCTCCTAATGCTTTTGGTGGTGATATATGCTTCACTGAGTGGCAATTACTTAGAAATAGTCATATTTGTTTTGTCTCTGTGTGTGTGTGAATGTGCCTGTGCTCATGTGTGTGTGTTTGAAGGCAGTGCTTAGTATTTTGAGGGTGTGACATTGTGTGTGTGAGTCTCTGATGCCTCTCCTAAGACAGCTGAGTGACAGCTTTTTCCCAGGCAATCGTGTGCCTTCACAAGAGCCAGAAACAGAAAAGGATATAGAGTTTGAGAGACATCAAGGCACACAAAAATAGTTTTTAGCACATGTCAAGTGATTTGCCTATTATCTCTAGTATTTAGCCCCATTTCCTTTACATTTTGCTTCTGCCATAAACCACATTTTATTGGAGACCATCTCTGTTAGCCTGCAGGTGTTGGACACTGCATATACCTCGTCTTCCCAAAGCATCTAAGCACGTCACAATACCAACAGATTGCTTTTACTTGATACCTGGGGATAAAAGCAGATTTATACTACAGTGTCTCTATAGTCCTATCCAGGCAATTTCATTTTTCAAGTCACCCTACACAACCTCTACAGCTGAGTCTGTCATCCACAGAATTTATTTTTTTGTGCTATTTTTCATTGATGCAGCAAGGTAGCCATTTAGCTGGCATCATACATCTTAACAAAAACAGAAGGAAGAAAATGCAGCTAAAGACTTCGTTCAACATTCTAAATTTGACACGTCATAATTCTCAGAAATGATGTCTGAGTGTGCTACTTTGCTACACAAACCCCATGGAAGCCCAGCTGCCATCATGGGAACAGAGACCAGAACTAAAGGAGATATAATTAAAGGGATAGTTCAACCAAAATTCAAATTTCACTCTTTCACTCTACTCACCCTCATGTAGACTAAGGGCTGGGAGAATTTTCCTCTGTGCCTTCTCTGAGTTACAGGGGGGTCCGCGCAGCAGTATTTGTCCATATAATGATTGTGAATGGTGCTCACTTTTCTTCGTCCAAAAAGACACACCAAAAAACATCCAAATACCTCCATACTGCTCGTCTGTAATGTCCCTCTTGTATTGAAGACATGAGAAATTGTTCCGCCGGAGTGAACCGAGACACTGGGAGCTTCTTCTACAAACAAGCTTAAAACATAGACTTATTTGATTTATTTCGGAACAATTTCTCATGTCGGGGCTTCAATACAAGAGGGACATTACAGATGAGCAGTATGGAGGTATTTGGATGTTTTTTTGGTGTGTCTTTTTGGACGAAGAAAAGTGAGCACCATTCACAACCATTATGGACAAATTCTGCTGCGCGGACCCCCCTGTAACTCAGAGAAGGCACGGAGGACTCTGAAACTTCTCCCAGCTCTTAGTTGACATGAGGGTGAGTAGATAATGAGTGAAATTTGAATTTTGGGTGAACTATCCCTTTAAGCGTAGAGGTGGGAGGGGAAAAAGCCAATGACAATAAGTCAAAAAAGTTGAACTCATAGCACAATTGAGAAAAAGAAAGAGAGAGGGAGAGATAGTGGCAGGTCAGTGGAAGCTCTCATGCAGCTTTGTTAGAACTTGGCCGTTGTTTTCTCTGTTGCATATAAATAGCTGTTTATATTTGTTTCATAGATTGTGCTTGCCTGTCGTTGCTAGCCGCAGGGTAGGTGGGTTGCATTGGCCTTGGCTTTGAAGACAGAGGATTTGTGTGTGAGAGAGAGAGAGAGCGAGCGTGTGTGTGTGTGTGTGTGTGTGTGAGCGTGTGTGCACTTATTCTCGCTTTCCGACCAATTTAATTTTCTGACCTTAGACATGGTGACAGATTTTACAAATTTATCTTGGATTGTCATTCCTTCCTTAAGGGGTGGTATGGGTTTAAGACATGGGTTAAGGTGAGGTTTACTAAGGTCGCCCAAATAGCTCGGTCTGAATCCAAGAAGCCTGGCTGTAAGACCCAGGCCAGATTTGAGATTAAAGGGATTCTTGAGAGCTGTCATATTGCCCTTATATAGTTGGAGGTTGTGTGAGGATATGTGAGTCTAATCTTGGCCTCTGCTACAACAGTTTGTCTTAAGTCTCTGCCATAGGTCAGGGTTAAAAACTGCATCTCTCACAACACAAACATCTTCTTTTTAACCTGCTCTCAATAGAGATGCAAATCGGAAAGAACCACCACTTTTGCTAACAATCCTTTGAGGTTTTTATGGGGTTTCAGATGTAAAAGGGCACACAGTTCACATAGTTTATATTTAGTATAGGCAATATGTATGGACTGCATTAAAAGAATAGTTCACCCAAAATTCAAATTGCGCTCATTATCTACTCACCCTCATGTCGACTAAGGGCTGGGAGAAGTTTCAGAGTTATCCGTGGCTTCTCTGAGTTACAGGGGGTCTCGGCGTAGCAGTGCATGTCCATATAACAGTTGCAAAGGGATACCACTTTTCTTCGTAACAAAAATACAATACAAGACGGACATTAGATACGAGCAGCATGGATGTATTTGGATGTTTTTTGGTGTGTCTTTTTGTTACGAAGAAAAGTGGTATCCATTTGCAACCGTTATATGGACATGCACTGCTACACCGAGACCCCCTGTAACTCAGAGAAGCCACGGAGGACTCTGAAACTTCTCCCAGCCCTTAGTCCACATGAGGGTGAGTAGATAATGAGTGAAATTTCAATTTTGAGTGAACTATCCCTTTAAGTACAGACCACAACTAAAACAAACCAAATTGAAGGTAAACATAAGATTATTTATCAAAAGGAACAACATATTCAGGAGACGGAAAGGAGGAGGCTGTTCCAACATTTAGGATCCACATCCGTAAATTATTATCTCTTCTGGATTTAAAACAGGAACAGTGATCAGAGTGACCAAAGGCTTAGAAAAGGGAGCCCTGTATGTAAAAGTTTGAAATCAATTCAGTATCTTGCTGGAAGACAATGAAGGTAGGAAAGCACTGGTGTGATTTGAGACCCACAGCTAGATTGTGTTGACAGTCTTGCTATGTAATTTTGGGCTAACTTGAGAGAGGAGTGATGCAAGTAAAGAGAGAGATGCAGTAATCTGAAAGAGAAGAGATAACAGTATGCACTGAGTTGCATGTTTTTGGTAGATCGATTTTAGCATTATAGCTTAACTGGAAAGAAAGACTATGAGCTTTATGATATCAAATTCAAAGTGCAAGTTATGTGGTTGACATCCTCAAAATTCAGTTTATACTGTAGTGAATGCACTTAAAAAAAATGTAAAAGTTGTTTTTTTCCAGTAAGATCAGGGTAATGTGGAGCAGCTGTCGTATACGTTCTCTCCATTAGGAGGAGACAATAGCAAGGTGCAAGCTCAGTCAAGAAAAGGGTCTGCAACTCACACACAAACATGTGACAACACACACACTCATAACACCTGTTTGAGAGTCGCTGCAAAATGTACAAGAAGTGCAGGTAAACTTGTTGGAATTGCCTTTTATTAACACACCCTAATAACCCTCTAAACACTTATCCATTCGTAGGTGCTGAAAGAGGGCAGAGCTGCCAATGATTTTCACCCTAATGCTTGCAAAAGTGTGCAGTGCTAATCTGGCAGCCATGTATGAGCCAGAGCTGACTCACATTTGGACTTGTGGTGTTAGAGCACAGCTGAGTGTGCTGGAACTCAGCCACTATCAGCTCCATCAGGCTGGCAGGGAGCACTCAGAGTCTCAACACAAACCCAGGGAGACAAAAACCTAAGAGGGAGATGAGTAGGATGTAATGGTGTTTTCCTTGAAAAGCTTATTATAATGTTGTATTGTGTTATTCCATGTGGCAAAATAAAGGTTAAGAGGTTTCATCTGCTTTTGGTTGAGGTTGTTTAGTTCTGTCTCGATCTCTCTTGTTAAGGATTGTCAGAGAACTATTCAAAAGTCCCTCTCCCTCATTATTTCAGTTAATCATTTCTCCCCTTTGATAATAGACTAAGTGGTGTTGTATACAGTGGCGTAGATGACGTAGGGTTGGTGGGTTTTGTAAACCCATGGGCCCTCTTGTGGTGAAATCCTGCGGCACCACCACACTGCCGAGGATTTTTACTTTTTGGGGCGGGCTGGTTCGGGAGGTTCCCTCGCAGCGGCAGGTAAGAGTGTAACGTCAGACTGGGTCACTGCATTATGTTGCATATTAACTCTTTGAGTGCCAGCCCTTTTATAAAATGGTCAGTGCCATGTGCCAGCGTTTCGGGGCATTTTGAGTAATATTTTAAGACCAAGAGAATATTTTGTATTATGACTCTGAAAACACAAAATAGCTCAAAGGAAAGAGGAGACTCTCTATTTAACTAGGGAAAAAAACATTTGTTTGTACCTTGTTCCATTCTTAATTTATCTTAAGTTGAATAGAGCCTGGTTGCACCAAAAAGACCACTTTTTTTCTAGAAAGCTGAGAAAAATGCATTTTTGTGAAAGAGAGTCTCTCAAGAAAAATAGTGATTTATCCGTTTTAATTTTGGCTTCAAAAACATGTAAGACATCTGAAAATTTCATTTCACATGTTTTTTCATTGTACAAAAAAAAAAAAAAACTAAAATAGCCTACAACAAGTAGGAGTCTTAAGCCAGGAACACACCGCCACGACGCTTCCCGACGCGTCCCGACGCCGACGGCTTTGGCCGACGAGTCTACTCTCCCGACGGCCGACGAGTCCCGACTGAGCATGTTCAATCGGCCCCGACGAGATCCGACAAGACCCGACGCTCCCCGACGGAGAGGAACACACCAAACAGACGAGCTCCCGACGCCGTCCGACGAGGCCCGACGCCCGACGGTCGGCTCGGTGTGTCCCTGGCTTTACTCTGCAGAGTGATGCCTGCTCTCCTACTCCTCCTGCAGTTGCTGCCCCCTCACCCTCTCCTAACCCCCTCCTCCCCCCTCCCCTCCCCTCTCCCCCCCTCCTTCTCCTCCTGCTGCATCCCCTCGTCTCTGAAGGAGGGAGGGAGACGTCGTGGCGTCTTCAGCCTCTCTGCTGGACGCGGCCGCGGCAGCGACTCACCGCGCTGATCTCTCGGTTCGTCGTCACGTCGGTTAGACAGCAGCTGGTGAAACTGACTCCGCGATCCGCTTTTGCTTCGGCATTTCGGTGCTGATCATCTAGATGAGTTTACCTTTCCTGCCTCCTCTGATCACTTCATGCTGGAGCTATGCTAATAGCATCCGTGGCTAAGCTTTCCTCCAGCTCCACGTTACACTTGTTCCAGGCTCTGCCCGTCGTTTTCCTCTAGAAATAGAAACTTTTTCCAACTTTTTTATCTCTGTACCGATTGCACTCGTCTTCTCCTTCCTCTTCACTTCTTGCTCTGATCTACAGTCTTCTTCGTTCTACACATCCCAGAAGCCCCAAAATTACTCACAGTGTGCGCGACAGCGTCCCCATTTACCAGCCGCAGAAAACTGCGTTTGACGTATATATACGTCAATGGCACTCAAGCGTTGGATTTTGATTGACGTATATATACGTCAATGGCACTCAATGAGTTAAGGGGGGATACGAGCGAGCGCGGCCCCTCCCAGTTTGAGCTGATCCATGTGTCTATTACTTCAAATTAAACAACAGAAGCTGGTCTACAACGTGTAAAAAACCATGTTTTAATGACCCAAACACAGCCCAAACACTACTCAAATAAACAACTAAACATCACAACAACTTCACGACGCAGCTCTGTGGACCCAGTCGCCACATTTCTGGCTCGTATACTACTGTACATTATGCAAAACACATCAGCTACCGCTCATATGAAAGAGCCGGCTACAAAGATTGGAACGATACATAGCAACGATAACCCTACACAGAAGCACGGCAGAGACAGAAGCCAAAAAACCAGCAAAGTCGAGTAAACACAGACACTGTTTTGGCCAGCGGCAGAAAGTTTGTTTTGTTTTTTTTACTTTTTTTTTCAACTTTATTTAAAGTTGTAGCAACAACAACATTTCAGTCTTTCCAGCTCACATTCGTTACAACAGTAACAGCACACTTTATCAGAATCAACCACTGCAGAGATAATGTTCGTACATTGTACAATCATTTGATAGAGGTTTTGATTAATTTTATTGATTTTTTTCTGTGTGCCATCTTCATTTACTCTTCACCAGTAACAGATATACTGAAATTTACACATCTCAGCTATTTCTATTTTTTTTCCCTTTACTATGACACCAAAATGGTTGGCAATAAAGCAAGGCGGCTATTGCAATTCTAATCCCTGTCATGGTTCATTCTTGATGCATTTTTTTGGCTTTTTTTCTGTCCTCCATTCGTGTGTGCAATGTGGCCCCCCCTTTGACCTCAAAACCCATGTGGAATACAGCCCAGCTACGCCACTGGTTGTATATCGTTAGAAAACACACCAAAAGCAACTTTTATTTGTGGTGCAATAAAGTGACATACAAAGTCAATGAAATGATCTGACATTCTGCTTGATGCCGCAGCAGACCTTTGGCGCAACAGAGTAGGAGTGACTTTCATTCACGGAATGAGCAAAATTCACTCTTGTTTTATGTTTGTGTGTGTGTATATAAACATACCGAGTATATCGAGTATCAAATATTTTCCTGAGTATCGGTATCGAGTTGAAAATTTTAGTATCGTGACTGACAACCCTAGTACACACAAAGAAGCACTTTAGAGAGTAGGAGGCCTTTTATTTTCATTCCATCTCCTTTCTGACGATTGCTCCATCAGTAGTACCGTAATGAGAAGCCAACTCCACCCATGCAATTCATATGTCACTCATCAGGAGGATGAAAGAACAAAGACAGATGGGGAGCGAGGCGGGGGAAGGAGGGTGGGCAAAAGAGAAAAACAACCATGCTTTTACTTGTTGTAACCACTTTCTTCAAATCTAATGGAATATTGCTGCTTGTTTGCTACTGATTGATGCTTCACACAAACCCACCGTACATGTGCTGTTTCTAATTTGATGCTTTCACTTTCAAGAATGGCTCAGGGATCAGCTTATAGTCACATCAAATGTATTTACTCTAACAGGCTCACTGCAATTTTAAAGAGTCAAAAATGGATATTTCACTGTTTTTAGTTCATGGACTCATCTGTCACTAGCAAATCAGTGGGTTTTACCAGGGCAAATTAACCTATTGGCAACTGAAAGCACAGTCATTGCAACTTCAGTAAACCTACAATGAACCATCTCAGAAACCCTGCTGGAAAGCCTCAATAACAAATTGCTTTGTTCACCTGTGGGCAGCACGACAAGCTGTAAACATAACACTACTGATATAGCCACTTGACAGTATAGCCTAGCACTTGTGAAAAGCAAACACCAGGACCTTCGAAGCAAGCAGTAAAATGCATTTAGGTTGTCTATGGCAAATTCCCACAAGCTGAGGGAGTTGCCTAAGGCCTTACATCACCTGGTGGCCTCCTGCTGCTCTGTCCAGCTGCACTGTTTACATGTATCTGCAGACTCTCTCTTGGTCCCACCCTTTTCTACAGTCTCAGGTGCATGTCATGACATACCACGTTTTCATCATTAGCCTACTATTATTAGTTCAGTTAAATCCCAAAAAGTAATGCAAAACCAAAGGGCAGGCAGTCACAAGGCTATCACATTATAGAAACCCCTCTCAGGCCTACTTGTCAATCATTCACTGAACAGCAAACTATAATAGGACACAAAAAATCAAAAATTAGTCTTTGGTAACACAGCATTTCACAGTTCCACTCCAGACTCTAGTGTGGGCCCACGTAAAAAATAATAACCCAGAATAAAATAAAATAAACAAAGCCCTTTTGCAGGCCTGATTAATGCTTGGTTGTAATGTGCACAATCGTTGTCACTCACCAACTGACCAGGCAGTCCAACAGTCTCCATACCCAACAGCTGATGATGAAGGAAGAAAGTCCAAACCACGTCATGGTCGCACTGAAGAAGATGCAATCTAGTCTTCTCATGGGAAACAACTCCAGTACAAGAAGGGCTGTGGAGAGGACCGCCAGGTGTCTCAGGACAGAGGCAGACTGGGCTAGTCCAGAGCGATAGATATAACAGAGTGGCGACACTCCCATAGGACTCCGTTGTAAAAAATGGCGGGCCGACTTCCGGGTCATGGAGCCCTCAATAGTTCCAAACATTCCTCCCGCGGCGCTGGACCACGTCTGTTTCTATGGCTGCACAGCAAGAAACTACTGAGCTACGTTGACGAAATACCGACCAATTTTAAGTTATAAAGTGGTAATAATCTTTCCCAAGTACAGTAACCATGTTGACTTAACAAAATAAAAATTATTAGACTGATCGGTTCATTGAAAAACATTTATTTATTTACGTAACTGTGGTGATTTCAGTCCGTAGCCCAGAAGCAGCCCTGCTCACTTTTCATTCAAACAAACTAATGCCACTGCCACAGTTGTTAAATTTCATCAATGAGACCAACATTAATCTCTTCAAAATAATTTAACAAGCCAGCGGTAAACCTCTAAAAGCATGCGGATACGTTACTTGGCTCGTTTTCTCTCCGACGGGAGGACGGACGGTCGGCCCCGGCAGATCAGCTCAGTAGAGCGGCTGCTGCTGCTGTGACAGCCGCTGCCCCTGGTCCCCGGTCGGGGCTCACACAGACTCTGCACTTCTCCCAGAACAAACATCGGTGCAAGTTCCTAACAAACGTTATGAACTGACCACAGACTCCGGATTAAACGGTGACTTTCTTGCATGAACAAAATATTAAAACTGTGACGTGTTGACAGCGCTAAAGCCAGGTTTTGGCAGCTTTACTGCTGTGGCTCGGTTGCCGCAAAATGGCGATATCGATGCTAATTTCTGTTAGCCCGTCTATGAGGTTTTGCATTATACGTTAGCATTAAGCTAGCGGGCTTTATATTTAGTTGTGATACTGGCTGTGTGTGTGTTTTGAACGTTGTTTCAAACTGTGTGGGTTTGATTGAACATCTTTTATGCTTAAATATATATATTCCCGCTTAATATATTGCTTTACTCCTCTTCTTATGCCATTTTTACTGTAGGGCAGGCTAATCTTCACTTTAGAGTGACAAATAAAACCTTGAAGCAAGAAGATTTTGCCTTTTGTTTGAAAACTGACATTGATGTACATACAGTAATTCAGTAACAGTTGTAAATATACCTTTGTACGGTTTATTTTTTAATATTTACCGTCCAAAAGCAAGCTCAGTGCTGTCTGTCCCATAGCAGAACATGACAGCGGCAGCCTCGTTTGGAACTATTGGGAGCTACATGAACCACGTGACCGCGCTGGCGGCGACATCAAAGGCTGTCGCCACTCTGTTATATCTATCGCTCTGGGCTAGTCTAGTCCAGCTCATAGACGGTCCAGCTCCCCGTTATTGGCTCTGTGCCAGCGCCTCAGTCCGCTAGCGCGATATTAGCAACCATGCTAGCAGGTCGTAGCCTGTATGGTTACAGTTAGCTTTCTAACTCATCACACATCAACAACGTGTGTCGCAGATTAACACTCACTTCTGGAAAGTTGGGCTACAACTCGGTTCACTTTAACTCATTCTTGCCTAACAAAATGAGCAACTGGCTGGTCGCCACTGCTAGAAAGGAAAAACACACTCTGTCATGCAAGGGAACTATAGCTATGTCTCAATCACCTCTTCCTCTGCCTCTCGGTCCCGCCCCTTGACCGATCAAAATAAAGGGTTTATAAACCGTCTTTGATAAAGGTAACTTGATGTCTCATAAAGGCAGGTAAAAAAAAAAAAATAAGCCTATTAAAAACAAACAAGACAGTCTGTCATCATGCCTCATGTTGAGGAAAGTAGCCTACTTTTTAAACAAACTATTAAGGGGTTTCAATTATAAATGTGCCTAATTAATTAGGCCTATCTGTGGCTGAAGACCAAGGTCCATGCCAGAAGGCCATCAAATCTGGAGTAATTTAGCCTCACTGGAGAGATTTCCCAAAGAATGGGATTTCACAGGAGACATGTCAGAGACTTGTTGAAAACTAAAACAAATGTTATCCAGTAACAAGGACACACTGACTTTTAACGTCAGGGGGGCAAAAAAAATCTTGACCCTGGTCGTTTTTGTTTTTTGTAAAATAATTCTGTTTCTGTGTAACCCTAATGCAATGTCCTGTCCCTCCTGTAATCCAGAGTCCCCCATATGGGGGACTTGAAGACATGCATAACAATAACAAAGCCCCCACTGCACTGATTATGAAAGAATATGGTCATATTATACGTCAAATTAAACAGCAGAAGCTGGGCTACAACGTGTAAAAACCATGTTTATATGACCCAAACACAGCCCAAACACTACTCAAACAAACAACTAGACATCAAACTTCATAAAGCACCTCTGTGTGGACCCAGTCGCCACATTTCTGGCTCGTATACTACTGTACATTATGCAAAACACATCAGCGACCTCTCATCTGAACGTGAACATCGGGGCGTCCCCCAGCAACAGCGGCTAACACAGCAGCTAGCAGCAGCACGGCAGAGGGAGAAGACAACAACCAGCAAAGTCGAGCAACAACAGACACTGCGTGGCCAAAACATGGTCGTACATTTGCTCTTACCTTTGCTGTTTTGCCGTGAAAAGGTTGTGTTATGGGTAAATCCACAATATTTCCAGTTGAACTCTGCCTAGTGTGTACATCTGAACTAGCCGGGCCGAAACCCGACGGCGCTAGGACCCTACACGGAAGCCTGGTGCGCGCGCATACAACCCCACGTTGGCCTGCACGTGGATCTGCTGATCTGACTGGTTCATGGCTGTCACATGGCTGCCAGTGCGGCCAATCACATCGACCTGGGTCTAGCGTCATTCCTCTCTCTCTATTGGTTAAAATGAGCCGCCCCTCACTCGAATCGACCACTGCGCTGCAGAGATAGAGGCTGAAAGCCAAACCCACCCAGAAGCTGCTCTGAGAGTGCAGCAGTACGCAGAGAGACTGAATCCACTTATGTTAGTTATTTCCAATCGGTTCCAGTAGATTTATTTTCAGTTAGTTTATCCAAATTGTGTGAAAATAAAGATTAAACAATAGTTTATAGTAGCAGGTGGTTCCAAGCTGTGCCAAAAATGGACATTTTGGAAAGTTCGCCTGGATATTTTGTAGTAAAATCTCAATCATTTTGTCCTGCTTCAATTAATCAGAATCAACCACTGCAGAGACAATGTTCACATGTTGTACAATGATTTTATAGAGAGTTTGAGCTTCATCAGCATTAATCTAAAGGGCACTCATCAAAAATATGATTTTTTTTTAGGCGAATATTAATTTTATTAATTTTTTTCTGTGTGTCATCTTCATTTACTCTTCACCAGTAACAGATATACTGAAATTTACACATTTCAGCAATTCCTCATTTTTTTCCCTTTACTATGACACCAAAAGTATTCAAATAGACCTTGTGGTTGCAGAGATATACTCATTTTATTATGGATATGCAATTTTCGAGAAAAGGCCTAAAAAATAGGCTGGATTGCACTTGCTATTTAGTGATTTTTTTTTTTTTTTTTTGTAGCCTATTTTTATGCCTTTAGGCCTATATAATAGCATAGTTGAGAGAGACAGGAAATGGGGAGGCAGAGAGAGGGGGAATGACATGCAGTAAAGGGTCGCCCAATGCAGGATTCAAACCGGCCAAGTTAACTGCAGGAAGGACTATAGTCTCTGCATATGGGACGCCTGCTCAACCCACTGCCCCACACGGCGCCCCAGTGTGTGAAATTCTTGGCATACTGTAAAAACCAAACTGATCCATGAACATGATAGGCTACTTCAGTGGCCTCACCAGACCAGTCATCAGATCTGAATCCAACACCTTTAGATGTGGTAAAACAGAAATGGCAACATGAATGTGCTGCTGACGTTGTTAACAAAGAGAGGCCCTATGCCTGATAAAGTGCTCAGTGAGTGCAGATTTCTGATTAGAAATGCTAATTGAGGATCATGTGTGTCTGTGAAATACAATAATATAGTTAGCCTACTTACTCTACTGATCAATGCACACCAAAACTATTTTTGAAAAGTAGCCTATACATGGCACATGTCAAGGTGGGAAAGAGGCGAAGAAATTTCCATGTTAATGTGATATTAAAAAGGATCACTGTATGCCACTAAACCAGAACCAGGAATTAATCCTACTAATACTGTATGTGTATGCAACGGTATGGCTTGAGAGACATACATTATTTATTTATTTATTTATGTGTTTATTAAGTTTTTATTATTTTAATTTCCATGTAGGCTATATGTAGACTTCTCAATGTGTATCTTGCCATAGGACCTATTTTTTCGCTGTGTATGAAAATCAGCCCTGTAACTGTAATTTGCAGGCCCAATGCACTGAGAACAAAATTGATTGGATATAATCTTAATCCTGATATAATCTCCTGTATTGAGAGGGAGAGAGAGAGAGAAAGACAGTGACAGAAAATGAAATCCAGGCGCCGACCCCTCGGCTTCCATCATAAACCAGCACTATAAACTTAACTGTATGCCAACGCTTAATCCAATCCATATGCCATCAGATTTATCTGCAGGTAAATCAGTGCCTGGGATAAGTATCTTCTGGCTAGATTAATAGACTGCAGAGGAAATTAAAAAAAAAAAAAAAAAAAAAAAAAAGGAAATGTTTTAGGGCCACACTTCAGGGACCAAGAGCTGTGATATGTGTGTAAATGTGCATGTGTGTGTGTGTGTGTGTGTGTGTGTGTGTGTGTGTGTGTGTGTGTGTGTGTGTGTGTGTGGGTGTGTGTGGGTGTGTGTGTTTGTGTGAGTGGATGGGAGAGAGTCTCTGAATAGAATGAAATATTTTAGGGCCACACTTAGAAACCCTCAGTATATTCTGCTCCCAAATGACGCTGTTACACTTCAAATTAAATGGGAGGTGGGTGAGGTACGGGTATGCGATAAAATTCTTTAGATATATTGCCTATGATGCAGCATATTTTGCCCTGGTGTGTGATGCGGAGACAAGTTGCAATGGGTGGTTTATAAAATTAAACTGTAACACTTTGTTGGCTTAATTGTTTGGATGCATACAGGGGCCAATCAGTGGTTTGGCTGATCAATAAAATAGTTACGACACACAAGAGATGATGAGCTGCCTGGGAGTGTTTGTGTGTGTGTGTGTGTGTGTGTGTGTGTGTGCCTATTACATAGAGAGGTAAATGCTGTTTGGTCTCAGAAGGCTCTGGCACGGTGGCACTGTCAGGGTTATGGATGTCTAAGCCTAGAACTTTTCTCTCTCTGTGTGTGTATGTTTGTTTGTGTGTTTGGAGGCAAACTCTCCCCAGAGAGACTGTGATTATACCCGGATGGTAAATCACCTTATATCCAGGACACACATGCAGAATTGGACCAGTGCCCAGCCCCATGTGGTTTGTATTCAGACACTGATCACTGCGGTCTTTAACATTAACATTAAACTCAACATACTACTGCATGGTTACAACCCTTTACTGTTAAACCAATATTTACAAAAGGTCTTTAAAGATACCACACCTGAAGAGGGAAAGGTATTTTCTGTCATAGAGTGACATGAATCCTAAAACCAAGAAAGCATTTGTGCAATTAGCCTCACCAGTCTGATGACCTCCAGTAAGTTTGGCTGCTTCATGAAAATGAGACAAAAAAAATCTAAATTGCTCCCATAATAGAGAACTCATCCAGCCTCATAAAGCTTCAAGTAAATAATATCCATACCATTCAAATACAGCCCACATTAAACACAGAGACCCTACTTAAAAGCAGGGGGAATACATTAAACCCGGTTGATAATATAACTGTGTTTTAGAGAGTAACTAAACATCAGGCTCAAGAGCAGTGATTCATCATTTACTCCGTATTGACGTAGCCTCGGTTCTGTTGCTCCCAATAACTACAAGATCTTTCAAAAATGTTGAGAATCAACCAAACTGTGATATTTGATTGCATTCAATGATATTCATTGCTGCAGAGTAAGAGAGGTTAAAAAGAGGTATCATCTATGAAATGTAGCATGAGTTCTGGAGCTGTCACTTTTATAAGGTGCTGTTAAGTGTTTTCCACAAAATCATTGAGAACATAGATTTTATCATTTTATAACACATGACAAGTTGGCTTGTCTCCCATAGATTTACAATATTCTGGTAGAAGTGGAGATGTGAACCGTCATCTGCAGTCAAATGAGATTAAGTTGCACGAGAACAATATGCATGTGGGCATGTAAATTGATTCAGGGCTCATATTTATAGCACAGGATATTTAGAGAGCACCACATATCTTGCAATGACTTTCATCTTGTGTGCTTATGACGAAGATCAATGGTAACTTCTGCTCTGGTGCAATAAAGTGTGTATGACACCTCACTCCATACCCCCCCCCCCCCAACATAAACACTGTCTTGTGTGAGCCAGCACAGCCAATTAACAAACTAAGTTACAGCAAGAAATGAGTGCATTGTTCCATTGACGAACATTGTTTTATTGAGCCCATCAATTCTGCCTGCATTTCTCCCTACAGTTACTGAACTTGTTTGTGGGTGCTGTTTGAGTTTGTCTGATTGCAGAGTGCTTTGCTTGTGAATTATAGAGCAAATTATGACTTCGCAATAGCTGACAAGGCGGTCAATTTAGTGGTAAATTGAATGTAGTATTGTACTCTTCTAGTAATGAGCTGCTATAATTATTGGATAGAGGGTTTTTTCTTGTATTGAACATAATGAAATGATCTCATCTTCATTTGCATCTCTGGCAAGTTAATGGGAATCCTCTTTTATCCTGCTCCAGCTCTATAAGTTTTGTACACAACTTTTGTTGCTAGAGTTGCTGAATTACAGTCAGATCACTGCCCTTTACATTTCCTATTTGGAACACATCATTTAGTTTATACCAATTAGATTCCCAGTCCTATTCTATACACACAAGTAGCCTAAAATAATGATATTGCATATATATAAAGTCACCCACTGAACTCCCTTCACTGTCATTAAATAGGAGCAGATACAATTTGTGTTTCCTTACTAATGCAGACAAATACACAAGGAAATGTCATCTAGCCCAAATTCAGTTTTTTATCAACATAATAAGAAAATAATGTTAAGAAATAAGTCTCAAGTTGCTGCATTCCATTTCAGAGATGGACCAAAACATGTATACTGCCCCTGCTATTACTACTAGTAGTACTATTACTACTAATAATAACAATATAGAAGAACATTACAATTTTGGGGGTACCTACAGTAATAAGTATATATATTTTCTTTTCTCTTGGAGCCTTGCCTCTGCCATCTCTTTCATAATGTATGAATAACGCCTCGTTTAGATGACGGTGAACACTTACGGGGCTGTCGAATCTTCTGGTGGTGCTGAAGAAAAAGGTCACTGGGAAATTTCACTTGATAAGTGAAAAACATTAATGCCATCACAAAATTTCATGGCAATCCATCCAAAAGTGGTTAACATGTTTAAAGGGATAGTTCACCCAAAATTTCAAATTTCACTCATCATCTACTCACCCCCATGTCGACTAAGGGTTGGTAAAAGTTTCAGAGCTATCTGTGCCTTTTTGGAGTTACAGACGGGCTCGGCGCAGCACTGCATGTCCATATGACACACTTTTCTTCGTCCAAAAACACACCAAAAAACATCCAAAAACCTCCATACTGCTCGTCCGTAATGTCCCTCTTGTATTGAAGCCCCGACATGACAAATTGTTCCAAAAAAAATTAAATAAGTCTATATTCTAAGCTTGTTTGTAGCAGAAGCTCCCAGTGTCTCAGCTTACTGCTCTGCCGTGTCACTGCAAATCAAGAGCTGTGAACTGGGCGCAATTTGAGGGACATTACAGACGAGCAGTATGGAGGTATTTGGATGTTTTTTGGTGTGTTTTTGGACAAGCCCGGTTCGCCACCGTCATATGGACATGCAGTGCTGCACGGAGACCCCCTGTAACTCCGAGAAGGCACAGAGGACTCTGAAACTTCTCCCAGCCCTTAGTCGACATGAAGATGAGTAGAAAATGAGTGAAATTTGAATTTTGGGTGAACTATCCTTTTAAGTATGGACTAAGTGGCAGATTAAAAAACAGACAGACGTTGCCATCCTGAGAGTCACATCTCCATGGCTCCAAAGCTACTGTAGAAATTAGAAAAAGTGTTAAGCTCAAACCCAGGAGTTTCTATAATGGATTGATTTTACTGCTATCATTGATCTTCCCCTAATGGCTTTATTTGATCTTTGTCTCTTAATGGCTATTATCTGCTTCCCTCAACAGGTCAATCACAGTGTCAGCTCACTCTGGGTTTGAAATGCCAAAAATCAGTGCCTGTAAAAGCTTCATATCCAATTCCATGTTTCCTTGTCTGTTTGAAAGTGTAAATCACACTTTTACTGGATTTGAAAAAATGCTCTTGTTAGATTACCCTCCTCAAGCACAAATCTGATTCTGACTCTCTTAAAATGCCATTGATCAGATTAGATGCACGTTGTGGGCATGAAAATGATCTATCAAGAAGTGTGCATGCTTTTAGACAGTGGGCTGGGAGAACTGCAAAGGTGAGAACATCCTTCTTCTCAGAGCTATTTTTTCCACTTCTATACTCAGTTAAAGGCTGTTTTTTCCCATTATCTTCCACCCTATTTCCTGGCAGAAAAAGGAAAGCACATTTAAAAACATCAACTCTGCACTTCTAAAGGTCTGCCTCCACGCTCCATACAGCGAAGCAATACAAGATGCCTGTCAGAGGTTTTCAAATCTGGGACACCAAAGCCATTTCAGCATCTTGTTGTTTCAGAAAAAAATGTTTCTTTGTGTGTGTGCGTGCATGTGTGTGTGGGACCATGCTATTAGTAAAACAAAATCTATTGCAGCTGAGCGGTTCTAGTGAAGTGCATGACTTGTTTAATGAACTGAACTAAGGGAAAACTGCAGCCACACTCTGTGAACAAATGAGACAGGAAGTATTTACTATATGAAAATCATGAGGACTTTCAGTCGCTGTGAGCTTGTGGGTTTGTGTCCACAGGTAGGCTATAAGTACAATACATTTATTGAATTTCCAACATATGTACATATACCTGTAGATGCACATACTTGTGTACATTATGTACAAAGGTAAATCATAAATACCATAAATGACACCTATTACAAATTGGGACAAATTCATATATTGTTCATACTTGTTCATTTAAGTAATGCCATCAGAATAACATAAAAATGGTATAATTGCTTCCTGTTGCAATCCTGCAATGTTAATTTTAATTACATGAACACCACAGGCCTGTGACTTAAAAATCTGCATCCATGTCCACCAATTCTTAGTATATGTTTTTGCTGACACAAATACAACCACCATTAGAGAGGAGACTACTCAGGTTGGGCTCTATCAGCAAGCTGCTGGACTCAGTGGAGAACGTGTTGCTATTCCTAAAATTGAATGTCCGTGGGTCACCTGTGTCTTGTTGTCATGCAATTCCTATATCCACAGGAAACATTTCAGAAGCTGTATATCTGTTCTTCAGCAGCCTCATTTCTTGTATAACACGGAGTTGTTTTGCACTTTTTATGTTAACAGTAACAGGACAGCGTAAGGAAAGCAAACAGCCTGGGATGAAGGAAGTGGAGGTGGGGGGAAAGGGATGGTAAAACAATGGGGGCGGGACTAGATAAGCTTTTGCTTCTAACGCTTTCCCTTTCGGCCATGTGTATTGTATTATTTGAACTAAGATGAAGTGTGATGATGATGATTTAAATTGACATGCCCGAAATAAACAAATTGATTGATTGATTGATTGATTGATCACCACCACAACCAATACTACTAATAAAAAAAAGGATAACTATTATTCCACTAAGCCATCACTAATTTCAACATTTGAGCTATAAAATTGTTTTATAAAATAACCAAATGAATAAATAATATGGTGACAGGAAATAAAAGAAAACAATGAAAGTGAAATGCAAGCATGGCAGAAGAAAAATGCTATACTGTAAGCTTGTTTGTGTGGTGATCAGACAGAAATGGAGGTCAATCTATTGATCACTTTGGAACAAGTTATTCTAACTTCAGCAATTTCATGTTTGTGGGGGAGAGTGAGGATTCCAAGGATTTGAAGTGCTCTCCTCCAAGCTTACAGAGTTTGGGCTCTTTGTCCATCAGGGCCTACTCAAGCACATATTAAAGTATGAATATCAGCTAAAATAAACCAACGCCAATGCCAATTATTTTGTTACTAAACTCTACTGGGTCATCCTTGTGTTGCCAAAAGTGGAGCCGCAACCCCTCCACCACTCAGCTCTGCCAAAGACAGACCACACATACACAGATAGAAAGAGGGGATGAGTGAATGCCGACTAGAGGGGCATATAGTGGGAGGCGAGGGCCTGACAGAATATGTAATGTAAGTGTGAATATATTATGTAGAAGGAGAAGGTTTCCCTCTGTGTGGGACTTATCATTGAGGAAATTATCGTTTTCATCAAAACAACTAGTAAGCTAATATGACCCTGTGTCGCAGCATCTTCATTCATTTTATTTTACCAGTCATTAATTCTCTTTTTCTCCCCTTTAATAAAATAAAACAGCGTACACAATTGCTGTTTCTCTCCGTATGGATTTAGGTTACTGTATATGGCAGCGGCAGTGGGGCTTAACTGTGAAGTAATGGTACTGTCACTAATCTGATATATTTTACATTTTTATACTTTATATTTTTATTCCTGCAGAGACTGGAAACCTCTAGCAACAATCCCAACATGGTAACAAAACAAAAACTATATAAAACAAAGAAGCCAAAAACAACAACAACATAAAACAACACTCAACAGATGGCTTAAGTAAACAGCTATGGTAAACTTAGCACAGACTTGTGTTTCTAGCTGTATAGAATTGTATGATTTAATTCTCCTCAAAGACTTTGCCAAGCGTCATGAGCTGAAGCATTAAACCTAGCTCACAACCTCCCTTCTGTTCATACATTTTAGAAGAGCTGACATACAGATGGGTGACAAACCAACCAATTGTGTGGTGAGTTTTGCCATCATATGTGAGGACTTTTGTTTGGGCTGACCTGTATAATTCAGAGAAACTGGGGCATTTGTCGGAAGAAAAAAATGTAATTGATAATCAAATCCTATAATTATAGACTCAGACCATTTGATCTCCACTGTATTGAGATGCAGGTCTTAAGAAGTCTCAGGGACGAGTATCTCAAACCTAGGCCTAGGTATTACTGTATATGAGTTGGAGAAAGAGAAGTGAGTTCACTGAAATACCCCATTAAAAGATGAGTAGATTCCCTGTACTGCAAAAAGCAATTGAAAATCCATGGTACCAGGTACCTAGGACATCATCTGACTGTCTCTACAGCCACATCCATCTCTTACTGGGCAACGCATTCACAAGCCCATTGTGGTTTAGTGTCTTTGACGGCCTTCCCTTACCTCACCATCACACTATAGAGATGAGGTGACAGGCAGATGAGCCCGTTCTGTTGTTAAAAGAATGAAGTGGCCACAACGGTCCCTATGCCTCATTCTTAGTGACGGATGGTGGTACAGTAAGTCTGTGGAAAAAGGTTGAAAATATTTTGCCATATATACACCACTTTGACCACATATGTGCATGTACAGTCTATGACCGCTTTCTTATAATCAATACTGTATGAGGGACTCCATCAGTACTTACCTAATCATTTATGACTGCTTTAAAGATGGGTTACAAACATGAATACATTTGATTATTTTTGACAAATCTCTCCTATTTTATTTATTTTATTATTTTATTTTATTTTTATGTAAGGAGGACAGTGCACATTAATGAACATAATAAAATGTAAAAGTGCCAGTGTTAGCCAACGGCTAGTTTCAGACTGTAGTCCTCCTGGCAAGGTGTTAAAAGCCATTAAAATGAACAACAAGGACATAACAATACAATTCATATAGACAGGAAAAACACAAGAATCACAGAAAGTCGGTACACAAATTGGAACATATCTAAACAGATAATAAAACTACAAAGAGAGACAGTTAACATGACACTACTATAAAAGACAAAGAAAGAAAGAAAGAAAGAAACAAAAAAACAGGAAGTATAGTGCAATTTAGTAAATTTAGGTGAGATGGGCTGTTTACGATGGATAAAATGGATGTAGATGCAACAATGCAAGACCAGAACAGGGTTTCTTGATGGAGTTGTGCTAGGATGGGTTGAGAACACAACGAAATCAAATATAATACAGTGTGATAAAGTGCTATGGTCATCAATAATCAGATCTTTAAACAATACCTCAAGTGTGCAGATATGAGTGTCAACAAGTCATGTAACTACCTAATATTGTAATTTTGATAAATTAATTTTGGATTGAAAATTGTATCCAGGACAGGAAGAAAGTTGTAAAACAGTCTATAGATCCATTAAGGTGGTGGTGATAAATTGCAGTTGGGCAATGCTGTCAGTGAGATTCACTTATAAATGATGGCAAATAATAGAATTCTATCTTCATCTGTTGGTTGTGTGATAAATGACATTTTAAGTGAAAATGCCCTTTAACTTAAATTGCCATTTAACTGACACATTTGAACCAAGCCTTGAATTCTGTGAGCGGATCATATCAATACTCTTCCGCAGACAGTTTTCTACCAAGGATTTTCATCAGCAACATAAACACATTAGCATAAAACAGAATTGATAGCAACTGAGCAGTTAGAGACAGGAGCTTGTGACTTGACGGGTGCCAAATTCAGACTGCTGTGGAGAATCTGGAATCTGAAGCTGTGGTTGCACTCGCCAGCTGTGAGTGGGATGTGTCATTTCGGAAAGACAACACACTTATAGTATTATTACACAAAAGGAGACGGTGTGATTTCTGCGCTGTATATGATCATGAGTGGCTGTCTCACGTTCACAGCGACACAGCATCCTGATAATCTGTCACCTTTGTAATCTTAACATCATTTTTCCACTCAGTGGTTGAGTAATGCTGCTGCTAATGTGTTACAATTCCCTTTGAAATATATATCCATAAAACACCAGCAATGTAGTGGGAGGTAAAGCCATCTGAGCTCAGGCTGACTTTAAAAGTTAGGGCACGAATTCATAGTAAAAGAAACAATAAATAGACCTTAGAATAAATGATGAAAGTAAAGGTAATGTATGTTTATATTAGTGCAATACCTCCAAATGGCTGAAGGTCATGGTTACCTACTTTATACCCTACTTTATTTTATTTCCTTAATCAGTTTTCAAGACACCCACCCTCTCGCTGTTTCTCCGCCACCATTTGGATTTAAGTTGTGCTGAAAGTGGAGCACACAGTTATGATTGACACAGACTACCTGCTGAGCTGAATCTATTCCATTTGACTCAGTTTAATGTGTTCCTCTTCCCTCTTTGTGACATGCAGCTTAGTGTTAGGACTTCCAGGTGTGCTGTCGTTGTGAGTTTGTAGGCACACCTTCAAAGTTGTTCATTATGCAGCCAATTTGTAGTCTGTGTGCATCTTACAACAGTTTTATGACAAGGACTACAGAGATGTGTTTTGTGCTGTCAGATGGAACTATGTACTATATCTGTGCAGTGTAGATTATTTTATTGTTAGTTTTGTTTGTAAGTAGCCTATTAGCCTAGCTAGTTAGCCTAGCTTAGCATAAAGACATGAAGCAGGGGAAGCCAGCGTGTCTGGCTCTTTCAGGGCCCTTTTTTGTTGAAGCCTGCACTTGAAAAAAATAAGGAGACACTTGCTGTGGCTTTGATGAGTGTGTGTGTGTGTGTGTGTGTGTGTGTGTGTGTGTGTGTGTGTGTGTGGGGGGGGGGGGGGTAGTGTAGGCTATTATCCACCTGAACTTTTTGCTTTAACATAATGCATTATGTTCTTCTGTTTTTCTTGGAACTGAAGGAAATTGTTTAGTAACAGTAATAGATGAGACATGAGTGACCCTTGTGAGATGCACCCTAAGAGAATGTGTTTTTGTTGTTCACAGAGCCTTAAGCTGATTTAGGCTTGTCCGAAGGATGAACCCAAGGTCGTAAAATTATATATAGGCTAGATCCTGTCTTGTGTTCATGAACACAAAACATGAACTGTATATGTTAAACAGATACAGGAATTGTTTGGATTTACAGGAAATATGGAATGCTTCTGTTAATGTCGAACAGGTAATGCCTAATATGGTAAGCTATATCCTTATGTGGGGAGAAGGTGGAGTTTTGGAGTTAGAAAGCATATAAAGATTGTGGTTTTGAGCCATAGAGAGAGATCTCACATTGACACCAGAGATGCTCCAAGATTCGACATTTTTTGTACACTGTTCTTCTTCTTGTTAATAAACTACTCTTTTGAATACAAGTGAAGACGTGTCGGTGGCGATCCCTTCTTTTCATCAACACATCAATATACCACACACAGGTATACAGAACCTGGAACCAGCCACCACCAGTTTCTCCTTCATAATTTTGGTTTCCATGTGAACTGACTCTCACTTCATCAGACTGGACAATGAGGAAAACACCAAATGGCGTTGAGCATTCTTTGAACTTTCAGCTTGAGCGATTCAGAGCACTTCTGCAAAAATGTGAGACACTTGGAGTGTCTAAAATGGTGAGTCTCCCAGGGCACAGAGTAGCATGTGAAACGCTTACAGCCAATAGAAAACTACTGGAGAAAAATGCCTCCCATGACAAAAGCTTCATCTTTGTCAGTGGCTCAGTCTGACTTGTACGGTTTTTGATGTAGATTGTTTAATGGTTTTCTTTATTACAGTTTAAGTGCACATAAAAGAAAAATCATTTGCATGTGGTTTGCATATGAATGGCAGCTACATGCAGCACAATTAGAATGAGGATCATTCAGTCCAGAATGTGATGTTTGGAATGAAAATTGTGCTATATATCTAGACGAATATTAGATTTGAATTTGTCATTACAAAATAAACTAAATATATTTAAATATAAAATAAATTTTGAGTGTACTGTATGGCTTAACTCATACTGTAACCACCCACATAACTTGATCTTGCACCTTGAACCTTGCATAGAGCCAGCTAAGCACCCCAGCTGGCATTGGTATGATATGCTTCACAACAATGCTGGCATCAAGCCAACAGGCAATTGCAACATTTGAAAAAAAAAAAAATACAACAAGGGTAACAGCAGCTTAGCTAACATTATCATGCATCAGCCAATCAATGGTGGTAACAAACATGTAACATTGTTTATTATTATAGCAGGTTTCTTACAGATGGAGGAGGAAGCAGGCACCATTTAGCAGCTCATTGTGCTCTTAATCTTGGAAAAGCCAGACCAGTACTGGCTCCAGACTGGGAGAGAAATTCAACCTTGGACTTGTCTGCTGGCACCGGCTCCATGAATGACAGAAACATGGACAGAGGATGGAGAGAGAGAGATGGCTGAAAGAGGCACTGATGGAGCTGATAAATCTTTATGGATGTTTTGGGTCCACTGGCTAACTGGTAGTCCCCATGGCCAGTCTGCCTGTGTCCTGGTGTTATCCATTTCTTTGTTGGAGGCCTTTGGAGAACATGGTTATAGTTGATAATTACTTTCACCTGAACACTACCCACTGCACTGTGCCATCTCACACATGGAAACTCCTTGAGCATTTGTACAGTAGGAAAAGCTTAGAACAGAGGAAGTCAGTTTATAACACTTACAGACAGGGTGTTACTTCGTTCTCTAATTTGGGACATTTTGTGACAGTTACATGTCAGTAGTGATATAAAACAAGCTGGCTAATTATGGTGAAAATAAGGAGCACAAACACACGCACGCACACACACACAAACTTCATCGCCAGGCTTTTCACAGTCAGTTGAATTTATGTTTTCAAGTATTTCAACAGCAAAGTTTTTTAAATTATGGTTTTAACCAATATTTTTTTTTACTACAGATTTACTTGATTTTTCACTTTTTTTCCCTGCATCCCTTGTCCTTTCTTTGCTCCAAGTAACCTTTTCTTTTGTCTACATGTACAATCTTATTTTTGCAAGCCAGCTGAAATTTCATTTCATTTTTCAATTTCATTTTTGAAGATTTTCTTTCTTTTTTTTTTTACAACTTTTGAGTCATATGGCCAGTGCCAGCCTCCTCTAAAGTTACATTAGTTTTACGTTGTATCAACTCACAAGAGATGTGGGCAGATAGCCTGACCTGCCTACAACTGCCTGCAGAGAAGCCTTAAATCCAGAATGCACAAAACATAAAGTAAAAATGCTCCACACTCTCCTCTTTTCCACCAGCAGCTGTCCTTGATATTCCTGATGGGTATACCCCATTATGTGAACATTCATAAAAAGGGTCTGAATGTGCAATCAATAACATTCATCTTCCCCATCCTCCCTTAAATGTATATAAAAAGGCTCCATACAAGTAGACCCATGCACAGAGAAGCACTGAAAGTGTCTGAAATGTGGTGCAAATAGCTGATTTTTTCATCTTGAAGTCAAAGTTGGTCATTTTCAAAGTTATTTTCTCTTTTTAAGTGTCACGTTAGATCTGCAGTACATCATGTAATTTTCAGTTGATAATGCTGACAACCATTATATGCAACAGACTGCAATCCCACAATATAAAAGAAAAAAGAAAAGAAAAGAAATTCAGCCCTCTCTTACAATGCTCTATCAATGTCATGGTTCGTCTCTGGTCTTCCTGTTTTATTTTGAAGTTCCATGTCTTATTTCCCTGTGTTCGCCCTCTTTTGATATCCTGATGTGTCTCACCTGAGTTGTTTGCACCACCTGCGTCTTGTGTATCCCTTGTTGTTCAAGCCCTGTGTTTCGCGTCCACATTTTTGTTTTTTTCAATAAATCCTTTTGTTCCAACATACCTGCTGTTGAGTCTGCGAGTCTCCATTCTGGGTCCAGTTCCCTATCCAACCTGACAATAAATGGACAGAGCAGTAGCTTTTCTGTTTTGTTTTTTTCTTTTTGCTCTCTATAGAAATCTAACAGGAAAGAACGTGAACCTCTATTTTATTTATAGCATCTGTGTGTGCAATATTGTGGAATCAGTTAGCAGCAGTCAGCTATTATATTGAAAAATGGGAATGTAGACCACAATCTGTCATCATAGTCCTGTCAGTAGGAGACCTGCTGAATTATATCCATTATAATGAATTTGCTATGAGATTATTACTGTTTATAAAATTCCCCCAGTTTATTTTATAGATGGTGGAAAGATGATTTATTGGAAATGGAAAACATGACTTACAGTTAGCCTTTTTATTATCGTGTTTTTGCTTTTGTATTCACAACAGTCAAGTTATATCCACTTAAAAGACGATATCTTTACCACTGCTCATATCCTATAGGCCAATATTGAATGGGTTTGTTTTATTTATTACCAAGGCATTAGCATAATTTAGTTACTGCTCTGTGCTCTCATGTGCTGACATATTATGTCTATTTCTTTGAGTTTTGTGTATGTTGTTCTTAATAAATTTAGTGCACTGAAGATATAGAAGAAATTCAACATTTCAGCAGCAAATATTAAAGCTGTGAATCATAAAACCAAACAATGGCCTGAAAGATGCTACAATGCTCTGCAAGGCTGAGGAGAAATGCAGAGTTGAGTGAGTGTTTGTCACTGTGTTTGTCACAATGAACAGCCCCTCATGACAAGTGGGTAATGTTAGTCTGAAGTTGTTTATTAACCTGACTCTTTTTGTGATTTTGCGTTGTGCGATGGCAAATCATTTGGTGCACAATCACTGGACTAGTAGTTAGATATCGGTTCACATCATCAGCCAGTGAAAGTGGTGGATGCATATTGTGTACAGTATACACCACTGCAATGCTTACACCTCCAAACAGTTGACAGTGAAGTCCAGTTCAAATTCAGTCCCACCCACTGGCTCATATGAAGACAGTCTGGATTTACAGTAACATCCACGGCCATGCACATTCTATGATAATCCTTTCCAGTGCCCTTCTGGTGCCCAGTATAGAAATTATGAAATTAACCAGAGCTTAGCATCACACAGACCTGAACTAAGATGACCTGTCTCAGATGATATGGGGCAAACATGAATCCTGTGGCATCCATCCAACATCCACTTAACTATAAAACGCTGTCCAGAAAGGCCAAACTATTTGCTCTTAATCTTTTTTTTCCCTTGTGCACATTACAGTGATTTATGAACTGTGCAGTTTGAATACCAGTCACTTAGGAAAAGCAGATTATGAAGAGGGTCTGTTGAGGGTTGTATCCACCACTGCATGGACTTTTGATGAATAAAATTACAATAATTTTGGAAAATTTAACAACTATGTCAGCAGCAGGAAATTTTAAGTGTCTGCACAATCCTATAGAAGGAAACACTGTCTGAAATGTGTACTATACTGTACCTGAGGTACTTGTACTGTCGAAGCAGATGGTCATTGTGAGGAAAGATAAATTATGGAAAAAATAAATAAAATTAGGACACAAAACAAACACTAAAAATGTTAATCTTAATCTATTTTGAATGTATAAGGGTTTAAAACTGGTATACAGTAACAGCCAATTATTTATTTGTAATCATTCATCCAATTAAACATACTACGCTACTTTCGAACGCTGGCGCTCAAAGGATTACACCAAAATAAATGATTGCGAAAAAGAAAGTTAGAACACAGTTCAAAGCTGCTAGTTTAAAGATGCTATTCTGCATGTGTCTCAAAAGCCACAGTGTCTGTCCATTAAAGGAGAATTGCCGTTTTTACAATCTAGACCTTATTTCGAGCATGAAATACAATCATTTACACACCCAGATAACTATGGTTATCGTTCATTTCACCAATATTTTGTCATGATACGCTAGTGCTATTCCCCTTTGAGTCCAGGTTTACCTGTTATCAACATCCAGG
This sequence comes from Trachurus japonicus, assembly GCF_045865225.1. Classification (NCBI taxonomy): domain Eukaryota; kingdom Metazoa; phylum Chordata; class Actinopteri; order Carangiformes; family Carangidae; genus Trachurus; species Trachurus japonicus. The sequence goes on from NC_140910.1 coordinate 9,140,335, forward strand.
GTCTGTAGGTTGACCTACTGACCTCTGACCTGGATGATGTCATCTCCGAGCGACAACTGGATGTCGATAATGATGATTCCACTTTGGCATTCGGGTCCATTTTCAGCGCAACTAGCCAGTGCTTTAGTAAGTCCAGGTTGTGGAGAGGAAGACTGTGGAAGCTGAACTTCGTCCAGCTGCTCATTTTGTTCTGACAAGTCGGAAACACACAGAAATGACAACAATATAATTAGCAGTAGCTACTTTCAGGTAAACAAGATGTGCTGCGCTCAGAGATTATATCATCCAGGCAGTGCTTAATTTGTAAATCATAAGGTGCCAGAACGCAAAGTACATATGACAGCTCAGGGATGACGAGACGGCCACAGGCAGTAGCGCGGGAAGGGGGGTGCTGCCGGGGCTGCAGCCCCCCCTGGTGGTGCAGGGTGTAACATCACTGTAAACCTAAATGTTTGAAATAAATGAATAAATATATATATATATATATATAATATCTATAAATTATATAGGGTGTAAATAGAGTTGTGGGAATGTGTGGGAAAATAAATTAAAAAATAAAAATTGTGGAGGAGACTCTCTCACCAGGAAGCCGCTTCAGCATATTCAAACGAATAGTTGAACAACAATGGCGAGTGACAACCGTGGACGTGGAGTAAAACAGAATAGAAAGGAATATTGGATTTTTTCACAAGTAATGTTACTGTGCCTATTTAAAAAAAAAAAAAAAAAAAAACTATCACCGAGGAGGAGGACGACAAAGAAGAGGAAAACAGCAACATTCATCCTCCTACTACAGAAGAGATCCCAGCTAGTATTAGCAGCTCAGCACCAGCCCCGCAGCTCCCGCCAGGAGACGGCGGCAGCGGGGGCTGCGAGAAACAACAGCCCGGCTTCAACTCTGCACGTTCCGGTATGACCAGGGCCCCCGGTGCCGGGGGCGAGGCGCCGTTTCAACCAAATCTCAACTTTCCAGGAAGGAGATTCGGCTCTGAAAGTTTTGAGAGATCATTCCAACGAAGATGGTTTGAAAAATGGCGATGGTTGCATTATGTCTCAGAAACAGACAGTGTGTTGTGCTTTACCTGCAATCAAGCAGTGGCGAAGGGATTACTGCTGCACTGCCATAGTGACAGCTCATTTGCTAGGGGCGGCTTTTGCAACTGGAAAAAGGCGAGAGAAAAGTTTGCCCAACACGAGCTGTCAGACCTGCATTCTGATTCATTGCGGGCACTAGCTACACTGAAAGCAACTCCTATCAGTGCTTTGCTTTCTGATTTAGCAGCTCGGGATCAAAAGACGGCCAGGACCGTGTTGGAACTTTTATTCAGATCCATTAAATTCCTGGGCCGGGAGGGGATGCCGCTCAGAGGGCATAGTCATCGCGACGGCATCCTATGGCAGCTTATGCTGGAGAGGACGCACTCACTACCAAGAGCCAGAGAATGGTTTTTACGCAGAGACAACTGGATGTCGGATACCATCCAAAACGAAATCATTGAGATGTTTGCTCACGCCCAAGGGGGCAGTTGTGGGTCTGAGAAGTGAAGCTCACTTCCGCGTTCAAAAAACTGCAATCCCCTCGAATTCCTCTGGGGGCTGGTGTCAGAAGGGAGCATTCCCCATAGACCCCCATGTTAAAATCGCAGACTTTACATCCTCAGTAAACATGTTAAAAGCCTGGTGTCAGAACGTTTTTTTGTCTCAATCGATAGTTTCTACCCCCGCACACACTCTGAGGAGGGTGAATTTTTTTTTAACTCTACCGTTTTACTGTTATTAGGTTAAAACTCTGGCCAATCAGGGCGCGGAAACGTTGAGTGACAGGTCCGAGCAGCTCCGTGGACAGCTGCTTCGAGGCCAGTGGGCGGGTTCTCGGCCGGCCAATCCAACATGGCGCTGTTCAGGCCGCCATATTTGAGTCACAAAAACGACTCCCCAAAACCAATGGGTGACGTCACGGACGCTACGTCCATTCTTTTTACAGTCTATGCTCACGCCATACAGCGAGAAATCATCTCTGAGACTCGCCACTGTTCCTTCTTTGGACTCACAGCGGATGGAACTACAGACATCAGTGCATGTGAACAATTCTCCTGCTGCTTGCAGTTTGTGGATACAGATTTAAAAGCACAGAACGTGTTTCTTGGATTCTACAGTGCACCCGACTCTTCAGCAGAAACACTGTTTACATGCATCAAGGACATTTTTCTCCGTTTGAACTTCCCCCTGGAACGCCTGCATGGATACTGTTTTGATGGTGCCTCTAACATGTCCGGGCGCGTAAATGGTGTTCAGGCGAAACTTAAAGCGCAGTGTCCAGACTCCCTCTACGTCCACTGCAGTAACCACGCACTAGACCTCAACATTTTCAGATCTGTCCCAGATGTTGCTGAATTTATTTCAGCGCTGCATCCACAGACCAGGGGGCTGTTTAAGGAGGTCGAGGCCTTTATTGAACTTTGCCTGTGTCTGCCTTTGTCAGCCGCTCCATCTGAGAGATCGTTCTCCTCCCTCAGACGACTGAAGACCTGGATGCGAAGTACCATGAGCCAAAAGAGGTTGACACATCTGGCTGTGATGCACATACACAGCCACATCCTGGACAGAGTGGATGTGCCCTCTCTTGTTAGGAGCTTCATCAGGAACACACCAGAACGCAAGGCCACGTTTGGTGCCATGTAAATCAAGGTAAGACCTGATTTTATCATAACACTCTCACTGTACATTTACAGCTTGTTTATTAATTCCAGTCACATTTTATATGTGTGAAATCCTGCTTGTGTGTACGCACACCTTGAAAATCATTTGAGGTTACTAAAGTTTCATAACTAAAATGATCATGAATAATCATGATTAGGGGAAATAATGTATTTGCTGTGGAAAGAAGGCAACATAATGCGTAATCATAGGTTAAACAATCTTTGCTTCCATTAATTTAGTTTGGATAACAGTAATAGCTGCAGCAGCAACAACGTTAGTTGCTAACAGCTGTCTTGTTTTTATTTCTTAATTTCAGATATGCGAAATTGCTTGGCCATGGTGGCCGCTGTTTTTCTGGTTACCACTTGCCGCTGGCTGTTTTTTTTGTTTTTTTTTAATGTTTTTTCTGCAGCACCAAGGACAGCGCTTATAGCGTTTCAATGTATCTAATTTTGTTGAGGCCTTTTGTGAGGTTCGGTTCAGCACCACGGACAGTCGCAGTGTCACTGCGTTAAAACTAATTTTGTGTCTGTCATGTCATGAGTTGATTACTGTACTTTGCATATAGACAAAATTTTTTATACAATTTGCATTTCATCTAAGAATTTATGTATGTTTTATTTGCGTGTAGCTTTTGGGAGCCAGTAAGCAGCCTAGTAGGCCTAGTGTGCGATGTGCTTCAACTTAGTTTTAAAAATGATGCTTATTTTTGAGCTTTCTGTGGTCGTCACCTACCGCTCTGAGTATACTAAATCAGCACAGAGTAAACCTCAAGCCCCACCCGGGAGTTATTCGGGGCCGCTCAGCGTACTGTACTTACCCTGAGACAGGGACTTGTTTAGCCCCTATAAAAGTTCTGGTCGATTGTCCTTCGGGGGGCGGTTCCTGCTGATGAAATGAAGCCAATTATCTGCAGCCTGGCCACGTGAGTCTGACTCAAAGTGAGTAAATCCCTGTAGAATTCCATTTTACATACATTATATTTTATAGCCTGGTACAAAAAAAAGGTTTCTCTCAGTAGCTATTTTTCTCCTTTGTGGTAAACATGCACTGGTGCAGTCGTTTTGATTTCATTTAGGCTTAAAGTTATTCATAATTGAGGCTCTGTTACTTTGAGCATATGCTTGCTACAAACCAGCCCTCACCAAAGCCTCAGTTCCACATGCTCCACCTCTTTGTCCATTTTGGGATTCTATGAGGTGTTTCTTAATTTGAAGCAGAGCTTATTTTCTTTTTTAGTCAAGGCCTTTGGAGTTGTTAGTTATTGAGTTTATTTGTGTGTTTTTTCATATTGCAGCTTTATGAACTGTTTTCATAATAGGCACAATTTGTTCTGTTTGTTTTTTCGGAGATGTTGACATATAAGAAGATCTTAACATTTTTCATTGATGTGCACCTCAAATCATGAATAGGCCTATATACTGAATCAAAATATATATGAAAGACATTTGTCACAATATTCCTGTTCATTGGGTACAGGCTATGTATCGTAGCACTGACATGACCTCTCTGTATACTCGAGGTCTTCTTGTTGCAGCTAACTCGCTCTTTCATCCAAATCCTCAGTTTTGTGTACATGTATCTTTGTGTCTTTTAAAGTTGTATGGGTCTGGAATCCCCCTAAATGCCTGTTGGAAATACTCATCCACCAGAGTCCAATAATAATTACTAATAAACACCTCTGCAGATCTTTTAACTTGAACCTATGATGTATATTGATCATCAAAGGCTTAATACAGCAAGATCCATCCACTACAGCATGAGGTCACAGAATAAATGAATGGTAAATGTACAGCCGGATGCACAAACGTGTCCTTAGTGACCGTGTCTTATAATCACAAAATGAGATGATTATTAAGAACTGTATCGATGGAAGTGAAGGAACTGAAAGTGATACTGCAGGAATCATCAAAAGAAATAAACTAGTTTTTCTCTCTATTTCCTCTTGTTTCATTTAACAAACACTGTTCACTTACCAGGCTTACAGTCGCATCACATCAAGACGTAGTTGGACAGCTGCTTCAGCTGGTTCATACTGTATCATCATCATAATTATTAACACAATGTAATGAAAGAAAAAAAATATCAAGATGAAATGTCTCTGAAATTCACATATCCCTTTCCTTTATATCCTTATCCTTTTTGCCAAATCGCAACATCACAATAATCTGAAACAACTGTGTAGACAGGAGGCTACGCACATTCTCACCACCCGTGGATTTTTATTTGGAAAAATACGTGGAAAGTGGCAGTGTGAAACATGCGCACCAGTACACACATTCTCACCACCCGTGGATTTTTATACATTTGAAAAAAATACGTGGAAAGTGGTGTAAGCACACATTTCATGTGTACGCATGGTTTATACATTTGGCCCCATGCTGAAAAGTGAAGCCAGTTACAGAGGTGACTTACTGTAAAGTGCAAGAGCACTGAGGACCACTAGGGGCTGGCTCCAATAGACTCCCATTCAAAAAATTGCCGGTGCAAGGCGATTTTCGTTAAAAACTACTATGGTATTTGTAGAAACAATAACTCACAGATGACAATATTTGCTACACTAGACTGTAAGAGTCAAAATGTCTTTACAGTTTAAGTAATGTATGCATGGATGCAGTATTTCGTATTCGTATTATTTTGTATGTTGTTCACACTCCTCTGAGAAACCAGGATGGGCATGTCCATTAAGTCAAACTCAAAGCAGTTCACAAGCTAATGGGTGACATCACATAAAGTTGCCACGACAATGCATGTTGACCAGAGCAGGGAATACTGCATGATAACATCTGCAGTATAACTTGAAAAGGTACAGGAGGTTTGGAAGAATTTCAAATATTAGACTGTAAAAAGGCTGGCACAAAAGATGCAAACACTCATAGTGTGAATTTATTTATTTTTTTAAATTGCCTCCTTCATGTGGTTGATAGCACTGTTGGTAGGGGGAATGAGGTGGGTTGGGTGAGGGTGGGGGGTTATTGCAGCCAATGAAGCAGAAAGAAGGAAAGCAGCAGAAAGAAAAATCTGTATTCAGTAGCTGTACTGTTGGTTGCTGTGCCTCCGTTCCTCTTACAAACTCGGAGTGAAGCATACACATGCTCAAATACATACAAAATACACACAAGAGCAAGCACACAAAACTATTTTGTTCCCAATCCTGAAAACCACTGCTCCATTAAAGAGCAGATGAACCCATCACTGTTAGAGATGTATCGCAGACAATCATTTTGGCAGAAACGGGGAAAGTGCTTTTTGGTAGTGAAACACCCTTTTGTGCAAAATCAAACTTGGTACAAGATTCACTGTGGAAATGTCTTAACATGACGTTATGAACCAGACTTACTGTGTGGGTTTTTTCTCCAAGAGGTGGATGTCTTCCATTTTACATACAGTGGCAGTGCACTTGAATGCACCGTGAGGAGCATGTGGGTACAGCTGGGGTGCAAAAACCCTATTTATAATCAGATTAATAGGTCAATCAGATTCAAAATGTCTCATGTAAACACCTTAGCAGATCTGATTCACCCAGATCTGATTACATTTCCGATTGGATTGAAAGAGGTATTGTATCAGATTGAGGAAAACGCAGCTCATGCACTTATTAATGTGAAGACTATGTTTTTCAGAGGACATGTGTGGACTGGCTGTGGTGCTGGGCTGTGCTGCGCCCAGCACCCCCTTATTTACCTGGAAGCCCCCCCTCAGAGGATCACTGGCAAACAAAAGAAGAGGAAAGTATAATTATTTTCTCATATGTCCCTGACTCTAACCACCTCGGCAGGCTGTGGGTGGCTAAACTCCATAAAGGAAGATTGAGGCATCAGAAAGTGTGAGACTGTGGAAGAGTGCCCCACCCCCACCTCACCCCCTTTGGAGCACCACTAAAGCCAGGTTTATGCTTCTGTGTTTTTTCTTTTTCTTTTTTTACTACAACCCTGTGTTTGGTCATTCTTAACTTAACGTGGTTCCTAACTGGCCCAAGTTCTAGAACCTTTTAAAGTAACATTGCAGAGTTTCAGCTCAGTGGGGATGGACTTATCAGCCTACCCGCGCAGGGAAGTTACATAGTGCAGTTTCAGCCGACGCGACCCGGCTCAGGCTGCAGCGGCAGCACCATTCATCCTATTAACCATTTTTCTACCATTGCAATGGGTCAGAAAACATTATTTTAAGGCCGATAAACTCCGCAATGTTGCTTTAACTTTAATACTTAACTGTGTGTTGTGACAGAAACAGTTCATCTTTCAGTTTTGGGTTGTGGCATATGTCTGAGGAAAGCAGGCGTAATGGTTCATTAGCATGACTATGTATTCATAACCACCCCTTCATACTTCCTGATGTGGGAAGTTGTCTTACAGCAGCTGGAATGGGTGAGTGGTGAGTGGCATAGTCCCATCTGCCCTGATCGCTTGCTTGCCCCAATCCCTCTTTAGAGATTCAAACTCAAGACTCTCTCCCCTTGGTTCTTGTGCAGCAGGTCTCTTTAATTTTGAGGTCACACATTTGGTTATTAGACACGCCCACTACTGATGTCATGGTTACCAGGAAAGAACCAACTATTTCTTGGTTCCCTTGAGAAACAACTCTTCAGGTTCCGAACCTGTTATTTTTTTTGGTCTGAATGCGCAGGCTGGTTCAAAATTGGGTTGGAGAACTGACCCTGCCGGTGTGAAACCCTAACAGAGAGGATGAGACCATCTCCCAGCATCTACCTGGCTCCAGACAGCTTTAGTCTCAACTCAACAACCACCCAGCAATCTTAGTAAATTATATTCAAAACATTTTTTTATATACAGTATATATATATTAAAAAACAAACAAACTGAGCATCCATGGGAAAGTGGTTTAATGTTACCAGAGAAACGGACATAGAAAAGCTCCTATTCTGTGCTCATGTCTTTCACTTAACCACCATCATACGTGTTAGTGCAGCTCTTAACCCTTGTCTGATGTAGCATTTATTTTTCAGTTTCTGTTCTCCCTTTTTCTTTTCTGTCAGCCAGCCAGCTCTCCTTCTTGACAATTAAATTATGTTGTTACGTTTCTCCCACGAATTTGCCGTAAAGCAGAAGTAAGCGGAATGTTTGTGTTAATATAAGTCTTAAATAGTTATATCTTCTGACAGCAATCACTTATATAATAATAATAATAATAATAATACATTTTATTTGTAACGCACTTTATATTTACCAAAAAACCTCAAAGTGCAACAGCAACCTACTTATGGAGTGTTGACCGAAACACGGTCTGTCAGTCACTCTGCTCTGCTGTAAGCCGAGGAGAAAACTTTCCTTGTATCCTACAACCTTTATCCAATGAGGAGAGAGAACGGTATAGAGGGGCGGTCCTCTCTGTGTGTGCAGCCAAGGGATGCGGGTGAATGTGGTGACGTAGGGACGAGGGCGGGGACTGCTAACTCCTTTGAATCCTGCATCGAGCGGCCCTTTAAAGCATTTCATTCCCCTTCTCTCTGCCTCCCTGTTTCCTGTCTCTCTAAACTGTACTATCAAACAAAGGCATAAGCACAAACATATACTTAAAAGCGGTAGAGCACTTACTTTCCTTCCCCCTGGTAATCATTAGATTGGCACTACTTATAAGCATGTGCCAGATTTGGCATCTGTTGCTCCCATACTGCCCCGTTTACCCCACTTCACCTCTTTTCTTCTTATTCCTCTCATCCTTTGCGCCCCCTGTTGCTGAATGATTGGAAAAGTGTTGGTTTACTCAGTCATTTGGTTTACTTCCCATTTACAGAGCCAAGGCTGTGTAGGAATACCACATGATTTGTTTTTTTCTGCAGAAGCACAGAATGTACAGCTGGGTTACCATGAGGAGATATTTTCTGAATTTGACAGAAATGTATTTGAGTAAAAACACCTGCTCATCCCGTAACAACAATATCTCATGATATAAAGAAAAATGTCAGTCATAAAAATGTATTGCAAATTAGTTGTACATGAATGTAATTTCTAGGACTTAAGGGTGGCAGTTTTTTTCCACTTCCAGCAGTATACTGTATATTAAGAGTAACATTACAGTGTAAAATGAGACAATTACTGCTATTGCATAATGCATAGGTCAGGAAGAAGGGTAATGTGTTATGTTGTGCATATGTTGTATTGTGAGGACTTGGCATTGCAGTAGGTGAATCAAACACAACAGATCAAAGAGAGTAAAAGTCAGGTGGGGAGCCAAAAATATGAGTCACTTTATTTAAAAGGTGACAGGAAAGACACAGGGAGTAAGCACAGCTGACATTCTGCAGGGTGACTCCAGAGCTCAAAGAAATGTCTGCTCTTTTGTAGGAGAGTTAAAGGGACACTGAGGGAGGGGAGTCTCAGTCTGCTCCCCAGGGAGGGTCTGGGCCAGGTGAAACGGTCATAGCAGTCAGGTTGGGCCAAACATTCCCAACTGAGTCCTACACTGATCCATATAGAGACTTGGAAAAAAAATTGAGGAATAAATGAAGCACCATGCTGCTTCACTTTTAAAATGCATGCAGGCCCCGTCAAGGTTAATCATTTTCTCTTCTTAGATGTGCACTAACTTTAATAAATATTCACTTAGAAATGTGTGTAAGGTTTGAGCTGAGAAAACACATATTGACTTGACTATAGGCAAAAAAGAATCAAATATTTACTGGTGTTCCAGATAAACTTCACTTGATGGATTATCTCTCATAAAAATAGAATATATTAAACTGATGAAACAAAAGTCAACCAGAAACTGACCTGTTCCGACACATTCAGCACGCCATCAAATCAAGTCTGATTATGCATGTTCGAACATGATATCTAATATAATAATGTGGGACATCATAATACATAGGGGAATTATACATTCTGGGAATGGCTTGTTTTCATCAGGAGATGAATTTATAAACTAATCCTGGGTGGTAAAGAATGCATTTCCCTTGTGGACACAGAATGAGTTGGTAGAAACTTACTGAACTACTGTATGCAGCAACATTAGCTACACCAAAGCATTCATACTCGACTCTCTTATAGTAACAGGTCACTCCATGATGCCTTGGCTGTGACCCAAATGCATACCAAGCAGGTTTTCAGTATGTAGTGATGGTGTAATGGTACACTCTAAGAGTGACAAAGTGCATTGTGGATGGTGGTGAGACGGATTAAATCATCTGAGATGCTTCTTCCTTAAGAGGTTTCTTTAGTATTAGCATCCCAAAGTTTCAGTTTGATTGATTCTTGTCAGTGAATCTATTGCGTTTTTACTTGTAAACATAGAACAAAAAGTTATAATAAAAAGTTCATGGGTATTTATTATTCTATGCTATGTGAAATCAGCACACACAGCTGAAGGTGAGCCAGAACTCCAGAAGCAAGAAAGAGCAGCTTACTAAACATCCAGCCCCAAAAACACAACCTTTCTTAATGTTGTGTTGTGTGCTCTGCTCCATTTGTCTAGACAGTTTGGATGTAAGCAATACATTCCTTATTTTTTCATAAGGACTGAAAGGAAAAAAAAAGAGGTTATTGGGAGAGGACCCAGTGACACCTCTCTACTTGGTTTTTCAATATCATAGGTTTTCAAAGTATGAGGCTCGACTCCCCAGGGGGTTGCCAGAAAGTTGAAGTGGGCATGTGAAGAGGAAGATGCAAGGTGCAGTGTGAGGTGGCATGTACATGCATGTATTCTAAACACAACTGGACATGACATTATTGTGGCCTGCATATCGAAATGGTCAATGCCTGCCCTGCACCACCAACAGCAATGAGCTCATGTCATCTTTGGAAGTAGCCTATTAAAGTATTTTGTAGCCAATACGATGATAATAATTGTTGTTTTTGTCTTTCCCCCGTTTCGTTATTTCATTCTCATTTAAAAAGGTATAGACTAGACAATAAAATATATAACTGACGCACTGACGGTGTCAAAGGATGGTTAGCTAGCCACTGGTTGGATGGAATTATTGTCTAAACATCCGCTTAAAAAAAAAAAACATAATTAGAGGAGGGAGCTGTCCGGATAAAGCAGTGCCTACAAATGAGTCACATCAAGGTGGTAGTAAAATGCCGACTGATTCTGAAGGAGAAGTGGCCACGTTGTCAGTTCCGAGATCATCTATGGTTTGTCTGCATCGTTGCCATGGTTGCTGCTATCACGGCTAACATTAGCTGCAGGCTCTGTACTGGGTGCACTTGCTCTCTCTTCCGTTGCCATATTACTTCTCCACTAGAAATAAACAAAAGAAAAAAATACTGTTTTCAGTCAATTTGCAGACAGGTCTGTTGTCAATCTGTTTGCGTGTCTTGGGAGTGTGAGCGAGGTAGGCTACTGCTTAAATTGAGTGTGAAGCAGGAATGATATTAACCAACACTCAACTCAACATTATTCAACTCAGTAAATTGAAATCAGTGTGTGCAACCTGTGCTGTTCTCATTGCAGCTTTCATGTGATCCTAGAGACTTTCACTTGCTAGTGTGACATGGATGTTGCAAGGGCTGTGGTCTGCTCTCATTACAGGGGTGAGGTTATGTGGCACTGACACTTGTTGTCACAGGGGGCTCGGTTTGTCATGGGAGCTGGGTCTGTTACTGGCAGAGGTGGGCCTGCTGCCATCTGTTGCTGTTTGAGCCTGACTAGGTGTGAAATGTGCACGTGGATGTCACAGGGGCACAGACTGAGCAGCACAGAAGCCAAGAGAGAGCCGTAATCCTGTCATCTCACAATACTAACTTGTTATCCTACTGTAAGATAGTGAGATATTCTCCTGAGAAAATGATTTTTTCTCATCCTGTGATAATGGGATAATTATTACGGAGCCCCCTAGGGGACATGGGAAAAAAAATTGATGGGTGAAAAAAAAAAAGGATGAAGTTTCTCGAGATCTCGCAAAGCTTTTCTCGAGATCCCGAGAAACTTTTTCCATCACAGACTGTCTGTTTGTCTGTCTGTGATCGTAGCAGATAACAAATCTATGGACATTTCTCACTCTAATGAGATCGAACCCCACCTAGGGCAGGCCATGAGAAACACAACGCAGAGGGCCAGATACGACATTGGCTACACACTGAGCACAGTGTTTGTGGTTGTTGAACTTCAACCTAGGTATTCTTTATTTTTCCTCATCTATTTCTCCTCACCCATGTCACTTCTACCAAAATGGAACATCTCATTTGTGATCTCGACCAAGGTTATATGACCAAAGAAAATTGAGCCTCTGCCATCTCCTGTTTCTCTTCAGTCAGCTTTTTGTTAATGAAAACTCCTCTCTCCACTTAAAACAAGATAAATGTAATACTGACCACATCCAACACACTAGAAAAATGTGGTTTTAACACCTTACTGTGGGACCTTCCTAAACTCTCTCTGGGAATACTGTCACGCATTGCCTCACCTGTGTGTCTGACTTCAACAAGTATGTGCATGTTTCTTTTCATCTGCCTTACACTCAGCTCCTTAGATTCAGTCTTGCGTCTTGGGTGAAGACACTGCATATTTCCCACTGATGTATGATGAACTCGAATGTTTTCAAACAACTTCTCAAGGAGTGTGATCAAGGGTTCTTTGCAGTTGAGCTTAATCACTAGTCTGTCTATAATATTTTTGGAAGACCTGAGTCAGTTTGGTTCAGGACGGCCTCTGCTGCAAATCCAATGTCAATCTGAGAGCTATCTTTGTGCAGACTGTGCATATAGGATCTCAGTGATGGCATCTTGCTGGTGCTTCATAATTGTCCTGCAAACTATTTAAATGACTGAGTTTGTCAGCTCGCGTCTCTGCCCCGCAGATCTCAAAACAACATGCACCGACAATTAGAGATCATGAGCCTTCAGCTCTTCGCTCTGTCTTTTTCTTTCCTTTTGTTTCTCCTTCTCTCAGTAATGATTTTAGCCCAAGTCTTGGGGTTAACACTTGTTGTAAGCACAGAGTGGAAAATGTGATTATTGTAATTATTTATTCTCCCATTCTTCAACTCTTCAAGGTAATGGATTGGTACTATCAGCATTTGCCTGAATACCCTCTTTTTCTTGGCAAACAACCAGAGCTATTATTTCACTACTCCCATTTGTGCAACTGTAGCCCATTATAAAGACTAGAAGAAAATATATATGTTCTCAATACTGGAACTCTACCCCATGCTCCCTTAGCATATACAGTATATGTTATCACTGGGGTTACAAGTTCAATTTTTCTTATGCCTCCACCATGGACGTCGGTGGGATTTTTCTCTCTCTCTCTCACACACACACACACACACACACACACACAGAGTGTGCCATCTCTCTTTTATGCACGCAGCCATTGCGCATCATAAGTATAGACCACACAGCCAGATGCAGCATACATTCAGACAGGACAAACCCACTCAGCTTTAAAGCAGAAGTAAGCGGAATGTTTGTGTTAATATAAGTCTTAAAGTAACATTGCAGAGTTTTTCGGCCTTAAAATAATGTTTCCAGACTCACTGCAATGGTAGAAAAATGGTTAATAGGATGAATGGTGCTGCCGCTGCAGCCTGAGCCGGGTCACGTCGGCTGAAACTGCACTATGTAACTTCCCTGCACGGGTACGAAACACTGCCCCCCCCCCTCCTCTCTGCGTCGAGGGAGAGACGTGGTGGGAAAAGCGAAACGGTTCCCCTCCGGTCGTCGCCGCCGCATCCCCCCCTCCCCTGACCACCCGCCACACAGTCTCCTTGCAAACATGTGGGAAATACTGTTGTTTATTAATGGGAATAAACGCTGGATGCGCTGGCTGATAAGTTTCGTTTTCGTTAAGTTTCGTTTTTCCCACCAGATGGTAAAAGCACTGAGCTGAAACTCTGCAATGTTGCTTTAAATAGTTCTATCTTCCGACAGCAATCACTTCTATAGAGTGTTTGGTCCGAAACACGGGTCTGTCAGTCACTCTGCTCTGCTGTAAGCCGAGGAGAAAACTTTCCTTGTATCCTACAACCTTTATCCAATGAGGAGAGAGAACGGCATAAAGGGCTGTGTGTGCAGCCAAGGGATGCGCGTGAATGTGGTGACGTAGGGACGAGGACCAACAGATCCATGACGAGGGTGGGGGCTGCTAACTCCATCGGCTGACAAGAAGTTAGCCAAAACCACCGGATCACTTACTTCTGCTTTAAGTGTTATAAACAATGTCATGGCGGGCAAAACACATTAAAAGAGGCTTAGCGTTACCTTTAGAAGAGTTATATGCAGCGAGTGTGGCCATTCGTCAGGGAGTCAGGGGCACCTGCCAGTACCCCTTAAGGAGGTCTAGCTTTGTAACACAACGTGCTGTGCCTAGGTTATCAACGCTATCCTCTACCCAGATAGGAGTCTGGAACCGCGACAGGGTTTACCTTTCGATAGTCCATTACAAACCTAGGTGAATCATCAGGCTTAGTCTCTAAGAGACACAGAGAACTCCACGGACTGGAACTGGGTTGAGCAAAGCCATGATGCAAAAGGTAATATAATTGCACGTTTCACAGGGTTCACACCATACACATGCTGCTTGATAGGTCTAGCACCTTTAACTTCAATGTCGTGCTGCAGAACCGTGGTTCCAGAGGGGACATCATCAGGGGCGGGCTGGGGTTGAAATTCAGCCCGGGAGCTTGGTTTGGAGAGGCCATTTATCCGATCGCACGAAGGGCACAAGTAGAACCGTAATTTAATTTAAACACAAATACTTTATTTTCAACCAACAAAACTACTGTGTGTGTGTGTGTGTGTGTGTGAAAAAATACCTGTTCAATATACTGTACAAACTGCTGCTCCTCCTTTCTCTCTCTCTCTCCCTCCCTCCCTCCCTCTTCTCCTCCTCTTCTTTCTCCTCTCCCTGTTTAATCCTCCTTTTTCTACTCCTCTTCCTCCTCTTCTTTCTCCTCCTCTTCATCTTCTTTCTCCTCTCCCTGTTAAATCATCCTCTTTCTCCCCCTCCTCTTCTTTCTCCTCCTCCTCCTCCTCTTCTTTCTCCTCTCCCTGTTTAATCCTCCTTTTTCTCCTCCTCCTCTTCTTTCTCCTCTCTCTGTGTAATCCTCCTTTGTCTACTCCTCCTATTCTTTCTCCTCTCCCTGTTTAATCCTCCTTTTTCTACTCCTTCTCCTCCTCTTCTTTCTCCTCTCCCTGTTTAATCCTCCTCTTTCTCCTCCTCCCCCTCTTCTTTCTCCTCCTCTTCATCTTCTTTCTCCTCTCCCTGTTAAATCCTCCTCTTTCTCCCCATCCTCTTCTTTCTCCTCCTCCTCTTCTTTCTCCTCTCCCTGTTTAATCCTCCTTTTTCTCCTCCTCCTCTTCTTTCTCCTCTCCCTGTTTAATCCTCCTTTTTCTACTCCTCTTCCTCCTCTTCTTTCTCCTCCCCCTCTTCTTTCTCCTCCTCTTCATCTTCTTTCTCCTCTCCCTGTGTAAATCCTCTTCTTTCTCCTCCTCCTCCTCTTCTTTCTCCTCTCCCTGTTTAATCCACCTCCTCCTCCTCCTCCTCTTCGTCCTCTTCCTCCTTCTCCTCCTCCTCCTTCTCCTGTCCCTCCTCATCTGTCCCTCTCTCCTCCTCACTCTCATGACTGGCATTATCTGTGTCTAACATTAACAGCAACAATGATAACATTTATAGTACTTTTGCAAATAATTCAGTGTTAGAACACAAACAAAATCTAAAATTCAATTTAAGAAAAGTGCCGCGCGCGCACACACACACACACACACACACACACACTAATGCAGAAACATAACAGGAAATATAGCCGTATTATATTATATATATATTTATAATTTTAAATTATATCTTTAAAACAGAATGTTATTTATTTATTTATTATTGCAATGAATTTTAGTGTTTTATGGTCAGTTGGTAGCCTATGGATTTTATTTTTAATTGACAAAGCAAATTAATGATTTATTTATTGTGTAACTTTACTGATAGCTCTGTCTGTGTCCTGAAACACAAACACTATATTGTCTGGGATGATGGCGCGGTGTAGACGGTGCTTGTTAACCTGCTGTGGCCGTGCTGCTCGGACCCGTGTCGTCATCACCGGCCTGGCCGACCTTGGTCCCACCACGACGGAACATATCAGTTAATTTCGCGAATTTTGCTGCGTCTTCTATCAACTTTCTTTTCTTTTTCATCCTCACTTTCTCTGCTCCACCCATCTCTTTCTCTGGCTTCTTTCTTTTCATCATCGCGATCCTGCCCCTCTTCCTTCCTTCCTTTTTTGTTTTTTTAACAGGAAAACAGCCGTTCTTCTGACTGAGCGGCTGAGCCAATCAATAGGAACAAGGATCAGCTCAAATTGAGAGGGGGGGCCGCTCGTATCCCCCCTTAAAATGCAAGATATTAGAGTGACCCAGTCTGGCGTTCCAATCTGCCACCTACAAGGGCTGTAAGGGCAGGCTGCCTGTTTAATCGCGGGACGCGGCCCCGTTTTACATAAAAAATAAAAATAAAAATAAAAATCTGACCACCGGCCGGTTCGGCCCAGAACAGACCGGCCGTTCGGGAATCCTCCCGAACCTCCCTGTGGCCACCCCGCCCCTGGACATCATTGAAAAGACCCGGAAACTGACGCACTAACGGTGAGTAGATATTGGTTTCCAGTTTCGGTTTGGGGCAAAGGGCCCACACAATCTATGACGTGTTCGAACGGCTCACCCATAATAGGATGCAATGGGGCTGGAGCAATAGAGCTGATTGGGTTTTCCCACAAGCTGACACACATGGCAGCTGCGACAGTATCTTACCACATCTGACTTCAAACCAGGCCAAAAGAATTGATTCAAAATGAGTTGGTACGTTTTGTGCACACCTAGATGATTAGTCCACTGACTTTCATGTTGCCGGTAATTGACCGGAACAACAATCTGACAAACAGCGCTCCAGCCGTGGTTCAGTTTTTTCAACCAGTTATGCCGTCAACCGTAAGATGCGCTACCTGAGTTTCACTCGCCTGCTCTTCACTCACTACCTTTGAGAAACACTGTTGAAGCGAGGGGTCTGCTCTCTGCGCAGCACCCAGCTGTTCACGGGTTGCGGGGAGGGCCAAGCTGTCTGGAGCGGGCAGGTCAGACTTCAGCGACGGCGTCTCACCAGCCCGGAGCTTAGGAGGCGCGACCCCCAGGGTACTCTCATCTGCAGCAGTGGCATTACAACAGTATCAGACAGCAACACATCTTCAGGCGATGGTTTGGCTTTAGGCAGACGGGCCTGTGCGCGCGTAATTACGCAGCCTGGATACAGTCTTGCGTCACTTGATTTTCCTGCGCCAGGCACAAGAGGAGCAGGAGAGTCAAGTACTTCCAAAACAGGGATCACTTTTCCCCCGGCGATGTCGTTACCCATGAGGAAGTCAACCCTCTCGATAGGCAACGCAGGGCGCAGGCCTGTCTGCCTAAAGCCAAACCATCACCTGAAGATGTGTTGCTGTCTGATGAGAGCCCCCATTTATGCTCGTTAGGGGAAAAGGGTGTACATACAAAAAACAGATGTGCTTGGTAATGGTCGGCTGTTGTTTTATTTATACAGTTGTCAATAAGAAAAGGACAAAAAAGGTAACACGTCGGTTAGAGAGTGGACCAAAGGGGGAGCCGTCGAACTCAAAAGAAAAGAGCTAAACCAAATCGACTAATCTAATCCCTCCCTCATAGTTAAATTTAATACAGTTAGACAAGTAATACAGTAAACCCAGGGAAACAAAGAAGCTCTCGCTGAGGCTAAATTCTAAACAAAACCAAAAATACTAAGGCAGTCCCCGACACGCCACACCAGCAGTCTACCACAGACTGCGCAATCCAAATGGCAACTCCACCCCCAGCACTGCGTGTTGATGGGTCCTGTGTGGCAAGCCCCTAACAGAGCACATCAGCAACACCTGGAGAGGAGGAGGAAAGACGAGGAGCGGAGCAGAAAGAGGAGCGGAGGCCTAGGGGCAGAGGCCACCGGCCCCAGGGCCGTAACAGCCTGAGAAAGGTCAAAGCTGTACAGAAACAAAGAAGGCTAAAACAAAACAAAACCATATATGTCCTTTATGGAATTAATAATATAACCGAGTACTGTAGCTAATTAGTCTAAACACTTGACGACTCCTCAGAATTTTAAGCAGCTTCATCATCTCAAGTGAGTGTGTATTCCAAACAATAAATTAATATAACGGCTAAAAAAAAGTGGTTCAGAGAAATGTAGAGATTCTCTATTGCATTTCCTTGACCAGCAGTCTGCTTTACTGAACTTCCTGTATCGGGACCCTCCTTGGAGGAGCTTCTTTTTTGAAGAAAGGGTTGAAATCAGGGTTGGTTTATAGCATTACCCCACATAAACTCACAAAACACACTGTATTGTACTGGTTTAATTTGAGCCCAAACAATACAGAATTATGATGTTAGTGCAAGTTTCAAAATATAAAAACACAATAATATTCTGATACTGTATTGGTTCAAATGATTTAAATCATAAACCACACAGGTCTGTAATGCTATAAATTCTTAGCACTTAGAATACCGACTACATTTGCAGTAACAAAATAAGCTCTAAAGGAGTAGCACATTGCACATGGTGATGCAGGGCTTTAAGAAAAAGGGGGGGGGGGGGGTGTAATTTCTTCTCAGTTCTCCAAATTAGATGAATTGATCAATTGATGATTATTCATCATAATTTATTGATAATGGATTGCATTGGATGCATCTTAACAAAAAAGTAATTAACAGAGTGATTAAAGTAAAAGTTATTAAATGAAACTTAGCATCAGGTAAGTGCGGACATACAATGTGGTGCCAAATCAGCTGACTCTGTGTCAGCAAAAGGAAGATTCTGGACAACAGGAAGGTCTGGTAAATAATTTACCACAGACCTTTTTGGTTTACAGGGCCTTTTAATACAATATCTGGTACTTTTTTGCCCCCATTTAAAACAACCTCAGTTTAGAATATTTCCCATCGAATGTCAAGCTATTCCTCCAGAATTTTTTTTAAACGACTCAAGACAATGCGGACAGAAAAACCTCTCAGTTACTGACTAATTTTTATGCTACACTATCAGTAGTTGTACAGGTGATCAGGGCTCAACATGGGTCAGGGTCTTTACATTACTCTTTAGCATACTTTTTCTAGTGTAGTGGTACTCCTCAATAGCTGCCAGTACTCCCACTCCTACAATGTGCTGTGTAACCTTTTTAAAAAAGGACATGTAACAATTCAGCTCTGTGATGGAAAATGCTGTTCAGCTATTTGTTTGTGTAGTAAAATATGATATGTAATTAAAACATATTTTCAACATAAGGGTTTGCTTCATTTGGCCACCTGATGCCATATCTACTAAGACCATTCAGAAGCAGTAAAAATTTACCTTTTAGCAATTTTTATCCATTTTAAACTACTTTTTTCAGGTAGATTACAATAAAATAATAAATAAAATTGTTTGTGAAATTGCTTAATTAAGCAAGTAAGTTATTACTGTAAGCAAGTAAGGGCAAGGGAAATTTTACTCTACAGGGCTTTTACACATTATCAATATAGTACACTCAATTCCTTCCAGGAGATAAAACATTCTGCACCTCCACAACTATGTACTCTCAACTACATCCCTCTCATCTCTCTCTTGCTTTTCTACTTTTAGGCTGGTGAGACCAGGTTTTCAACATTAATGGAAGCTTGAAAACATCAACCACAGGCTTTTGAAGCAGCAGAGAGAGCCTCTTGTCCCTCCCTCTCCCTTCTTTCTCTCCTCTGCTGCTGCTGGTGAGCTGATAAATGTTGCATGGAGCTTGCTGGAAAGATCCTTCTCCTAATCCTCTGGTCAATGCAACAACTCACCATTCAGCTGCTTTGAAAGTGCCCCATCCCTATAACTTCTCTCTCCTCCCTGAAATATACAGCAGTGCTGAGGAATGCTGGCCAACAGACCACTGACTTGTGTACCTCATCAGATGATAGAGCTACCATTTTTTCCCCACCATTTAACAATGTGGGCTTTGGCTATATAATGAATTGAGATCTGCAGTTAGTAGGCCTCATTCATGAAACGTGAGCAGAATGAACTTGTGTGTAAACTGAATGAATTTAACATAGATTTCTGCATTCATCAAGATTTACTCCCACAATCTACACCTGCTCCTGATTTAATCATTTAAATTAAACAGTCGGTCTATATTTAGTAATGCACATAAATATTACTTGTCACTATTCAACATTACATTTTTAATTCATATTGTATTGTATTCCATCCATCTATTGATCTTCTTCCGCTTATCCGGGGCCAGGTCGTGGGGGCAGCAGTCTAAGCATGGACACCCAGACTTCCCTCTCCTTGGACACTTCCTCCAGCTCTTCCGGGAGGACCCCAAGGCGTTCCCAGGCCAGCTGAGTGACATAGTCACTCCAGCGTGTCCTGGGTCTTCCCTGGGGCCTCCTCCCGGCGGCGGGACATGCCCGGAACACCTCCCGAGGGAGGCGTCCAGGGGGCATCCGATACAGATGCCCGAGCCACCTCAGCTGGTTCCTCTCGATGTGGAGGAGCAGCAGCTCTACTCTGAGCTCCTACCGAATGCTTTCTCCAGGTCCACAAAACCAATGTGGACTGGTTGGGCAAACTCCCATGAACCCTCAAGCACCCTGTGGAGGGTATCCACCTTTTTCCGAACGTCAAAAACGTAAGCCTGTTTTGCCTGTTTTGCTCTTCCGGTGGAATTTTATGTTTACGTTTCCATGGTTTCGGTAGTCGCGGTAAATGCATGGATTTTTTTTTTTCAATGAAAATCTGTAAAGCGCATGGATCATCACAGCAGCTTTTAACAGTGGATATCACACAAATTTACATCCGTGTTAAAAGCCAGCGTTAATAGATCCATGCGTTTACCGCAAATATGACAATGACTGAAAACCATGGAAATGTAAACGAGGTGCCGATTGAACTTCTAAATGAAGGCATGCTCCTGATCTGGATATTTCCTCCTATTCTTACTCTTTTAAACAGTGACTGATTTGAAAGTATTTTCCAAAAAATAAATAAAATCCCATATAGACACCTGTCTCAAATATAAGTCAGGTAACTTCGGCAGTTGAAGCAAATAAAAGCCTGGGCTTCTATTTGAGTATTTACGGTATTCAACATTTTGGGGCCTAATCTGACAGGCCAACAAAAAGGTGCTGTAGGTCCTGTACAGTACACGTTCTACCTGCTGTACTCACCAGCATGATTTAATTAATACATACAGTTCCCCTACGGTGCACAACTGCAAGTGGAAGTGATCCAGAGGTTTCACAATATTGCCAATATGAACCATGTCATTTGTGCAGGACTGAGCGTTGGGAGGCACCAACAGGGATGAAATAAGATGGTTCGTTATGTGTGCTGGTGGGGAAGAACCCTGGAAATAAATGCAGAATTTAAATAATAGACTGACTCATACAGTGAACAGAGTAGGTATATAAAAGATTTTCACCTGCAGTGTTGGTCCTTATTCCACAAGGTTTCCTCTTTCATATTAAAGTTGGTCTTTCTGACTAATTAGGAGCAGAGTCTGTGGGCAGTGGCAGCTCAATCTTTCATGCTAGTCTCTTATCATTGTCAAATATTTGGTTTATATTCACTGGCAAAAAGGAAGGTCCAGTAGTTGTAGGATGTAAAAGAATTATTTGCAAGGCTAAGGGTGAAAGTTATGGCTACTTGTTATTCTGAGTTATGAATCTTGCTCGCCTTCATTAGCACTCAGTGATTTAGAAATGTGTTACTGGATCCAGTATGATCTTGAGACTGATGAAAGAAATAATTCAGGTAATCTGAAATTGATAGACAATTAATGTGATCAAGGTTGGCCATAACTCTACTGGGTTTTTGCTGAATGTAGTACAAGCGAGTTGTGTATAAATGCTCGTACATTTCTTGGGATTTGCTTTTCAAATGAGATTTTTTCATCATTTGCCAGCCCTTTTTCAAAACAAGTTTCCCATCATAGTTTTACTGTAATTTCAATGAAGCTCATTAGATGAGCAATGAAGACTGTTCTTAAAAAAAAAAAAAATTGACAAGAGCCCACAGATTTCTGAACGGAGGTTTTGAAGTTAAGGTTAACAGTCGGTCTCTGCTTGAAGTCCTGCCTCTAACCTAAATATCGCTCTCTGATTGGCTCTGCCAGTTTCTTGCTATGTGATTGGCCGCTCCTACTGTCACACCATCTGATTGTAAAAGCTATACCTATAGGTGGCTGGACAGGAGGCCACTGTGCATGTATCTGCAAGCACGAGTGCAAGTTGTCATCATTTTGGGCATTTGTTATGTCCGGGTCACGTTAGCTATACAGATTTTAACATAAGTGGAGTCATTAACATTAACATTTGTGTTTGTGTCAGGTGACAGACAGTAGAGAGGAGATGGAGGAGGACAGACCAGAGAAGGTAGAGGAGAAGAGGCAGGAGGAGAGAGGCTGGAGCAGAGAGGCAGGAGGAGGTAAAGAAGTAGCAGCTGGATGAGATAGAGAAGAGGCTGGAAATTCACAGGTGAGGTTAACGATGGATATGTTAGTCATGACACACACAGTTGCACTACAGCCAGAGTAAAGATGAGAACTCCTCTAAGTTGCCTCCTTGTCTTTCATTAGTTGCTTAAAGCAGAAGTAAGTGATATATTTGTGTTAATATAAGTCTTAAATAGTTATATCTTCCGACAGCAATCACTTCTATAGAGTGTTTGGACTGAAACACGGGTCTGTCAGTCACTCTGCTCTGCTCTGAGCCGAGGAGAAAACATTTATCGTATCCTACAGTTTTTATCCAATGAGGAGAGAGAACGGCATGCAGGGCTGTGTGTGCAGCCAAGGGACGCCGTGAATGTGGTGATGTAGGGACGAGGACTGTTATGGTGCGTTCAAGGAAACTCGTATTTTTCCGACCGTGAAGTGGTACCAGTTCGATCTGGTACGAGTTCACCGGTCGGAAGTTACGAGTGGCCGTTATAGTGTCTTTCACCGGTCAGGTCGGAAAAACACGAGAGGGTTGCCTGAAACGCTACAAAGTCGTAAGTTGTGACTTGAAGCTGTAATTTACGATTTCAAAAGCCTGCCTGGAACGCAGCATTAGCGAAAACGACCGGACCACTTACTTCTGCTTTTACTTATAACATTACAGAATACATTAAATCTAAATTAAATAGTTTGATCAGCTCTACTTAAAGCAGAAGTAAGCATAATGTTTGTGTTAATATAGGCTAAGTCTTAAATAGTTATATCTTCCGACAGCAATCACCTATATAGAGTGTTTGGTCTGAAACACGGGTCTGTCAGTCACTCTGCTCTGCTGTAAGCCGAGGAGAAAACTTTCCTTGTATCCTACAACCTTTATCCAATGAGGAGAGAGAACGGCATAAAGGGGCGGTCCTCTCTGTATGTGCAGCCAAGGGCGCGTGAATGTGGTGACGTAGGGACGAGGGCGGGGACTGCTAACTCCATCGGCTGACAGGAAGTTAGCAAAAACCACAGGATCGCTTACTTCTGCTTTAACGTGAAATTATGATTGCACATGCAACAAAAACATCAACTTTTAGGAGTGCTGCCTTGGACAGGGTTTCCCCCAGAAAACTTGTTAAGCCTGGTGGTAGGGTGGCACCGGTGGCCCATCCGCGGCCCATCGCCGGGCCACCGGTGCCCAAGCATGTTTTTTTGTGACAGGGGCCTGACCCTGACCATTGACTGATGGCTGGGCCCTGTAGGTAACAGATTCATTAATGGAGCAGTAGCATTCATAAGGTGTGATTCCATAAGGCCTTAAGATCAATGTTAAAAGTTGACTGGAAATTTGAAAATATTATCCTAAACATCTGTTATTATAAGACATTTATTAAACGCCAGCTATAGCAGAGTCTTACAGAAAGGCACTCTTGAAATGCTGTTCAATAACCACAAAAATAAATAAATAATAATAATAATAATTATAAAATAATATTTAAATAAATAGCATCAACTGTTTGCATTAAAAACTAAAAAGAACAACTGCCTGGTGTCTCCTTTAGCTTTATTTCTCAGATTTTATTTTACATCTGGAGCATAGACTGTAAAAGATTTGGAGTCACGTAATGACGTACCACGCTCTTTTTCCAGTCAGTCGTCATGGAAACGTGACACTTGCGAATTTACTGTTTGGACCAGAGAAAACAGACGTGTGTGATCGCGAACTTTATGAGCTGAAAAATGAAACAATGGATCATTTTCACATCAGGTCAAAGCCCCGCGGCTCACAGGAGACCGGAGCTCTGACGCTGCAGGGGACGACGTGCTAACAGCTACCAGCTACCAGCTACCAGCTAACAGCTAACAGCTACCAGCTAACAGCTAACAGCTACCAGCTAACAGCTGCAGCAGCTGACTGCCTCTTGGAGCCGCGGCTCGGCTCACGTTAACGTGGACTCGGTGCGTTCCTCTCGGTCAGCTGGTGAAGCAGCGGGCTGATCATACATGCGGTCTGATGAGCATGATGTCCGTGACGTGTCCCGTTATGCGCGACGAAGTTGTGACGTTGTCAGGTGATGAAAAAGACACCTGATCACGTGTTTATGGAGTATAAAAACTGATTTAAAAAAATTAATAAACGATGCTTAGCCTGGCGGGGGGTCAAGTAAGGCCTGGCGGCCCGCCAGGCTTATAATACATTGGGGGAAACCCTGCTTGGAGCACTTTTGTGTCCCTACCAATGTCAAAATCAAACCTCCTTGCACAGATATACATCCTATGTGATATACATTATCTACCACTCTATTGATTGATTTCTCACCAGCTGCGTTGTAAACAAATGCACATGGCCAGGAGGAAAGCGAATGGACAAGTTCCTCTTTAAAGGTTGGGTCTGGAGTTTTGTGCCCAAAAATAAACACTAGACTTATACAAATGAAATCCGTCTTAATCATCATCTATGGGTTTTTAGTCCTGTGTGGTGGTCTCTGTGTCTGCAGCACCCCCTCCCCTGCCTGTATTTTGGTCTTTTGCTCTGTTTTGTTATGCACGCTTTGTTATGCACATTTCTGGGTGGAGAGCGAGAGAGTCGGTGTTGTAATGTTCATGCAACGTTATAGTTTGTTCAGAGGGAGGCGCTCTTGAGTTGTTATGGTTTTGTTAAGCCTGCAGAAGAAGAAAAACGGGTTCAGAGGAAAACAGATAGCAAGAGAAAATGTAACATGGGTTTTGTAACAACTACATTATATTCATGGGTTTTTGAGAAGCTGACTAAAAGCATCTAAACGTCACAACTTGTTTTGGGAGTCTTTTTCCAAAACTTGACAGGTGTTTTCTCTCCAGCCAATGACGGAGCTGAGCTGAAGCTACGTGCAGCAGAGTAGGAGGCTCAGGGCTGCTAGCTGTATTAGCTGTGTCTGATGCTGAGTCTCTCTCTTTCAGCAGCAGCAGGCAGGACCACAAAGAAAAAGAAATACAGTCTGAGTGAAGCGCTGGAGCCACGGACCGATTCCTGACCGTCACCGCCACTAACACCATCTTCCCAGCTCACCACAAGGTCAGGTCAGGTCAGGTGAGGCTACACAGTTGAACCCGAGAGAAGGGGCCGAGTTTCAATGTTTGGTTTACAAACTGCAACGAACAAAACTCCAGACTCTACCTTTAAATAGGAATGATATTCTTGACAAAGTGTTAGTTGAATCTTTTAACTTGCAGTGTGGTCATTTTAAGTCATATTGCTTATTCTTCAAAGAAAATCCACTGCTGTCCAGAGAAAAGCTATCTTTTGCACTTAGGCAATATATAGATGACTTTGAAATCTGTAATCCTCTAAGTACTTCTAGAAAAAAGCATAAAGGGTGTGTTCATTGGGTTTTAGCCAATCTACCAATCAAATTCACATCATCTTTATCATCAATATACCTTGCTGTGTTATGTAAGAGTAAAAACATTTGGATATGAGAAAATTCTGGAACCACTTTTAAAGGACATTGAGCTACTTGAAAACCATGGACTGTCCATCCAGATGTTAGGGGCAAACATCAAAAGAGCTGTTCTCTCTGTCTCTGCTGATAATGTAGGGGCTCATTCCCTTTCTGGTTTTCAAGAATCTTTTAATTTTGCAGATTTTGTTTGGTCAGTCGTTAGGATTTTAAGACAACTGAAGTAAAACGTGGATTATTTTTCTCTCAGAACCATATCCCATCATGTCAATATTGCCAAGCTTTGACAAAATTAAAACATGCAATGTGAAACTGTGTTTTGAACAGGTTGACTTACGTACTTGAACACAGTAACTGGGTTCCTGCCAGACTTTATGCACAACGTTTTGGAGGGAATTGTGCCTATTGAACTTTGTTTGTGCCTGAAGAAGTTGATTTCAAATTATTACGTCACTTTGGATGTATGAAATATGCTATTCAGAACTCTTTGAACAGACTAACAAGCTGCAGACAATACCCCAGATGTTCAGAGTAAATGGTTCACTCAGTGGAAATGGACATGAGAACTGGACTCTACTAAGACTGGTTCCTCTGATGATTGAACTGACAATGAAAAAGCATGAATTGTAGCCTACTTATTAAATTGAAGGACACTGTCAAACTCTTTGCATCATCCTCATTTACATCTGTGTCACTGTGCTTCTTGGAATCTACAGTAAAATGTCTTCCTGGGGGCCTTTTCTGATATTAAATTGAAGCCAAAACATCATTTCCTTGAGAACTGATGGCTCAAATATAACTTTAATTAATATAATTTTAATCCAAGTGCATCTTAATAATGCCACCGACTCTAGTTTTGGTTCAGGGAGAAAGTAGTTTTGGTTCATAAAAGTGCAAGCTCTCAGTCCATGGTATTCAAGGCCAGACTCAAAACTTGCATGTTCTCTCTCTACTAATAACACATACAGTAATTTCTGCTCTCTGCAGGTTGTAAATAGGCCTACTGTTTCTGTTTTGTCTATTCTCGTTTCGTCCAGGTTGCCGTTAGTCTATCTCAAAGTGAGGTGGAGAAAAATGTAAAAATACTATCAACCTGACAGTCCTGCATTTTGCAGGTTTGACAGCATAGGCAGGCATGGTGTTGGTCTAAGTATTTACAGTAGTAAAGCGAAATCATGGGCTACAAAAAAAAAAAACCCTGTTGTGTTTACATTTAATTTTAGAACATGTTAAAGAAAGAGTTTTTCAGAATCAGCTACTTCTTGCAAGTCGACTGACGCAATTTTCTTCTCATACATTCCCATATGTTTACAGTGCATTAAACCTGTTGAAGCTCAGCCTCCATGAACTTCAATGGGGCATTTTAGACTTGTTTTTTCATTGCAGCGAAACTAGATGGTCATTGGATAAATGCTGCATTTAGTCCCTCCCACAGACGTTAAGCATCTCCTGTAGTGAATATAATAGTGAGATAAATGGACAAATTTTAGGCCAAAATGAGCTTACCCTCTTTGAAAGACCAGCAGCCGTCATTGTGTTAAGTGCTAGAATATGCCTTGAAAAATGGCAAGCAATAATCATAAGTAGCCTACACAGAGAGGACAAAGGGGCAACAATTATTTTAGAAAATAGAACAGTTAAACGGGCACTTGAACAGGTTTGCTCAACATGTGAAGCTACTATTTATCCTGTGGAAACAGTTGTATTGTTAAAGCTGTACTAGTTTTTGCAGTAGACTGGGTGGAGATTAAAGAGATTTATTGTAACAAGAGTAAACAGGTGAAGTTGGTGGCTGCAGGCTGATGAGGCAGTGAGGGAAGTGGTGACTGGCTGGAGAGGGGTGCAGAGCAGCAGGTTCAGAGAAAAGGCTGTAGTGGTGGTATAAAATACTGAAGGCTGGTGCTCAGATAAGGACTAACAATGGTTCCAAAACAAGTTACATGAAACACAAGAGAGCTTGCTCTAGAAGTGGCGGGGAGTGTATCTACCACAGAAGTGTAAAATTACCTAAGTCACTGCAGAGCAGTAACATGTATCACATTTTCAGTAGCTCAGAGAGAGCTTTGAAAAGTCTGATAAAAATCTTGGTTTGGACTTGAAGTTATGAAATAAAAAATTCAAACAAGTATTTGAAAGATCTTGACCAGATGGGAAGTGCACATGGTCAGAATCTTTATTTCTTACCAAAATCAACACACACAAACATAATAGCACTCAACAAAAATACATGTTCAGTCAAGCAGATGGCTGACACTGCCCCTTTATGCACTCAACTCACTCTGACCTGGACAAAGACTAAAGGAACTAACAGTGAGGGTATCTCAGCCTCTACTTCTATTTTTTTTACTAGTTTTAAATGGTCTTTCACAACATTTTATTGAAATGCAACACCAAAACAAACCTGAACATCAAAAACCAAATCTATTACGCAAATGATTTGATCATCAACTATTTAAGGGATACCAGTTGCACTGCATTGGCTCCTGCTCTCTAAGGCCACAATGAGCCCTGGAAGTGTTTATTCGTATTAATGCAATTTTAGGGGAAAGTTGCATCTATCTATACCCCTGTCAAGTCTGAAAATCAACTATGGTTTTACTATTTAAATTTAGCTCTACAACATATAAATAAAAAAAGAACGGACCTATGTGAAAATGTGCATACAAATACTTGGTAAACAAAGTAAATCATCCATGTCTGGCTGTCTGTACTTTTTTTTTTCCATACCTCACTCCCCTCATCTCTCTTTAATCCATTCTTGGCCAAAAAAATGTAAATCCTTAGCTGCTATCAACCCGTAACATACTCCTCTCTGTCAAAAACACTCTTCAGCGTGCTGAAGCCTGCAGCAGCCTGAGTGTAGAAAATGTGTTATCACAGCTTTACGACACAACACCAAGCCATTAATCTCATTACTGCAAACAACACCAAAAAGAATTGAGAGGGAAAGAATGACTAACAACTGCGCAACATGTTCAATATCAAGCACGTAAAAAAAGACACTTGGATGCTTAGATGCTAATGGTGAGAGTTCTTCCTTTTAACAGTTTCTCCCTGTGATTCACAGCAAGTCACCTTTCAAGGGAGACTAAGATGGATGTAGTGCTGCTGACGAAATAGACACCATGCCAGTAAATGGGATTAGGACAAGAAACTCTTGGTGTAAAGAACAGACACTTCCTTAAGTTTCTCTTTTCCCCTCATGGATTTCCACATATTACTACACAGTTTAGGGGGGGTTTACAAAGCAGAAACCTGCCCTTGTAGATTTTAATTTAAACTCTAGAATACAAATCTAGCTACACTTGGATGCATTTTGAATATTAAAGCATTATCAAATGCTGCCTTTCCAATATTAGCAATGTTATCTTTTATTTGACTAATTAGGGAAATCGCTGTTGAAAATGTATATCAAGTCTGAAAACAGTCTTTGTTTAACAAGCCAATTTGTCTGTTGGTGAACATTAAATGTCCTATTTTCCCGAAAATATAAACATGAAAGAAATGTCACAGAATTGCAAAACCGAGGGAGATGAATAGTACAGTACCCTGAAAGTTCAGCCACGTGCCTCATTTTATATAAAGCGGTTCTCAGATGGCCATAGATTCCCTGTCAACACCATCAGGAATTTTCCCGTGGGATACAGGTCTGGTAGTGACAAGCGATGCAAGGAGCGCTTATCCAGTTAAAGCTAAACTTCGACATTGATTAGCAACAATGTAAGTTGAGGTAAAATCTGATCACAGAACAGCAAAGAATCTGGAGTTAGCTGTGTGCATTCATTATGCAATTTAAAGCCCAGTTACGGTGGCAGGAGGGTATATTGTCCCTGCAAGCTACTGTAGTTTGACTTGAAGCTATTGTTTCTGTCATTTGTCACATGTCAGGGGTGTTGATGAGTTGCATCAACAAAGGCTAAAAATGAAGAAGGGAGCAGCTTACCTAAATAGTTTCCATATGTATAATCCTGAGAGGGCTGTATGGGGCTTCTCTTGGGGGAATTTGCATGTTTTCCCTGTGCTTGCATAGTTTTTCGCCAGGGTTTCCTGCTTCCTCCTACACTCTAAACTTTGCAGTGGATTATGGAGACTAAAGGTATCCTACTTTATTAGGAGTAGGAGCAGCCCAGTGGGCCCTGTCAATCATTCTCAATTTCACTCACCTGATCCAAACTTTCCGGATGTTCAAGACAGTGGATTAAAGGTTTCCATACATTCTTAAAGAGCTATTGTCATTCCCATTAATATAATTTGGTAAAATATAGTTTACACCTACAGACAATTCTGTTAACCATTTCCCATGCACATTTTTCCAGGACCATGCTAGTGTCTGTTTTGCTTTTAACTCATTGAGTGCCATTGACGTCTAATACGTCAATCAAAATCCAACGCTTGAGTGCCAATGCCGTACATGTACGTCAAACGCAGTTTTCTGCGGCTGGTAAATGGGGGCGCTGTCGCGCACACTGAGTAATTTTGGGGCTTCTGGGATGTGTAGAACGAAGAAGACTGTGGATCAGAGCAAGAAGTGAAGAAGAAGGAGAAGACGAGTGTGATCGGTACGGAGATAAAAAAGTTGGAAAAACGTACTATTTCTAGAGAAAACGACGGGCAGAGCCTGGAACAAGTGTAATGTAGAGCTGGAGGAAAGCTTAGCAACATGCTATTAGCATAGCTCCAGCATGAAGTGATCGGGAGGCAGGAAAGGTAAACTGATCTAGATGATCAGTACCAAAATGCCGAAGCAAAAGCGAAGGAGAGGGTGAGGGTGCAGCAACTGCAGGAGGAGCAGTAGGAGAGCAGGCATCACTCTGCAGAGTAGGACTCCTACTTGTTGTATTTATTTTATTTTTATTGTACAATGAAAAAACCATGTGAAATGAAATTTTTCAGATGTCTTACATGTTTTTGAAGCCAGGACAGAGAGCGGTATGGCCGCATGAAATTTGATCCGATGGATTTATAGAAAGCTCAGGTGGGACACTCAGGCCACACTGACCAGAGGGATCAAAGACAGGGTGAAGGCAGAGGTGACGTCTGAAGTCCTCGTCCCGGAGCTGAGCAGCCACATACTCGAGAGGAGCGCACTGGAGGAGGGGGGGCGACCGCCATTCCGAAGGACCGGCATTCCGACGGTCTGCCAGTCCGAAAATTCCCGAAGGTCCGTCATTTCGAACTTCCCGAGGGGCCGCCGTTCCGAATGTGTTTTATTTTGAAAATTGACCGGATTCTCTCGTGGTTTGACTTCCTGCCCGGCTTGACACGACGCGCCGCGGGGACAGCGCCCGACCGGCCCCTCCCCCTCCCCCTCCAAAGTTTCACCCAGGTGCGAGTCTGATGCATTACATCCATGGCTGATGCAGCCGCGGCACTCCTGCTGAAAATAAATGTCCTTGCTCAGTGCTTTGGTTAGGTTTAGGCAATGTAGAAAGGAGTTGGTTAAGTTTAGTAAAAAGGTTAGGTAGAGGCCAATAAAATCGCAGTTAATATGTATCTCCCCCGGGAGTCGAACCCTGATCCACCGCGTCAAAAGCAGATGCTCTGACCACTACGCTACCACCGCAATTAGACTTGTTTACTCCGTGCCGTAAACCATTCAAGATTTTTTCAGGTTCGGAATGGCACCCTTTCTTTCAGGTTCGTAATGGCACCCTTTTCCCATAAATAATTAAGGGTCAGCATTCCGACAAATTAAAGTAAACGTTCGGAGTGGCGGCCCTTCGGAATGGCACCCTGGAACCCTGGAGGAGAGACGTGCGGCGTGCGTAATGGCGCAAAGCAGAATGTTTGTGTTAATATAAGTCTTAAATAGTTATATCTTCCGACGGCAATCACTTATATAGAGTGTTTGGTCTGAAATACGGGTCTGTCAGTCACTCTGCTCTGCTGTAAGCCGAGGAGAAAACTTTCCTTGTGTCCTACAACCTTTATCCAATGAGGAGAGAGAACGGCATAAAGGGGCGGTCCTCTCTGTGTGTGCAGCCAAGGGATGCGCGTGAATGTGGTGACGTAGGGACGAGGGCGGGGACTGCTAACTCCATCTGCTGACAGGAAGTTAGACAAAACCACCGGATCACTTACTTCTGCTTTAAATTACTTTTAACACACCTGAAAAACTGCTAACAGTTTACTGGAATGACCAGGATGCGAGGAAATGCAGAAACGTAAGAGCTTTTGCTCTGGCAGGTATTAAATCAATGAAAGAAAAAAAGCTGTGCCAGATAATACTTGCCTTTCAAACGTACTAAATAAAGACACAAAAACTTCCACCACAATCTTTTTCAGGTTTGATAAATCATGCTGCGTGTGCTAAATACATCTATTTTCTACTCCTCCCAATATTTTGCACGTTCTGGCCGAAACGCCCATATTTGCATATCCATCAAGGCAAACGCGCTAAATGCATCGCGTACATTTTTTTGCCCGTTTGAGAGATGCAATCCTCAGTGCACCTGGTTAGTAGATCAGCTTGCACATTTTTTTGCGGGTGACATCAAGTTTGCACACGTTCCTATACAAGTAAACCTTTAGTAGATCAGGCCCTTAGACTTTCTGCCAGCTTAACTTTACGTACCATTTTGAGAAGAGTAAAGGCCCCCACAGACTCGAGCGTACATGACTCCGCGGACATCCGCGCGTACTCAAGGCGGACTCAATGCAGACCCAAAGCGGTCGTCTGCCGGACCCGTCCAGGCAAAGCTCAATTTTTACAACCACGCGGACTCCGCATACTCAATGTCACGCAATAGACTGGGGCTCGGGGGTCCGCCCGCTATTCCAACATGTCTCTATTTAGACATCCCGCTATTCCGACATCCCTCTATCTAGACATGCCGGTATTTTGACACTTTTTGGTATCGCTAGTCCGACACGTCATCTTTTTCTTCTTCTTTTTTT
The DNA here is from genome assembly GCF_045865225.1 of Trachurus japonicus. NCBI lineage: Eukaryota > Metazoa > Chordata > Actinopteri > Carangiformes > Carangidae > Trachurus > Trachurus japonicus. The sequence goes on from NC_140910.1 coordinate 9,172,762, forward strand.
TTTTTTTTACAGCTGCTCCCTTTTTTCTTTTCAGCATGCCTATCACCGGTTTAATGAGGGAGTGATGTTCTTAATCTCAACAACTAAACTATCAAGTCACACACAAAACTGACACACATGATAAACAGAACTATGCTGCAGTTTGTTTGTCAAGTTAACCTGTCACCTTCAGCACCACGGACAGCACCGCGGAGAAGCTGCAGCTGTGAGCGTCTGGGCTTCGGGCCTGGGGCCTCATTTCTTTGATAAATCAAACTGGATCCAAGAATGGTGCGCACGTGAACACATCGCCCCCGGAACGCCTAGACACAACCATATGTGGTCAGCACGTCCATATTAATTAGCCATGTGCGCTCTGTGGAGCGGCAACGAAGTGACAACGAAGATAAAGGGCGGAGGGTGGGGGAAAGAAAGCGAGATACACGGCAACATCGGGCAATAAATCAGTCAGAAAAATTATCTTGCATTTTAATAAGCTATAATAAAAACCAAAACCTCCCAAACCTCAACAAAAGGGAGCAGAAAGAAGAATAATCTTATGTAATCTGCCCTAAAATCTTTTTTTTTCTTCCTTTACCTGTATTAAAACAATGTAAAGCAGGATTTCCAGGATAGTTACCATTACTTTGAACGCCTTTCCACTACACAGTTACAGCTCTACTGGACTTGGTTTAGATCATTTTCCATTACAGCTGAGTCCTTCACAGTTCCTCCTCAGGGCCGCGTCGTCTCACTCTTTATTCTCTCGTCAGCTCCAAACACACGTGCACCTTGTTAACTTAGGTGACAGAATAATAACAGTCTCAGTAGCTGCAGATCAGCGGGCGCTGATGCCGGTGTGTTTTTAAACTTGGTTCTTGTCGGACGTCACACTAGAGTTTGTTTTTTTCTTCTCTCTAATAGGCCTATGTATTTATGAGAAACAGTGTCTCAAACAAACAAAAAAAAATCAGGACACGTCTGACTATAACATAATCAATGTCGGAAAAGCGGAATGTTTGAAAAAGAGTAAAATGCCGCTACTCCGACAATGAAAAAAAAAAATGTCGGAATAGTGGGACGCTTGAAAAATAATGTTAAAGGGACAACGAGGAGTTTTGGAAAAGCGAAGCGTTTTCACACTACATTTATGAGCCTCCGCGCGCACCGTAGAATTCTTTGACCAGCGCAAGACGGACTCATGTTTTCATTCATCAATAATTAAAGTCAGAGGTTCAAAGAGGTTCAGTTACCGTCGTAGTTCCGACCATAAGCGGCGATTCCGCGGCGACCAGCATTTCCGCCACCACTAATAATAACAAAATAACGATAGAGACAGAACGATATATTTATCGAAAATGGGCCCATTAACAAGTGTGGGTAGCGGAGATTCATCCACATTAACGTGAGACTTTTTTATAACCGAATAGAAACTCCTCGTTGTCCCTTGTCGAAATAGCGGCATGTCGGAATAGCAGCATGCAACCACTGCTCGGTGGGAAACCATCACATCGACCTGTTTTTAATGGGACACCGTACGCTCTATACGACTATGAAACCTTAGCCTGGGGCCGTTGACTCGCTGTTTTGGGAAGGAAACGGATCCAGGCAAAAGAGACAGGCATTTCCATCAAAAAGCACTAAGCTAATAAAATGCGGTGAAACTCTTTAATTTAAGGAATCTAATTTACAAGAAAGTCCCAGAGCCATTAAGTTAACATTTTGCAGAGTGTAACAGACACCAGAAGAGCCTGGTGATGCGAGGCTAATGAAACCTCAAACTTCCGCGGACTGTGCGTGTGGAATCCGTGCGGCTCACAGTACGCGCACATTACGCCCGACTCTGTGGGGGGGCCTTCAAGCCTCTGGAAACCCAAATCCACCAAAGCCTCCTAACCATGTATTTTAGGGTCTTATGTACATATTATTAAACATGTAAAAATAATTAGAAAAAAGTTTCCATCCAAATTGAAAATATTTGTCTTTTAAGGTTTTGTACAGTAGGTTTGAATTGGGCGGAGTTATCTCTGGGATTTATCACGCAATAAATCCTACCCACTCATAAATCGCCACGTCAGTTCTCTCACCCAACCCCCCAGTGGCGGCGAACAAAACCGTTCTGCTAACGGTCGCTCCTCCACTCCTCTCAAGTCCTCACAACCAGAGCCATGTCAACCGGGGATGTGTGTGTGTGGCGATTAGCTTTTAGCATTCATTAGCTTTCCAGCGCGACCTACCCTGTCTGTCTGTCTGTCAGTGCCCACAACTCCTCACATCTCCTCTACATGCAGCCGATACAGCCGTTTCTTTTATGTGTGTGTGTGTGTGTGTGTGTGGGGGGGGTGTAAATCCGCGATCAGCATTTAGCCTTTATTAGCTTTCCAGCGCGACCTACCTTGTCTGTCTGTCTGTCTGTCTGTCTGTGTGCCCACAACTCCTCACAACTCCTCTCTACATACAGCCGATACAGCCGGTTTTTTGTGGGGGGTGTGAGGGGAGGGAGGGAGGGAGGGGTGTGTGTAAATTGGCGATTAGCTTTTAGCATTTATTAGCTTTCCAGCGCGACCTGCCTCGTCTCTGTGTGTGTGTCTGTCAGCCCCTCCTGGCGCTCACACAGACATGAGTGACGGTTAAAAGCTTCTTTTTTTCTGTGAGACTACGACCAAAGACGGTTATGACGCTCCAAAACGAAGCTGGTAGTCTAGTTAGCTGCTAAATAGCATCAATCAATCGATGCACGTCCTCCGGTGAGGACTTTTTTTTTTTTTTTTTTAACGGTCGCCATTGACGTGTTGCTATGACAATGGAGCTGTCAATCATAGCGTTATCTGCCACGCCCACACTGTCCTGACCAGTGGCATCAATAGTGCCTCAATAGCAAAATGAGCTGTTTTTAAACAAGGTTTTCTAATAGTTATGAATAGTTATTGTCACTCAGACTTTTGTGGATGCTTAATGAGGCACTTGACTTTGATATAATATAAGCATTTTTACCATATATAGTCAGGTTTCCAAAGGCTTTAATGATATTGTAGTATTGCCGGCATGCACAGATGGTGTGGAAACTCATTTTAGTGTTCAGAGAGCAGTAGCAACCAAACAAGCAGCAAACTGGTTTATCTTCTCAGTGCAAGATCTGCTCTAAGTTTAGGACAGAATATTGTGATAGTAGGAGTAGTAGTTATTTTGTGTAATAGCTTTGTGTGTAGGTTGTGTGGGGTGGTGAAATTACTCATCATTAATTTTTAAAAAAGGGACTTATGAGAGAGTTAACCCACTGTTGCATACTAATCAGGGTAGGGAATGTGACTGAAAATGGCTGGTCTTTTTGGTCACATACAGTAACTATTGTTTTGTGGTGTTGGAAGTAAGAAAATTAGATTTTATGAACAGACAAAGGGTGAAAGGGGGAAGCCTTTGCTGAGCTCCATTTATTGTTGATCATTTGCTCCATTTGAGTGCTTTTGTTTAAGCAAGTTGCACACATTAACAGCTCTGTGTGTTTTAGTCTGCAATAAAACTATAAAATACAGGATCAGTGATTCTTTAAGAACCGGCACATTGAGCATGGTCTCCATTAGTTATATTTTTATGTTATATTGTGCAGCATAATCAAAATAACTAGACTAAACTCTAAATCTTAAATGTGTTTTTATGTGTGTTTATACATTTCTGTCTCACTACTTGATTACTCACACTCACATTTGACCATTCAACTGTTACATGAAGCATACATCATCACCCCATGCCAAATTTAAGAGCTCCCCAGCAGCAGAGCACCTTGATCCAAGAAAAAAAAGTCAAACACTGAGAGCTGATATCCAGTTCCTGGCACATCTTCTCAACCTGCTACTGCAGGATCCTGTCATCACATCAAAGGGCACCATTTGTTCACTGGCAGGATTACTAAATTATACAACAAAGAACATCCCAGTCCATTGCCTTTGTCTTGATACTGTGACCCACTGGTACGTAGACAACCACTGTTTGATTTGGTATGTTGGGTGTGTTGTCTTTTACTTTGGAACAAAAATGTTCCCTTCAGCGTGTATCAGATGTTATAGTATTTTTGAACCCCTGTTTCAAAATGGCTGGCTTGACAAAGGAATCTGTCTTTCTGCAGACAAAAACATTAAAATTTTAAATTCAACAACTGGCTCATTTGATATGTAAACAAAATTGAGTTTGAGGTTATATTCGTAGCTCCTTTCCTTTTCAGAAGTTTTCCACAAAGGTTCTGAAAAAAAATATTTGTAAGGGACTGAGAAAATTCTGGGGGGGCTGAGCTGTGGATGGAAGAACATGTCTACACTGATTGGCAAACAGGTGACCAGTCTGAGAGAGAAAAAGAAGAAAGAAAGAAAGAGAAACACAAGATTATCTCTAGATAGACAGTCTGGGAACTAAATAGAAAGGGAGAGGATAAGAAGATGATAAGGGATTGAGGGTTGCAACCAAGAGTGGACAGATGGACCAACAAAGGTAGGACAGAAACTGGCAGGAGAGAGATGAAGAGAAAGAGGTGACTGATTTCCTGTCAGCACACATGGCCTTTCCACTCTGCACTGCATGTTTGACACTTTCTTTGTGTCTGCCTTTGGATCTCAGACAAAACTCTCTCAACAGAACCTGATTGTCACTGAAAAATCTTGAGCAAAATCAACAAACATAAGGCCTGTAATCCCACAGGCACCCAGATTTTCAGACATATATTTTACCGTTGTTCCTTTGGTATTTGTTCTCAGTCTGAGGTATAAACTATCCTACCACATACTGCAAAAGAGATTAAATGACAATGCAATATTCCTTGATAGAGCTACTTACAGTTAGTACTAAAATGTTTTCCGTTGTTTTGCACATACACACACACTACATCACATCTCATCTCTCCACAGAAAGATATCACTATCAGGGTTAGCTTCTTTCTAGCATGGACACAGTTCATAGTGGTAATTTCAGATATAACAACTCCTCTACAGTATGTAAAGGCTAATTTAAAGGCTTGAGATGAATAAACAGGCAAATACATAAAAGATGCAGGGCCCAATCTCATGGGGCAAGGCAAAAAAAAAAATGTCTTTGCAAGTTCCATGAGAGCTACAACAGAAAAGTTCAGCTAGTTCACTGATAGCAGACCGATCTGCTCTTGCATCCTCACTGGCAGTAAACATGATATTTGTACATGACCTCCAGATAGTCCCCGCCCTCTCTGTGAACCAAATGCTAGCATCACCTTTGAAATGTAGCCTCTGGGCAGACAAATTAGCATTATCTAAAATGAATTTAATTTAAAAGAGACGATTCTATCCTCCCAAAATAGTGGTAGGGACATGACATATACAAATCTAAACCCATTATTTCAGACAAATTCAGTTTTCATTTTCCTATCTACTACCCACATTTAAATACAAAACACACCTAGACACTTGTCTTTGGTGCAGTATCTCATATTATTTTATGCTGTCGCCTTATAGGCAGGCTAACAACGTGCATACACTCCACTTGGTGGACAATGAGCTGAAAATGAGTTTTACATGTTTTAAAAGGTCAGGTGGGACATAAGAATTCAGCCCACAGCAGGTCAGAGCGTCCTTTGTGGTGTATTGTGTGCTGCACTGATTTGTAGTATTACTTATTTGTAGAGCTGTGCACAGTGCACCGATTCACTCAACCGTTCATTCCACATAATGCTAAAGGTTTTTTTCTTTTCTTTTTTGTCTTTATGCTCTCATTCCTTTTTGACCATATTCAGGCCTGTGAGTGCTCTGCTTTTCTCTTTCCGGTTCTAATCAAGCAGAGACTGTGATTAAGTATTTTCAAAGTGAGTCAGCCACAAAAAAAGAAAGAAAAGGAGACCAAGAGGAAAACCATTTTGAAGAAAGCCTGCCAATGTTTGCAAAGTTTTTGACTAAATGAGAACTGTGTTCATACTTTTTTCATTATGTCTTTAAATTCTTCTTCTTGTGCTCCTCCAACTGTGAAAACCAATTGGCCTGAAAAGTAAAACCTTCAATGATTTCTAATAGATGACATATGCAATATCTAAGAGTCTAGTAGTGTCTATGCTGTAGGCGTGCTTATTGCAAGTTAATCCATTTGTCAATAGATAAAATGTGAGAAATGTTTCAAACATTTGAATTATTCAGGTGGAGAGAATTTAGAAATAAATAGGGTAGATTCAAAGGGAAATTAGCTTTACCTTTGGTGCATAGTAATTGATCTTGGATGAGGCAAATAAGAAGAATTAATATGGTTGCCCCTTATCCTCAAAACACAGACAGCATATGGAGCAGTATTCTTCCAAGAAAATATCTATACAAATTTTCTAAAGGAAACATCTGGCAGGAAGGCCCCAAACATGCAGCGTAATAGGGTCAGCCACCATATCACGCTTATTGAATACATGACACATTTCTCTGTAGCACAAATATTTCAGTATCACTGATACCAGCACATTAAATATGGCTTGATTTATGAGGCAGCCTTCAGTCCCTGCTATAACATCTGGTAAAGACATCATATGTGCATGATGAGGCATCCATAAACGAACAACTGCAGCTGATTTATAGCAGCACAGTAAATGTGCAGGATAACATCTATTTTTTTTCAGTTAATAACTAATGATAATGATACAGTAAATGCTGACAACGGACAATATGTTTTTCTTTTGTATTTTCAATAACATTTTAAAAAGACAGGGAAATGCAAAGGTAGGCACATTAAAATTTATCCCAGCGAAATTGAGTCTACAATTACTAAAATATATCTGAGCAAAATTGGTGGTCCAACGTAAGTTGAAAGAAACAGGCCTGAACAGCCTCTGTTTTTGTTCTTGTTTGTATTGTATGTTAGGACAAAAATACGAATACAAATCCCCAAAGGGAAATTCATTTGTCTGTCAGCTCATTGACCATTTGCAGAAGAATAAAAAAAAAAGGCTGATGGCTGATGGTAGGAAGGATCTTCTTTCTGCGTCCTGCGGCGAAGAGAATAGACTAGAGAATACTTTATTCATCCCTAGGAGGGAAATTCAAATTAGTCCAGTAGCTCACACAACAATGACAAATAAAAGAAAGAAAGATGAACACAAAAAACATTTTAAGAAGTGTTATGTAACGATTGCAGCAGGAACAAAATGACCTCTTAAATCTTTCAGTTCTGCAGGTCAAGGAGAAGAGAGGAGCCATCCACCACCGCTGCTTTCCTGGTCCATCAGGTGGATGATGTGAGTTGTTCAAAATGGCCTCCACCATCTTCAGTGTTCATCTCTCCACAACATCCCCCAGTGAGTCCATCAGGGAAACATGGTTGAAGTGCCTCAGGATGTTTGGCCTGTATCCTAGCAACGACTTCATGGAGAACTTTACATGGAACTTCAGCAGTAGCCGTTGGTGGGACGTAGCCTACACAAGTATTGTTAAGATTTGAAAAAATGCCTACTTTCTCAGTCGTCACCAATATCTCCAGCTCATCACTCTTGATGACTGACAGCAGAAAGGACCCAGTTCATCTCCACTTCCAGGCCTTTGACCTTTGCACCACCAGCATGGCAACCAAAAAAACACCTCTTCATCTCAGCTGGAACAGGGTGGCTTCCCCCAGACTTGCTTCATTTTCAGTTAAAGGAGCTCTTCTCCCAAAGAATCTCCTCTTCACACAGAAGTATCCATCAGTAGTTGACAAAATACGACAAAAACATACAAAAACACAACAAAAATAAAGCAAAAGTAAAAAAAAAAACAACAACAAAAAAACTCAGTGTTACCAGACTTTGCTGCATCTCAGGGGTTTATCCTAACACAATAAAAGGCCCTTTAACACCGGAGACGTATTTTTCGTGCGAATAATTCGCGCATCAATATTTTTTTCCGAACCCCGGTTTTCATAACGGGTCCTTTCACACCGACCGCGAATGTGTCGCGGCGAAAATGCGACATAATTTTTTTTTCGGAGCGAGGTCGATTTTTCTGAGCTTTCGCCCGGTGAATAAACATATCAACCAATCATGTGACGTGAAGAGGAGGTAAGTCACAGCCCCCACGTCAGAACACAGACAGCTGTTTCCCATAACAGACGGTGGCCGCACGGTCTCGGGCCGCCACAGTCTCTCACAGGAAAAAAGTTTTTTTTTTTTTAGCATTTCACCGTCTTTGCTCTCATCTCTGCCAGCCAGCCCCTCCACCTGCTGTCTCTGTGGCGTACGGTCGCACCGCACATACACACACACACACACGGGCGCATGGACACGTGCTTGGCCGCTAATGTAAACAATAAATAACCTGTGTCTCGGAGGAGAGGAGAGGAGGGGGGGGGGAGTGGAAAGAGGAGAGGAGGAGGAGAAATAGCAATAGAGTGTGTTCATACTGTCAGGACAGTGATCAGATATTGATCAGTGATCAGACAGTGAGCTGCTGTGTTGAGTAAAGTTGGTAACAAGATGACAGTGGCATAGTGAATACGTGAGGGATAGATTAAAGACATGACATGGAGGCGAAAAACCACCCGTCGCAAAGCGAAACTTTGGAATCTAATCGTCACATCTGTCGCATATTCGCGTCGCCGCCGGTGTGAATGGTTTTGATGCGAAATATTTGGCCGCGAATATTTCGCAATTTCGTGTCGTTTATTCGTTACGTCCGCGGTGTGAAAGGGCCTAAACTTTGGTTCTTGGCGCTACACTGAGCCTGAAACTAGGCAGAAAGTTATCAAAACATTCATACGCACTCATTACACGAGTTTCCCAGACTGAGAGGGAAGTTGGCTAAAATTGAGTCAGCACTGAACTGTGTGAATGGGGTACAGATAAGACACACTTGTTTGATAGAATCTGACTTACTATTGTCCACCATTTTAGTAAGTAAATCAGAAAATCCATAGCTAATTCAGAGCTAGGGTCAGAATTAAAGATAGTAGAGTTCTTTCATTTCAGTCTGACTTTTCAGAATGTCAAGGGAGACTTGTGGCCTTATATTTATGATTTTTTTCTTCTGTATTGTGTCTTGAGGGCGTCTTTCACCACTAGAATATAAATATTGACAGGAAATGCTTATGTTAATAGTAGTGATGTCATCAGCATGTTTAATGTGTCATGTGGGGAACCTGACCAGGCCTGTGGCCACTGGGAGTACCCAGAGTTTTCCTGGTGGACTGTTGGGTCAGTGGGCCGGCCTGGTACAAAAAAAAAGAAAAGAGGAAGAAGCAGGAGACCCCCCTCATATTTTCAGCAGAACCAGCGAATCTGGTCGGGCCATCCATGCTCACTTATTAGGAGCCCAAAAGAGCAGCCAGGCAGCACAGCAACAGGTGTGTGTCTGTGTGTAGGCGACCTGCTGTAAAGGGGACATAGATATATACGTAGATGCCGCATTCGGGCTTGTTTGGAATGTCTCACGGCCGCCATCTTGAGGAGTAGTTCCTCCTGACAAGCAGTCAACAGTCAGGCCATCAGACCGGGTTTGACAGCTGTGAATCTGGCAAAATGCCAGCCTTTTGTGCCGCGTACGGATGTTCCCATGAAAGAAACGCCAAAACGAAGAAACATGGAATAACTTTTCTCAAGTAATAAGTTGTTTTATATTATATAACTGTTATGAACTTGTTGAATTTGATGTAGTTAAGTTATCTGACATAAATGAAACTAAAGTAACGTATCATAGGGTGGGATATGTGTTCCATTCATAGACTGTAAAAATAAGGTTATATTTAGTGCATATACCGGTAGTTAATATATTAATTGTTTGTTATTTTGTTGCCTGTATGTGTAGGCTATTATGCTTATCAGCTGTTTCCCACGGCTGTGGTGGTTGCCATGGTGATGAGGCCAGCGAGTGAGTGTAAACCACTGTAGGCTACCTATATAATTGTGCTAGGCCATATTAAATCAGTTTCATGGCACTTACATGAACCCTAACTGCTAACGTGAGTTATGTACCTGAATTGTAGTATTTATATTAAAACAAACGGCTTGAAAATCGGTTGAAAATTCAGTGATAGACCTCTGCCTCTGTAGACTACAGTAAGTAAAAGTTAGACACCTCCTGCTCAAGATGGCGGCGGCGGCGACAATCCGTTCCAATGGGCAGCAGCGTCAGAGGCGGCATCTATGTATATATATCTATGTAAAGGTAGGCTAATATATTCCATAATTGAAAATCTCAGGACATTTGTAAAGCTCAAGCATGTTGAGTATGTTTCATATTTAATATCTGATAGTAAGCTATCAAGATAGAGATGAGAATAGGGCAGAAGTGGTGGAAGAATAAAGTGTGGCCCGTTAATCAGATGTGGCCAGACCATATGGAAAATATTCAGTTCTCGGGTTCCCTTTCCATCTTCAAACTCCTTAATGGAATTTAGGAATGCCTCAATCACATTTGTTTGCTCTTCAACCCAGGTTTAATACCTTCAGTATTATTATTTTTCCACAATTAGTCTATGACAAAATTAGTACAGCTATCGCATTTTGTAGCCTGGGGCCTTTATCTTTATCCACGAGTGCTTTCCTAAAGCCTACACTAGTGATATGAATAAATGCGGTGTCATTTTGGATACGGAGGAAATATGTGGTCTGGAAATCACCTTTCAATCTTGATTCCCATATTATAATTAAGAATATGAATTTCCTTGATGAAGCTATGCCATGATGTGAACAAACACCAAGTACTGTATAAGGGGGTGCAATGGCAAGATCAATATTCTGATGTCAGTAGACTGCAGGGCTTAAAGTAAAAAAAAATCCTGAGCCTGAACTTTTTTCCAAAGAGCGGGGTGCAGTGGATCCGACGCATAGCCTACACATTATAGGCAATTTAGCAAACAACTTTTTGGCATTGTGCTTGGTAATGTACACAGGGTTCATAAACCTACACATTTTAACCAACAAATTTCCATGACTTTCCCATGACTTGGCAACAAGTTTCCATGACATTACAAGACCGCTAAAACATCAATATATGCATGAAATGTATGAAAACTATGTAGAAAAAAAAGAAAAAAGGGGAAATGTCAAAAAATAGATCTAATGACAATGGGCTTTATGCACAGCTCCACTACTTCCTGAGCTCAAGCCAGCTTCATTAATACATACAGACAAACTGATTAATCCAGGTGTGTCTGACCTCACAACAATGGTCATTCCCCCCCAGAAAAAAAATGAAATGTGATTTTAACACATTGAAGCATTCTGGTACTCTGAGAAGAACATGAAGGGAACATTTGTTTCAGATTTTTAAAAAAAGCACATTGAGTATTGACTGAGGTTCCTATAGCTTAATTGTAGGGCAACAAGGCATGGCTGGAGTGTATGAAACTGAACTGAACTGGTCTAGTGGGGAGCAAAAACAAATCTCATATTTTAAATGTAGGGGTCTGGACCAGCCATTTAAGGGCCCGTTTCCTCTGCTATGGGGCGTGGGGGCGGGGCACGTCCGTGCAGCGTTGCGCTGCGGACATGCACAGAAAAAAAAAAAAAAACGAAACCGAATGCCCGCCGTTACGTCCGCTCGGACCACCAGGTTCGTTTGTGCCGATGTCAACAGCGGCAAGAGACCCGACGCTACTTGGCGTATCACTGCCAAGTAGCGTCGGGACTGAGTCACGTCTCCAGGCTCATACAGTACGTGCAGGCAGGCCAGGGTTGTCTTGCATACGACACATTTAGCTTTGTCTTTGTCCTCCGTCTTCTTCAGCCATGAACTTCTCTGTGTGCAGCCAAATATTGTGTGTGGTGTTGTTTTCAGAATTGTGGATCATGGCTTCTGCGATTGTTCAGAAAACTGAATACAGAACACTGTGGTAGCATGATGCAATGATGATATGAAGTCAGGAGACTAATTTGGACACAGCAAAACACAGCACGGATTTCAAATATTAGTCACACACATTGGGTTAGGTTTAGCTGCAAACAACATGGCTTCACTTCTACATGAAAATGTTGGGATTACATTTTAGACCTAACTGAAATTATAGCTGATCTTCCTAGGGATACATGCAAAAATCCCCAAATGATCTGTATAGAACTGTTTAGACATCACAGTGCAGAAGTGTATTTTTTTTTTTTTATTATTATTTTGCTCTAAGGCCTTTTTAGTGTGATATAATTCCCTCTGTACTAACCATGGACGACTTTATCACAAAAGGATGCAAAAACAATATTTTTTTATAAAAAGAACTATTAACTTATGCCTTTGATGTTTTACTGATGGCTGTAGGTGTATAATACTGTATAAGCAAGTCAATCCCCAAATTGGAAATAGAACAGCTGCAGTTCTTTGAATAATGTATCAAACCCTATGGACAAAGTCACAGTGCTAGAGGTGATTTTATGGGACATTGTCTCATTTTACCAAGTTAACAGTACAATGCAATACAGCTCATTTGGATACACAATAAAAGGAATGTCTAGGAATCGAAAAGATGCTTTACATTTTGCACCATGTTGACAAAGCATATTTAGCTCTAGTTATTCAGTCAGAGCACTTGGAGAGAGAGCTGTTCATGCTCTCATATTCGGACAGTATAGACACTTTATGCAAAGTAATTTTAAATCAAGCAGTATCTCCATTTAAGTATCTGTCCATGTGCAATATAATAGGAGGGATAAATGAATAAAAGCAACATGTAACAGGTACTAACAGGCAGTAAAATGCTCAGCACCAACCATCACATCCCCATTATCTTGGCTGCATTTACATTCACCCGCCTCTTTATGGATCTCATACCCTGAAAGTGGTAATTCTGGTTTGTAAAGCAAGCAGAGAGATGGGCGACATACTGAGTGTAAAAGATACAAACTAAAAAACAAAACAAAATTCCCTCTCCTTTCTGTGCTGTTTGGGTTGTATTTAAGAGCAGAGGGAACTAGGATCCATTTACCTATTTCTGTGGTTGAGATCCCAAATGTTTAGAGCTCAAATTAATATATGACAGGATCTGTCGCTCAAAGAGACACCAAATTGGTTGTTTGCATTCATATAACAACATAATGATTTACATTTTTATTACAAATAGTGTATTTCATTACAAATAGTGAAATCGTAACTCCAGTGTTATGTGACTTTAAGCTATGTTATAAGTGATCCTCAGTGTAGGTTTGTAAGAGTACTTTGTACCTGTAACCCAGTGGTTCTTAACTGATCTGGACTTGGGACCCACAATTCCCTATGGACATGAGATTGCGACCCACTTTTTTTTTACGTTCAAGAAAACTTATTTTATTTTAGGCTGCGGCTATAATCGAGTATCCTATTGATTATTCGGTAACACTTTCTATGAATGATTTTTGATGACTTTCTAGTGAATGTTAAGTCAGATACCGGTATTAATTATGTCACAATTCTCGTTCTTAAATTTATCATGTCTGTATGTACTGTATCGTGTATTAGGAAATGCCATATCTTGCATAAATTGCTGATGGACTAATGATTTAGTTTAGTCACTATACAGAATTTTGAAGTAGTGCAGTAGTGTGCAGTTTGAAAAGTTGACTTGACAGTATATTGGTAATCCTGGCAGCAGTGTCACGCAGATACTACGTGGTTAGTATGGAGGGAATGTCCGGGGTGTCCATTCTCAGCACTTTGCCCAAGGGATGGAGCTGTACCTCTGGGTTATCTTGACATGACATATTTCTTGTAATTTGGAGAAGTCATGGAGGTCAAGGCCTGGTTGCCTGGTAGGAGGGAGAAAGAAAATAGATACATTGCTCCTATGGAAAGTAAAGTCCTGGGGTCAACCACAGTGACCTAAACTTATGATACCTTCCTACCAAAGGATGACACATTACATTAGTTTTTTTTTTTTTTTGATTCAGTGAGATCCAGAGAGAGCACCAGCCAGGACATTTCCTAAATAATTCTGAAGCATCTGACGGGAGACCAGCACCTGAGCTACAGTGGCTAACAGTTAGCAAGTTTTAACGTACTCTATTTTCTCTTACACATGCACGCACGCGCACACACACACACAAGCCCAGGTTATCTGTCATATCTGTTGTAGATTTTGTAATAAATTCAGTTCAATTAAAGCAGAAATAAGCGGAATGTTTGTGTTAATATAAGTCTTAAATAGTTCTATCTTCCGACAGCAATCACTTATATAGAGTGTTTGGTCTGAAACACGGGTCTGTCAGTCACTCTGCTCTGCTGTAAGCCCAGGAGAAAACTTTCCTTGTATCCTACAACCTTTATCCAATGAGGAGAGAGAACGGCATAAAGGGGCGGTCCTCTCTGTGTGTGCAGCCAAGGGATGCGCGTGAATGTGGTGACGTAGGGACGAGGGCGGGGACTGCTAACTCCATCGGCTGACAGGAAGTTAGCCAAAACCACCGGATCGCTTACTTCTGCTTTAACATAGGCTACTTGTTGCTTCGGTTTGAGTGTGGATTTTGTTAACGGGTTGTTGTGTGATGTGAGTGGTGGTCCAACATTGTGATCCTGTTATTGATTTGAGTTGCTTTTTAATAAGAGCTGATGTCTGTATCGCATGGATTGAGATAAGAATGTGCTGCACATTTTTAAGACTTTTCTGTGCAAACCATTGTGCATAAACCTGTTTGTCGTGACATTTTGCGTGATGAGCTGAGGTGCCGAGTCGACCCCCCACACCCCCTGTCTTGGTCTGTAATCGCCTGCCTACCATCACGTCAATGCTGTAGGCCTACCTGTCACCTGTCACCTGCCATGCAGTGGTGTTTAACCAGAAACGGCATGTCTACACTGCACACAAGGGATGCAAGTAGACAGTAAGCAAAGCTTCAAAATAAAAATCAGACAATCCCCAGTCAAAGTAACTCATGGAGGCACTGACACTTATACTGGCGCCTCAACCAAGAAATCAGATGTGACAGATCTGTTCTACCAGTCTGCACAGCAGCTGGTAGCTCACTCTCCCTCACCTGTGTGTGTGTGTGTGTGTGTTTGTGCTCTTTATGTGCATGTGATGGTGTCACTTGTAATTGTGCGTGTCCTCAGTCGTAACAGAAAAACAAACGTGACTGGTAGTGGTTTTACCCAAGCTGAAAAAACCTACCTAGACCCAGTCATTTTAGGGGCAAGAGCTGAATAGTGGACCCACTGACTATGTTCATGAAGGTCAATGCTGTGCTGTGTAATTAATTAAGATGAACAACTTATATTTAGGTAATAAAAGTTTAAAACTGAGCGGCCGGCATCTCCATGAAAGGAAAATACTAGTGCTGCCAATCGTTTAAAATATTTAATCGCGATTAATCTCATGACTGTTTCCCTGGTACACTGAGAATCGTTGCCCACTGAAAAAACACAAATAAAGACACTAACATTTAATAACCTATATTTAAAGCTATAGTGCGTAACTTCTGTCGCCCCCTAAAGGATTTTTGTGTTATTACAACGATACGGCCTGCACCTATGGCCTGGTGTAACCCTCCCCACCGCTACCCCTGTAGCTCTCCATGGTACCGGTAATGCACATCACACACAGTAACAGTAACACTCGCAACACACCACATGCTGCTGGTCATGGACCACGATTCACGGACTGTAACACTCGCAACTCACCGCACACTGCTCGTCACAGCACACAGACTCCCCGCAGTAAGTTACACACAGCAACACGGCTACACACCTTGTAACTTACTGCTAACGATGTGGCTAACACCAGGCTGCTAACAGCTGTTGCTTCTAGCAGCTGCGGAGCGCTCTCCTCCTTCCTCCCTTCTCGTTGTCAGGTAAAACCGAGCAAAACGCGTTGTTTCGGTCGTTTCCTGCCCGCCAGCGTGGGAATGTCGCGGTTCTACACCAAATATAAAAAGAACAAATACTGAATAATACCGCGAGGTGTTAGAGGAGCCGAACGGCTTAATCAGCGTTGTATCATCTCCTCTTGGCTTGGGTGAAACGGATATTTACAGACACGTAGAAGTTACGTACTATAGCTTCAAACCCTGTCTAACAAAAATGAGTAGTGTGCACAGATCACAACATACAGTAAACAAATACAAAGCGTAACGGGGATGAAATCAGAAGAAATCAAATTTGGGGTATATTTCGCTTAAGAAAAAAACTGCACGCTTGGGCCCTAATTATAAACCACCGTGGCAACTGCTTATATCTCAGTTTCAATTCAGTTTTGATCATAAATCAGGAATATGTTTCAGGTGAGTTATTCGCTTTCAACCCTTGGGTTCTTATTAATTTTACAAACCACATCAATGACTGCACAATCAATATCTGCAGGAAAACATCCTACCACTCAGTTCACACTTCCTGGAAGGAAAGGGTAAGTAGTCATTTTAAGTCCAAAGTCCATGAGGAAAAGAATAAACACACACAAAAGGTAAGTAGCAGTCCATAAAGTTCAGGGGAATACATGTTCTTTCATTTGGTGAAGATGCATGAGGGGGAATTGGGCTTGTGTGAAGTGTCAGTGTATTGTTTCAGCCAGGGGCCTACCACACCACCGAGTGAAACAGAAACACGATGAGTTCAACGGTCACCACTTCTCATGACTCTATCCTTGTCTTTACTCCTGCTCCAATGCAGATTGATATACCAGGGACAGGGAAAAGAGAATAAGTACCAGGAACTAAAAAACCCTGACCTGTTGATAGACAATGTGACAGGAACAATATCAGAATCACACATCAATCAATTCTATCAATATCTTATGAACAGTATTGAACATGAACTAAAATTATAGTGCACAGGCTTAATGCTCTCTCATTCACCATGTAAAAATTAAGCAAAGTGCAGTTACAATTTTCAACATAATGCTCCAAAAGCTGCACATGACATGTAACATATCACGACGAGTGCAAATGAGAGAATTACTGCAGATTATTGCTCTTGCAAACAGTACAGCAGAGCACACATCAAAGGGAGCCGCCCCACAAAGGCCACTGAAACAATTAGCAGTTGGTTAGCGGTCACTAGTGAACGTCTGTGCAGAACTTAAAGGACAATTCCAGGCGAATTCAACTCGGGGGTGTATTTTCATATCATTTTAGGTCTAAAAGAATGAATCTGAAGATTTTCAGTTTAATCGCTCCTGTTTTGCGGTAGCTGCGTCTGTCCCCGCATCGCCACGGCAGCGATGAATGGGAGTGGATGTAAGTTCCGCTGTTTAGGCTGTTTACATCCCTCAAAGCCGCAATGTTTTTCCACAGACAGCGTCAGATGGCGACTCAAACATGCACCGAGAAGTTTATTTACTTCAAGCAAGCCGACATGTTTGTAAAACTAGATCTAATTCAAAGTCTCCCGGAGTCTCGCGCGAGCCTGAAGTTGCAGTGGTGGTGTATTCAGGCGCAGTAGGAGCTACCGCTTGTGTCATAAACACAGGAATATCAACTCTTTACTTGCTTGAAATTTACTTTTTTTTCCACAGACAGCGTCAGGTGGCTACTCAAACATGCGCCGAGAAGTTTTTTTTACTTGAAGCAAGTCAAGAGTTGATATTCCTGTGTTTATGACACAAACAGTAGCTCCCATTGCACCTGAACACACCGCGCACGGCAACTGGGTATCACGCGAGACTCCGGGAGACTTTAAATTACATCTAGTTTTACAAACATGTCGGCTTGCTTGAAGTAAATAAACTTCTCGGTGCATGTTTGAGTCACCATCTGACGCTGTCTGTGGAAAAAAATTGTAGTGATGTTCTTTTTTCTCCAATGCGCAATGTGGTGGCTCTGTCTCTCCATTCTGACTGGAAGGGAACATACACCCTCCGCTGCTATGGAAACAGGAAGGTGGGACTTAATCTGGTTAATCGGTCTCCGATTGGTCATACTGCTGGACCTCTAAATAACCAATTGAGTGTATGTGTAGTTCAATGTCAGTCGTAATTTTCAAATGCTTAGTAAAATTTGTCAACTATATTACTACTGTCAGTCTGTTAATCTATATGTTATTCACCAACTGTGGCTTACATTTAGGCTGATTTAGAGGTTGATAATGCAATTATGTAGATTGTGTTGTGTGAGTAATATTTTCATTTAACCTCAAAGTTAAGATTGATTCATAGCATTGCAAAAAATTCAGGACTGGGCTGGCAAATAGGCTATTGTAAAGCATCCATGTCTACCAAATTCATGTGGTTTAACATACATTTCAGCATATTTTTAGTGTATAAATTTGATTTTCAATTGTATGGCACTTCACTTACTTTATAATAAACTTTATTTATACAGCACTTTATCAGAGTCAGCATGACCCTCAGGAAAAAATATTTGCCCACCCCTGGTTTAGAATTGGATTCCTGGTTACATTGAATGTGAATGTGTAGTTGTAGGTATATGGCAGCTACAGTGGCTCCCTGCTCTAACGCCACAACTTTTACCTTACAGTATATGCTGCTGTGTACTGCTGCCATCTCCATCGCCCCTTTTTTTCCACCCCTATTATGTACAAAGTTGATCTCAGCTCCTTTGCAATCATGCCAGGTGGGACCGGGTGGTCTTGGAGTGGGGCAGGCATACCATCTGGATCAGCCAGCTCAACTTCACCTGTGAGAGTTGGCTTAACAAACAATCAGTTTGAACTCAACTGAGCTTGGCAAAAAGTAGCTCTTTTTAACTCCTTCTTCTTTGCATTCCATGGCACATGCACATCAAACAGTTTGCAATTATAATTAGATCAGAAAAAAACAAAAACAAACTCCAACCACATAGGAGAATAAAAAGACAGATAGCCTACATACCATACAATGACATGGATTTAAGTTCATGTTATGTCCCCAGTGCCAGTGCCAGTCCCCCAGAAAAAAATGTGTAAGAGATACAATCTAGTGAAAATAAACAAGTAATTTGCTTGCCTAATTAATCGCGGGCAGCTCTTTGGTTCAGTTGTTATTAATGTCTCACAGTAACAAGGTCCTGGGCCTGGCTCTGGGGCCTTTCTGTGTGAAGTTTGCATTTTCTTCTCTCTGGGTTCTTCCACTGGTGTGAATGTGAGCATGTTTAGTAGTTGTGTTTCTATGTTGGCCTTTGGATAGACTGGCAGCCTGCCCAACAGGTACCATGCCCTCACTGTGTATCAGCTAGGATTATCCCCAGCCACCCTGCAATCCTGCATGGATAAGTGTATTATAAAAGGATGGACATCTTAACCTAAACTCAAAAACAAAACAAAACAAAAAAGCTTTTGTGAGCATTCCCCCCCCTGCAAACAGGTTATTCACTCCTACTCTGAATCTACTTCTAGGTGCTCTCTCTGTATATGTAGTGGCATATTTACCAAAAATATTTTTTTTTAACAAACTGGCAGCACTTGAATATTCTCTCACACCTCTCTTTACAAATCTTGTGTGCAAGGTCAGACACTACTTACTACTTACTTACAAATGGCAATATAAACGCACAACATGCTGGCTGTTGTTGTTGGAAGTGGCAGAGGTGGATACAGGGGAAGGTTGCTGTCAGCTGGGGTTTAAATGGAATAAATCATCTGCCTGTGTGCCTGGAAGCAGCAAACCCTTCAAATGCACCAATCATGGGGCACCACCTGTTGAGAAAAAAAGCATCCAATCAACATTCATGGCTGGCACTCCTCTGAGGAGAGGGGCAACCCTTTTCAGTGACATTAAAACCTCTAATTATTCTGCTGCTTTGTTTGTCCATGACTCAACAGGATAGGATGTGTCCTTTAATCTCAGAAAATCAAGTCTTACACATTAGTCATTGTGGCGCTTGATTGTGTAAATATGTACATGCTGTATTTTTTTTTTTAGAACTGGATTGTTATACATTGTTCACTCTAAAACAACTTTCCCTAAATATTCTCTAATAATTATAACCTCTTACATGAATCCGATCACCTACCATCTACTGCTATGATTCATCTTAGAGGTGTTCACTTTTACCTCAAACGTCGACTGCCTTTTAAGCAGACACAGATGTGCTTTGTGGTAATGCTTATATTCAAATTCATTTTGTGGGTCATTTATTCCCTGTCTACATCTAAAGTGAACAGCATTAATTCTGCAACTTTAGGGGGTGAACATATACAGAGAAAAATAGAAATACGGAAATGTACTCAAAAGGGTACAAATCCTTGTCGCTCCAGGCGTACCTTTTTTAGAGACAATTTTGTACCCATTGGTGCCGGTACATTTTTGTACCTTTTCAAAATGTACCAGTTTAAGTACAACTGTACTTAAGTACAGTAGTATTGTGCACCTAGCATCTAAAGGGTAGAATACCCTTTAGATGCTAGGTTCACAATTGTACTTGTACAATATATACTTGCATTTGTACATACAGTATATACAGTATACCCTGGGTAACCGGTGTGTGTGTTTGTTCGGCGACCTGCCCTGAGCGAGGATCGATCCCACGACCTCCTGCACCGGAGGCGACGATGCTAACCGCTTCGCCAAGAACTTCTCCTTACTGGTACCTCGTGACTGGGGCACACCTGCAAACCTCCATTACATATATTTACAAAATAATTACTAGTTGAATGTTTAATTATTATCCCTACTTTCCTACTTAAGCTACTATTTTTTTTTCTAACACACTGTCTCTGATAATGTACCTTTAGGGGGTAAATACGTGTACCTTAGGAATACATATATGTACCTTTTGCCATTCTGGAACATTTATGTGCCTTTTCTACCCCCAAAAGGTACACATAGGTACTCTAGAGTACAATAATTGGCCCTATAGGCTACAGTAGGACAGAACTGTACCTTTAAGTACAGAAATGTCCCCCTTCTGTACCCCTATTTTTCTCTGTGTACATACAGAGATATGAAAACAGAATTCTTATTCTTCAATATTATGTACTTAATCAACAATATCAGTGGAGGCAGAAATGGCTCTTTTGTCCCTAGCGGAAGCTTAAATTGTATTCAAACTCAAAAATGTTGAATACTACTAATAACCACTGGTGCTGGTGGGTTACAGGACATTAACATTTAGTGGACAGACACTTCCTAAATGTTACACTTTTAATGAACTAATTACATTAACCTCCTATAGAATAGAGTAATGGCTTGTTTACACTTCATATGTGGATATACACTACCTGTATAGTTACCCTGCAAGTAACACAACCAATGAGGGCTCAGGATGCATGACTCAGAAACACCAAACAGGGACAAGCAAGGGACACATAACCAACCAGATCAGGGAAATCCAGTGGGATAGGGAAAAAAAAAAAATAAGTAGAGTACATTTCTTCAAATCCACTGATAGATTAAAACAATTTAAAGGTGCTACAATGCAATATAAAACTTTCAAGAAACATAATATTTGTTGGACTTATATTGGACTTATACAGTATATAAGTCCAACAGTTTATTATTAAAAGACACAACAAGGGAACATTGGAGCATCTTCATGGCAACACATAAAATTACATAGAAAACCTTAGTGTTCAGTCCATTAAAGGAATAGTTCAACAAAATGAAATTCAGTCATTATTGACTCACTCTCATGCTGATGAATACTCTGGAGTAGTTTTTTTATTCCTCAAAGTGCATCTGGAGACCCGAGAGGGGGTTTCATAGTCCAACAAAATCCTTATATGAGAGTCAATGGCACCCGACACAAAAAGTCCATCAAACTACACAAAAACCTTGTAATCTTCCTCCTTACTGCTTGTCCGCTGCAATCCAAGTGTCCTGAAGGGATATAGTCCAGACTCCAGAGTTTACTTGAAACAACGTAATTTAGGACATTTTTACAGCCTAAACAGTCCTGTATTGCGCTCTGACGTTCACACGCGTTAACGTCCTCCTCTGTTGCTCACTCTGAGGTTTTTCCAATTTTTCCCTGTTAAAAGGGTTTTCCTGGGAGTTTTTCCTCGGTCGATGTGAGGGTCTAATGGCAGAGGATGTTGTTGTGATGCTATGTAAAGCCCTTTTAGACAAACTGTTTGTAAAAGTAGGCTATAGAGCGATTCGGCGACGTCACCGGAAATCGAACGGCCGCCATTACTGCGGTGACAACTCACAGTCAGGCAGCTGTTAGCTCTGTGCGCGAAGCGGGCATTTGAATGCAAGTGGACCTTTTCTCTTCCCTTTCTCTTCTGCGAACATGTCCAGGAAGGCTGGGAGGACATGTGCCGTCCTTGACTGCTCTAATATCAGCAAAACACAGCCCCTTACTTCAGGAGGAGTGTCCGTGTTTAGACTGTAACGTTACGTACAGCGTGTCAGCAGCAGCAGCAGCAGCAGCCGCCGCCAGCGACGCAGTCACAGCTGACCTGTACAACCTGGCTACCCTCCCTTCTCACCGTTACCTTCACATCGTGTGGACAGTCTGTGAATGTCTCACTGATCCCTTCAATATGATGTGATCATGGTCGTCTAAAAGCCGGTGTAAAATATGTCCGACCCATCCGGAGCTCAGGTCATTTTGACCATAAATCAGAGACCTGTAATTGACGTTTTTTCTGATCATCGGAGGCCAGCTGGTCAATAAAATATTATTGAATATCTAAAACAAAGCAAAAGTTGTTGTTGTTTTTATAATCTTATTCATGTAGCCTGTCCACATGATTAAATATCCCGCTGCTGGCTTGCTAACGTCAGCACGCATAACGTACCGGTATGTTATATCGTTTATGATACAGTCTCTTATCTCCCTGTTACTCTAATCTTTCCTGCTAATCGCTCAAACAAATGATTAATTACTAAATGAATATTGGTATTCATGTAAGATACCTTAATCAGTTACTGGGGGGCACTAAACATCACAAATGCAGCCTATTTATGATGCTGTCATAGAGAATCAGTTTACTATGACTGACACATGTCACCGCAGCAATGGCGCCGCCGCAAGATGGCGGCATACACAAAACGTTCTCCGAATCGCTCTATACAAATAAAAATAACCTGCCTTGCCTTACTGCCCTGTTGCTTATTAATGTGGATCAGATAAGAGAGTGGTCAAAGTGTGTTTACTTTGACTCCCAATGAAGTTTCAGGGTCAATCATTAATATGGCTAAAAGTGGTTTAGCCTCAGGTGAAGAATATTGAAGTGAGATGCAACAAAAGCTGCAGAGATAAGTCACAGCCAAGGACAAACATAACAACTCTATTCAAATGCCAGAGCAAGAGACTGTTAGATTATCTATAAACAAGAATCCTTCCTCCAACATTTGGCAGTGGCTGAAAATAATTCAGGTGTCCAAATAGTAACTTCATTATCAGAATCAGTAAACACAATTGTCCTTCATAAAATAACATTTTGCTCACATACATAAAACAATCACTGAACAATTAGACTAAAAGTTATTGGGTTTCATGAAACGTGAGCAGAACAAATTTATGTGTAAACTGTGTGCAGATGGTAATTGACGTGGATTTCAGCATTCTTCAATATGTATAAACTATACTCAAAAAATCTACACCTGCTCCTGACTGCGTTAAGTGCTTGTGTAAATTTATAAATGCACATAAATATTGCTTTACACTGTTGGAAATTACAACTTTAATTCATCATGCTGGTTACACCCCGCCTTTCCGAAAATAGACTTCCATTCATCGCAATAGTGGGGTTTCCTATTTTTTCTAAAGACCCCGCTATTCCGAAAAGGCTATTGGGGAAACCCCTCCATTCCGAAAAACGGGGGTGGGGTGTATTTCTTTTACCCTGTGGGAGATGTCCCACAACGGAGTGGGGGAGAAAGCAAGTGGGACAGATCTGCCCAGTCCCTGAGCAGCACGCGTTTCACAGACACAGACAAGCCACAACACAGTGTAAACAATGTCACGTGGTTCAGCACCACGGACAGCTGTGGGGAGAGGGGGGGCGTCGGAACAGCGGTGTTTCGGGGGAACGTTCGGAATAGCGGTGTTTTGGAGTGGGGGGGTTTCGGAACAGCGGTGTGTCGGAATGGAGAGCCATCCCCCATCAGGCTCTCTCTTATGTACACAATACGCAGATGTCTTCAAAATACATAATTTAAA
Source organism: Trachurus japonicus (assembly GCF_045865225.1). Taxonomy (NCBI): domain Eukaryota; kingdom Metazoa; phylum Chordata; class Actinopteri; order Carangiformes; family Carangidae; genus Trachurus; species Trachurus japonicus. The sequence goes on from NC_140910.1 coordinate 9,196,637, forward strand.
CATAACAAATGATTAGAAATATTTAGATAGCTTTAAAGAAATCTGACGTGCTTAGGCATCAAGGCTCCATCTGATGATGATATTTACCCAATATATTATATTTTCATTACATAAATGTGCCGCTGATATATGATGCAAAGTGTGTGTTTCTACATGTTGTGGCTTGGTGGCCTGGTGGGACACACACAGCTTCATCCGGCGCTATGGTGCACGTTTGGAGCGTGGAGCTGTGAGAGACAGATGATTAAAGAATGTAACCTGTCCCTATGGGGGACAGCTCTCCATTCTGAAACACCTCCATTCCAACACACCGCTGTTCCGAAACACCGCCGTTACTGCAGCTGTCCATGGTGCTGAACTGGGTGACGTTGTTTACACTCTGCATTGTGGCTTGTCTGTGAAACGCGCGCTGCTCAGGGACTGGGCAGATCTGTCCCACTTGGTGGGAGATCTTCCACAGAGTAAAAGAAATACACTTTTTTTCTCTCTCCCCCGCTCCGCTCGTGCGCGGCTGAACCCGGCTTGAGCCCACGCTGCAGCCGCTGCTCCTGCTGACAGCAGACTGAGGGAGAAAAAAAAAACATTTCGCTTTGGTTGGATTCAGGCAATGAAGAAAAGAGTTTAGTAAAAAGACCAGGTAGAGGCTAGACAGGCTAGAAGCATAATGAACATCATTAATATGATGACTATTTTTGCTTTACTTTTTCAGTGAATTCAGTGATTGATTGATGTCCCACTCACACCACTAGTAACAGAAAAATAAAATACCTTTTCTTAAAGGGATATTTCCACATTTTAGCTAATTTGCCTATTGCCATAATCCCTTTGTTTTAAGAGACACGGCTGCTGGGCGGAGTGATTTTAAAAGCAAGTAGTTCTGAGTATTTGCTTCATGTGTCGTAATGTTACATAATTATACATTATCATTTCATAGCGTGGTGAATGTGCAGGTAATAACTTATTCATGAGAGTGTTTTGGAATAGTTGGATTGTGTACTTAGTTTGATGAGGGAAACATGGAAATGCCTTGAAGCTTGCATCTCTCACCGACAATTCAAAGTAATGAACCTACTCCTAAAAGTATAGGGATTATGGCAATAGGTGAATTTGCCAAAATGGTGAAATGTCCCTTTAACTCCACTTCACAAAAAAAGACTTTGATCCCCAATCTCTTTTTTCCCCTCTCCCTCTCTTTGTGTCATGATCGCAGGTCGACAGGATGCAGTGACCTCCTTATATGGTGTCATGGTCTCCTTATGACTATTCATGGATTCATGAATGAGTTGTTGTATGTCAGCAAACGGATGGTAGAAGCTTGAGGGACTTCTGCAGAAGGTGGGATGTTCTGTGATGAGGCTAGCTTCACTCTTCTTTATTCTGGTGCTACAGCTGGATGCAGTGAGTCACACATTTACATGTGCAGTCACACACACGCAAGCACGCCCACACACACACACACACACACACACACACACACACACACACACACACACACACACACACACACACACACACACACACACACACACACACACTCCAAATATGTTTGTCTGGTACGGCAGGCATACTTTATATTTACATTAGTCATCTCATTAAGCATCACAAAATGTTCATTATTCCTATGCATCATTATCCTATCTAGAGTTACAGAATAAGAATGTAGTCTGGTGAGTCTAAACTGAAATATTGACTGAGTAAGAGACATTAACAAAAATGTTTTGTATCTATAATGGCCTTTTATGAAACTGTTTGTAATTAATGCATAATTATTATTACACAGCTTGTATGATGAATTACAGCCTTGGTATTATTACTGTGGAAGGCAAAGTGATTCCACAGATCCATAAAAACTGTCACTGCCTGTTTTATATTCCTCATCATGCTATTGTGAACACGAAACTTTTGTCAATGTCAGGATCTTGTAAAGATGATGGCTTCATTTCCAGTGATTTGGTATTCTGAAGGCAGACTATTTACATGCTTTTATCTGACACTCTGATACCAGGGACAGGTTACCCATGCCACAAAGGTTGCTATGGTGATCTGCTCTGGTCAAAAGAAAAGAGAGCCATATTTGTGATACCAGGAAACCTGAGTTAATTCCAAAGATATCTGCTACCACCCTCTGTCATTAATCTTGCTTCAAATTGGGTCCCTGGTCTCTAGGACAACGGTACTGTTAATCAATAAATATGCTGCCAGATGGCATAGAAAGCCTTTTGAAATTAGTTACAGTGTCTGGGTAGAGATTTATTTTACTTTGGTGTTATTTTACATAATCTCCACTTGTTTTTACTTTTTTCCCTTCCATTTTACACCCTAAAGGTTCTGCAGAACTGATTGATTTTAACTTGAACCTAAAATGCCTTTCAGTGAACAAACATGAGATGATTTTTTTTCAATCCCAGAGGAAATGGTCAAGTGTGAAAGGGAGGACCGCCTCTTAATGAGACAGATTTTCTTCTCATGACTCCCGATCATGTAGGGTTCGTCATCATTATACAGTATCTTGCACTGGGGCATGTGATCCGGTTGCTCCGCTGATGTATGGTCCATTGGATAAACTGGTTGTGTCATTGTCCCACAAACCTGCAAGCTGCTGTGTAATTGGAATATGCATCCTGATTTGTGCATTATGTAAGCCATTGTCAAAACAAACATACATAATGATCATATGAAATAATTTACTGACACTGCACTGCATTGACTGCATGTTGATCAAATGTTGGTTTTTGGGCTCGATTTTTATATTGGTTCAAAGATGAAAACTCATCTCAAAGCCTGAAGATTGAAGAAAAGATAAATTACCTTCCCCTAGAGAAACTAATCCCATCTGATTAGGACCAATGGTTGACAGGTATAATCCACCAAAGGGTTCTAACACTCCATCTTGTATAAGGTTTGGGCCGGGACAGCCCTCCATTCCGACACACCGCTGTTCCGAAACCCCCCTGCAGGCTGTTGAACCTGCTTTCTCCCCCACTCTGTTGTGGGAGATCTCCCACAGAGCAAAAGAACTACACTTTTTTTTTCTCTCCCTGCTCTGCTCAAGCTGAACCTGGCTTGAGCCCATTTCACCCAGGCACAGCAGACCAGGGAAGAAAAAAATACATTTCTTTTCTCTGTGCTTTCAGAAAATAACCAGGGTTAGGGTAAGAAAGACGAACAGTCTGACATCAGGTCCCACTGTGTGTGTCAGGGCTTATCAGGCTGTGTGATTATGCACAGAGATCGGTTTAACGCATTGGATCAATTTTGGACATTCAACATGATAAACTAATTTCAATTCAACATGGCCATTTGCTTAGAAGATTCAGCTGAAGCATAATGAGCATTATATGTCATTAATATTAAGTATTTGCTTGTTTTGCGGTTAATTATGCACATGATCCGTTTGACCCCAAAAAGGAAAGATCAATGCGTAGCCTGTTCCTTTTCTGAATGCGTCCGTCTGTCCATTCGGATTGGGAGTGGATTCGGAATGGAGGGTTTTCCCCAATAGCCTTTTTGGAATAGCGGGATCTTTAGAAAAAATGGGAAAGCCCGCCATTACGAAGAATGGAAGTCTATTTTCGGAACAGCAAGGTGTGACCGGTTTGAGGTTATTGTGAATATTTCATCATAAATTAAAACACTCATAATTATTATTTCTTTTTAATATTCTAACATTTCATTTGAGAAATTACATTTCTCTTGTTTCAGAAAATTACAATTAACACTTGCATGTTTGTGACTTAGTATCTTAATCAGGGGAGATCTGATGTGCTTATAAGTGCAAAAATGATAAAAAAGTTGGTGCACATCTCAAATTTAGGATAATTAGTAGGACATGTCATTCTAAGTTACGTATATGGTGTAATAATGAAAAGTGCATCCATGGCCATCTTGACATTATACTTTGACGTTATTTAATAATTAATTCTTCTCTGTATTCAAGACAACAAACAGTAGTAACAATTACTTATAATCACACTGCCGTTTTTACAGTCAGGTATGCTGCCTGGTTTTTCCTTTAGCAGAACTCCTGGTCCCTGTGATCCATTGCTAGAATAGCACTGTCATGCACGTCCTGATTTAAGTTGAGAACTGATTTAATTTTATGCAACAGCAATATATTTAGTTCAAGAAATTCCTTATGAGCAAATGGAGTTTAAAGATGCCATTTGTAGCATAGTGTGCAATTAAAACCTCATTCACCATGATGACTCAGCGTCTCATCCTGTAGCCAAGTTATGGTTTTTGTCCCGCATCTCAGGTTGTTGCCCCATTTGTTTTGAACAGCGAGAGAGATAAAAGCCCTTGATGATAGCCAATATGTATTCACAGGCATTAGGCTATATGAGGCTTAACTGAGCAGTTAGACTTACAGACACCTCAAAAAAATTGAGAACTGTGCTCTATAGCATTGGGCAACAGGGCTGCCTGTCAGTTGGCTAAAAACAACATCACATACACATTTATTTGCATTTAAAGCAGGGAAGTGAGATCCAAGTAGTGTTGTGACGTTCACGAACAAACTGATTCTATTGAACGGCTCATTAACATGAATGATGGGAACCGAGTCGCAGCTGGGAACCGTTCTTTTTTTTCTTTTACATCACTGATTTCACAACAGTCATTTGAAGCTGCTCCACCGGCCACGTAAGTGGCGTGCACTCGCACGGGCATCGTTGTTTTGCACAGCTGGTTTATTTTATTTCCTAAATGCGCGGTTACGCAGCCCTCCAACAGGTAAAAACTACATAGAACTGTCACGGTTACACCCCGCCTTTCCGAAGCCCCGCCTTTCCGACAATAGACTTCCATTCATTGTAATAGCGGGGTTTTCTATTTTTTCTAAAGACCCCGCTATTCCGAAAAGGCTATTGGGGGAAACCCCCCCACTCCGAACGGACAGACGGACCTAATCAGAAAGGAAACGGAGGCTGTGCAGTGCGCATTGATCCTTTTTTCCTTTTTGGGGTCAAACGGATCATGTGCATAATTAACTGCAAAACAAGCAAATACTTCATATTAATGACTTATAATGCTCATTATGCTTCTAGCCTGTCTAGCCTCTACCTGGTCTTTTTACTAAACTTAACCAACTCCTTTCTTCATTGCCTAAGCCCAACCAAAGCATCTCCCTCAGTCAGCTGTCAGCATGAGCGGCGGCTGCAGCAGCCTCGCGCCCCTGTGAGTGTGAGCTCAAGCCGGGTTCAGCCGCGCTCGAGCGGAGCCGGGGGGGGGGGGGGGGGGGCGTATTTCTATTACTGTGTGGAGATCTCCAACAACGGAGTCGGGGAGAAAGCAAGTGGGACAGATCTGCCCAGTCCCTGAGCAGCGCACGTTTCACAGACAAGCCACAAAGCAGAATGTAAACAACGTCACGGGGTTCAGCACCTTGGACATTGGACAGCTGCGGGGGGACTGTGTCGGAACAGCGGTGTTTCGAAGTGGGGGTATTTCGGAACAGCGGGGTGTCGAAGTGAAGGGGTGTCGGAATGGAGAGCTGTCCCCAACTGTCACGTCCAGTCCCACTCGCTCCGCCCCGTTTACGTATCACGTCGCGGCTGTTACCGCAGTGTACTTCCCCTGTTACATGGGGAGGAGTGCAGACCTGCTGCAGGACACAGTACTTATTAGATGATGCCACCTGAGTTGTGCACGCTGCCTTCAAGTGAGTGCTCCAGTAAAAAAAACAAAACAAAAAAAACACGTGAGGATCCTGGAGAGCAGATCAGCTGCAGCGGTCTTAATATTTACAATGAATCCATTTCAGACTTTAAAATCTAGTCCATACATATCAAATATTGCATACTACTTCCACTACTCATCATATATAAATTATTTCCAAATACTACTAAGAGTTAACAGTCAATTCGTTTCCAAACAAACAAATAGCACAGTAGCCTACCTTTTAGAAAGATCCTCATGAATGGCGTTCTTCAGTTCTTTGTGCGTGAAGGGGGGGGGGCGATGACTGAGGCCTTGTCTACACGAGCCCGGGTATTTTTGAAACCGTGAACATATGTTCCCGGTTGTATGTTCTGTCCACACGCAACCGTGCTTTTGGAACCCTGAAACCGTGGTTTTTTGAAACCGGAGTCCAGGGTGGGGTTGACAAAGTGGATTTTTATCACTTTTTTTTTTTTTACATCATCTAAATGCTATTTGTATAGTTTTTCGATGAGAAAAATATAACGAAACGGGGGTCGCATCATGCAGTGATAAAAAGAGCCTATGCGGAGATGAGGAACGAGCCAAAAGCCGAAAATGTATTTGTGACGTCCGCGGTCGATATAAAGTGGATATGTTTCATTCATCCATGTTTTGACAGACAACACAACAGCCAGTGATAATGAGTTGCGCCGCACCTACAGCTCAGCCAGCCAGGTGATGCACACAGCACAACAACACAGCGCAGCAACATGTGCAGGCTGCTGCAGCAGTGCACGTCAAAGGGACACCGCCGAAAATAAAATAAATAGGCTACATGTAGTTTTGAAATTGTTTTTGCGCATGTTTTCATCCATAAAATGACCAAAAATGAACACTATAAGCGGATTTCTTGATAACGAATTATTTAAACAGCATTTGTATAGAAATGATTCCGTCCCAAGCCTTTTGATCCATAAGCAGTTTCCACTGTATTTTGATTGGTTAAAACAGCCTTCCACACGTGCATTGCGTCACTTGGTAGCGGATTCCACGGTTGCGTGTGTACGGAGTGTTTTTATTACACCACTGGTGTGGACGCGGAGCAAAACTCCGGTTTCAAAAATACCCGGGCTCGTGTGGACTAGGCGTGAGAGTGTTGGGTGATTTTCATCCGACATGACACAGGTAGCCACTTTGACTGGCTTCAGTGCCTCGACAAACTCCTCTGCATTTGAGATGTCTTCCTCGGTGAACGTGCACACATCTTTCTCTTTCTTTCTGACCTCCGTTGAAAGTAGAGTAGCTGTGATGGCCGGCTGCTGATGAAGGAAACGCTCAACCATATCGAAGGCACTATTCCATCGAGTCGGTACATCTGTGACCAGTCGGTGCGGAGGTAGCCCCGGCAACAGCTGTTTTTCTTTCAAAACATGGAGTGCAGCGGGAGTCCGGTGAAAAAACCCAGTGACCCGTCTAACGCGACCGAGGAGTCTTGCGACAGCTGGTAGTTTAAGTGCACGTTGAGATGCGAGGTTGGTCGTGTGTGCATAGCACTTAATGTGGTGTAAACCAGCCAGGTTCACAGCAACAACCATGTTGCTGGCGTTGTCAGTCACTACTGCATGGACTTTCCCTGACATGCCCCATTCTGTCACGACTTTTTGCAGCAGATCTGCCATGTTGACTCCTGTATGAGCTTCATGCATAGCTTTAGTCTGTAGGACATATGAGGCCATAGTCCAATCTTCATTAATGAAGTGCGCTCACACGGGCACGAGGCTGCTGCAGCCGCCGCTCCTGCTGACAGCTGACTGAGGGAGATGCTTTGGTTGGGCTTAGGCAATGAAGAAAGGAGTTTGTTAAAGGGATAGTAGCATTTTTGTGGGGTTGTATGATCTACAAATAGCCCCTAAGTACTTTAATTGCAGTAGAAGACTCTCTGCACTCCTTCCGTTAGCAACGCCAGCCCATAGCCCTGCCCAGAGATTTACAACATATATTGTTGTGAATGGACCCAAAGAAACGGCCTATTTTCGTGGTCTAAAAGAGGTTTTATGTGAAAAAAAAATACACAGTTCCATTGTTCGCTATAATATAAATTTTTCCAGCCCTTCAAAGTGCAGGAAAAATGCAATTTTTATTTGGAGCTAACCAACTGCTGATCGGCGGGCGCTAACCCTGGGCGGAGGGATACGTGAGTTGGTTAGGTCCAAATAAAAACTGCATTTTTCCTGCACTTTGAAGGGCTGGAAAAAATTATATTATAGCATATTCAGATGTGGCTGATACACCAGAGCCAGAGCCATATCAATCGCTCTGCATGCTACACGTTCACCATCATTGTATTTAGCATCTGTTCCATTTCACTTTGTAATTCTTCTCTTTAGCTTTAGCTGCTAACTAGGCTATGTGCTCACAAGCAAGCACAGCAAGCGGTGTATCAAATGGCAGAGATAAAACCCGCTTGTTTCTACCGTGTGATATCAAGGAAATATGACCAAAATAGCCGATAATAGTAAACAAGCTTATTTTTTTTTTTTTATCCAATTGGAGCTTGTTTTATCTCCCAGCCTTACCTGCAGCTCAGTGGCAACATAACTGGCAACCCATAGGCTGAAATGCCACTTGTGCTGTGATTGGGGGAGAGCGCTGGGTGGCACCACATGCCAAAACGTAATTCAAAACATAAACATGAATTGCGGTCAGTAAAAATTTTCTTTAATGTGAATATTCTGGCTGTACTATTGTTGTTGAAATCAGTATGTTATATGAACATTATTCCTAAGTCTCTGTGACATATTAGGAGGATTTTACAACTATTTGCTTTAGAATCCATACTGTTCCTTTAATATATTAGTCCTCAATAAAATATTCAGTTAGTTAAGTGGCTATTATTATTTTTGCTGTTGTTGCTGTCGTTGTTTTTTCCACTGAAGACTGTTTTTTTAGGGGATGAGAGCAATTTAGAGCTATACGTACCTTTGTAAAGTCTGCAGTACTGCTTCTACACATCTACACATACCAGCCTCATCAGTCACTCATTATCCTTGGCACACATTGGCATAATGTCAAGCGATCAAGCTATAATGGGCCTCGGTTGTGCATTCCAATTGATAAAGTTGATTGGCGTTTTCTGCTGAGTACCTCAAGGACAGACCTTGCTGCATATTATATGGTACAAATCAATAGCAGCAAGAGAAGGCTAAGAGAATACATTTGGTGTGTGTTGAAAAAGCAAAGACTGTGCTATGTTATATTCTGTATTCGTGCTCACTGGCAATCCAGTAATTCTACTAATGATAATTTTAATGAACTGAACAGGGATTTCAATGTTTTGGACTACGGCCGTGTAAAATGTATCTCTTGGAAAAGTTTAGTGGATGATCAGTTTGTTAAACTCCGTGTGCTTTGAAAGAATGAGTGTATACAGCAGTGTCAAATCAAATACTTAAATTACTTCTCACTTTAGACCCACTGATTATATGCAATGTATGCATAATATCAAGGTGGGACATTTTACACCTTTCACAGCCAATTAGAATTTGCTCATTCATCAGGGCAGATATTCGTCTTCAGGCTTCAATCCCAATCACCAGTCACTTTTTTTTCCTTTTTGCTCTTGCAGGCTCACTGTCATCTCCCAAGCCTTGAGTGGAATCCGAACAAACTTTAGTCTGAAATATATTTTAATTAAGGGGGGGAGGGGGGTGTGTGTATATATATATATACATATATATATATATTAGTGCTGTCAATCGATTAAAATATTTAATCGCGTTTAATTGCAAACTAATCACACATTTTTATCTATTCTAAATGTGCCTAGAATCATCATTTCAATACTCTTATGCACATGGAAAAGTGGATAAGCTTGCTTTATGCAAATGAGTTTTTTTTTATTGTTGAAAACAACGTGTAGTGTTATATTTCACACATTCTCACTTTGAGCAGTCATTCACATTTGAAGCAAAATCTCACACAATGTAACACTGGCTCAATAAACGGATGACAAAAAAAAAAAATACTTGGTCACAAAAACAGCCCCACAGAATTGTTAGGAGAGAGAGAGAAGCAGTGAGGAGCATGATGGTGCTTCAGAGGCGGAAAGCTTTGACTCATCTAATGAGAAAAACTCTGACATGTCAAACTGTAGGATGTGTTAGAGACTAATTCATCTGTCTAACCATCAGAACTATGACACATGAAACTGTCAACACAGCTGATTGATCGAAGAAAAAAAAAGGAAAAACATGTGAAATGAAATTTTCAGATTTCGGTAACACTTTATAATAACTATCCGTTATAACTAGTTAATAGATCATTAGTAAACTGTTAATTAATGAGTTATTAATGACTTGTTAAGTGTTTGTTAACAGTTTGTTAAGGATTTATAACGGTGCCTTATAGATAGTTAATAGATCATTAATAAACTGTTAGTAAAGCAGTTATAAATGACTTGTTAATAACAGTTTACAATTTGTTAAGGATTTATAACTGTGCCTTATAGATAGCCAATAGATAACTTACAAGCTGTTAGTTAATGAGTTATAAATGACTTGTTAACTGTATGTTATTGGGACGTTATTCTAAAGTTGCAACTATTCCTCATGTATTAACTGTTAGTAAATGAGGAATAGTTGCAACTTTAGAATAACGTCCCAGTTACATACATAAGCTAATAACTAATATATTAACTCACACTTTACAGATCAGTTGTTAATAGTTTGTTAACCATCTACTAATACCAGTGAAACTTTGTAGAACAGCAAATGGGTGGAACAAGTTCAAGGTACAGAAATTTGATGTGATATTTAAAATATCAAATTTTTGTACCTCAACCTTGTTCCACCCATAGGCTTTTCTGTGTATTGTATTTTACCAAAGAGACACCACAGATGAAATGTTGAACACAAAATGTCCACAAAGGGCCGTCCTCCTCACCAGGAGGGGCAGTTTTGGCGAGTAGCTGAATTAAAACAAACGAAGAAGACTGCTACTGGATTATCTCGAGAAATTATTTTAATTCCCACTGTTAATGCGTCACTTCAATACGTTTTCATATTTTTTCATGCGATAAAATAACTGTTTAGATCCCCAATATGCGGTTAGTTTATCCAAATGACACAGGCTGTTTGGGAGTTTGCTCCGCCGTTCGCGGAGCAGTGAGGCTCCATCTGTGGAGCGGCTAACTAGGCTAGTTAGCAGCTAACTAGGCTACCACCGGACGAGCGAGCGGACTATCACAGAGGCTACAGCCGGGCTGCTGTGGTGGTCGGCCGGCTAAGCCGCAGCGTCTTCTTGGGGGAGAAAACAACCTGCATTGCTGACTGACCGTTTCATTGTGAAACATTTATTTATTGGTGTAGCGGTGGTGATTGTACATAGCCCATCATAGACTAAATAGTTTTGTTTGTTGATATAGCCTACAGACTACATCACTGAATGAGACAACATTTATCTCCTAAGTTATAAATCCTTAACAAATTGTTAACTGTTATTTAACAAGTCATTTATAACTGATTTACTAACAGTTTATTAATGATCTATTAACTATCTATAAGGCACCGTTATAAATCCTTAACAAACTGTTAACAAACACTTAACAAGTCATTAATAACTCATTAATTAACAGTTTACTAATAAAAACAAATTTGTTGGTTCAACTTAAAAAAAACAAGTTACCTTGTTGCCTTAAAATTTTGAGTTAAAGCAGATAACAGCGGCACGGCCGTTTCGGCTAATGCTGTGTTCAAGGCAGGCTTTTGAAACCGTAAGTTACAGCTTCAAGTCACAACTACGACTTGGTAGCGTTCCAGGTAACCCGTAGCTCGTGTTTTTACCGTCCTGTTGTCTGTGAAAGTTCCCTATAACGGCCACTCGTAACTTCCGACCCGTGAACTCGTACCAGATCGAACTGGTATGACTTCACAGGAAGGAAAAACACAAAGTACGAGTTTCCTTGAACGCACCATGAGTTAGCAGCCCCCGCCCTTGTCAGGCATCAATTGGTCCTCGTGCTACGTCACCACATTCACGCGCATCCCTTGGCTGCACACACAGCCCTTCATGCCGTTCTCTCCCCTCATTGGATAACACTTGTATCCCACAAGGAAAATTTTCTCCTCGGGTTACAGCAGAGCAGAGTGACGGAGAGACTCGTGTTTAGGCTGAAATACTTCATGTAAGTGATTGCTGACGGAAAATAGGACTATTTAGGACTTATATTAACAAAAACATTCCACTGATATCTGCTTTAAGTACAACTAACAAAGAAATTTAAGTTGTATGAACTAAATGCCTAGTTGAGGTGACATTAAAGGTGTACAGAAAAGAAAATACAATTTAAGCCCACTCTGGGTCATAAAATTAGTGTAATAACTCATCTATCAGACGATGTAGGCCAAACTTTGTGCAAAAATCTATTTTTGAGTAAATCCGGGATGAAAGTGTGTATTTTTTTTTTCGCATTGGATAATGCAGGCGCACGGATTATACGTCAGCCTGTACACGATTCATCAGCCACTGACATTGGATCCTTAATCCGTCATTCAAACGTCTGAGACACGCACACACACACGGAGCTCGGGCTCGCCCCAAGCTTTGAACATCCCGCCCGCTCGATAACGACCAATCAAATTCGTTTTCCTTACTCGGGTAAACTCGTGTTGCAGCTCGTGACAACTCGGCGCGACCGGCGCGACAAACAGGACAAACGGCCATTTCTATACACCTTTAAATTATAAGTCTAACCAACAAACATGTATGTCTACATTTGTTTCACAAACAAGGAAACAAGTTGTTGCAACTAAGCCCCTTTAGTTAAATCAACATAAAATTTTAAGGCAGCAAGGTAACTTTTTCCAGTAGAAGTTGGCCTCACTCAAAAACTTAAGTATATGCCAACTAAGCCCCTTTAGTTAATCAACATAAAATTTGAAGGCAGCAAGGTAACTTTTTCCAGTAGAAGTTGACCTCACTCAAAAACTTAAGTATGATCAACAGCATTATTTCATTATTTAAAATCACTTATTTTCTAAAATGGCTGAGTGGAATACATGAAGAAATTCCTTTTTTTTATATATAAAAACAGTATTTATTTTACCACAAACATCTTTCAACAAAATCAGTTCAGGCTTGGTAGGCTATACTTTTGAACATGAAAAATGACATATATTAAAATAATTCAAATTTAGGTGCATAACAGAAATACTACTTCAACACATGATATACAACTAAAGACATAAAAAATGTACTTAAATTACATACAGTACATCACACTGTGAGACAGTCCATCAGATTGACATTCCTTAGCAATAAAACCAGAGTGAGATCCATGTTTCAAAAAAAAAAAAAAAGATTGCTGAGAGCAACTTGTGTCTTGAAGCGGCAAGATCCACTGTAATGTTCATGTTTTAGTTTGTAATGCCGTAAAATGTTGTGCTGGTTTGCTGAGGAAAATGTATAGTACTTGCATATCCAAGTCATCCAACAGGTCAGCATGACGTCCGACTGCGCCTTAACGTAAACATGCGGGGCCCCGTGGTCGTCCGCTGGTGCTGGTACGGGGGGGGGAGGCAGCAGAACGATAGGAGCTGTCCATCCAAAAGTCTCTTGAACTATCAAACGAACAGAACTGGACTGTGGAAGTTTGAATAGTCAAAATACAGAAGTTATCATGACGTGAATCCTATGTTGCAGTGAATAAAAGACCGTTAATTCGGTGGAAACCTGGCTTTACGGGCGGGAGCGGGGCCCCCCACGGCATGCGGGGGTATACTTTTCGGCCCAGCGTCCGGACCTGTAAAGGAAACAGATCTATGTCAGATTGATCTATATTTTGTGTTATATAATTAACTTGCAGATAATACAAAATTAGCTAATGAAGCTAGCTCATAGCTCATTGCTAACTGCATAGCCTACACTAATTCATAATTTCCAACATAAACACCACAGTACATTAAATGAATTACAGACATTTCGTTAAGTTACTCCACAAACTGTGGTTCCAGCCGCATGCTTTTCTCTCAGTGCCAAACACTCTCCGTAGAAGAAAGAGCAGTTAGTATAGTTAGCTCATTCATCATCGCACATTTAACTTCATAACTTCAAAATATTCAGACATTTCGTCAAACAAATACTTCCCAGAGCAGTTGTGCACATTCATGTAACACAATGTACATTGCATATCTGATTTACAGACAAAAAGCCCTTGCTGAATTTGATAGTAAACTTAGGCTACAGGGAGCTAACAAGTTGTTTTTTTTTTCTTTTTTAGATTTGAGGGCTCTTTGATATACTATACACACCGTTTGGGAACCACTGTACTATAGCTTCAAGAAACCTGGTTTGCCAACCATTTTAACAGTAAAATGGCACTGACTGCACTATATAGCTTACAAAAATAATTATTTACCTGGAATTACTTGCTCTTTTTGTCCACTCATGATGACATCTTGTTGCTGTTCATCTTGGTTGAAATGGCGTCCTTTCCAACTGACACATGTCGACATGTGGCCTTGTACGGGTTGTCCAGGGCAGTTTTGCAGGGGCTACTGATGTTTAGTTGTGTCAACTCAGCAAACTAAGTTACCTGGACTGTTCTGATTTAACTGAGGAGTTGAGAATATTAAAACTTAATATTTCCAGTTGGCCCAACAATTTACTTTTAGTTGGATTGACTAAGAAAAATAAGTTGAGGTAACAAAAAACCCAAATTCCTTTTTACAGTATAGTTATAACGGATAGTTATTATAAAGTGTTACCCAGATGTCTTACATGTTTTTGAAGCCAAAATTAAAACGGATAATTACTGTTTTTCTTGAGAGACTCTCTTTCACAAAAATGCATCAAGAATGGAACAAGGTACAAACAAATGTTTTTTTCCCTAGTTAAATAGAGAGTCTCCTCTTTCCTTTGAGCTGTGTGGTGTTTTCAGAGTCAGAGTCATAGTACAAAATATTCTGTGGGTCTTGAAATATTACTCAAAATGCCCCGAAACGCTGGCACCAGGCACTGACCATTTCTTAAAAGGGCTGGCACTCAATGCGTTCAACTTGTGATAAAAAAATTGATGCTGTTAAAACTGATTTGCGTTAATGCATTAATAACGCAATATTTTTGATAGGGCCGGGACTCGATTAAAAAAATTAATCGAATTAATTAGAGGCAGCTCTCAAAACTACCAAATGTTCATTATTTTTTGGGATTTTAACCCTTAAAGTGGCAATTTGAAGACATGTTGCCTCTTGTTTTAGTAAAAACAAAAAACACACAAAACATGATATTTTTTTAATAAAATGATATGTCGAAAAATTTGCATCAACATTCATTGCATTACTATTTTTTGTGGTGTCAGATTTTGCACCCATTGGGGACCCTAGTGGCCAAAAATGGACGCACAAAAAAACCTGATATAAAATCATCATATCAGTGTTCTTTTCTGCTTTTTTTGCATAAATGTCTTAAGCCACCTGAGCTCTGCTCAAAACTACCAAATGTTCATTAATTTTCGGAGATGCCCCATCTTGCCTCAGCAGCTCTTCCTCCGCTGTCAGGCGGTGATTGGCCCCCGAGCTGCGAACACCCGTGGGGATCACATTGGAAATGAGTGCTGATCCAATTGACCCTTTGTTGGCCTTCTGATTGGTTGCTGATCCACCAATCAGAGCGCTCCTCCCCATGTCACGTGTTGCGCAACATTCTAAGGTTGGACAACCCTGGAATGAAACCCTATGAAACAAGATAGGTAGACAGCAAGTTTTTCGGCAAAAACTACTTTATAATTTTTCAATATAGTTAAAATGTGCCTGGGGTTCCTGCAGTAGCAACTCACGATATCTGGAACGTATTCATGGAGTCATTTTTATCCCATTCCCCAAACCTAAGACATCAATAAACATGTAGGCTACTGTATACATATTACTTTAACCTTCTGTTATGTATTTAGTTGAGCTTAATAATAGGGTTTGGGGGTGGTCCACTAGGGGGAGCTCTAGGCATAGGTCAGGGGTTAATTGCATAGGTTTGTTTGTTGTTGTTGTGCAGTCCTCATGAGAAGTGAGCCCGTTTTCCCTGGCTGTACTGAAGTGCTAAGCTCATTCATTCTCCAGTCCACTCTCTGGTCGTGTTCATAAACAGAGAAGATCTAATACCTGGGTCATTCTACGAAACCGGTGCCATTTGCACTTCCAAATTTTCAAAAATTTAATCAAGGGAAAACTTTTTTTTTTAAATCCACAACATGAAATATACATTAATCCTCCCAAAAAACACATTTTCCCACCTCAGGCATAAAATCCTTTTGAATATTATCCCTTTTTACGAGACATGGGGGGCATTCTTGTACCACCCCGTCACGGACAATGTGTACACCATCTGAGTATCAATAAATGAAATAAATGAAAAACAGAATATGTTTTCCAACCAGTAAAATGTCCTTTTTCTGGAATCCATCAATGTAAAGTATGTACTCTAATTATTTTTTTTAATTTTTAGATTCTTGATATTGAATTCTGAATTTTACGTGTCATTGATGTCATTGTTTGTACAAAAAAATACTGATTCACTTCAAATTTCAAATAAAATTTACACTCATTTAATTTGTCCACAAAACAAGAACATCATTAAACCTTAATTTATAGGAAATTTCACTCCCTTCCTATCTTTTTTTTTACAAAATGACTCTGTGACGGGGTGGTAACTGATGTGACGGGGTGGTAACTGATGTGACGGGGTGGTAACTATATATGATCTGTTATTAGGCTTCATCTTACTTTGAAACACTCCTACCTCTGATTGTCCTGGTTATAGCAAAAATAAATGTTCTATTACATTCTATAAATGTGGGCAAGAATAAATTATATGAAATCCAAAACATATATCAAAATTTGATTTTAATACAGCATACGAAAAGTGCAAATACGGTATACAGTATAAACTAGGCTAAAAAAGTAGGCTAAACAAATGCATTTAAAACCTGTTCATTGAAACTGAATAAAAACATCATCAACCTTAAACTCTTTAATTTCATATATAGGAATGTAAAAAAAAAAAGTTAATTAAAACATTCAGATTTTGAACCCCAAACTATTTCATTTTATCTCTAAGAATGTAAAAAAAGTTAGTTAAAACATGTAAATGATTGAACGCTAAACTATTTCATTTTATCTCTATGAATGTAAAAAAGTTAGTTAAAACATGCAGATTTTTGAACCCTAAACTATTTCATTTTATCTCTATGAATGTAAAAAAGTTAGTTAAAACATGCAAATTATTTAACGCTAGACTATTTCATTGTATCTCCATTAATTAAAAAAAAAAGTTAATCAAAACATGCAACGTTGCAAACATACAAATACATCAAAATAACACTTCATTCCTTCTGTTCACTTCCTCCATCCTTCCTACTTTCTTTCCTTTCTCCCTTCCACAATCCTTTTTCCCTTGCTTCATTCCTTCTTTCTTTCCCTTCGTCGTTACTTCCTCTTCCTTCCTCTTTTGATCCAGTTGACCTGGTCTGTTCCCTCCTTCCATCTTTCTTTCCTTCCCTTTTCCCTTCCTTCTTTCCACAATCCTTTTTGCCTCCCTCCCTTGCTTCCCTTCGTCCTTCTTGCCTTCATCTCTTCTATCCCTTTATCCTTCCTTCCTTCTTTCCCTTTGTCCTTCTTTCCTTCCTAACTTCGCTCCTTCCTTTCGTCCTTCCTTCCTTGACCCAGGAGGACAGCAGGAGGATTACTGTAAGCTTAAAGTGACTGAGAGAGTCGCTTCCATACATCCCCCTGGATTTCCATATGACGGGATGTAACAGGTTTTGGTGGTGGGATCATTTCAAGCACGTCATCAAAGAGGTACCAGAGGATGTCATCCCTTGCAGGCCAGAAAAACCTGTTGGCACCAGCGTTGTGCATACATTTCACTTGGGCATGTGACTCATCAGTATTCAGGATGATCCCTGGATAAAGGTCATTATCATATTTAAGCACACACCACTTCCCAAGGATATCTCCATTTTCCCAATTAATGTCTTCCTCTGACATCTTTTGGGCAGTTTTGTTGAAGGTGAAGTGCTGTGTAGTGAAGCACTGACATCTAAGCTGATTTTGGGTGGAGCACATACAACTGACTTCCCGGTAAAGGATCTCTCCTGGAGTGAATGTGACCACTTGGTGGGTTTTCATTGTGGATGGTACTGGGGAAATCTGGACTGGCATTCTTTTCATTGCCTTCTCCACTGCTTCGTTTGTTACATAAAACAACTTAATAGTTGTTGTTTCTGTGAGAGCCTGATATAGCTGAAGGGCATCAGTTATGTCACGACCACTGGTCACCAGCTTGTCCGCTGTTCTTTTCAAGGCCCCCCCAACACCATCTGGGGCCCCCTTGCCGTGACTTGCTTCGAAAAAGTTCCAAGTGCCACCTTTTAGGCCTCTTTTTGCAAGCTCAGTGCTAAAAAGGAAAAAATTCCCTTTCTGTTTGTATTGTGTGCACGGCCCATCACTCAGAAAATGTAACACAGATACTCGTGGATATGTCTCCTGGACATAATCCAGCACTGGCTTCATGTGTTCCCATATAGCTGGGGGGCTTTTGTGTTTGGAGGGTGAGATTGTACTAAAACAGATCGGTTCTTTTTCACCACCGATGTACAAAACACCAGTGTGCAGTGTAGCTTGTTGGTGCGAGGAGCCAAAGTGCACAGCCTGAATCTCTGAGCTGTATTTGCAGGTGTAATTCTCAGAGAAGTCAATGTGAATCACAGCTTCCTCTTTTGACAGGTTTTTTTTTAACTCTCTGGAGTAGAAGTACTGCTGATTAATGTTGAATGCATGCCTCTTGTAGCTATGCAGGAGATTGTGGAATAACTCCACAAGATAGTCTTGTGTGTTCTCCACTGTCTTTTTCACTGTGATTTTGACAGTGGTTGGACCATCTCTCACATCTTCTCTTTCCTTTTCTGCTGTGGCCCACTGAGTGAATGTGACCTTTGCCATTCCATCAAAACTGGAGAGCTCAACAGTCTTGTGTTTACACTCTGCACACTCATCGTACATGCAGGTTTTGTTGTTGGTGTCACAGGTTATCATTTTTGCCAAATTGTCGAGATCAAATGTATGTATGATTTTCAATTGATGCAGCTTCTCAGTTACAAATTTGAGATTTTCGTGTAGCTTGCATAGACAGGTGTTGCGATCCGAGAGCGTAGGATGTACAACCCAAAATGGTCGGAGCTTACAGAAAAGGGAGTACGAAATGGAATTTGTGTGTTCAGCAAGAAATTTATTGTGTAGGTTTTTCATAGAGTCAGTCAGAAACCGTTTCTGCTTCTTCACCTTGGCTCTGGTGATTGTCTGTTTTCGACCTGTTGTTATTCGGCTCACATCATCACGGGTGAAAAAATTTTTGACTTTTGCCTTGAAATCAGTTGTGAACCTGTTTGTGGTACTTCTCTTTGTGGTGCAGAGGTTTCCATTTCCAAAACTGCGACGCTTCTTTGAGAATCCAAGGGTCTTCTCAGCAAATCCTTGTAACCTGTACTTCCTCACTATCCTCCCCACTGTTACATTCGCAATTAGTTGTTTTTCTTTTTCTTTTCTTGCTTTAGAGTACTTGCTCCTTATATCTTCAATCAATGATTCATGGTAGAGCAGTGTTCTTCTTATTTCAGAGTTTATTCTGCCTGTCTTGGTCAATGTATTTACTTTTGAACGAGGGGATTCATTCGTCTTGCGTAAGCGCTTATATCTTTTCCTGTATTTGTCAGCTCGTTTCTTTTCCTCCTTTAGTGCTTTCTTTAGTTTCTCTATTTCTTTGCGTTGTTTGTGTCTGTTCTTCTTTGCTATTCGATTTCCTGCTTCACGTTGCCTGAAACAAAACAAAGATAACTACGTGATTCAGTTAGGTAGATCATATATACTGTAAATCAATCAATTAATCAGTGAAAACCCCGCCTCTTATTCTCTCCATAATAGTCCATATCCATTTATTTTCAATCTCAACTGCACCCTATCCTGACCTTGAACATCCTGACTGCTGCTCTGGCTGTTGGAAAGAATCTGGACTCTGAGAGGTATCCAGACTGTGCTTCCTAGCCTCTGCACTCTCTTTCCTCTTCTTGTTTTGGCTCCTCCACTTTTTACGCACTTGACGTTTCCCTTGCTCACTTAGATCGACAATCCTCTTCCTTCTCCCCTGCTCTATATCTTGTCTCCATCTCTGACGCTCACTCTCTAGGTATTTTCGCCTTCTCTCAGGATCAGCATTCCGACGTGCACGGCATTGTCGCTGTCTCTCAGCAGCACTTAATGCAGCCATGGAGACATCTGTAAATGTAATACAGATGAGTGAGTGAGTGAGTGAGTGAGTCAGTGAGTGAATGAGTCAGTCAGTGAATGAGTCAGTCAGTGAGTGAGTGAGTGAGTGAATGAGTCAGTCAGTGAATGAGTCAGTCAGTGAGTGAGTCAGTGAGTGAATGAGTCAGTCAGTGAATGAGTCAGTCAGTGAGTGAGTCAGTGAGTGAGTGAGTGAGTCAGTGAGTGAATGAGTCAGTGAGTGAATGAGTCAGTCAGTGAGTGAGTGAGTGAGTGAGTGAATGAGTCAGTGAGTGAATGAGTCAGTGAGTGAATGAGTCAGTGAGTGAGTGAGTCGGTGAGTGAATGAGTCAGTCAGTGAGTGAGTCAGTCAGTGAGTGAGTCAGTCAGTCAGTCAGTGAGTGAGTGAGTGAGTGAGTGAGTCAGTGAGTGAGTCAGTCAGTCAGTCAGTGAGTGAGTGAGTCAGTGAGTGAGTGAATGAGTCAGTGAGTGAGTGAGTCAGTGAGTGAATGAGTCAGTGAGTGAATGAGTCAGTGAGTGAATGAGTCAGGGAGTGAGTGAGTCGGTGAGTGAATGAGTCAGTCAGTGAGTCAGTCAGTGAGTGAGTCAGTCAGTCAGTCAGTGAGTGAGTGAGTGAGTGAGTGAGTGAGTCAGTGAGTGAGTGAATGAGTCAGTGAGTGAGTCAGTGAGTGAATGAGTCAGTGAGTGAGTGAGTGAGTGAGTGAATGAGTCAGTGAGTGAGTGAGTGAGTCAGTGAGTGAGTCAGTGAGTGAGTGAGTGAGTGAGTGAGTGAGTGAGTGAGTGAGTGAGTGAGTGAGTGAGTGAGTGAGTCAGTGAGTGAGTGAGTCAGTGAATGAGTTAGTGAGTGAGTCAGTGAGTGATTGAGTCAGTGAACGAACAACACATCCCTTTTTACCACCCCGTCACATTCACATACCACCCCGTCACGTGACGGGGTGGTATGTGACGGAGTGGTAAATTTCATGCTAAAATGGCCGCAGTTCCCCATGTGGTCAAGTTTCAAGAGCTAGCATACATGCATTCAATTTGAAATATCATTATCTCTACATTAATAATGAAAAACTTTGAATAAAAAACTGTTTTCCCTATCTATTTTGCGTGACGGGGTGGTAGGGTTATGCTCGACGGACCCCATCTAACATGAAAAAACAACAAATAAACAACATAAAAGAGTGACAGAACTTGCCTGCTTTTGCTCCTAGCTGCTCCAAAGGCCCAAATGATGTCACTTCCTCTTTGTGATGTCAATTAAAGCAACAGTACAGTATAGTACAGTACAAAACAAGATAGTGTGACGGGGTGGTAAGTTAAACTGAGGGACACACACAAATCATGACATTTTAACAAAATATAATGTTTTTATTTTGATTAAATATATGTTTGATAACCAAGGACACACATATAATCATGAAAATAATAAAATTTTGATGAAAAATAGAATATTATTTGGTAATATTTGTCATGCAACTGTTATGTTGGTCAGTACGGACACATGAAAATGGTCATGTACTGATGCAAAAATGAATAAAAATAGTATGTTACTCTTTTTTAAAAGTATTTTCTGATATATCATGTTAATAAGAACACTTGATTAATAACTGTGAACTTTGGAAACACATTTTAACACACTTTTTGTGCCATGGGCATGTCATCAAACGTTGCGGACCCAAATGGCACCGGTTTCGTAGAATGACCCACCTTCAAAGTTATCTCGCAAACGTAACATTACCGCTACTAATGTCTTTTGAACTTTGTGAAGTTTTACGAGGAGAAACGGGAGATCGGCGGAGATTAGCTTGTAGCTAACGTTAGCTAGCGTCGTTAGCTACTAGCTAGTGAGTGACCAAAACAATGATTTTCCCCCATTTTTCGGAAAAGTCAGGTAATGCCCGTTCAACCGCTATTGAGCCACATCTGTCCTCTATCATGGACACTATTTTTCTGATGTATAAGTTAATTCAAATTTTCCTTACAAGCAATTTAAATCTGCCTAATTTTCAATGGTTTCCAATGGGAGTTAACCCTTCCGTGACCATTGTTTGTCCAACCTAGCAACAGTAACCGTGGGGGGGCGGGGCCTTGACAAAGGGTCAATTGGAGATGTTCAGTGCGCAGACCACCCCACATAGTTCCTGAACCTTCCAGGAACTAATTCCTGCGGTGGAAACGCAGCTATAGTAGCCCATGCACTGAGAGTAGCTACCACTGGCCAATTTCATGTTTTCTCAAAGGAGTGTTGCGAAATTAAAATCCTGGCAAAAAAGATGGTTACTCCGCGTAGTTTGGCCTTTGGCGGAAGTGTTCGTTGGAGTCTGTTTTCATTAAATGAAAAAGTTCAAAATAAGTTCAGGATGTCAGGAACTGCAGCTTGAGAAGGCTCATGTTTATTTGATAATGTGTTTTTGCAAGACACCATGCAAAACAAGTTGAGTCTTTCTCTTTGCTAAGACACATTCAGAGTCTGGGGTGCCTCTTTCAACAGGCTAAGATTACTGAAGCATCTGCACAGCTCTCATATTATACCTTTAATGATCACTAACCGGGTCAGGATATTCTGATTCATCATGGATTTATTTGAAAGACTCGGCTGCAGAATACAGCACATGCTGCATCTCTGCCAAGATTTGGACCACAAATTCTATTCAATCTTTGTATAGAAGCTTAGCTGGAGATTGCACAAAAGGAAAATTGGCAGGATTATGCATTTGTCTATGTGTAGGACAATGTGTCTCACCACAAACACACACAGCCAATTGTCCCTGTTTTAAGGACAAGACACATTTAGTGCTCACAAACAGGCAGCATTGTTTCTCCTGGCTAAGCTCCTCATACATGCGTTGCATTCTAGGCTTGATGAGGAGAAGATTAACCAATAAGCTCTAAGGATGTCAGAATAGGACGTCAGAATGAGGTCTCTCTCATACCTGGCAGCGATGGAGCCATTAGAGGCACACCTTGATACTTTGTAAATGACTGCTAGTTTTAGAATTTCTCATTCCAACTATTTGGCTCTTCTGCTTTCAGGTGGAAAGGAATAATGAAGTCCATGGCTTAGGGGTGTAATTATTGTTTTTTCCCCATCATTATATTGTACTCAAAAGGTATCAGCAGAGTATCACATCTGGCTCTGTATGACTTGTGTTTTGACTAACATGAGAGTGAAATGATAATGATAATACATCTTTTGGCTTTCATTTATCTCAGAGAAATGCATTTGGTTGCTCCATTCAATACCTTACTGCTTTTGGTTGTGAAGTCCTGAGATAATAATACTGCTCACTAATTTGAAATTGCTGTATGTGTCGTTTATAATTAGAGAGTCCTAACAATGAAAATGGCTTTCACACAGGCCTCTGTCAACTTTGCATCCGTGTGCATGGATTTACATACTCAGCTCCAACAAGAAACATTTTTGGCAGTATCCATTGTACCTCACCCGATGGTCAATTTTTAATTTGCATAGTTTATTGAGTGCTGAATTGTTAACGGCTACATTTACATGAAGAAATATTTATTTCTTCCCCTTCATACTGAAAAGGGTAGCATTCTCTCTGAGCCCATTACATGGCTAATGAAAATAAATAGTTCACTAATATTCCTGTTTACTTGCAGCTGCGCATACTCCTTTTAAAAGGTCAACATAGCATTATTTGTGCATATACTAAAAATCGGGGCATTTTGTGCAATACGATCTATAACACTAGTGTAAGGCACCTACCATCTGGTCTTCATGAGCCTGGACAAACTCCCTCCTTCTCTCTTTCCTGTATTTCATGTCCCTCTCCATATTCATTTTCAGAGAAAAACATAATAAAAATGCACAAAAAATGATTTCATTTTCATATTCCTAGCCTGGAAAATACTACATTCTGAGGGCTTTTTTTTTTTTTTAGACAGCTAGGCTCTGTGTATATATCAAAAATATACTTATGTCATCCATAAGTCGCCGTACAGTGTTGCCAACTTTGCAACTTCCCTGCTGAATCTGGCGACTTTCAAACCCCTCTTGGCGCCTTTTTTTTGTCAAGAGCAACTAGCAACAAATCTAGCGACTTTTCCCGGTATTGTTACAAAACTTTCTGGTTTGGAGACTCCGACGTGAAAGCACGTATCATTGGCACGCTGGCACTTCCACCGCAAAATTTCTCACCGCTACATACCAGCCAGAGTTGTTGTTTTTTCCCGGGCTTTCTGCACATTTATTTTGAAAGGACAGCTGGAGAGAGACAGGGGGGGCGAGAAAGTGAGAGGGGGGATTGACACGCAGCAAAGGGAGTGCAGCGGTGCAGCTGAGACAGCTCCGTGACACTACTGTGTGACTGTGCTTTGGGATGGCTGGTGGCCAGCTCACAGCGCCCGCTGCACGTTGAACACAGCAGTGATAACGTGCTTTCAGGTCCTAATCTCCAAACCAGAAACATTTGTAACAGCACCGGAAAAAATCACTACATTTGTCACGACAAACGCTTGCGGATAAAAACGGCAAAATAGTTCATCAGACGGCGACGGCGTTTTGGGGGCTTGAAAATGCAAAAAAGTGAAACCACCCTCCAGAGTGGAAATCTTAAAAACACTCTGCCATTGCATCCCCATGTAAAGGGTGAAAACGCAAAAAGTCTAGTGTGCTATGACCACATATATTATTTCATTTGATTCTTTATGTACATTTTGCAATTGAAAGTTATCTACTTTTGTGTGATAAAGTCACATAAATATGTATAGTATTTTCACACTATTGTTAATTTTAATTAAAGAGCAACTAAACCCCTAAACCACTTTTTTCTGCTGAAAACAAATGTATTTGGGTATGAAGTATTGTTGATTGATTCTGGTCCAATTTTTGACATTTTAGTCAAAATATTTGAATTTGGTGTATTTTGTTGTAAAAATGTAGAGTGACTGCCCTCTATGGGTTGAAACACGGCTATTACAATTTTTCTATTGGCTGCATGGAGGCAGATGACGTTTTGGAGGCAGCTTTCGTCACCATCCACCAGCTCCCCGACCAACCGGCTGCTGCCTGCCGCTAACGGCTGCTAACAGCTGCCTGAATGGGAATCGTAAGTGCCGGCTGGCGCTAACGAGCCGCTAACGGCTCCGGCGTCAGCTCCTAGTAGTGTCCACGCTACTAGTGCTGTCGGAATTGCTCGTCAGTAGCTTATAGCGCTATATCATGTGTGTTTATTACTTTTTTTTCCTCCTTTGTGTGATTTCGCGGGTGTGAAATTATTTGAGGACTTTAGTCATTGATCAAAACACACCACATACCCACTTTTTTATCATTGTCATTCTTATTATTATTTAGAGTTAAATAATATAGCCCCTTTTGTTTACGGTAGATTTCACTTGATTAGATTTAAAGGGGAACTATGCAACTATGAAGGTCCCCCTACAGTTTCGGAGTGCATATTTTCACTGTCATAAAAACTCACTGCTAACCCTCCTCCCTCCCACCCCTGGCAATGCACATTTGTTTTTAACTAAGCCAGTGAGAAGGCAATCTGTGGAGCATCGAGGTGGGCAACGTTAACAAGAGATTACAGATTAGTGGGGGTGTTTGTGTTTTGTATTGTTTTGTAATTTGTACTTCTTGAGAGACGAGATCTTGGACTCCGGGTTAGAGGCACTGAACTTGCAAGGTTGGCTTTCAGTCAAGAGACCCTAGGTGGAAGGCAGAGAGCCTCCATTTTCCCTGTAAGAAGTCATGTAGCCATCACAATTACTCCAGAGCTGTTTAATTAAGGCAAACATATTGCATAGTTACTCTTAAACTAAACTCATTCTTTGGACATTGTTCTCCAAGTTTTACAGAAAAGAAAACTGAATTTGAGCCCACTCTGGATCATAAAATTAATGTAATAACTAGGGCTGTCAGAGTTAACGCGTTAATCGCGATGAGATTAATTAAAAAAATTAACGCGATTAAATTTTTTAATCGTGGTTAATCGCGGCCCATTTTGTCCTCTGTCTGCTGGACTGGAGGACTGGAGTGTGGGACCTCCAGTCCAGTAGGTGGCGGTAAGGCACCTTCAAGTTGGTTGCTACACAAATATACACAGTCTAACAAATATCCACAGCTCCATCCATTGATTTTTTGACGGCTTTGTTGTCAACAAATGCACATGGCCATGTATTGATTTTTTTGACGGCATCGGTTGTCAACAAATGCTCTGTGGCGATGTATTGATTTTGTCTGTTGTCAACAAATGCACATGGCCAGGCAGAGACGTAGCAAAGTAAAGGGCAATTTCCACTGGATACAATTCGTTTCAATTCTGTGTGAGTTTCATGCATCATGTGTTATGATTAGGTAGGCCTACTAGGTCTGGTCTAAAAGTTGTTTGTCTAGAGATTATAACACTTTGGAGTGTTGAAAGTCCAAAGCGCCATATATAATATTTTTAATAGAGATTAATCGCGAGTTAACTATGGAAAAAATGCGATTAATCGCGATTAAAAAAATTAATCGTTTGACAGCCCTAGTAATAACTCATCTATCAGACGATGCAGGCCAAACTTTGTGCAAAATTCTATTTTTGAGTAAATCTGGGATAAAAGTGTGTTGTTTTTTTTCCGCATTGGATAATGCAGGCGTACGGATTATACGTCAGCCTGTACACGATTCATCAGCCACTGATATTGGATCCGTCATCCGTCATTCAAACGTCTGAGACACACACACACACGGAGCTCGGTCTCGCCCCAAGCTTTGAATATCCCGCCCGCTCGATAACGACCAATCAAATTCGTTTTCCTTACTCGGGTAAACTCGTGCAGCAACTCGTGACAACTCGGCGCGACAAACAGGACAAAAAGGCCATTTCTGCACACCTTTAAAGGCAACACTTTGTCCTTTATAATGAGACATTGATGAGTCATTGTCTTACTTGATGTCACTATTAACAGAATGACATTGTTTAAATGTGCCTTACAAAACCATTACAAATCACATCAAGGTAGGCTATTGGACTGCTGAGATTGTTTGTCATATGTTCTGCTGTGCTCACTGTCCTTTAAAGATGTACCTGTAGAATTCTGGTCATGAGAAGTTGATGCACATTTCTGGGTATGGACATGTTGATATTTTAATATGAACTCAGAATTTATACTGTTGACTATGCTGTTATTGTTATTCAATCAAAATGCATTGTATTCTCTCTTACTGATGTAGTGGATGCTAGAAGGGGGTATATGTTATTCCATGTGAGTCACAGAGACTCAGTCAGCACACTCACACTTCACTTAGCCTACTGCATCATTGCATTCATTGGATCCTTATGTCCTTTTATAGTGGAAAGCTTTTTGCTAAATCTGCATGATAGCATTATCAGACTTTCTGAATGGGATAATAGGAGGTAATGAGCGTGGTTGTAATTAGCACTACCTACTACAGTAGTCTGACTGAGGTGTATTAGTCACTTCCTGCAATTTCAATATCTTATCCTTCTACTGTAGCAGCAAAGAAGCAGTGGCAGAGCAGCAACAGAAGCAGCAACTAATGGGCCCTCATGGTATGAGACAGTCCTTGACTGATATGTCCAAGGTTCCAAAATTATTTAGGTATGGATAGAAGTGTTTTTTACATAAATGGTAATAAGCCTACCTGTGTGTGCTGCTTGCTATTCTGTTATTCGAAATTAACATAAAATATATCCTGCCATTTATTTATGTTTTTTTTTTTTTTTTTCATTTTATAGAGAGCCAACATTCTGAATAGAATGAAAAACATGGTTTTGTGACTTTTTCACTACATCACTCAGGCTTTTTCTTTAGTGATGATTAGCAACTGTTAGCATGCTAATATGCTAAAATATGATTAGCTGCTGAATGTCCGTTTGTTATAAATGTCCTATGTGCATTTGGCCTCGCTGCTGCAGGTGAGACAGTAATAATAATAGCCGAATATAGTATTGATTGGTCAAAGTTCTTGTTACCTGTAAGGGTTAAACGGTAAATCATGTGCATCCCTAATTAAAGCAGAAGTAAGTGGTCCGGTCGTTTTCGCTAATGCTGCGTTCCAGGCAGGCTTTTGAAATTGTAAATTACAGCTTCAAGTCACAACTTACGACTTTGTAGCGTTCCAGGCAACCCACTCGTGTTTTTCCGACCTGTTTTACCGGTGAAAGTCACTATAACGGCCACTCGTAACTTCCGACCGGTGAACTCGTACCAGATCGAACTGGTACCACTTCACGGTCGGAAAAATACGAGTGTCCTTGAACGCACCATAACAGTCCTCGTCGCTACGTCACCACATTCACGGCGTTCCTTGGCTGCACACACAGCCCTGCATGCCGTTCTCTCTCCTCATTGGATAAAAACTGTAGGATACGATAAATGCAGAGCAGAGTGACTGACAGACCCGTGTTTCAGTCAAAACACTCTATAGAAGTGATTGCTGTCGGAAGATATAACTATTTAAGACTTATATTAACACAAATATATCACTTACTTCTGCTTTAATACTAATGGCATTGGCAATGTAAAGCCTTCATTCCTCTATTAGGCTATTGTATGTTCTATTATGTGTGTGTGTGTGTGTGTGTGTGTGTGTGTGTGTGTGTGTGTGTGTGTGTGTCACACATACAGTACACTTCACAATACATATGTGTGTGCGTGCACGTGGTACTGGAAAAGCCACACCTTAACTGGAAAAGCTTGAAAATTGACCTTGAAAGTCCTTGAAAAGTACTTGAATTTGACCATGAAAAAAGTGTACGAACCCTGTACTTGGCTAATTATAAACTCAGCACTGTTCTTTTTTGTCTATGATTATTCCCACCAAATTATAATTGTTTCTCTGTTGCCTGTAGTCTGCTAATTATCTTCTGCTTCAGTTGTAAATGTGTATAAGATTAGATCTCATCCCTTGCATGTGTGTGCTAAAATTATCCTTACTTCCTGAATTTGGTTAGGTGGCCTTTGAGAGTCTTTAATTCCAAACTGCTGAACCAGTGTTGCTCTTGTGACTTATCTAACATTTATTACCTTTTAAAATGTTACATGTTTACTCACTGCCCTGGGGACAGTATTTTTTTTAATGTATCTTATTATACTGTGCATTACACCTTCACAGAAGACATTTGTGTTCCTATTTACCACACGAAAGAATAACCCAATCAGCTTGGTTGTAGCGAGTTGAGCACTTTTGTCATGGATTGTTGGGCTGCTTCTACCCAGGGACAGTCAGGTCCCTGCTGTTTCTCAGGTATATTACTCCGGTTTCTCCAATTACTGTTGTAATGTATCTCCTGACTTGCAACTAGTGGAAGATGATACTCTGGCCTAAGATATATAATATTTCCACAGAACGCTGCTGTGATTAGATTAGATCAGACCGAGGAGAATTAGACTTGATTGACAGATTTCTGATGAATGTCTGTTTGATGAAACAATTTACAGAGCCCCACCTGACTCTTTAGTGGAAACAGTATAGCTTGGCTGATTTTTCTAGTGGTAGCTGTGATGTGCATATTAATCTGGAAGAATATTCATTTTTCCCATCTTGCATTCTTCACTGCTAATGTATTCCTTGCTGTAAATACCTTCAGGAGTAGCAGCACTGCTGCTGATAAATAATGCACCACTGATAAATGAAGCAGTGTGCAGCTTAGTGTGTGTTGTGTGAGTGAGAGTGTGTGAACTCTCATTTAAGAGAATGTGTGCAAATGCAGTCATTCCACTTTGTCTGACGGGCCTGTGTGTGTGTGTGTGTGTGTGTGTGTGCGTGTGTGTGTGTTTGTCAGTCAGTGTGCCGTTATGATAAAAATGCAGCATATGTTTCTTGCTGTACCAGCGCCTCTGTCACAACCAGCAGTCTTGTAAGGTTCTCTCCCCTGACAGAACAGCTGTAGCAATTACATACATGCGTGCACGCACACACACTTTGGTGTAGCATTTACAGAGAATGTTTCCATACATACATCATTGGATATTGCGTGAAAAATATGCTTCCATAACTCAAGAAAAAATACATAAAGGTAAGATACAAGGGTTGTGGGTGTTTTCACATCTTCTGTGACATGAGCTGCATCATTGGGTTTACCCGGAGGATTAAAAAATACCTCCACCAGGGGGCAGAACATGGCTGATTCATCTGTGAGTGATGATAGAATATCTTGATGAGATTACTGATTATGTAAGTGTAATTATATATGGCATCACAACTGTTCCTATAGGCTCGTCATGTGACTTGTCATGTTACTTTTCCCAAACAGAGACAGATTAATCATGGCGATGTACTGCTGCTGGCTGCATTGACCACAACAAGACAAATAACACTAGAAACTCCGAAATCCGAGGTATTCATTACCCAAAAACTGTTATTGTCACACACCCGGACCAGTTCAGTGAGAAAGTGGGTCATATAACGGACTCGGAGAACTACAGCGACAACTGCTACCGACAATGCACCAACACCATCACAGTCACCCCAGCCGCTTCAGCCAACTCCGCAGTCGACACAACAAACCCGGCAAAGAGAAGAAAAATGGACTCATGGACATAGGTGATCTTGCCACTGAAGTAGAGTAAATGGTTTTTACAATCTATCAACCAGAAACTGGACACGCTCGTCACAGTCCACTCCGAAAGAATTTGCTCACAGTCAAATCCAAGACATCCAAAGAGAAAATAACTCCCTCCAAACCACCATGGAAACACTCGACCTCCTGACAAATGAAATTTTAAAGGCCCCATGCTGTGCACTTTTCTCTGGGTTTATTTACCTGCTGATATCCCTAACAAGATGTATCATTGGTTTTGAGTACCTGTGATCTGCTTAATATCGTTTATACTGCCCCTTTTTGTTGCCTCTTTCTGGAGCTCTAGCAGGCACAGGCCATTTGGCCAATCAGAAGAGAGAATGAGAACCTCTCCTCTGATTGGCTCACTGTTTTTGAGTGGCATCTGGTCGGGCCAATCACAGGCAAGTAACGGAAACCTAAGCTGCATTCATAAAAATTGGAAAAAAAAAAACTGGTCACGGTGGGCGGAGTTACCTTGTGTGTGACATCACAGAAAGGAGGAAGTGCTATCTGCTTGTCTTAAAGAGAATGTTCCTACAAATGGGCGGTGTGTGTTTCTCCGTTTATGACCAGTTTGATGCATGGGGCATACGTGGCCCAGAGACCTCCCCAAGCACGAAAAAATAACCTAAATCACATTTTTCATACCATGGGGCCTTTAAACACATGAAAGAAACAAACCTGGACACTTAGTAACGTAGTATACATGACGATCTGATCCTCTCTGGTATAACCAAAAACAACCCTCCAGACGACCCGGATGCTCAGCTCAAAACCTTCTTGCGCTCCCATCTCAAAAAATCTATCAAAAAAATCCCTCCAGATACTGAAAATTCCATAACTAGTCTTTCCAACACATCTACAGACTCGTTGCACCAAAAGAGGCCCCTGACCCATAATCACAGTTGTGGAACACTACAAATACAAGAAACTAATTTATAAGAAAGCAAAGGAACACAATTTGGCATCAACAATCAGTATCCTTGATAACTAAACGAGCAGAAAAAATACATATAGTGATGCACATTTAGATTTTTTTTTCCTGACCGATAACCAATGCTTGATAATACTGCCCTACAAAGGCAAAAGACCTAAAGTCACCATTTTGGCATTTTATTATTAAAAATGGATAAATGGATAGATGAATGAATTAACTCATTAATTCATTCATCTATCAATGTATCCATTTTTAGTACAGTGTGTATATGGCTGCGGCTACGCTGCCTCTTAACATAACTCTACTAAGTGTGAGCGGCACGTACGTTCACGTTGCTTTTGTGAATTGTAAACACAGACGGCCTCCTCGGTTTTTGCGTCCAGCAGTTTAGCTGTTCAACAGCAGTGATGGATAACTGTACCTCAGACAAAACTTTTAATTTCTTTAGTTTTCTTCTGCCATGATGATGCCATGGTAACCCACATGAATGGGGAAAGGGGGAAGTGACGTATGCCGTAAAGCAGTCGGCACATTTGTAGTAGTTTTTGGTTTGGAGGGGTTCCTACCATCCATCTTGAAGCTGCTTAGTGCCAGTAAAGACGATACAGACCCCCTCAGGCCATGACAGAGGTGTCATTCAACCTGTTGTAAGTCGATGTACCATCACAAAAGTTCTGAAAATATGAAGGTTGAAAAGTTACTTAATGTTGGTTTAAGGTTTTGAAATAACAAAAAAAAAGGTTAACGAAAACATCAACAATAATAGGCAGAGCAAAATTTTGTCTTTTTTTAAATGAAAGTCTGATTAACTCTGTGCTTGTCTACAACCAGTGTTATTACAGTTAAAAATAGCTACAACCCTATTCTGCTTTAGCCTTAGATATTGGTATTAGATGTAGATTCTGAAATGTGTTAAGAAATCGGTTATTGCATTAAAAATGTGAACAGGATCACACTCTGCCTTGTAAATTAAAAAAATCTTCTGTAAGTCTTTGACACCTGTAACAAACTAGTTGCAAACCCAGTTAAACATGTTTTTAATTTTCATCAGAATCTGGTGATATTTTGCATCTGTGTCTTTTTTGTTTACAGGGTCAAAGAGAGTGGAAATGATATTCACTTTTAACTGGCTCAATTTATCAAAGCTGACACAAACTGGAGGGTACAGCGAGACGGACAGCGAGATGGGAGGCCAGAGGCAGCCACAGCCCTCACAAATATTACCACACTAATAAACATGCTGAGTAAATTGGAGCAGCCATGCTGGTAGAGATATCTGTGTCTGAGACATCACTGCAGCTTGATTTAAACCATTTTCAACACATTAGCTTGTGACATCTGGAACGACACTTGTGTCATGACAGCATCCAAATAGCTCAAATTTGTGTTAAAAGAAGGCATCAGTGCTTTCCAAAATAATATCTTATATATTTTTAAGTATATGTGGAACTGTGTTGTGCACAGCTGAGTGAGCTGTTAGAGTGAAGCGGCTGAGTAAAAGTGTGAAGCCAAAAATAGGCAAAATTATTTTTTTTGTAAATACACTTTCGGTCTTCGTACAACGTACAAAGATACAAAGACAGAAGTGCACACACATGAGATCATCTATGTGTATGTAGATGTGTGTGAGATACTAGGGCACAATGGTAATGGTGGTAAATGGTAAATGGACTTGCACTTATATAGCTCTTTTCTAGTCACTAGGACCACTCAAAGCGCTTTACACTGTAATGGTCGCATTCACCCTTTCACACACATTCACACAGGGGCTGCGTTCCAAAAACAGGTTGAGTTTCCCTCGCTCACTTGCCCTCACCCCTTGCTATGATGTCACACGGAGGCCACTTGGAGAGCGGAGGGAAAGTGGGTGGGGGAGGAGTAGAAGAGGTAAACGGAACGCACCTGCCCTCGTTCACTAACAGCTGGGACAATCACTGGTCGACCACATGTCTTAGGTGTAGCGCTGTACTGGGGGGGGGGGGGGGTGATTGGCCGGTTTACGGTGAAAATTCAATAGGCTACTCTATAATATCAATATATACTACTCTTTCTCTCTGTCTGTCACTGATGATGAGCTCTGCTTAATCAGACCAATCCTGATTAAAATTCCTTATTAAACTACACATCAACTCAGGCACAGCAACTATGTGAATATGAAACGTCAGATTAAAAAGGCTCTTTAGACACGTTTTTTTTTGTGACAAATGAGTTTGCCTATTATATATCTCTACTAGCCTACCACTTGTAAATTGTTTGTTCTGACATGTCACTGCTAAACTAGTTTATTGAATTGAATATTTACTGACCCCTTTCATTTATTTTCTTCTTTGGTGGTAAACACACAACTGGTGCTTGAGGTTCATTATCGCCACCGCATGGACCTATTTTTCGTGCACCACTGCAATGCATTGTGGGTGATATACAGCTCTGGAGTGACCATCGATGTTGACTTGATCACTCAGCCCTCAAGGGTCGATCTCACCAAGTTCACTTCAGCTGTTTGGAGAAATGGAACAGCCCTTATGATGGCGGCGGGGATTCCCCCGAGGGCAAGTGCTGAGGGCAAGTGAGCGAGGGCGACTCAACCCGCTTTTGGAACGCAGCCAAGCACTGCTCGCAGACAGGCTTTGGGAGATAATCATTCACACACATACACACAGGGCAGGTGCAGGTTCAGTGTCTTGCCCAAGGACACTTCGACATGCAGACAGGGGGAGCCGGGAATCGAACCACCGACCTTCCGGTTAGTGAACGACCCGCTCTACCACTTGAGCCACAGCCGCCCTGCCAACCATGTGAGAGGCCATGGCGTCTCCATGACCACAGAGGACAAGCAAACAGCTGATCATATGCTCAAATCATCTCATCAAAAGGTGCAACAAAACATTTCCCCCTCTTCAATATTAATTCTCACCCAACTTCCTCTACAGTATTACTTTTCCCCTCATTTTGTGTTAACAATGTACCTGATGTACTATGGACAGCAGTTGTCTGTTTTTTCAGTGCAAATCAAACAGCCGTTTTCTATGCAATGTTGTGCTTTAATGAATGTTTTTGATATAAACTGAGCATGGTTCTTTTATTTTTGAGTGGTTGCTGTTTACCTCAGATACTGTAATGCCACCTTATCCAAAATTGGATTTATTTGATCCATGGATAGCAGATCTGACCCTGGATTTAAGCGAATCCCTTTTCATGGCAATGTGGTAAATGGGACATGGTGCCAATCAAACCCATACACATCGTTTTGCATGTAAAATCACTGATCAGTGGCTATACTTGATGCATGCTGACTCATTTTCTATTCACTCTGTAGTTCAGCACAAATCTTGAACTGTCGGAACTGTCACCCTTTTCATCCCATCTGATTTTGCAGGTGTGGGCTACCTTTAAAAAAAAAAAAAAAAAATCTTATTACCTAACAATTACACACTAAATAAATCACAGTTAACCCCCTTGACTTTGCATGCACCACCCCACCCCAGAAACATCCTAAGTTCTCCATCACAGGAGCTCTTTCTCCCTCACTCTCACGTTGAGGTGCTTTCAAGTGTTTCTTGAGGATATCAGTAGTGCAGTGAATTATGGCTTGTCTCCCATCCATTATTGTTGAGGCCTAAGCAGATCACGGTGCATTATGGGTGGAGAAACAACTTGTAAATGATACAAGTGCTTTGCTTTCACCCAGAAAGAGTCTGTATTCTGGCATGTCAGACATGATTACATCAGAGCGGAGCAGTGGGTGTGGAGGAATGGCGAGAGAGAGAGAGAGAGAGCAAGAGAGGAAACACAAAGAGATAGAGGAACAGAGGATGACACAGGGAAAACACCTGTTCTTTTCAGCTTTACTGTCAGTAACACAGCTACAATGCTTGTGGCATGTCATTCTTTTGTCAGCAAGAGCTGTCCGGTGGTGAAGGTGCTGGTTGAGGTAATGAAATATACAGAAGACGACACCTGACCTAGAGATTTATCAGTTTCCTTCTCCTCTAAATAGCTGGAGAAGCTAGAAACTACCATAAATAGAGACACCATTTCTCTTACTGGTGTTTACCAGTGTTTGTTACAGAGAAAACTGCCACATACACATTAAAGCAGAAGTAAGTGATATATTTGTGTTAATATAAGTCTTAAATAGTTATATCTTCCGACAGCAATCACTTACATAGAGTGTTTGGACTGAAACACGGGTCTGTCAGTCACTCTGCTCTGCTCTGAGCCGAGGAGAAAACATTTCTCGTATCCTACAGTTTTTATCCAATGAGGAGAGAGAACGGCATGCAGGGCTGTGTGTGCAGCCAAGGGATGCGCGTGAATGTGGTGACGTAGGGACGAGGACTGTTATGGTGCGTTCAAGGCAACTCGTAACTCGTGTTTTTTCCAACCTGTGAAGTCATACCAGTTTGATCTGGTACGAGTTCACGGGTCGGAAGTTACGAGTGGCCGTTATAGTGACTTTCACCGGTAAAACAGGTCGGAAAAACACGCGTGGGTTGCCTG
This sequence comes from Trachurus japonicus, assembly GCF_045865225.1. Taxonomy (NCBI): domain Eukaryota; kingdom Metazoa; phylum Chordata; class Actinopteri; order Carangiformes; family Carangidae; genus Trachurus; species Trachurus japonicus. The sequence continues at coordinate 9,232,567 of NC_140910.1, forward strand.
GAACGCTACAAAGCCGTAAGTTGTGACTTGAAGCTGTAATTTACGGTTTCAAAAGCCGGCCTGGAACGCAGCATTAGCTAAAACGACCGGATCGCTTACTTCTGCTTTAAAGGGTACATATTATGGAAATAATAATAATAATATCCTTAACATATTTTCCGGCCCCCAAAATGTGAGAATTGACAAAATCTGCAATCCCTGGCTCCCTAGGTTGAAATCCACATGGTTTTCTGAGCTGTTCCCTCAGTTGTCTTCCAGTGATGTAACTAGAACTTGAATTTGCATAATATCACCCCTACCAGTAGAAGGGGCAGGGTGGGGTTAAACAGTGGTTCATTTGCATTTAAAGGGACATGCACTGAAACCAGCTGTTCTGAACAGGGCTGTTTTGAGAGTATGAAAAGAGCTGTGATGTTTGATCCTTGTGTTTGACCAAAGCATGTCACAGATATGTCTTTAAGACACCTGGGAACTATTTTAATTGGTGGAAAGGGGGCATAATATGTCACTGCACTGACACCTCATAGACATGATTTGATGTCAGCGGTGTCATCATCTTTAGTGCCAAAATGCAGGAGGATGTCTAATGTGTGCGTTCATTTACCATGTGCTTTAATGGTGTACAGAAAAGAAAACTGAATTTAAGCCCACTCAGGGTCATAAAATTAGTGTAATAACTCATCTTTCAGACGATGTAGGCCAAACTTTGTGCAAAATTCCATTTTTGAGTAAATCCGGGATGAAAGTGTGTATTTTTTTTTTCGCATTGGATAATGCAGGCGCACGGATTATACGTCAGCCTGTACACGATTCACCAGCCACTGATATTGGATCCGTAATCCGTCATTCAAACGTCTGAGACACGCACACACACACGGAGCTCAGTCTCGCCCCAAGCTTTGAATATCCCGCCCGCTCGATAACGACCAATCAAATTCGTTTTCCTTACTCGGGTAAACTCGTGTTGCAGCTCGTGACAACTCGGCGCGACGAACAGGACAAACGGCCGTTTCTGTACACCTTTAAAGATAGTACAAACACAGTACAAACACCAAGTATCAGGCTACATACAAACTGATTTGAGTTTACTTTAAAATTACAGTCTTGATTGGCAGAAACTGAGACTGGGAAGATGTTGATGCAGAAACCTGCCTCACCTCCTGACTGGGCCACCAAACAGTGGTGAGTATAACACGGATAGCAACCAAAAGTAACACCTCCACTTTGTTTCTTTCTTTTTGAATTATAGTGATATATGTTTGAAATGACACTGCCAACAGTATATATGCAATTCTACACACTTTTTTGCTGGAACTAAATACCACCTTTAAAGCTACTGTTTGTTAATATCCACTTGTAGTGTTTAACTGAAGTGTGCCCCTTAATATGTTTTTTTCTCATACAAATCAGGGATAATGTACAGAAAGCAACTTTTATCAGAACTGATCACTGAGGAGAAAAAAAGTGTCTCCTCTGCCAGTCAAAGGTGTGAGTCAGTGCCCACATCTCCTGTCTGCCCACAGCTGTCATGACACATGAAACAACACATTCAAACATTAACATCAAGGACTCACATTTCTTCTTTCCTACACCTTGCAAATGATCCATGTGCTACTGCAGCACCTGTGGAGGCTTTTAAGATGCTGGTTCTTTGAGCCTCAGGACCAAATGACAATGCTTCAACAAGAGTCGAGGCAGAAAGAAACCTGACTCACTGAGGAGAAGGAGGAGGAGCCTGATAGTGATAGCAAAGTTTTATATTCTAGCTTGAAGGCAGATTTTGGCTCAACTGACAGCAGCTTTTACAGTTTAGGAAAATCCCTAGTACTCTGAAAGGAGTGAGTGTCTTAACTAAGATCACACACACACACACACACACACACACACACACACACACACACACATACACACCAATAGGGGGAACAGGGGACCTGTCGGGCCAAGCTGCCAAGAGGGGTCTTATGTTTACACTTATTTTGAAAAAACAAACATGGAATATAAAATTGACTTTTAAGGTGTTTTACCATAATATTACTGAAAATGTGACTTTTAATTATTTTTAGAGAAATTGCCAAGAGGGGACTTGGATCTCTGAGCGACATTTACCTATCAAAGAGTGGACCTCCACATACTGCAGTGGAGCTGTCTGCACCATTCATTCACTTAACGACCCATTCATTCACCTAATGAGTCCTTGTTCACAACAATGACTTTCTCAGTTTCTTTCAAAAATGGATAATATAACTTTAGAGTTATCATTACTTATTTTAAAGTCTCTGTAGTACAAATTGTATATAAATATATAATCATGGCCACATTTGAGAGTGAATATTTTTTATTGAATTGCATGCAGTTCAGAAGTAACATGACTGCATGCACTAATATCAAGTTCTGCAGTATAAGCAACAACATTTACTTTAAACCGGCTTTAATATAGATTAATTCTTTTTTCTTAACAAAGATAATTTGCTCGTCCGTCTTTACTCATCCATAAATGCGTTGCCTCTGTCATTCTTAGCAGTCCAAGAAGGGATCTACTATCATCTCAATTTTAAATAGTCAAAATGCTCTAGACATTTGGTTTCAACCAATTAATAGGAAATAGGAATGCATTTTACTTATTGTTTTGCATTGCAGAAAAAAGGTCCACACTTGGTTCATATGGAATGACAGGGGTCCACTGTTGGTTGGTGCATAATGACACAGGTTCCCACTTAGTTAGCATGGAGTGACATACACACTCCATCATGTATGAATATGAAAGAAATAAGCAAAAGTGATCATTCTTAAGATATTTTTTTGTCATCAAAACTTAACACAAACATTTCTAATAAAGTAGCACCAATAATGTTTTCATTATTTTTAAATGTAGGTTGTACTACTGCAACACACATATCTACAGTCTATTAATTTTTCCCCTACAAGAGTTTTATACTCCTTGACTGCATTTTTGTTATAGGAAAAAAATATTTGAATTAAAACTAAGGGTTTTAGGTCATTTTAATGTACTTGCATCATGAATCTGTATTTATGAGGATGTATTTTATTTACTGTTTTACATTACAGAAAAAGGTCCACACTTGGTTTATATGGAATGACAGGGGTCCACTGTTGGTTGGTACGGAGTGACACACACACTCCAGCATGGGTGGATAAGCAGAAATGAGATAAATTGCTAAGTTTTAAGATACATTTTAAATCTAAATTTAATACACACATTTGTAACTATTAATACACACAACACACACACACAAACACATGCAAACACACATATTTAAACTAAAGTAGCACTGGTGAAGTTGTCATTGTAGTTTTTTTAAAACATGGAATGTACTGTGAAAACTCAATGGCAACCTATCAAGATACTTAAGGGAATATTTCAGTTATTGACATTTATGGATCAACAATAAAACATGTATGGGAAAATAAAGGAGGCGCTGGGGGGTCATCAGTTTGTCTGAGATACAAGGGATAATTCTTCTAGAGGATGGATTAACCTCACTAAGTAATATGATATACCACTGCAACACACCTTTCTACAGTCTGTCAAGTTTTTGACTTACTGAAGTTTCATACTCCTTGACTGCATTGTTGTCATGGGAAAACTACTTTAAATAACTAAACTCAGGATTCAACATGGTCTGATGGCCCAGAGCCACAAAGTGTTATTCTGTAGTCACCTAATGTCCCATATAGATGAAGCTCTGTGGTGGCCACCTATTGTCACTCTTCTACTTTTTAACAGCACATGGTTTCAATCAATTTTAATGTACTTGCATTCTAAATATATATTAATAGGAATGCATTTTACTTATTGTTTTGCATTGCAGAAAAAAAAGGTCCACACTTGGTTTATATGGAATGACAGGGGCCCACTGTTGGTTGGTGCATAATGACACAGGTTCCCACTTAGTTAGCATGGAGTGACATACACACTCCATCATGTATGAATATGAAAGAAATAAGCAAAAGTGATCATTCTTAAGATATTTTTTTTTCATCAAAACTTAACACAAACATTTCTAATAAAGTAGCACCAATAATGTTTTCATTATTTTTAAATGTAGGTTGTACTACTGCAACACACATATCTACAGTCTATTAATTTTTCCCCTACAAGAGTTTTATACTCCTTGACTGCATTTTTGTTATAGGAAAAAATATTTGAATTAAAACTAAGGGTTTTAGGTCATTTTAATGTACTTGCATCATGAATCTGTATTTATGAGGATGTATTTTATTTACTGTTTTACATTACAGAAAAAGGTCCACACTTGGTTCATATGGAATGACAGAGGTCCACTGTTGGTTGGTGCGGAGTGACACACACACTCCAGCATGGGTGGATAAGCAGAAATGAGATAAATTGCTAAGTTTTAAGATACATTTTTAATCAAAATTTAATACAAACATTTGTAACTATTAATACACACAACACACACACACACAAACACATGCAAACACACATATTTAAACTAAAGTAGCACTGGTGAAGTTGTCATTGTAGTTTTTTTAAAACATGGAATGTACTGTGAAAACTCAATGGCAACCTATCAAGATACTTAAGGGAATATTTCAGTTATTGACATTTATGGATCAACAATAAAACATGTATGGGAAAATAAAGGAGGCGCTGGGGGGTCATCAGTTTGTCTGAGATACAAGGGATAATTCTTCTAGAGGATGGATTAACCTCACTAAGTAATATGATATACCACTGCAACACACCTTTCTACAGTCTGTCAAGTTTTTGACTTACTGAAGTTTCATACTCCTTGACTGCATTGTTGTCATGGGAAAACTACTTTAAATAACTAAGCTCAGGATTCAACATGGTCTGATGGCCCAGAGCCACAAAGTGTTATTCTGTAGTCACCTAATGTCCCATATAGATGAAGCTCTGTGGTGGCCACCTATTGTCACTCTTCTACTTTTTAACAGCACATGGTTTCAATCAATTTTAATGTACTTGCATTCTAAATATATATTAATAGGGATGCATTTTACTTATTGTTTTGCATTGCAGAAAAAAAAGGTCCACACTTGGTTTATATGGAATGACAGGGGTCCACTGTTGGTTGGTGCATAATGATACAAGTGCCCACTTAGTTAGCATGGAGTGAAATACACACTCCATCATGTATGAATAAGAAAGAAATAAGCAAAAGTGATCATCCGTAAGAGAACTCTTTCATCACAGCTCCACGTTACACTTGTTCCAGGCTCTGCCCGTCGTTTTTCTCTAGAAATAGAAACTTTTTCCAACTTTTTTTATCTCCGTAGCGATCGCACTCGTCTTCTCCTTCTTCTTCACTTCTTGCTCTGGGGCCGTATTCACAAAGAATCTTAAGGTTAAAAGTAGCTCCTAAGGGCCGAATTTAGGAGCAACTCCTAAAAAAAGTGGGCGTGTCAGTCTTAAATTTAGGACTCCTAGTTTTTTAAAATAAGAGTAATTCACAAAGTATTTTATGCCTAAAAGTAGCTCCTAAGTCTGGGAGAGCTTAAAAGTCCTCGTGAGGACTCCTAACTCAGTAAGACCTATTCACAAAGAATCACAAATGGCTGCAGCCAGGCAAATGTATGGAGGACTGCGAATTGCTGCAGAGGGGGGAGCTGGAGCACCTGCCCCTTTGCCCTTTGATGCCCAACGTGCCTTTTTGTCGGTGTTTTTTTTTTTTGTCATCACCAACATTTTCGCTATAAAACGGGAGGAGTGACGGTGACGAACTGTCCAATATAGGCGTCACAACGGTCGGACCGAGGTAAATGCGACCGCTGTCGTGCTGATGTGAGCCAAAAATATTTTTAAAAGGTTGGTGGGTGAGCTAGACACAAACATCTGTTAGTAGTAATAGCTCACGTGATAGGGCAGCTCCCCCAATAAACTAAACTTATTGTAAGTGTGGGTTCAAATCCTGCTATAGGCCACAAATGTGGGTAATGCATTTTCTTTTCTCATCATCATTATGATCACCATATAATATTAGGGCTGTCAACGAATGTGAAAATTAATATTAAAATGTGGGAAGAAAAAAAACCAGCGGCTGCTTTGCGAGTGGACGCACTGACCCTCATTGCATTTGCACAGCGTCAAACTGCAGAAAGTGAGACGCGACAAAAACTGTAGCAGAAAGATGCAGATGGCAGAGAGAAAGACAGAAAGTTCAGAGCCCAACTTGGCAGCAGAGAGAGTGGTTTGGACTCGAAGCTGTCTGAAAAGCCCCGTCGCACCTGACGGCAAAAAAAAAAAAAGTGGAGCGGAGCGGCCGGCGGCGAGGAGGAGGAGGAGGAGGAGGGAGGGAGGGGGAGGGGGGCGCCGCCGGCACTCAACAACCAATCACTGTGTTGAGCGCCTCGAATTCGTGCACGAGAATTGACGTAATCCATAGCAACGGGGCGTCACCAGGGGCGTCACTCTTAGTTTGCTCTTAGTGATTTATCCTTAGTAAGAGTAGGTCTCAGCGGCTTTGTGAATAGCTTTTAAGAAAAAACTCCTACGTAAAAACTTTTAGTGCGAGTTAGGAGCACTGCTAGCAGTAAGATAAAAGGCTTTGTGAATACGGCCCCTGATCTACAGTCTCATTCGTTCTACACATCCCAGAAGCCCCAAAATTACTCACAGTGTGGGCGACAGCGTCCCCATTTACCAGCCGCAGAAAACTGCGTTTGACGTATATGTACGTCAATGGCACTCAATGAGTTAAGTGGGAGGTACACAATAAATCTAATTCTAATTAAATTTATTTTGAAAACAAATAGTAGAATGGCAATCTGATTCAGTGATTAATTTGTTACACATTTGGGTTGCTTCCTAATGATTTTTTGATGTTTTAGTACCCAGCCAAACACAAGTGTGTATATTCCTTACTATCTACAGTATGTATGTGCCTTGTAGGCACTTTACTTGCAAGTGTGTGTATGCAGTGTTTTATAAATCTGAATATTTTTTGTCACATCACATCTACCCCGACACTTTAGAGCGCTTCTGTCTCGACGCCGTGTTTGCCTTCGTTCTGACCTGAACACGGCATGTGTTGTTTGGGTTAGAAACATGCACATTTGCAAAGGAAAAAAAGCAAAATCGATTAGCGGAATCATTAAGCATGCACACACACAATCCCAAGGAAATGATCACGTGGGAACCAGTTCTGAAGAGGAACCGGTTCAGCCTTTACAACGATCCCGTCTGTGTGTGTCTGTGTGTCTGTGGCTTCGGACGCCGAGCAGTCAAGCGGCTGTGAGCGGCGGTCACATGATCGCTTAAACATGGCTGCTCTATCGCTGGCTGTTGCCGGCTATGATCGCTACCGTCTTTGCTATCGGCTATCAGGAAATCTCCCGTGTATGCGTGAATGTCTGTGTGAACCTCATGTAATGCCAGGGCTGCACCGTGGCTCTCTGTGGGATTGCCGGTGTTGTGTCGAGAAGTGGCTTGCCGCGAGCAGCATGCAGAGCTTGGCAAGCAGGCACTTCTCAGCACAACACCAGCTTTCCACACACAAGATGACTTTTGATTTGTAAATATTGAACATGTTTAATATTTACGATTATCGGCGTCAAACGTTTTCCGAGGCGATTGTTGTGAGAATTTTGACTCTTAACACACCACACACTACAAGAGAATCTCATAAAATAATCTTAAAACCTTGGGATAATCGGCCGATTTTTGTCTTTGGTCGGAAGGGGGAAAATCGGGGCAAAATCAGCCCGATTATCTTTATGTGTGTGGTAGACTTAACTCTACCTCCACTCTCCACTCTAAATGTGGAACTGGCTTCTGAGAAGTGAGTGAAGTGAGTGAGGGCTTTAAATCTGTGCCAGACGACTTGTGTCAGTCCTTGACTGTCGGCAGTGTGGGGGATGGTTTCTTGTAGCTGACGATGGTCGTTAGCAACTCTGAAGGGCAACCTGGAAAAGACTAACATCCTTCAGCCAAGATCTTATATCCAAATCAGACTAACAGACAATGGAATTCCCCAGTCCTAGGTTGGCCATGTGCTACACACCTATGGACTTCTGTGACAACTGTAAAGAGTGGGTGTCCCAGCAATAATCCACCCTGTCAAGTCTTTGATGAGTTTTGTAAAGGTGTGTGATGCCTTGTGATCAGTATAATATTTTGTCAGCCTTTATATGATCTACCATTGTGTGCCAGTAGAAATGTTGTCTGAAATTAGGATTAATCAGATTGCCAGAGATACAGGGGATAAATCAGCTATAGTGGATGGAATAACTCCAAAATACCCACTGTTGAACTACTGCAACACACATTTTTACTTACCAAACTATTAGCTCTACTGGAGTTCATGTATACCTGTCTGAATATTTTTGCTCCACAACAAAAATGAAAACTAAAGCTAAATTTGTGTTTTTTTCTGTATATTACACACTGTATCACATCGTCATACACATCTATAGATGAAATTGGTGTATAAATTGAAACCTAATTTAAAGTTGTCAAAAGGTACAGGATTGGCACAGGATCAGAGAGTTTACATTAAGTGGGAAGTACACAATAAAAGCTGTATTCAGTTCACACTGGTGCTCAGCAGAAATGGGTCTGATTGCTTTCAGGATGTGTGGATTGTACATTCAACAATCCCATATTACCTTATTCATAGCATCTGAAGTGGATTATAAACAAATTCAATTAATTGTGTTCAGAAGATGGTTATCTAATTAATGTATATTTTTAAGTAATTCATTTCTTATCTATTTTGGTTGTTTCCTAATGATTTTCTTTCGTTTCAGTACCCAGCTAAACACAAGTGTGTATATTCCTTATTATCTAGGTATAACCTTGTGCATGTTGTAGTAAGCAATGTGACTTCATTACATTTACACACAGTTTTCTAAGTCGAGTTGAACATTTTTAATGGGGTTTCAGTCTATGATGTGGGCACAAAACATTCCTCTACATTGAAGTAGTTAAGTCGCCAGCACTCATGTATTTCACAGATCCTATCTTTAAGGTAGAGTTGTTGAACTGGGATCTGAAAAGTGAGTGAATGGAGTGAGAGCGGAGTGAGTGCCAGATGACCTGTGTCAGTCCTTGAGTGTGGGCAGTGTGGGGGATGGTTTGTCGTCGCTGACGATGGTCGTTAAGCTTTTTCAGGTTGGGCTTCAGAGTTTCTACCTTCTTTCAGCCAATATCTTTATCCAAATCAGACTGACTGAGACACAGGTATTCCCAGGTCTTAGGTTGGCCATGTGCTACCTACGCACCTATGGCCTTTGGTGACTCAACTTCTGTGGCAACTGTAAAGAGTGGGTGTACCAGCAATATTCCATTTTGTCTAAAGAATTGTCAGTTCTTTAATGAGTTTTGTGAAGGTGTGTTATAATATTCTGTGACAGGGCCTTTATATGAGCCACCATTGTCTGCTAGTAGTAATGCTGTCTGAGAACAATTAACATGGAATAAGAAATTAGGATTCATCAGATTGTCATGGATACAGGGAATATGTCAGTGTGTGGACGGAATAACCCCAAAACCCCCCCTGTTAAACTACTCATTAAAAGGTATTTAGAAAATCAAGGGAAACAAAGGAACGCATAAATATAAAATCACATGCAAAGCTTTACAAAGCCTTGTAAAGGACAATTAGGACACAGCAAGAACTATATTCCTCAGACACGGCCCACACCACTGTCAACTATTTGTGTTGCAGCAGTTCAACATTGAGCTATTTGGGGTTATTCCATCCACACAATGCCTTATCCCTTGTATCTCTGACAATCTGATGAATCCTAATTTCTTGTGCCATGTTAAGTAAGCTGTTGTTCCCAGACAACATTTCTGGCAGAGAATGGTAGCTCATAAAAATGCTCTGTGACTCTATATTGCATTTACCCATGTCTCAGTCAGTCTGATTTGAATGTAAGTAAGTGGAGTGAAATGCACACTCCATCATGTATGAATAAGAAAGAAATAAGCAAAAGTGATCATCCTTAAGAGAAATTTTTCATCAAAACTTAACACAAACATTTCTAATAAAGTAGCTCAGATAAATACAGTGGGGCCAGGCCGTTAAGTGCTTTAAAAAGTTATATGTTAAGAACAGGAGTAATGTGCTCACGTCTATTAGTGTTAGTTAAAAGACGGGCAGCAGCGTTTTGGACAAGTTGGAGGCGACTGAGCGAAGACTGGGAGACGCCAACATAAAGTGCATTGCAATAGTCCAATCTAGAACTGATTACTGCAACGCATGGATGGCTTTCTCGAGGTCGTGACAGTTTAAAAACATTTTGACTGTGTGAATGTGTGTGGCAATAGTTTAACATAGGGATCCTCTCAATGAATTATCCCTTGTATCTCTGACAAACTGATGATCCCCCAAACCCTCTGTATTTTCCCATATCAAATTGTCGTATATCAGTAGGCTACCTCTTTGATGGTTTACTTGTACATAATATCATCGTAGGTTGCCATTGAGTTTTCACAGTACCCCCTACATAAAAAAACACAACATTACCGTTGCTACTTCATTATAAATGTTTGTATTAAGTTTTGATGAAAGTTTTGAGCTTTTGAGGTTAATCCATCCTCTAGAAGAATTATCCCTTGTATCTCAGACAAACTGATGACCCTCCAGCTCCTCTTTTATATTCCCATACATGTTTTATTGTTGATCCATGAATGTCAATAACTGAAATATTCCCTTAAGTATCATGATAGGTTGCCATTGAGTTTTCACAGTAACTAACCCTAAGTAACTAAATATGTGTGTTTGCATGTGTGTTTGTGTGTGTGTGTGTGTGTTATGTGTATTGATAGTTACAAATGTTTGTATTAAATTTAGATTTAAAATGTATCTTAAAACTTAGCAATTTCTCTCATTTCTGCTTATCCACCCATGCTGGAGTGTGTGTGTCACTCCGCACCAACCAACAGTGGACCCATGTCATTCCATATAAACCAAGTGTGGACCTTTTTCTGTAATGTAAAACAGTAAATAAAATACATCCTTATAAATACAGATTCATGATGCAAGTACATTAAAATGACTTAAAACCCTGAGTTTTAATTCAAATATTTTTCCTATAACAAAAATGCAGTCAAGGAGTATAAAACTTGTGTAGGGGAAAAATTAATAGACTGTAGATATGTGTGTTGCAGTAGTAGGCTACACCCTACATTTAAAAATAATGAAAACATTATTGGTGCTACTTTATTAGAAATGTTTGTGTTAAGTTTTGATGAAAAATTTTTCTTACGGATGATCACTTTTGCTTATTTCTTTCTTATTCATACATGATGGAGTGTGTATTTCACTCCATGCTAACTAAGTGGGAACTTGTATCATTATGCACCAACCAACAGTGGACCCCTGTCATTCCATATAAACCAAGTGTGGACCTTTTTCTACAACGTAAATCAACGAATAATTCCTATACAGATTTATGACGCAAATACATTAAAATTAATTGAAATCACATGCATTTAAAAAGTAAAAGTCTGACCATAGGTGGCCCCAACAGGGCTTCATTTAAATATGAGATGTACGTGGCCAAAAAGTAACTTTTTGTGGCTCTGAGCCATCAAGCCATGTCAAACTGTGAGTAGTTTAAGTATTTTCCCGTGACAACAATGCAGTTAAGTAGTATAAAACACCAGTACAGTGAAAAATTAATAGATTGTAGAAATGTGTCTGGCAATAGTTTAACATAGGGACTTTGTGAGATTAATCCTCTCAATGAATTATCCCTTGTATCTCTGACAAACTGATGATCTCCCAAACCCTCTGTATTTTCCCATATCAAATTGTCGTATATCAGTAGGCTACCTCTTTGATGGTTTACTTGTACATAATATCATCGTAGGTTGCCATTGAGTTTTCACAGTACCCCCCACATAAAAAAACACAACATTACCGTTGCTACTTCATTATAAATGTTTGTATTAAGTTTTGATGAAAGTTTTGAGCTTTTGAGGTTAATCCATCCTCTAGAAGAATTATCCCTTGTATCTCAGACAAACTGATGACCCTCCAGCTCCTCTTTTATTTTCCCATACATGTTTTATTGTTGATCCATAAATGTCAATAACTGAAATATTCCCTTAAGTATCATGATAGGTTGCCATTGAGTTTTCACAGTAACTAACCCTAAGTAACTAATATGTGTGTTTGCATGTGTTTGTGTGTGTGTGTGTGTTATGTGTATTGATAGTTACAAATGTTTGTATTAAATTAAGATTTAAAATGTATCTTAAAACTTAGCAATTTCTCTCATTTCTGCTTATCCACCCATGCTGGAGTGTGTGTGTCACTTCGCACCAACCAACAGTGGACCCATGTCATTCCATATAAACCAAGTGTGGACCTTTTTCTGTAATGTAAAACAGTAAATAAAATACATCCTTATAAATACAGATTCATGATGCAAGTATATTAAAATGACTTAAAACCCTGAGTTTTAATTCAAATATTTTTCCTATAACAAAAATGCAGTCAAGGAGTATAAAACTTGTGTAGGGGAAAAATTAATAGACTGTAGATATGTGTGTTGCAGTAGTAGGCTACACCCTACATTTAAAAATAATGAAAACATTATTGGTGCTACTTTATTAGAAATGTTTGTGTTAAGTTTTGATGAAAAATTTCTCTTACGGGTGATCACTTTTGCTTATTTCTTTCTTATTCATACATGATGGAGTGTGTATTTCACTCCATGCTAACTAAGTGGGAACTTGTATCATTATGCACCAACCAACAGTGGACCCCTGTCATTCCATATAAACCAAGTGTGGACCTTTTTCTACAACGTAAATCAACGAATAATTCCTATACAGATTTATGACGCAAATACATTAAAATTAATTGAAATCACATGCATTTAAAAAGTAAAAGTCTGACCATAGGTGGCCCCAACAGGGCTTCATTTATATGAGATGTACGTGGCCAAAAAGTAACTTTTTGTGGCTCTGAGCCATCAGGCCATGTCAAACTGTGAGTAGTTTAAGTATTTTCCCGTGACAACAATGCAGTTAAGTAGTATAAAACACCAGTACAGTGAAAAATTAATAGACTGTAGAAATGTGTCTGGCAATAGTTTAACATAGGGACTTTGTGAGATTAATCCTCTCAATGAATTATCCTTTGTATCTCTGACAAACTGATGATCTCCCAAACCCTCTGTATTTTCCCCAAAGATAACAAATTGCCGTGCCAATACTTTAATATCAGTTACTCTTTGATGGTTTACTTGTACATAATATATCATCGTAGGTTGCCATTGAGTTTTCTGTAATATAAAACAGTAAATAAAATACATCCTTATGAATACAGATTTATGATGCAAGTACATTAAGATTATCCTAAATCCTAAAACCCTCTATTAAAAAATGAATAGACTGTAGAAATGTGTGTTGCAGTAGTACACCCTACATTTAAAAATAATTACAACATAATTGGTGCTACTTTATTAGAAATGTTTGTTTTAAGTTTTGATGAAAGTTTTCTCTTAAAAACTATCACTTTTGCTTATTTCTTTCTTATTCATACATGATGGAGTGTGTATGTCACTCCATGCTAACTAAGTGGGATCGTGTGTCATTATGCACCAACCAACAGTGGACCCCTGTCATTCCATATAAACCAAGTGTGGACCTTTTTCTGCAATGTAAGTCAACTAATAATTCCTATACAGATTGAGAACACATGTATATTGTAAAATTGAAACCCTGTGCTTAAAAAAACTGGACAAGCAACAATAGCAAGGTCAATTAGTTTTAATGTTTAATCAGAATTCAACAGAAATTATCTAAATGACCATTTTATCTCAAATTTTGTCATGGGTGATCAATTTTTTCAATATTTTAAAATTTCTATTATACCTAATACAGTGTTGAGTTTAAACTTAAGACATCCATGAAACTGGGACCTTCATATTTTGTTACGAAGAGTAACAAATTATGTTTCAAGGTACTGGTTTGTTCACTAAGGAGCCTGTTTGATAGCCTCTCTACAGTCTGAAAGGCTGCCGGGGCTGCAAGTCGTTCACACTATGGAGGAGTGTAAGAAACGACGTGTGTGAATGAGTCGTTAAAACCCCTGCTCCAGCCTGCCGGGGCACTGCTGAATATGGTATTTTACACACACACACACTCAGGTCCCCTCTTGGCTAAAGTTGAAAAAATTAACCAGAAGGTTTTTCACATGATTTTAAGTTGATTTAAAGCATGTCCAACAGGGGACCTAAAAAAAGTCCCCTGTTGGCTGCTTGGTCCCCTGTTGGTGAATGTGTAACGACGCCGATGTCCCCTCTTAGATAGGAACAACAGTGCACACACACACACACACACACACACACACAGCATATAGGCCTACATTGAACAAAAATATAAACGCAACACTTTTATTTTTGCGCCCATTTTTCATGAGCTGAACTCAAAGATCTAAAATGTTTTCTATGTACACAAAAAAACTTAGAACAAAATAACACGTTGCCCACAGCCAATGAAAAAGAGGAGGTGGAACAAATGAAATAGCATCTGAACTCAACGTTGACTCCTCCACAACTTGATCCAGACCCGTTCTTTTCTTTTTAATGGATTTCTCACAGCAGATAGCTGCGCAAACAACAACAGCAGCAGCGAGCTGGATGTCATCCGTGTTTGTTTACACTTTGTAAAATGTGTTGACATGGTTGCCTAGCAGCCGCATTCATGCAGGGAATCACTTCCACTAATAAAGCGAGTCACAAGTGAACTCAACTAACAGCATCTGTGGAAATTACACACTACTACCATGGATGTATTATATAATAGTTCCATGACTACTACACTCGTAAACTGTCGCTCCAGCGAGAGTTTGGTGCGTTCAGGTGCCTTCAGTTGGTTTGACAAATCATGTAGTCTGTGCTTCCTCATCTGGCAAAGTCGTTAAGTGTGTGATCCCCAGTCGTCATAAAAATCTGCTGAAGCCAGTCGGTTAGTGTGAACTCATAGTCTTTTCTAAATCGGCAACGACTGTGAAAATCGCATAGTGTGTCCCCAGCTCGAGTGAGCACTTCTTCTTTGCCGAGATTATCCATCCACCTCACAGGTGTGGCATATCAACATGCTGATGAGACAGCATGCTTATTGCACAGGTGTGCCTTAGGCTGGCCACAGTAAAAGGCCGCTCTAAAATGTGCAGTTTTATCACACAGCACAACGCCACAGATGTCGCAAGATTTGAGGGAGCGTGCAATTGGCATGCTGACCACCAGAGCTGTTGCCAGTGAATTCAATGTTCATTTCTCTACCATTATAGCCTGGTTGCACTGCATGCGGAACCAAAGCGCAGCGCCCTGGAGCGGAGGCAGTTTTAGATAGGTGCACATGTTAACCGGTCTGCCTGGTCGCACATCTCGCGCTCTGGAGCGCAGTGCACGTGGCTGCAGCGCTTCAGTTCGGCGTATGCTCTATTTTTCACTCGCGCCGATAGCGCCGTCTGTCAAGCTGGATAGACCAGATCGTACCAGACAGGAAGTCGGGCACAGAAAAGGTCAATTTTCAAAATAAAATAATTAAATGATGATTAATTAAGTTGTTGCTTGTCCCCCTATAAATATTTGTCAGTTGTGTCTGCACACGAGATGCACACACACGTTTAAAATGACATGTGTGAATACGAGTATGGACGACTGCAGTCGATGTCTGACGGGCGCCGAGAGAGGAGGAGAAGTACGCTCCCAGTGCGACCAGCCAGAGAATTTGGCAGTGCATCCAACCGGCCTCACAACCGCAGACCATGTGCAACAACACCAGCCCAGGACCTCCACATCCAGCATGTTCACCTCCAAGATTGTTTGAGACCAGCCACCCGGACAGCTACTGCAATAACCGGTTTGCATAACCAAGGAATTTCAGCACAAACTGTCAGAAACCGTGTCAGGGAAGCTCATCTGCATACTCTACTCCTCATCGGAGTCTCGACCTAACTGCAGTTTGTCATCGTAACTGACTTGAGTGGGCAAATGCTCACATTCGATGGCATCTGGCACTTTGGAGAGGTGTTCTCTTCACTGCAGGGCAGATGGCAGACAGCGTGTATGGTGTCGTGTGGGTGAGCGGATTGCTGATGTCAACGTTGTGGATCAAGTGGCTCATGGTGGCGGTGGGTGGTTATGGTATGGACAGGTGTATGTTATGGACAACGAACACAGGTGCATTTTATTGATGGCATTTTGAATACACAGAGATACCGTGATGAGATCCTGAGGCCCATTGTTGTGACATTCATCCACAACCATCACCTCATGTTGCAGCATGATAATGCACGGCCCCATGTTGCAAGAATCTGTACACAATTCCAGAAAGTTTAAAACATCCCAGTTCTTGCATGGCCAGCATACTCACTGGACATGTCATCCATTGAGCATCTTTGAGATGCTCTGGATCGGCGTATGCGACAACGTGTTCCAGTTCCTGCCAATATCCAGCAACTTTGCACAGCCATTGAAGAGGAGTGGACCAGAACTCCACAGGCCACAATCACCAACCTAATCAACTCCATGCGAAGAAGATGTCTTGCACTGTGTGAGGCAAATGGTGGTCACACCAGATAGAGTGACAGATTAGAGTGGCCACTTATTGTGGCCAGCCTAAGGTACTGTACACCTGTGCAATAATCATGCTGTCTAATCAGCATCTTGTTATAATGCTACACCTGTGAGGTGGATGGATTATCTCAGCAAAGGAGAAGTGCTCACTAACACAGATTTAGACAGATTTGTAAACATATTTGAGAGAAATTATTTTGTGTACGTAGAAAACGTTTTAGATCTTTGAGATCAGCTCATGAAAAATGGGAGCAATGGCAGCACAAAAGTGTTTTTCATTCATCCATTGTGAGGAACAAAGTAATATATTGTGTTTTGTCATATGAAAGGAAAAACAACGTGAGAGCTACTGAGGTGTCAGGAGGTGTGAAGCAAAGGAATTTAAATTAGCACCCAAGATACATGTTGTACAGCGGTGACAGTTTACCCCTGGCCTTACAAGGGCAACAAATGTGATGTCACTGTCAGACTATATTTTCTTTGAGGATGGGAGTGGAGGAGGAGGGAATGGGGAGGCTGAAGGATAAGTAGAGGTAAAAAGAACAGGGTGAGGTCTGGCATACAGCACTAGCCCTATATGTTTGACCTTGCTGGAAATTGACAGAAATAAATTATTTCTCTCCTCTCATCCCCTCTGTTCTCCATCTCATTCTTCCTCCCCCTCCAGATTTCCTCCTTCCTCCCTATTATGCCTCTTTTTCTTTACAACACTTATCAAAAGGTACTGTAGCCTACCTAATTGGAGGACTTATCCTGGCAGACGCAGGGACTACTCTCCGTTTGTCTTTGCGCTCCTAGTGCTTTTCCCTTCTCATCATCTATTTCACCCATACACCTGTTTCTCTGTCATTTCCCCCTCCCCCTCAGTGTCCTGCCACCCCCTCTTCCTCCTGTTATCTCTCGTCTCGTGTGTAATAACCCTGGACTGCTTTGGATCCTGAGGCGCTTCCATTTGTTGACCTCATGATGTAGATGTAAAGTTGATTTAACTGCCAGTTTGCCTTGCATCCTTACGTCACCCCCACTCCCCCATCCACCCCACCCCTTAGCTTTTTCAATAACTACTTTTAATTTCACAATCCATCATGTTACATTACAGTTTTGAAGAACAAAAACATAAAATGAACCTATTATGGTGGACCTTTTCTAAATGGTCAGTGTGAGGTAATGAGGTAAAATCAGCACTATACAACATTATGGCGATGGTCGGAAATGTATAGAGATCACAGGCTGCCTGGAGTGTAGTGCCTCAAAGTGAGGACCTACTATGATTTCTAAAGATGCACTCAAAACAGCCCACACATAAATGTGTCATCATTTAATCATTAAGGAAGTCCACAAGGCTGGCTTAAACTGACTGAGTCCTCATCAGCAATGGGCAAAAATAGCATGCATGTAATTAAGTGAAATAGTGATAAATAATTAGCAGAGGCTAATGTTATCTGTGATCCATGCTAATTAAGACACAAAGAAAAAAAGAAGGCAAAACATCTTTGTGTATTTTTAGAGAAATACTCACCATTTCACAAATCATCTTTCCTTGTCAGATGGAAGGTTTTCACATCCAAAGTGCAGTATAAGTGTTTCTTTACTCTCTCGGTGTCTCTCTCTCTCTCTCTCTCTCTCTCTCTCTCTCTCCCTTTTCTTCTCTTTTTCAAAATGCCATTTTTGATTAGAAATAATTTGACCTGTCTTATTCTGTACTCATCAATATGGAGGACAAATTGCCACATTCTGAACTGAGCAGTGTAATGGAATCAAAGCTCTGTGTGGATTCACAGGTATCAGCAGGCATCTTCCCCTTTGCTAGGAGTGCTGGATGTGGTCAGAACCTAAGATAACTAATCCATTATCACTTCAAAGAGCAAAAAAAGGACAATACAAACACAGTGCTCAGTCTCTGTTGCCTTAGACCCTAATTAGAACTTAATTATGGAAATGAAGAAGCTGTTATTTAGAGGGATACCTACCAAACCTTTGTGCTCCCATTCTGTGAATATCTGGGCGCTCTAAAGCAGGAATAATGGCGTGGTTAATTGAGGCAGACAAACTTGGACCATGAGAGATAATGATTTCATCAGTCTCTCCTAGCACTTTGATGACTGATAGGCAAGTGAATCATAATATAACTCACTTTCAGAGCCAAATAATGTGATGGTGCTCATTTACAGCTAGTCAGCAAATCAATATAGAGGACAATGAAGTGCAGATAGTGTCCATTTTGAAACAACAAATTTACCATCGTAAAAAAATGAAAGACATTATCCAATCACGTTGATTACAGTGATTTTCTGGATTTAATGACTCACTCTGTGTGGTCAACCATGACTGTTTGGCTGATATCAAGCGCACTATGATACATGGTTTTCAAAATCTGATTTGTTTGATTTGCAAATTATTGTAGTACAACAGGTTATGGCACTCTTTGTTATAACACAGACATGAAACATGCTGACATTTTTAAATTGTGTTCAAACTGAATGTGAGACATTTGAGGGTGGTGCAACCACATACAAAGTTCAAACTCCAGTACCATGAGGCTGACAATTGCTTTGCCTTATGTAATTATTATGTGTTTTCGCAGTTTTTAAATCTCAGTATTTTAAGGGAAAATTTGACAAAAGAGGGACTGGCAGTCTTTGTCCCTGGTCAGGCTTTAGAATAGGACAAAATAAACTGAATACAATAAACGCAATGATACACATAAAGAGGATAATACAGTGAATAGGTACCATGAATAACACATCTGCAAATTTCAAATTAAAACACAAGTTAAATTTAGCTTTAAACATTAGTAAAGTGCTGTACTGACGATGACTTGAGAGAAGTTAATGTTCACATTTCTGCTGCTGCTTGAGCCAATGTTTAACTTTCACACTAAACCTCTTTAGTTCTGTTCAGGATTTAATTTCTGATGGTAAAGAATTCCATAGGCGTGTACCTTGCACTGAGAGGGATGCATCTTCAAATTTTACAGTTTTGCTTGGTTATGCTCCTTGTCTTTGTCTTACAGTTGTCTGTCTTATTAAAGATCTGAGACATCGCTTGTGGGGTTAGTCCATTTATGCACTTAAAAACACCTTTCAGAAAAGAGAATTTTATATACATTGTATTTGTCAATGATTTTGCAATGGTGCCATTTTTGTGGCTTCTGGTCTAAAAATGTTAAAGCTTGTTTATAGAGTGAGAATAGAGGTCTAGTGGCTGAGTCAGTAGCATGGCCCCAGGCAGTGATGCAATAGGACAAATGTGAAAGAACCATGGTCTGCAGATATAAATGAGCTGCCTTGAAAGAGAGGCATGACCTGATATGTCTAAAGCAGTTCAGACTAGTTTTTACAGTTTTAGATCTTTATACAGTATGTGCGTCAAAGGATCTAGAGCAGGGGTCACCAACCTTATTGAAACCGAGAGCTACTTCAAGGGTCCTGAGCAATATGAAGGGCTACTTGTTCGATCCAAAATATAATGTTGCAACGTTCATCTTAAATATCGTAAAAATAACAATAGCCTAATAATGATGATAATAAGTATAATGTGGTTTGAAACACATGCAAATGAAATAAAAATGCATCTTCACAAAAATATTTTTAAATAATCAGATTCATCTTAAAAATCTACAGTCCAGAAAGATTTTTTACTGGCCCCAAATTATATATAGTATATATATATATATATTTTTTTTTTTTTACATGGATTTTAGTATAGCATTGAATAATGACTGAATAAGCTTAAGCAACAAAATATTGTTTTTTTTTCAAGGTGGTAGGCACCAAGACCAGACTAGGGATGCAAATCAAAGAAGCATAAACTGATTTGTTGAACTGATGTAAACATTAATAAAACTCAGTAACCAATCACACAGGCAGCTCCATGTTGTCCCTGTGTGATGTTCAGGGACAGGTCAGGACAGTCTGAAGACAGAGCTCTGAGGTTGAAGTTTATAATAATGAAATTATTGCACCTGAGAGAGTGACAGGTCTGTAGGCTACCTACGTCTTCACCACATGTCAGCTGTTCAGCTGCAGCAGAGGAAACTCCGCTGTTCTCAGCTCCACCGCGACGAGCGCTTTTTTTTTTTTTTTTAAATGAAGCTCCGGTAGCGACCGGCTAAACTACGGTAGGATACTGTAAACCAGCACGGATCCGGTTTGTTTATCAAAGCTTGGTCACCACGCTGAGGCACCGGGTCGGTTTGAGCTGCGTTCAGGCTACAAAACTCCTCAGGCAGCTCAGTGTCGGCGGCTTTTTAACTCGTTAAATTATTGTGCTCCAGTATAATCGGTATGCCTGAAACTCATCCAGTGAGAAACATTCCGCGGTGCAAAAATAAGTGTGATTACGTTAATTTTTGTGTAATTAATTAATCTTAATTAACGTATTAAAGTCCCGGCTCATTTAAAACATTAATTATCACACTATTCCTACTTTTGTGCTCTGTCCAGCATTTAGAACAATAACATTACATTTTACTGGATTTTCATGGTGACAAATATATTTTTTAGAACATGTGCTGCGGGCACCCCAGATCGTCCTCGCGGGCTACCAGGTGCCCGCGGGCACCACGTTGGTGACCCCTGATCTAGAGTTATACCTAAATATTTAATTGTAATATTTACTGAAATTGCATTTCTTTTGTAACACATTACTCTCAACACTGGCTACAGATCCTTGATCCTTGCATATCAACTTCTACTTGATAGTGCGGTGCACAATTAAAGATGACAAGAGCATTTAAAGAGGGGACTGCAGGGACATGCCATGGACACAGAGGCAGACAGCAGGGATGGTTAAGAAGACCAGAGACTCAGTAAAATGTATTACTACACATTTTTACAATTCACAGCTGACAACATTCTGCTCAAGTCAAAGGATTGTGATGAGAAGAGTGGCAGTAACAAAAACTAAACATTAATAAAAAAAAAAATGAAGGTGATCTTTACCACTCCATCTTTTCAATTCACAAGCATTTACGCCACCTCTATTGTTATCAGTTGCTTTTAGTCACCGCCACCCCTCACAGAGGTGGCAGACCAGAAACATGGCTTTCTTTTCACCCAAGTCGTATACGTTTTGAAATGCCTGACAAATAATGTCATCCTGATGATCATATGTCATGATTTTATCCTGAACAAACCAAAAACATCAACTGTATCATTCCATGTGCACGAGGATGACACTTTTCACTCTTCATCCTGCTTTTAGTGTCAGTTAATGTAAAAGTATAAAGGTATTAGTTTGAATGCCTCCTAAATAGAGTTCAGTGGCACTGCAAATCAAGGTCTGTTTTGTGGTTAGGGAGTACTAGTGCATTTGAGAAAAAAAGTTCCAGGCTCTAAAGTCTTTGATGGTTCCTGTGAGAGCTGCACAAATTCTGCTAAACTGCTTCTCATGCTAGTCAGACGGGAAAACCAAAGCTTGAAAAGGAAAGAAAGAAAATTCTGGTAGAGACAAATGGCCTTTGGCGTTACAAAGGTCTTTAAAGGTGTACAGAAATGGCCGTTTGTCCTGTTTGTCGCGCCGAGTTGTCACGAGCTGCAACACGAGTTTACCCGAGTAAGGAAAACGAATTTGATTGGTCGTTATCGAGCGGGCGGGATATTCAAAGCTTGGGGCGAGACCGAGCTCCGTGTGTGTGTGTTGTCTTAGACGTTTGGTTGACGGATTACGGATCCAATATCAGTGGCTGATGAATCGTGTACAGGCTGACGCATAATCTGTGCGCCTGCGTTATCCAATGCGAAAAAAAAAATACACACTTTCATCCCGGATTTACTCAAAAATAGAATTTTGCACAAAGTTTGGCCTACATCGTCTGATAGATGAGTTATCACATTAATTTTATGATCCAGAGTGGGCTCAAATTCAGTTTTCTTTTCTGTACACCTTTAAGGCACAAAGGTCAGTGAGTGATTTGATCCCTGCGAAACACAAAGTATGTAAAAAAAAAGAAAAAAAAAAAGGGTATATTTCTATGAGATTTTCATGTGATTTGTCAGTTTTCATACAAGTAGGAAAAATTAAAAGTCAATACAATACAATACAAGTCCTGCTTTGTTTTCCCTCCCCTGTGTGTGTGTGTGTGTGTGTGTGTGTGTGTGTGTGTGATCTTCCACTGACTGGGGTGCAGCAGGGGTGTGGTCTAGATACCACCACACCTGCAATCCATCATTCCTCACCTGCTGTATATCCCCTTCATTCATTTATCCATTCATCTGCGCTCTGATTAGTTTGTGCGACTACAGAGTACTTTTCGCTGGTATAACTCTGCCTGTGCTCCAGAAGACTTCCAGGTTTGTGCTGCTGACCTTGCCACAGAGCGCCCGCACACACACACAAACACACACATTCAGGAAAATAATTTTGCACAATAAAGTTAAAATAATCAACTGTGTGCTATGCATTTGACTCCTCATCACTTGAGGGTGGAGCTAGGGAGTGGATTCAGGCCTGCTGCTTGTGGGTACACGTTGAGATTCAGACTAAGCATATGGTTGAATGTTTGGTCTCATTCTGGAGAGGCCAGCTGCTTACCATCTCGCCTCTGGCCTCTTTTCACTCATATGCAGCAGGGGCACCGAGATCCTTAATGGCTGAGGTCTTCGGCATGAGTCTCCTTGCAATCATTGTGGAAAACTGCCAGTTCACCATGCTGTTTCTGAGATGAACTGACGCTGATGCCCACACAGTTAATCCAAACTGGAAGACTCGTGCAGTGATGCTTTTAAAGCAACTTCAAGATTTTGTCAGTAGCAGTGGCACAAAGGCTGAGGTGGATATATAGACAGTCACTTTTAGCAGACCTGCAAACTCCTGAGAGTGAAAAAGGTGATAAGGTCCGAAACCAGACCGAGGTAGGGATCCGGGGAGTCTGGTGCAGAATGACGAGGCTGGATCTATGAATAACTTTTTGCTCTTGTCAACAACTATTTTCTGACATTGTTTTGTGTTCACATTTTACTTCTGCTGAAACAACACGTTCTCACTCCCAGTGCGTCAACAGCCTGACGAACGGTCATTGTCCCTCATCGTCACATGCCTGACTCATTAGGTGCCCGTTTTTCGTCAGGTTTTGACGTGCTCGGCTTTCAGTTGATTCCAATGCAATCCCCTTTGCGGCGATACAGTATGTGACGCTCAGAGTGTGATCCAGCAGCCGGCCGCGGCATGGAAAGACGCAGTGAGCGTCAGTCCCATTGGATAACTTTTTCCCCCTTAAAGCTTTATTGAACCTGATGCTGCTGTGTCTGATGGCAAGGGCGTAATTTCTGTTATCATTTATTTATTTATTTATATAGTGATCATGGTGTTGGTGCAGAATAATCAATCAATAAATAAGTGGGTTAGATTCTCCGAATCTTTATGGCGGCTTTTCATTGGTAAACAAACCCTGGACTCTGTCCTATAATTTTGTTTCGTCCAATCAAATAAAATTATCAAATACTCCTTTCCGGAGTCAAAATCCTTTAGGCCGATTGGCCATGATGAGTTAACTGCTACACTATTAAACCCTTCTAAGAAATGTAAAATGCAATGTGACCTCCACTGACAGTATTCATATTACAGCCCGGACCTAATTCACCGATGGACAGCTTCCGCCGACTGAAACTATAAACTCATTAATTTCACCCTGGTATCTTTCTATTACGCGGCTCATTGATGCTTATTCAAACAAAACGTAGTAAAAACTTGTAGACTTGTGTATATTAAATTATGATCATTCATTTATCAATCATAGATAGGATATGACGTCAATACCTTCGGCGCCAGCGCTAGACACAACAGCGCCACTCCGAGTGTCTACAACGCAATGACAACACCTTAAAGTGTGTCAGGCCTGCTGAGTGTGATCACAAGGAGTGAAAATTTAGCCATGTTGATTTAATTCAACAAAATGTGAATAAACAGAGGAATCAAAACAGTTAGAAAGATCTTTTTGAACAAAGTCCAAATTATTCAAGTTAACTCAAATATATATATTTTTTTATTCCAGAAAACAACCTTTCCCTCCCCCCACATTCCCCCCTCCTCCCTCCTAGGAAGCATGAGCTTATAATATAGTGTTCATAGCATGAGGAGGGGTATTGTTTGTGCAAAATGTCCTGACTCTCTGACCTTTGGAAGGTTCAAAAGGAACGTTTTTGGCAGATTTGAGTTCAAATTTACAAGTCTTTTTGTCAACAGCTCACAAACGCTAAGATCTAAGAGGCTAAATTGTAAATAAGTTCACCAGGGGGCTTACCTATCCACTGTAGTAATTTTATGCACAGCTCCACTACTTCCTGAACTTTAGCCAGCGCTCTACTTCCTGTTTTACATTGGACAAACTGATTAATCAGGTGTGTCTGACGACCTCTTAACAATGGTCAGACACACCTGGATTAATCAGTTTGTCCAATAATGTAAGACAGGAAATAAAGGAGCTGGTTTACGATCAGGAAGTAGGGGAGCTGTGCATAAAGCCAATTGGTAAGTGTCAAAGGTCACAGGGGTCAAACATCAAAGTGAATCCAGCCATTCCTGCTTTTTCTCAACAAAACATACACGCTTTAAGTTATCATCATGAAATATTAATAGGTTGTATATCAGAGAGTCCTCTATCAGAATATTTTGGTCCCGTTGCGCTAGGGGCCCCTGGGGGCCACTTGGCTTTTCCATGCTCCCACAGAGTAAATATATGATATTCTGATATGATATTCTGATAGAGGACTCTCTGATATACAACATATTTATATTTCATGATGATAACTTAAAGCGTGTATGTTTTGTTGAGAAAAAGCATGAATGGCTGGATTCACTTTGATGTTTGACCCCTGTGACCTTTGACACTTACCAATTGGCTTTATGCACAGCTCCCCTACTTCCTGATCGTAAACCAGCTCCTTTAGCTAAAAATTCAGCCTGATAGGCCAAAGCATCTGGAAGCTATTAAAGAATTGCTGTTGAAACATTTCTCCTTTAATATGAGGTCAGAGAAAGGAGCATTGCTTTTTGGCTATTTGTGACCCTTCTGAATGTCACAGAGCTCTGAATCTTTTGCACACACAATCTACTAGACATTCTGGACCACATATTAAAAGCTCATCTTCCTGCATCAAAG
This sequence comes from Trachurus japonicus, assembly GCF_045865225.1. NCBI lineage: Eukaryota > Metazoa > Chordata > Actinopteri > Carangiformes > Carangidae > Trachurus > Trachurus japonicus. The sequence goes on from NC_140910.1 coordinate 9,258,215, forward strand.
TCTTGGTGTTTTATTCAAGGAAACGGGGTCAAAAAGGTCACAGATCAGCGACCTTTGACACTTGTGAAGGTCGCACGGGTTTGAAATTGCACATGGTGGATGGCCTTAGGCCCCCGGACAAACAAATTAAACTTTCAGCCTTATAACCCCAAGAATGTGGACGTTATTAGACAAAAGGCTTCTAAATCCAGGCTTTGAAGGCCGAGAAACGAGCCTGGACGGTCAGCTGTGACCCTTCTGGAGGTTCGACAGGTCTAAAATTCTACAGAAACTTTGTCCCTAGTCTCTTGTGCTCTGAACAACCTATCAAAATGAATTGAATTCATAATAATGTTTTTCAGATAAAATATAAAAGTTCACTCATTGAATTAAAAATTACATTAAATGTGATGTGGACCAGAAAGATGCTGGTGAAAATTATGAAAAAAAAGAAAGAAGTCAAGCCAACTTTCATGCACTTTATTGTTGAATTTTAACAATATAGCACCGTTTTTTTATTCAATGTTGAAAACAAAAAAGATGTTAAGACCTTTTAGTTACTAAGAAAATAATGCTCAATTTGTTTTATTTTTTCATTTGCTGGTAACAGCAAGCTCAACCAATCAGACACGTCGCTGATAAATATGAGGATTATGGGTAATGTAGTGATTCTCCGTGATATGACATTGGAAACAAAGCGTGTTTTCTTAAAATAAAGTTGATATTACACAGGGCTTTTGGACTCAGCAGAAGCACATAATATTGTTACACAGTCTTCCTTGGATGGTTACAGCGTTATGGCTAATAATCAGATCTTTCTTCAGAATATTGATTAATCTAAATAGAGCAGCTTTTTGAACGTGGAAGTGGACGTCATTTTTTTATTTATTGATTGATTATTCTGCACCAACACCATGATCACTAAATAAATAAATAAATAACATCCTTGCCGAAAGCTACGTCAGACACAGCAGCATCAGGTTCAATAAAGCTTTAAGGAAAAGTAAAAAAAAAAAAAAAGTTATCCTCTGCTCACAGCGTCTTTCAGTGCCGCAGCCGGGTCGGCTGCTGGATCACTTGCTCTGAGCGTCACATATCGCCGCGAAGGGGATTGCATTGGAATCAACTGAAAGCCGAGTGCGTCAAAACCTGACGAAAAACGGGCACCTAATGAGTCAGGCATGTGACGATTAGGGACAATGACCGTTCGTCAGGCTGTTGACGCACTGGGAGTGAGAACGTGTTGGCTGAAAACAGGATGAGCTGAAATTAGTAATCGATTAGTCAACTGACAGAAAATCAATCAGCAACTATTTTGATAACCAAATAAGGAAAAATTCCAAATTGTATTTGTTGTAGCTTCTCAAATCAGATGATTTCAAGCTTTTTTGTGTAATTATAACAATTTTATGATATTGTGTTTTGTTTATTACTTCTTTCTGCTTGTTTCACATCAGGTTTAATGTTTTGTGCCACTGTGCTCAGTGATCTCAGCTGAGCTAAGATTTAAAAAAGGACTGTTTCATTTAATTTTACATTCCTGAGACTTTCAGCACTGCAGTCTGGTTCAAAATGAGTCCAGCCAACTCCACTGCACACAGCACCGGAGCACTGAAATAGAAATGAATTGTTTGTTTCTGCTGGTTTTGCTCTCAGACATTAAGACTTTAGTGTTTATAGTCCTGCTGTTGTCCTGCGTTGCAAACCGATGCTTGAAAACAGACAATATTGAACGGTGTTGTAGTTTTCCACAGATTGAATGACAGCAGCACTCAGGACTTGTTGCTCTATCTTTCAGTGATTTCTCTCCTTATCGGTGAAATATGACAAACTGAAGTCGCAGACCACGTTAGCGGCTAACGCTAACCGTATTTAATGAGCATGCAGCTGCAGCGGCTCCGGTGTTGAGTGAAAACACACCTAAATCATTGCACACTAACTCACCTGCAGACGAACCTGATAAATCCGCAGTCACTCCGGTGAGGTAAGGCTCTATCATTCCCCTGCCAACCCCCCCTTTTGAAAAACTCCCCAGTTCTGCATGATTCACATAAATGACCCAATTGCCTGACTGTATTCAGAAAATGTTCAATCTAAGACAAAGCCATTACAATTTCAGAGGGGTATGTATATTTAGAAAGTTAAAAACCAGAACCAACACCAAATTACAATGCACTATGGTAACAGCTGTTAATTTATGGAACAAATTGGAGAATGACTTAAAAACATGCAATACCATAATCTTATTTTAAAAAAGTACTTAAAAACAGGATGGTTAATTTATATGAGTTAGAGTAATGAGTGGTGACACATGCTATGCTGCTGTTTGATTGTCTTTTTCTTTTCTTTTTTTCCTAATTTTTTGAGGAGGAAGGAAGTAGGAGAAGAAGAAGGAAGGGAAATGAAAGGAAGAAGAAAGGGAAATCAAATCAAGCAGCTTCTCTCTTTTCACTCTTTTGTGATTGCTTATACATTGCTTATACTTTTACAAAAAGAAACGAATTGCACATTTAACATTTTTTTTTAATTAACTTGAGTTATAACAGGGTAGGCGTAATAAGCTATGCTTCAGCCTATGCCTTTTCGGTCCAAATTTTCTTTTTCTGTTTACTTATTGTTTACTCTGATCGATGTTATTTTTATTTTATTTTATTTTATTTTTCTCTCTGGTTTGTTACTTCTCTTTTAATGACATGTATTGACCGAAATAAACAAAACTAAATGAAACGAAATGACCCAATTGACCAAAAGAAATAATGGCGATTGTAGCCGAAAGGTGACTAGTTTGCAGGGTATTGTATATTGTTTTAGGGTATTACAGTCGGAGGGAGGGACAACAATGAAATATATAAGCACAGCACAGCCAAGAGAAGGTATGTTTAGTGTGTATATATTTTTGATACTGGTAGGCTATAATAAATAACGGAATTGCACTTTGGGAGGCATGTATAGAATAAGAATGATCCCGATCCAGTTTTTCATCCACCCTCTCCTATTAGTCCTTAATTATTCTTCATCTACTTTTGTCCCATATGAGGGAAGTGAAGCCCCCCCTCCCCCAGATGTGGACACACCCACTTTGCCAATCACCCATCTGTATCCATTCAAACTCTGTCATTATGCTTTGTCTTATACCATGAAGAAAACCTCAGGTCGAAATGTCGGCCATGTTTGTTACTTTGTATTAAAAAGTCCTGCTTTTTGACATCATGGCTACGAGTGTGGGACGTCACTTCAGTTGATTGTTTTTGCTCCTGTTGTCAGCACCTCACCAACATTGTGCACTCTCTCCCTGCATCTGTCTTCCCATATTTATCACTTCCCAACCCCTGTCCTCAACACAGCTGTCCTCTCTTGACGATATAGATTCATTACAGTTTGATGATATCAGATGATTGCTCTACAGCTGGAACAATAGCTGTGTGCCCCCTTCCAATTCCCTTGGGCCTTGACCAACTCAGCTGTGTGATGGCTGCTGCCCTGCTGTCCCCTTCTTCCTGTAACTTTTCTCTCTTTCTCCGTCTGTCAACTCAAACTCTTTTCTTCTTCTCTCCTCCTCTTTATGACTTCTCCTTTCTAAAACCATCCTAGTGTGTGACAGTAGAATTGCATCCAGAGATGATAACCTGATTGATAATCCCTTTTTTTTTGTAGACAAAACTGAATGTTATATCTCACACAGGCTTCGCCCTCTACTGGACTCTATGGGTATATCTCTCCTCCAATCGCGTACGCGCGATGGCCCACTGAAATTTGCATGTACGTAGCCGGCCAGTATGGCGTGCCTACCTTTCCCGCCCTTTAGCGGGCTATATAAGCAGATGCACCGCCAGCTGCCCTCATTCCTTTTTACTTCAGCGTCGGCGAGTGCCCACTGTCACACTAGCTCCTAGGATGGAGTCGCCGCTTCAGGAACAACGCCTCTGCCGGCATCATCGCCCCGGCAGACCTACATCTTCTTTGCTTCGAGCGTCTCGGGAGGAAGCGCGCCACCGCCGGGCTGGAGCAGCGACGGCAGGAGGAGGATGCCGCTCCAGCGTACACCACCTCCAAGCCGCCTGATGAAGCTTCGCCGCCCAGACCCGCCTCAGCCTCTGCTGCAGACTCGCCGCCGCTACGAGACGAGGAGGATGAACTCTCCCTCTCCGACGGCTCGACGGTGTTTGGCGCCGCTTCTATCAAGCTCAACTTCCCGTAAGTCATGACGACTGCAGCGGAGTGTGTCGGGCTTCCCCCCCCCCCCACTGCCCCCGAAGCCGGTGAGCCGCCTCCGCGTGTGCAGGGCGAGACGGAGACTGTGTTCCCCGGTGTGCCCCCGCTCGAAGACGCTCTGGCTGTGCTCATTATCCCGCACTCAGCCGGCTGGTCAGGACACAGAAAGCCACTACCACCGCTGCTGCAGGATAAGGACACGCTGGAATATTTTGACAAGATATTCCAGCTGGGCGCGCAACTAGCAGCAGCAGCAGCAACAACCTCGGTGTGCTGGGCGTAGCAGCGGCAGCTTCACTCCCGCGCGACGCCCCCCCTTCCCCCGACACTATGGAGTATCTCGGCCGGACCATCGGTCAGATGAACAAGACAGGGAGTTGCTACTGCTGCCGGACGAGTGATGTCACTGTCGGGCGTCGGCTCTCGCCACGTCTGGCTAGGTCTCACCGCCCTCCCCAGAAGGGACCGAGAGGATCTTCTGGCTGCACCGGTCTCTTTGGCTCCTCACTACGGTGACGCAGCGGCTAAAGAGGCTGGAGGAGGAAAAGGCGCAGCTGAGCCGTCATCTACCGCTCGCTGTCGCCGCAAGGCAGAAGGGAGAGGTCAAGCTGCCCCGCCGCAACGCTACGGCGAGGCGGAGAGATCGCCGCCAGCGAGGAGGCTTCTCCGCGGCGGATCCCCCAGCTGACCCACAGCCGGCCCCAGCGGGCCCGCCGCAGCGGCGCCCCGCACGGGACCCCAGGGCGTCCCGTCCCGCGGCGGCTCGCAGCACACCCAGGACGAAGCTGTCCTGGGGCACACAGCGACCAAAGTGGCAGTTAACGGGAGGGACGGCACCGGCAGACTGCCTCGCCGCCCTCCCTCATTGTTCATATGGTTCTGTATGTTCTGCTTGTGTTCACTGTTCTGTGGATGTGAAAAATGTTTTTATTAAAACATGTTACTTCACTAACAGAGCAAAAATTCCCCCTCCCACCTCCACCATGCTCCCCGCTTGCCGCGCAGCCCCGGCCGGTGTAGTCACCGCTACACCGTCGGTCAGGCTGCCGGTGGCTTGTGTTACACCGTCACATCCCCGCAGCGGGCCCGGCAAGCAAGGCCCCCCGGTCACGGTTTCACAAGCACACTCACACAACACACCCTCTACCGTCCCCATTGTGGGAGACGCGGTAGAGCGGAGCACTGTTGTCAACCGGGTAAAAGCTACCGTTGTCCCTCTATATGAGCGCTACAACCGGCGAGGCTGCACAAGAAAACATCGCTCCCCACTGGTTGTAGCGACCACACAGTTAGCCCCGCGCGCTGCTAGCCGACACTGTGTCACTTCCACGGTGCGTCCGGCTCAGCGTGTTGACCGGCTGACGAGCGATGATTGTCACCGCCGAGCTAACGGCTACAGCGGTGATAAGCATCGTTCGCAGCAGCACGGCAGGGCTGTGTTTCCGGACAATGAGACGGCTGCCTCACGCTCGTTTAACCCACGCCGCTCCAGTGAAGCGGCCGGGCTAACACGAACTGTCTCCCCGGTAAACAGCAGTGAGCGATGATTGTCACCGCCGAGCTACGGCTACGGCGGTGACAAGCATCGTTCGCAGCAGCACGGCAGGGCTGTGTTTCCGGACAATGAGACGGCTGCCTCACGCTCGTTTAACCCGCGCCGCTCCAGTGAAGCGGCCGGGCTAACACGAACTGTCTCCCCGGTAAACAGCAGTGGAGCGGCCAACGTGTCTGACCGCTCTGGTCCTGTGGCTGTTATTTCCACGGGCGGATCTAACAGCAGCAGGGACGTCATGACGGTGAGGTGCCGGGCGGCGGTGGTGCGTTCAGGTGACACCACGCCGGCTCGGACACCAGAGATGCGTTCACGGACGGCCCCGCGAGCTCGGACAACGGGCTTGGTGCGTTCAGGGACGACTCAGCCCTTTCACAGAGGGCCCCCCATGGGCCAAACTCCCGTTTATGGCGGGTTTGGCGGCGGAGAGGGCCGAAATTGTGTACCACAGCTTTCTAGAAGCTGCTCCACAGCTTTCTAGAAGCTGCTCCACAGCTGTCTGCGCGTCCTCTCACGTGTTTTTACGAAGCATGGCAGAGCAGCTGCGTACTGACAGACTGGCTGGACAGGACCCTCAGACTAGGATATTCTCTCCAGTTCTGCGGGCTCCCCCCAGCGTTCAGGGGCATACAAGAGATGAATCTATCCTCTCAACATGAGATAGAGTTCCTCGAGGGGGAAATTCAGGACCTGCTATCAAAACAGGCCGTGTCAATTGTCCCTCTTCACGACAAGGAACGAGGTTTTTACTCCCCATACTTTTTGGTTCCCAAAAAGACAGGTGGCTACAGACCCATCCTGGACCTCCGTGCCCTGAACACACGTATCGGTCGCAAAACGTTCCGCATGCTAACCAGGCGAGGAGGCAAGGAGGCTGCTGGTACTCGTCCAACCAGGCGATTGGTTCTCTACCATCGACTTGAAGGACGCTTATTTTCACATCGAGGTGGCACCAAAACACAGGAAGCTCCTGCGTTTTGCATTTCAGGGAACAGCCTACGAATACAACAGGCTGCCATTTGGCTATTCCCTGGCCCCTAGTACGTTCAGCAAATGTGTGGACGCAGCGCTACAACCGCTGCGCAGCCAGGGGATGAGGGTCTTCTTTTATCTGGACGACCTCATCGTGATGGCCAGGTCCAAACAATGGGCCATTTTTTTCACACAGTTCAGTTGATACTTCACCTGACCAAGTTGGGTTTTGCCATCAACTGGAAGAAGAGCAACCCCCAACCAAACCAGCGGGCCGAATACTTGGGGATTGTGCTCGACTCTGTCAGCCTGAGAGCCACTCTGTCGGAGTCCAGACGGACAGCCCTACAGCAGGAGGTTCTCAAGCTGCAACAGGTTCCACGTGTCACAGCCTTGGCCGTCATGCAAGCACTGGGGCACATGGCAGCAGCTCACCCGGTGGTTCCACTAGGACTGCTGCACATGCGTCGCCTGCAGAGATGGTTCGCCAGCCTACGCTTAGACCTCAAGAGGCAGAAGTTTCGGCTGCTGACAGTCCCCCCAACAGTGCGGGGCAACCTGCAGTACTGGGGGTCCCCACGACATTTGTTGACCGGAACACCACTAGGACGAGTGACCTCGTACACGTCGGTGTTCACGGACGCCTCCATGATGGGGTGGGGAGGCACCTGCCTGGGGAGGGCGATAGGTGGTGTGTGGCCTCCGGGGGAGGACCGCCACATCAACCTCCTCGAGTTACAGGCAGTGTTCCTGGTTCTCCAACACTTCAGTCACCTGTTAAGGGGGAGACACGTGTTGGTGAGGACCGACAATCGCACCACAGTCGTTTACATCAACAGACAGGGCGGTGTACATTCCGCTGCCCTGTTAGCGATGGCGGAGAACCTGTGGTCATGGGCTTCAGAGCACCTACAATCTCTGAGAGCCCTCCACGTTCCAGGAATCGAGAACAGGGGGGCCGACCTCATGTCAAGGGGCGGCCCTCTGGAAGACGAGTGGAGACTGCAACCAGTGGTAAGTGGTACAGCAGATCTGGACATGATTCGGGAGGACAACGGTGGACCTGTTTGCCAACAGGTCGAACACCCACTGCCCCCATTGGTTCTCCCTGAGCCCGCAAGACCATCCACCCTTGGGGGTGGACGCATTTGCACATGCTCCATGGCCAAGAGGGCTACTTTATGCCTCCCCCCCCCTCCGTCTCATCCCCCAGCTACTGGAGAGAGTGAGAGTGGAGCGGCTGAGGGTCATTCTGGTGGCTCCCGACCGGCGGTCGGCTCTGTGGTACGCAGAGCTGACCACAATGATGGCGGCCCCACCATGGCCCATTCCCCAAATCCGGGGGGCGCTGTCACAGGAGGCAGGCGCGATACAGGCGCTGCCGATCCTGGGCCAGTCGCTTCAAGCCTGGGCCCTGAAAGGGACAGGTTAATGCGGACTGGGCTGACTGCGCAGGTGGTGAAAACCATCCAAGCGGTTAGGGCTGGATCCACCATTGCCTGTTACAGGGCTAAGTGGTTAGGTTTCCAGCATTGGTGCGAAGAGAGGGAAGTGGACCCACTGACATGCTCAGTGGGAGACACTCTTTCCTTTCTACAGCTTTTGGTTGATAGAGGGCTGTCTCACGCGACTGTTAAGGTTTACGCTGCAGCCATCTCATCATGCCATGAAGGGTTGGGCGGAGGTCCAGTCTTCGCCCACCCTCTGGTAAAACGGTTCCTGCAGGGGGTCAGAAGGCTACGACCAGTGGCACGCACTTCTGTACCACAGTGGGAATTGCCACTGGTACTCGAGGCCCTCACAAGGGACCCCTATGAGCCTTTGGAACGCTCCTCCTTAAAGGTGTTGTCGTTCAAGACAGCGTTGCTTCTTGCTCTGACGTCAGCCAAGAGAGTGAGCGAATTGTGTGCCCTGTCAGTCCACCCGAGTTGTTTACTCCTTCGCGGGGACCGCAGTGGTGCCATCCTTAAACCGAACCCCTCCTTTCTTCCTAAGAACATAAGGAGCTCATTTCGGTCCAGAATCATCCAGTTGGAGGCTTTTCACCCTCCCCCTCATGAGGATTCGAGGGAGGCGAAACTGCATCTCCTATGCCCTGTGCGTGTGTTGACATACTATGTCGACCGAACAGCCACTGTCAGGAACACCGACCAGTTGTTTGTGTGTTATGGTGACGGGACGGCTGGCAGAGCCCTGTCCAAGAAACGCTTGGCGAGGTGGATGTGTAAATGCATCCTCTCAGCCTACAGTCAAGCGGGTCGAGAACCGCCCACTGTGGTCCGGGCGCACTCCACAAGAAGTGTGGAGACGTCTACGGCCCTGTTCAGTGGTGCGAGTGTTGAGGACATATGTACGGCGGCATCGTGGTCTTCACCCTGCCCGTTCATAAGGTTCTATCTCTTGGATGTATCAGGCTCCTTCTCCAGGTCTGTGCTCACTGTAGGGTCACAGGACATGTGAGAGGAAGGATGTGTCAAGTGTTTTTAAATACTTGATCCCCACAGGGTGTCATGCACCTGCATTGGACTGTGCTCTGCTAGGACACTGTCAATGAGGTGCGCAGGAGGTCTAGGGTTGAGACCCCTGCGAGGTTAGACCACAACTTCACCCAGCCTAGTCAGGTGCTGCTAACTGGGATGAAGTTGTACCCGTTATCACTCCATACGGTGGTTAAGATTAATAAAGTGGTGACTGGGTCTTGGTACCTAACCGGTAGCTGGTGTGGTCAGTGGGCGGAGCCTCTCCCGCGGCAGGGAGTACATAAATCGGGGCTTCGCCTACTGTACCCATAGAGTCCAGTAGAGGGCGAAGCCTGTGTGAGATATAACGAAGGTTACGATATTGTAACCCTAGTTATATTAACACAGGCGGAGCCCTCTACTTAGGGCCCTGCCGCTCTTTCGCCTTACGCTGAAGTTTGGTGGAATGAGGGCAGCTGGCGGTGCATCTGCTTATATAGCCCGCTAAAGGGCGGGAAAGGTAGGCACGCCATACTGGCCGGCTACGTACATGCAAATTTCAGTGGGCCATCGCGCGTACGCGATTGGAGGAGAGATATACCCATAGAGTCCAGTAGAGGGCTCCGCCTGTGTTAATATAACTAGGGTTACAATATCGTAACCTTCGTTTCTTCACCAGCTGGGACAAAAATACATGAGAGGACCAAATGCAGTCAGACTTGATAAAGAGCAAACGTATGCCTGTATTACCACACAATGTATCTTTGCTGATCAGTACCTCATTAAAACACATAAAGGTGCAATCCTAGTAGTAATTCTTCCAACTGAATGTCCCAAAACAACACAAAGCAAACAGATGACGTGCTGCAACTGTACTTGACTTAAAGCAGATATCAGTGGAATGTTTTTGTTAATATAAGTCCTAAATAGTCCTATTTTCCGTCAGCAATCACTTACATGAAGTATTTCAGCCTAAACACGAGTCTCTCCGTCACTCTGCTCTGCTGTAACCCGAGGAGAAAATTTTCCTTGTGGGATACAAGTGTTATCCAATGAGGGGAGAGAACGGCATGAAGGGCTGTGTGTGCAGCCAAGGGATGCGCGTGAATGTGGTGACGTAGCACGAGGACCAATTGATGCCTGACAAGGGCGGGGGCTGCTAACTCATGGTGCGTTCAAGGAAACTCGTACTTTGTGTTTTTCCTTCCTGTGAAGTTAGTTAGTTAGTTAGTTAGTTAGTTTTATTTGTCCACGATGTGGAGATTTGTTTTTGGTCTCATAAAAAACAACAAGGCAAGACAATAACAACAACAACAAGCAGGACAACAACAAAAACATCAACAACACTTACACACAGACATCTTCATGGCAAAAGCAGGACAGCAGTGGCAGTTACATTACAACACATCATCGCATCAACGCATCAACGGGGCATGGTGTTCAGTGCCCCAATTGCATTAGGAATAAAGGAATTTTTAAAAATATTACGATTTGCCCTTGGTACTTTATAACGTCTACCAGAGGGAAGAAGTTCAAACTCCCTATTGAGTGGATGAGAGGGATCATTTGCTATTTTGACAGCTTTTTTCCTTAGCACTTCCTCGTAAATACAACTTAATTGTTTCTGTCTTGTCCCTATGATTTTTGAGGCAAGGTTTACTATTCTCTGCAGCTTGCTTCTTCCTTTAATATTTAGATTACCGTACCACATTGCCATGTTAAAAGTTAGAATGCCCTCTATCAGGTTCTTATAAACTGTTTCCATAATGTGCTTACTCACTCTAGTCATACCAGTTCGATCTGGTACGAGTTCACGGGTCGGAAGTTACGAGTGGCCGTTATAGGGAACTTTCACAGACAACAGGACGGTAAAAACACGAGCTACGGGTTACCTGGAACGCTACCAAGTCGTAGTTGTGACTTGAAGCTGTAACTTACGGTTTCAAAAGCCTGCCTTGAACACAGCATTAGCCGAAACGGCCGTGCCACTGATATCTGCTTTAAATTACAACTTTTTCATCTAATGGAACTAATAACCTGATAACCTGAGAAGACCACTATTATTTGAGAAACCAAAGACTGAAAAATCACTGTTTTTCTGTTCAGGGGTTAACATCTGGAAAATATTAAATTATGCTGTACTCTAGTCAGCTTTAAAAGACTTTAGAAGAACAACATAATTTCTCGTTACAGTATGGAAAATTAAGTTCAATGATTTTGGGGTTACTAGGGGTTATGCGCTGTGTACAATTACAGTGACGAGTGTCACTCCTTATCTCTAACTAGGAGGTAGAGTGTCAGTTACCAGGTTCCTTTACTAGGGTTAACTACCTGGCTTACTAACACACTTTGAATCAGTTGAAATTGTAATCGTGATCGTGATTGTGATTTGATTAATCGTGCAGCACTACTCTGAACCATTTAGACTGCTGGGGGACACATCTGGTTATGGAGCCCTCTCCTCTCTCTCTGTTGCACTTTGTAGTTTGGCCTTGGTGTCTTGCACTCTGCTATGTTTCGACCAATCCACCGAAGCTCCATCTCTCTGCACCAACTGCCGCCTGCATCCCCCCCCCCCCTTTTCCTGCTGTTAAACCGGCCTACTCCCCCCTTCCCATGAACCAGTCTGCCATCCAGTCCTCCCATTAAGCTGGCCTGCCCTCCCTGGCTTTCCTCTCACCAGAAGCTGCCTCCATCAGCTCTTGTTAACATTTCCATGTTTTCCAAATTCTGTTTTATAAACTTGTCTGTAACAACATCTATTGCATGTCTGTCCATCCTGGGTGAGGGATCCCTCCTCTGTTGCTCATCCTGAGGTTTCTCCAATTTTTCCCTGTTAAAAGGGTTTCCGGGAGTTTTTTCTCAGTCAATGTGAGGGTCTAAGGACAGAGGATGTTGTTATGATGCCATGTGAAGCCCTTTGAGACAAACTGTTTGTAAAAACAGGCTATACAAATAAAATTGCCTTGTCTTATAGGATGGCTTGCTAAATGACTTCTGTAATAACGTCTGTGTTTTTTTTTTTTTTTTAAATTTACAAATTTGTGTTTTTTCATAGTCTCCATATTGGGGAACAGGGAGAGAGTGGTTACGCATGGCAGGACGCTGTGTTTTTATTAGATTTTCTAGCTTTTCTCTCACCAAAAAATCATAGCAGTGTCAATTCTGACTCGGTTGAAGTTATTGGAGGTTTAAATCTGAGGGAAGGGAAGAGTGACACTGTGATATCAGGGGCACTGAGTCTTGACAAGGACACATTGTGAAAGGAAATTATATTCTTCTCAATATGGAAGTAATTATGTTTCTAATCATAATTTTTAGTCTTGTCTCCTGTGTAAACCCTCTGTTGTTTATTTTAGTTCGAATGAATGTTTATGTGTGGTGTTGACACAGACACACACACACACACACACACACACACACACACACACACAAAGCCTGTTACTGATGTGAGCTCCTCAGATCATCAGAGCAGAGCAGGCCGGGACTATATGGTTTCTGCTTTGCACTAAAGTCTCTGTGTGTAATCCCAGGTTCTACAGATTGCCAAGGGATTGAATTCATTGTTAGGGCATCCTCAGACAAGCCCTCCATCGACCTCTCCAGTCATCTCATTCAGTCATTTTCCATACATCTGGCTGTTACTCTTCTCTCTCCGCTCCGCTCCTGTGTTTCTCTCCTCCTCTCCGGTACTATTACCTGTCCAGATCAGAGTGGTTTGGAGGAGCCTATTATTATTATTATTATTAGTTTATTTAGGGGACATTGTGCAATGACATTAATCATTTACAGAAAATGAGAAGATGGTTGCACCAGATTCACCAGCTCATAGCTAATTTCCATCTGCAGTCCCAACATGTAACATATAACAAACAGACAAGAAACGCAGACCACAAACTACTATACAAGAGTGATACACAAATAGACAGCACATAGACAATACAAAAAAAACCAAAAAACAGTTTCCACATCTAAAAAAGACCAGATCAAATGCAACACACCTGAGAGAGGTGTACCCTATCCTATATGATCAATGGAGAGAAAAGCTAAGTCTTACAAGATACAGAATATATATAAAACATTTTAGAATTCCATAGTTCATATTCCATAAGGTTTTAAGATAATTTCATGGATTGGGTGCACTGAGAAATACTAACATACATTTTTTTAAAAAAAAGACTAACTGAGTAACAAGTGCCCTGCTCTATCATCGCGCAGTGCTGGGGGCTGGGGGCGGAGTCTCTGCTTTAAGAGGGGATCGGTACCTGGCTGTCACTCTCTCTTTCTCTGGATCGCACAGTCTGTGTCTGACTGCTGGCGTGGCGTGCTGTGCCTTGGAGCCATAGGCGGCCTTACCTATGTTTCAACCGTTTCAATTGAAACGGGCCCCAGCCACCAGGGGGGCCCCCAGCTGCCAGTCACCAAGTAAAAGACAGCACAATAATTCATCACCTAGGTTTCACCTTAACATACACACACACACACAGGCCTACATCCACCACACACACAAACAGCTCTGTCCACCGTGCGGTCACACACTCGACCCCTGATCCGCTCTACAACCACTGATGCGCGTGTCATGCCACACCGCGACTGTAGCCTACTAGTCGCTCCTAATTAATAATACGGCAGGAAATATCAATAACAACGTAGCTTACCTTTGAAAACGGCCCGCAAACTATCAATAGACCCTCGTTTTCCTTCTCCCAGTATTATTCCTTTTCTCTTAGCGTTTCTAATGTCCTTTTGTTTTTCCTGCTTTCCTCCTGACGTGCGCCCAGTTGCGTAACCTGATGATTGACGTCTGTCAATCACTTTCCTCCTCTTTCCTTTTTTTCCTCGGGTTAAAATGCCTCAAAACAGGCGATCTATGAGTACGTCCCAACTTAACAGAGAAATAAAACACAGCGAGAGCACAACTAAAATGTGACATTATTGGCAGCTTATTTACAGATTTTAATAATGGAGGAGACAGCTGTCTGTCTGCTGCTCCAGCACCGCAGCACCGACAGGATCAGCACCTGTAGACGTCTGTCTGTCCGCATGTCTCGTCCTTTCCTTGTCCGTGGTCGTGATGCTGAAATAACGCGGAGCACTTTGCTCTCATTACTTTTGTTGCCAATTTAAATTCAGAATAGGCTATTGTTAAAGTTTTTGATTGTGTTAAGATCCCTGGTTTCTTGCCCTTATAGTGATTTTAACACTTAATGTGTTGTGCGTACCTGGGATGCATGGATAGTGCGTTTACTGCGTCCTTTCAGGGTTTAAAGCATCAGCGACACATGGGCACATAGCTGGCAAATAATGTTATGTTTAACAGGGTAGGGCCTCATATGAAATATTGAAACGGGCCCCCAGATGTCTAAGGCCGCCACTGCTTGGAGCACTCGGTAGTGGTGGGCCAGGGTTGAGATTCAACACTGATTCTGCTATTTCACACACTTGAGGTTAATTCTGTGTATTAGTTTCCACTAGGCGTTTCTGGGGAGACTGCCTTTGTATTTTGATTTTAGGTAGGTTAGACTCTGCTATAGAGCTCCTTTTGTTTCCTTGCTTTCTTTTGATTTAGAAATATCAGCAGAGAGAGTTTAGTTTAGTTCATCTTTTGGGTTTATTCTTTTCTTTGTTTTCACAGCTCCCCGTCCGGTCCACTCACACCGACGTGTTACCTTTTTGTTACTGCCTATCTTGTTTAGCTACTGGAAAAAACTGTTAACAATAAACAACAGTTGACACCAAACCAAGTACATCTGGGTTTTTATGTACGTCCCCTTTCCCCTCACGAGTTAGGACATAATACTGGCCAACTTGCATGTGCATTCCCTTCCAGCATCCTTTTTACAGAATTGCTAACATAAATTGGTCAGTACTGAAGCTACTTTTTGAATTAACTAATGGTCCAATGTGACCAATGATAACAAACATCATGGCGGAGAGCGGCAGACATTATAATGTTTGCTTCTCTCTGGCCTGACGTTTCTTCCTTAGTGGATTTTATTTTTCATTTTATTTTTATTTTGAATATTTTTTCATGTGGCTGCTTGTTTTTTTTTAGAACTGTTTTGAAGTGTGTTAGCATTTGAAAAATGAGCTGCAAAAGTTTAGTGTTTTGCAGGTGGTGAACTAGTAACTGAGAAAATAATTCATGAATTTGCGTGACTAAGGTCACTGAATGCATTTTGTGTTAAACCAATGAAAAGTGATTGACAGTTTGCCACCCCTTCAGGCGGGTCCCGGTGCGGCTGTTTTGGTGCACACCCGAGCGACTGTTTCTGTTCACACTGACCCAAACACATCGCATTCAAGTCCAAAGTTCAACTAGGCTGATTTAAACACTGCCTGTGTGAAAGGAAGACACTTCACATCACGGTTACATGCTGTCATTCCGACATTTCACCACTCCAACATACCACCATTCTAGACATACCACCATTCTGACATAGTCTGGGGCCGTTATTAAAGTGAAAACCGGCAGATAAGATGAAAAAGTTGTATCAAGCCATCCCTAATTATAATAGCAATCTTTCAATTTGCAAGCACACCTGGCTTTTAAAGGTAATGGAAAATGCCAAGCTGCTTGGTTTATTGCATGTTCCATCTGAAACAGACCTATAAGTATAATACTTTTGATCCGTAGGCCTGGTGCTGCAAGTAATTTGTCCTAGTCAATGTTGTGCCCTTGTCTGGAAACAGCATGTGTAGGTCTTACAAGAGGAATGACTTTAAGATTAAAAATGCCATTTGGGACAAATTAAAGGAAAGTAGTGTACTTTGTACAGTAGTAACTGTGGCCAATAGAGGGCACAGCAATTTACAACAGACAATATCAGATCCCCTATGAGACAGATGGCTGTTAAAATCAGAGAAGAAATATCGCTTCAACTTTGGTATTATTTCCTTTTAAACGTTAACTGGTCTTTAACGTTTAAATCACTCGTCCTGATCACATGCCACTGTGTGTTAGACACCCCCCAATATCATCAGAAGAATGGTGTAGAATTAAAGTTAAGGAGCATTGACTGTTCGGGCCTTAATAAGATGTATAATGGCATTGTATTCTTTAGTTTGTCATCCATCTGCACATACTGTATGTGTTTAACTTCCTAATCCCCCATGAAGAACGGCACAGAAACAGTGGATTATGTTATCCCAAAGCTAAACAAGGGGACTGGGCAGTGGACAATTATCACTCGTCACACTTTCTTTTATTTCTCTTGTTTATCTTTTTCCATTCATTGTTTTGATCGTATTTTGCTCCACTTTTTCTGTTATATTCTCTTCTCCTACTTTTTAGTTTTAAGGCCTCTCCTTCATTTGCAACAAATGTATTCATATTGCATGTTTAACCGCCTGAAAGAAATACAGGAGCCCCTGTCTGGTTTTCATTCATTTTTCATCCCATTTTACCTCTGTTCACAACACAGGTCATTGATGATGGCTGTTGGGAGACAGGGAGAGGTAAGCAGTGCTTTAAGAGGATTTGGAGTCGGTGCATAAACCACGGGAGGGCTTGGAGCTATGACTTGTATCACATTGAATTAAAGGTAAAGGCTTGATCAAGCTGAATAGGGATTCATCCATAAGAATCATCAGATTTACAATAACATGAAGATTAATACTATAAACTGCATGCTTACTCTCATTTGTATGTCATATCCAGAACGTCCCTGCTTGTATCATGGAATGTATATCATTTTAAGATGTACACATTTTAGCAAAACTGATACATTGTTTCATCATATTTGTTTTATTGGAATGTCTTGCATGTCATAACACACAAGTCTAATACAGCAGTCCTGCAATAAATTATCCTTCTATAATGTTCAGTTTTTCATGAAATTGTTTTAGTGAGGTGTTGATTCAACTGTATAATATTGGAGGATGCAATCCAAGATGCTGTTGAAATTAATTATACGGAGAGGTGTCTCTGTTATTTACCTCACCCTCACCGATTTAAAATGGGCTCGATAAACCAACAGAAATGTTTGCCTCCAAAATGACCTCAAGATTGAAGTGCCACCACAGTTAACAAGACAGTGAAAAAACTGAAAACTAAGACTGACAAGACACCTCATGTCGGTGACAACCTTTCATTCATTTACAGTATCTATTCTTTTCTTTTCTTTTTTTGTTGTCTGTCCATTCGTCTTTCCTGTTCTACTGAACATTATCTCAGTAATGCCTGGATGGGATTTATTCAAATTTTACAGGAGGAACTGATTAGATTTAGGTGGGCAAAGGTCAGGTAAGAATGACCTCATAAAATACTGCAGCAAATATGACATCTCCAGACCTTTGTTTGAGAATTAGTTTTTGGTCTAGAACATTCAATTAGATGCAAAAATAATTTGATTTCGGTCCATGGTCAAAGGTAATTGTGACCGCAAAAAAACAGACAAACAGATTTTGGACATTACTCACAAATTCATGTGCCAATTATGGCACAATATATAGCACAGGTGCAGCATGTAGCAACAAACAAAGTTCTTGGGTCTGATTTATTTTTATTTTTTTTGGTGGTGGCAGTGGTGGTGGTGGTGGGGGTGGTGGGGGTATTCTTGAGCTGGCAGCAAGCTTCTGTCAACATAACATGGCTAAACCACACATCTGTATCTTTGTGTGTCTGTGTTTTCTGTTTTACATAATTATTTGCTATTCTGATACAGTCAATACGGTAAATCACGTAAATCAGAATTTTAAGAACTGCATGATAAATGTCCCCTTAGCACTTTTTATTAAGCAAAAGCAAAAACAAATCTCTTTTTTTTCTGTCATTAGAAAGCGGACTCTGCTGACAGGTGGAATGTGTGTGTTGTTCCTCAGACAGACAGCTGCTCTGTGGTTATTCTGAACACCAGCTGCCTTGGGGGAGAGCACCAACGCCATCGAGATTCATAAATTCATAAAGTTTCTGCTGTATTGCTTTAGCACTTCCCTTTGAAGTTGTGTGTGTGTTTCCTTTTATTTCATTTTGCAGACACTATTGTAAAACATTTTACTTTGTAGTTATATTGGCAGAATGAAATGTGTGTTCTTGATGAGGAGGCCTATTCCAAAGTTGAGAATATAGTATGTAAACGTACACACGCACGCAGACACACACACACACACACACACACACACACACACACACACACACACACACACACACACACACACACACACACACACACTATCTCTCTCTTTCTCTCTCTCTCTTACGTACTCATTATAGGGCACCTGCATAACTAATTAGTGCTGACAGCTCACTCACTTCCTCTCTGAAAGAAACACTCACATACTCGTGCACACACACACATACACACACAGCAGCATCAATCACAAATGGAAGTGTTTTTCATTTCCATTAATTTGGCTCTGGATTAAAGCTGACCCATTTTTGCCAGTGTAGCTTGCTTTGGACAGGAGAGATGGGGGAATGAGGACAAACCAGATTAATGGTTATAATACACCTACATAAAAGTACTGGTGTACCTGCAGGGTCTGTCTGACAACAGGTTCACTTCTTCTGAGGTTTTAAGTCCAAAATCACACATAAAAAAATAGTGTAGCCCAAAGAAATAATTTGTGCAATATTAACATGAATAAAGGTTCTGTTATTTTCTATTTGAGATAAATATAACATAATATATCCTGAAGCAATTTATTGGAGAGCACATTAAACAGTGTAATCACAAGTGTAATATTATTTTTACCTAGTGAAGGTCTCTCTTTGCTTGCCTGGACCTGGTTTGTGTTTTACTTTAAACTTAGCTGTGCCATTGTCATATAAATGCAACATTTAGCGTCAGGATCAAGTAGCACAGTGTAATTTTGGTGTCAAGGATTACAGTGATTTGTGATTGCCCCAGCTGCCAGACCAGGACCTCATTCCTCAAATGCAGTCCATCTTAGAGGAATGTTTTAGAGCGTAAGGGGTTATTTGTTTATTTAACCATTTCTCAGTGTGGTCAGGGCCACTGTGATACTGTCTGTTTTAAAGAGACATAAATTATGTTTAATAAAATAATGTTATAAAAAATAGCCAAAATATGTCACTGATTTTTGAGATCTTAAGTAAATACTAATCAAGTGAAACACGCCACAGAAACAGCTGCCCCTGATTAAAATAGCCTGTGGAGAGCCAACACGTGATCTCAATTAAAGACTCCTGGAATTGACTGCATCTGGCATGAAAATAGTCTGAATATTAGATTATGTGATACTGAAAATTTGAGTTCTGCAAGTATCTCACCATCATCTCAGAGGAAATCAAAATCTGCCTTGGTTTTCTGACTTAGGAAAGCTTGGAACACAGAGTTAACATGGCCTCCACAAAGGCAGGGAGTTTTCATCACACCGCTTTGCCACTTTTTCAAAAGCAGCTGTGTCCAGAAAATAAACAGGTAGTCCTGAATCCCATTTGTAGCAACACTTCTTGTCATGCAAATAAGGTTAAGACAGCCTTGTAAAAGAATAATTTGATAGCCAAGACATGGAAGTACAATTTGTCACCAGAAATTTGTGTCTGATGTTTTGTGCATTTGAAAGTATAATGAAATTATATTTTTTATTATAATATTACCACAACAGTTTCAGTACCTTCAAAAACCAATCAACTCCACAATCCATGCAAGCCATTTCATTTTTACTAGCTGGAAATGTGTTGACCTGAATAGCACAACCACTGGCTGGCATAAGAGAAATTGCAGTGGTGGGTAACAAATCAGGGCCCTCTTGGCATTCAGAAAAGACTGGCAAAACACTGCACCATATTAATAATTATACTCTATCTCTTTTGTTAATATCATTTTTCTTCAAATTTACAAACATGCCTTTTCCTTGTTGGAAGTAGAGGGGCTGTGTCAAACAACTTCATGTTGTAATTTGCTAGATGGAAGCAAAAAAAAGTATAGGCACATGTACATTCCTTTAATCACCTTATACCTTGAATGCCCTTATGGAGAGACTGAAAATTATTGGTTATTGTTGTCATTCATAAAATACCATAGTACCAACACAAGAAAGCACAAGCACAGGAGAAGCTAAAGACTGAGTTTTTGCAAACTTGTATGTGCATCTCTCTGAATGAATGTGCGCATGAAGTTTGGGTATGTGTGTTTTCTTGGCAGTGGCAGCTGGACCCCAGACTTTCCCTGTCTCCACCAACATCTGGCCTCTCACAGACTTAGCCTGGAGACACGCACACACACAGCCACATACAGACTGGGACTGACTCCCTCACTCTGTCTTCTAAATACCCACTCAGACACACACACACACTGTCACTGATTTAGTCTCACACAGGCACAAACATGTGCAGGTTGACTGGTGCTGCAGGCTGATAAATCCCTCCAGTCGGTGCTCCCAGCTCTTCGAGTGACTGATTGATCAATTGTAGGGCAGAATCGTTCCGTACCTTTGGGACTGACAAACTGTTATTATCACACTATTAAAATCTCTGGCTTGGCACATTGGTTATTGGTTCTTATCATACAGATGTGTGAGTAACATTTACTGCTTCTCCTGAGCATGGAAACTTCAAGCAGAAGCTCCCTGATGATCGACAGAGTGCCTGAACGTTAGTATGAATGTCTCTGTCTAACATCATTCATCGAGAAAATCTGCTATTCCATCTATCTCAGTAGGAATGGTTACAGCAATGAAGAAACATTTTTTTGTTGTCTACAGGGCACAATAGAGTGTTCAGACTGTATATAACTAGCTGGGGGGTATTCCATCAAGCTCGCTTAGCTCAAAGTCTGGCTTAAATGGCCTAGTCTCGCTTAATTTAGTGAGAGTTCAGTTCCATCAACGTCGCTAAGATAAGCTCCACCTCAGTAACCATGGAACCTGGTCCTGACACTTCGAGCTAAGCTCCGACTGCCGTTCCATCAACCTGAGCCTCAACTCTGTACCATCAAAGTGGTTAACACCAGGGCCATAGAAACAGAGAGGTGCGACACTCTTCGATCTCGCCGTCACGCGATCACGTGACTCATGCAACTCCCAATAGTTCCCAAGTAAGCACTGTCAACTTGTTTGAATGCATTTCAGCAGGACAGACAGCAAGTGATTAGGATATTTACAGCAATATCTGTGAATACTGACGCATAATGTCAATGGATTACGGTTATGTTCTATCATGTGTCTACTACTTATTTACAAGTTATTTATATTATATTACCTATATCAGCCTAGTGGCGGAAAGATGAATATATACTCTGATTTGACGTTAAAAGGATGATGAGGAATCTTTCATTTATTACAGGAACCGTAATAGTAACCACGCCAAAACAACAACGACAACTTATCTGACAGCTCTCACTTTGCCCTCTCCTCCTCTCGCGCCCCACTCACCCACACACACCCACACACACACTGTCTTCCTCACACTCACCCCGC
The DNA here is from genome assembly GCF_045865225.1 of Trachurus japonicus. Classification (NCBI taxonomy): domain Eukaryota; kingdom Metazoa; phylum Chordata; class Actinopteri; order Carangiformes; family Carangidae; genus Trachurus; species Trachurus japonicus. Next base: position 9,279,773 of record NC_140910.1, read on the forward strand.
ACTCGTTGTCTCATTCAACCACATACATGCCTGTACTACACATGCACAGGCAGTCAGAAATCGCGCACTTAAACATTTTAACAAGAACATTATGAATACAAATACGAATTACTTTATTAATCCCTAAAGGGAAATTCATTTGTCTGTCAGCTCGTCTACCATTTGCAGAAGAATTAAAAATCCTGGTGAGATCCTCTGTACCCCTCTGTCCTGCAACAAAGAGGGAGGAGCCGTCCACCATTACTTCTTTGTAGGGCTGTAAACTCCTAGTCGACTGGTGAATTTATTGGTCGATATGTTCTGGCTCGACCAAAATTCTGATTGAAGTCGATTTTTTGCCGTGTTAATTACATCAGGAAGATCCAGGTCTTTATTTATAAAATTGCAGGAGACCCGGCCTTTATTGGGGGCAGGCTTTTATTTGAGGGAGGTTTTTATTTCCAAAACCCTCCTCATCGTTCAGAAGCACATCTTCATCTTCCTCAGGTGGTGTTCTCCTTGCTGCGCTCTCGGACCTGGGTCTCTGTCTCCATCAGAGCATTTTCACAGCGTGCGGTCCGTCTCCGGTCCCTCCAGACACAGAGCAGAGACCTGCTGTCTGACAGTGTAAGGCTGTCCCTCTCTGAAGCAGAGGATGAGGTCAGCTTCACTCTCATCAGTCTTCACAGACAGTCCACAAAAGTTGAAAGAGTTTCTGATCATATCCTTGTCAGTTTGTTTCAGGCAACAGAGTATTTTTACTTTTTTTTGACCCGGCCTGTATTTGTATGTATGCCTTTATTTGTTCGTGTAAACAAAGCCCCCGGCCATTGTATGAGACCCGGCTATTATTTGAGTAAATTCGGTAGTCTATCTGTGTCTCAGCCATGAAGCTGAGCTCATGTTCAGTCTCGCTCTGTCTGAACATGAACAGAGCGAAATGATAGTGTCTGTCAATTATTATAACATGACAAAAACAATTATCTAAATATTCCTCATCAGTAATTAATTTCAGTGCAAAATAATTAGGTCAAAAATGACTTAATATAAAGCAAATAGACTACTAGTATTTATGTTTATTTATGATTAATGTAGTCGGATAAGGCTACCAAGCACTGCAACACCCCCACTGCCCACCCCCTGCGATTAGTCGATTTTTAGTCGAAAAGTCAACCAAGAATTTCTTTGGTTGATTGCAGCCCTACTTCTTTGGTCCATCACAGTGTTATGAAGTGGATGATCACTTCCCCTAGAGAGCCCATCCTTACTCCGATCACAGAGCCAGTCTTCCTGACAAGCTTATCCAGACTCCTTGCATGCTTTTTTCCCAAACTTCCTCCCCAGCAGACTGCTGCTGTTCTGTCCAGTACAAAACATGAAGCTTCACTTCACATTCAAACAATCTAATATGGGTGCACAGAAAAACCAACATTTATCTGTCAGAAGGAATTATATCAGCCAGCGGTAAATCTTCACAGAGCTACGGGGACAGCTCTCCATTCCGACACACCGCTGTTCCGAAACCCCCCCACTCCAAAACACCGCTGTCAGAGATGGACAGAGTACTCGACCTCAGTACTTTAGTAAGAGTACGAATACTACTGGTCAAAATTTACTCTGTTACAAGTAAAGGTAGCTCAGTTGACATGTTACTCGAGTAAGAGTAAAAAAGTACTTGCTTCTAAAGGTACTTAAGTATCCAAAAGTACATGCTTTTAAATTTACTTTAAGTAAAAGTAAGAGTAAGAGTAAATTTCTTAGTTTTCACATCAATGAATTACTATAATTTTTTATAAAAGAATTTAAGGACCTTTTAACTCTTAATTCTGAGAAACCAGCTGCACTGATGTGCTGCTTTTAGGGGTTAGGGTTCCCTTCTTTGACAAACACAGCTTGTGTCCAATAGGATTTAAGAAAAAAGAGAAAAAAAAGAGCAGACCTGAAAGTAATGAGTACTTTTCAGCCTTCCTAGAAATTAACTCGAGTAAAAGTAAAAATATTTGTCTTGGAAATGTATTCAAGTAAGAGTAATAAGTACCAAAGAAATCTAATACTCAAGTAAAGTACAAATCATCTGGATATGTACTACAGTACTCAAGTAAATTTACTCCGTTACTGTCCACCACTGACCGCTGTTCCAAACCCCCTCTGCAGCTGTCCATGGTGCTGAACCGGGTGACGTTGTTTACACTCTGCATTGTGGCTTGTTTGTGAAATGTGCGAGCCACTGCTCATGCAGCTGATGTCATATCTGGCCCTCTGCGTTGTGTTTCTCACGGCCTGCCCTAGGTGGGGTTTGAAGCCTGGTCTCCTGCACGACAGGCGCTGATGCTAACTGCTTCGCCAAGAGGTTGGCAACCGCTTGGCAAGTTGGTTAGCATGTCCTTTTTTGGGTGAGTGAGTGCACATCCGTTATACTCAGGGACTGGGCAGATCTGTCCCACTTGCTTTCCCACAGAGTAAAAGAATTACACTCACATTCACCTTTGCTTTAATAACGTCCCATACCTGGGAACTTCACATGATGCAGCCACACATCCACACATCCACACATCCACACATGATGAGTGCTGCACCAACGGAGAAGGGAGCACGGTGACTACAGCTTAAGTGCTCAGTCCTGCATCTGTACAAATGCAAGGAAAGTGCTAAGTGCATGTGCCGGAACTATTTTTAACAGAAGGAGAAAAGGCATACCTTAACTAGACATCGCCATTCATGGCAGTGCGGGGTCGGGAGAGAGCGAGGATAACCTACCACTGGCTGTCTGCAGCTACCTTTAAAGATGACCAGGAAGTGAACTAGCCTCGGCTGTTAGGAATCATTACTGATTGGAGGGGTGTAGCCGAGCTGCCAGAGGAGGGAGGGGGAGCTCTACCTATCACATCTATATCTATGAATGATCTTTGTGACTGCTTCTCTATATTTCCTTCAAAATCTATGCCAATATTGCTGAAAACTCTATAGTTCTTATTTCTTAAGTCCCTATGGCCACTCTGCCCCTGAGTGGAGCCAGTTGTTCTTGCTTGACGGAACGGGTTGGGGCTTGGTTTGGAGTTTGTGCTAATTATAGATATTATAAACAATAGACATTGTGAAACTTGAGGAGGTTAAAATGTTGCAATGCATCCAGACTTGAAGATAGGAAACAGAGTCAATTATTTTAAAAGTCCAATAAGATGATTGACAAATTTCTCAGTTGGATTAGGCCACTCAGTAGACACCGTGACAGATTGAGCCTTTAGCACTCATGAGCACCCATCATGCACACTCTAACACATATTGAAAGCTAGCACAGGTTATTTACCTGAAGGAGAAAAACCATGACCAGTGATCAAACTGAGTGAGCAAGATGCAGGAAGGCCAAGAGGAGGAAGACTGACTGACTTGCTGAATTAGGCCTAAGTAAGTGAGATCAATACCAGTCCACCAATCTGACAATTTCATTGCATAATGCACCGAGATGGCTTTAACTGCAGAGTCCGACCTTTATGGAATGATGGACTACATGAGGTTATGAGTCAGATGAGGACCCATCCATCCATCCATCCATCCATCCATCCATCCATCCATCCATCTTCTTTTGCTTATCTAGGGTTAGGTTAGGAACCGCTGAGCAACATCATGTTAGAAGATGATAGGTAGAAGACCTGTAGTTGACAATAATATCTACCAAAAACATCAATCAAGTAACCATTGACAGTGACATCAACTCTCGATATGAGAGCAGCACACAGATGCAGATGTCCAGATGCAATGCAGATGTATCAGCAGTACATGCGTGTGTGCCATAGGTATGACAGGAAGTGCTGTCATAATCATTCAGTCTATCACACCAACACAACATAATATGAAGAGGGACTAACACTTGTAAGAATTAATTCTTTTTTTCCACTTACAGAACTGTTAGTGACTAAAAACAATGTAATTACATATGACAGTCTGAGATACTGCTGTGGCGCTTATGCTGTAGGGGGGGATCAGAAGGCTTGCGGTTCTAGTGTTAATGTACTTTGACCAGAAGCCGGAATATCACTTACTCTGTCTGACCAAAGGGGGAGAAACACATATTCCAATGTGGACACAGCTCTCACATCGGTTTTAAAGGGACCAATTGGCTCATAGCAATGGGACTGGTAGCCCATACAACAATTGATCCAGGTGTAAACCTTCCCAGGGAGGCTGAGCAATAGGTGCACACCCTCCAGTCTTTTGAAAACAAGAACCACAGTTTGCCACTCCACGCATACTGTCCTCAACCCATGCAACGAAGCATGTCAGCCAAGATGGCCATACAATGTCCAGAATCATGATAATTTTAGGACACATCTCCTCCACTTCTTGACTACATTAGCAAACTCTGCATATGGTTGACATTCCCTGAATTATTTCATTTATTCATCAATTATTTAAATATTTTCATCATCAGTGTTTTTCTTGCTTGTTCTTGAGTTAGAGTTAGGTTGTCAATTAAAGCAGATATCATCGGCACGGCCGTTTCGGCTAATGCTGTGTTCAAGGCAGGCTTTTGAAACCGTAAGTTACAGCTTCAAGTCACAACTACGACTTGGTAGCGTTCCAGGTAACCCGTAGCTCGTGTTTTTACCGTCCTGTTGTCTGTGAAAGTTCCCTATAACGGCCACTCGTAACTTCCGACCCGTGAACTCGTACCAGATCGAACTGGTATGACTTCACAGGAAGGAAAAACACAAAGTACGAGTTTCCTTGAACGCACCATGAGTTAGCAGCCCCCGCCCTTGTCAGGCATCAATTGGTCCTCGTGCTACGTCACCACATTCACGCGCATCCCTTGGCTGCACACACAGCCCTTCATGCCGTTCTCTCCCCTCATTGGATAACACTTGTATCCCACAAGGAAAATTTTCTCCTCGGGTTACAGCAGAGCAGAGTGACGGAGAGACTCGTGTTTAGGCTGAAATACTTCATGTAAGTGATTGCTGACGGAAAATAGGACTATTTAGGACTTATATTAACAAAAACATTCCACTGATATCTGCTTTAACTAGCTAGTCAGCTATGTCTACTCTCCCAAAGTGTGTCTTCTCTTGATGTGACAGTAACAGTGTGTCAGCAAATATAATAGAAACTAGAAAATTTCCTCTGGGGAAATTTTGAAAGGGCCACGGGGCTACTGCCGGTTTTGCCATCTCTGTCAACATGGGAATCAAACCCACGATCTTAAGGTCAAGACAGAGCTGATCAGACACATGATCATCTTTCTATAAGCACTGATATGGAGGAGCTGTAACCACATTAGGTTACCTGTGTGTGTGTGTGTGTGTGTGTGTAACCCGGGCACTGATCCCTACATGGCCCGTGGCCCTAACTAACACATAAAATAAAAGAACTGCATTGTGCCTGGTGTTAACTGCACAACATGAGAATGCTCAGGGGTTGGGAGCATTGGCTGGGGAAAGGGTAGTTCTGGATTCTCTTTGCCATATGTCTAATTGCTGCTAAAAACAAACAAACACTGTTGTCAAAGTGCATAGAGTGAGTACTTGTGTTCTCCAGCTAGTGGGGTCTGAGCTATAACAAGAGTTTCTCCATCTATTCAGAGAATGACTTAAGTGGTGAGCATTTGACAATGGCCTGCAGTAGGTTCTTGCAGCCGGGTGAACTACTGTATGCAACTTTAGAGGGAGGTGAGTGCCTGTGATCCTCTCTCTTTACGATCCTCTGGAGGGCTTTCCTACCCAGTAGCCTACGCTTGAGTGAGGGGCTGGCATTCAGCAACCCTAATGAAATATGGCTGCTGCGCTTTGCCAACAGTGGATGAGGTGTGGACTGGTGTGTTCATACTGTTAGTAAAGACCCAATAGTTTGAAGCTGGCAGCCTGCTTCTCCTTAGTAGACAAGAAAGAAAAATCAGAAGGCAGAAAAAATCTCCAGAATGCCACTGTCGCTGTAGAACTTTCTGGCAGCCGTTGCTGTTACTTCATTGTCGTGTGTGATAAGTGTTAAGTTATTTTTTCATAACTCCCAGACCGTATGTGTAGGAGCATGCGCAGTGTGCCACAGGGCACAGTCCTTTTTTTTTCAACCTCATTTGTGAGTTATTGTCAGGACTGGTACGCCTTGTCAGTGAGTAATGTTCGATAGAACTGTAAATAAGAAATAATTTAATATGAATATTTGTATGATGTCTTCAGTACATTTTGTGTTTACATTTCAAGTTTACAACCTAGTCTACTAGTCTAATTAAAAACCACGGTGTAACTTTGTAGCAGGCAGGCTAACCATCTTCGTGAGTGATTGATAGTGTGTGTGTGTACACAATAAAAAGAAGAAAGAAAAAGAGACTCGAGCTGTTTCCGCCCTTTCCAGAGGGGACTTAACTAGAGAAGACCAGACAGCTCAGTAAAATTCTGAACAGTCGCTGCTTCCGCCATGTTTTGACACATGATAAGCCTCTGTTGGTCACAGCATGCGTCAGAGAAACAGTCGCTAGTTGATGTACAGAAGCTAACGTGAATCAAATTAATCACAGTCCATAATTAACCATGGTTATAGCAATAAATAGATTTTAAATGGTAATACCCCCTGGCTCTTCAACTGTGATATAGCATGAATCTGGTAAGCGTTTCATGTCTAATCCTTGGTGTCTTTAATGTCCAGGGACTCTCGCTTCCTGACAACCAGGACAAGCTCCATAGTCTCACAGTTGCTGGTTGTTTTTCTCTATAGATGATTGTGTTATCCGTCAGCTGCAGGCAGTGCCTTTTATAAGCCCCAGAGTGTTAATGCCATCATATATAACTTGATGAGAGGATAGGCAGTTGGACATGTAAAGTGAAAAGAATCTGAGAGTGACATAACAGCTAATGGTTTGCTCAGCTCATATCCATTTGTAGATCGATGTAGGGAACCACATATGGCTTAAACTTAGATGACTGAAAAGTGTTGATTTCTGGGTAATGTTTCTACATCACATTGTTACTTCTTAGCATCACACAGTAGATGTCAGATCTTCTTTCTATTGTATCTTGCACAGTTGTGACAATAATACAGACATGAGCGTTCACAACCATCAACAGTATGTTCTAGTTTCTGCTATACAGTAGTTGTCTCCAGGACTCCATCACTAGGACTACATCACAGTTGTGGCTGGTAAATACAAATATTAGTTAAGTCATAGATAAATGAATGAACTCATGCACATGTACAACTTCAAATTAAGATAATAGAGAAATTTGTCCTGAACCTAATTGAGTTCCTCAGTATTAACCTCATCATATCATGTGTATTACCTATTTTCCTCCCTGCTGCTGTGCAAATTAGACTGAGGCACACATCATTTATTTATGTGTTAGTTCCTGCTTTTAGTTATTAATATAGTTCCTGTTCAGTTTTGTGAATTATTAAAGGTCATTATTATTCTTTAATTTATCTGTTGTACTAACCACTATGAAGGCTTATTTATGCCACCCAACTCGAAGAGTCACATGAGCAACATGGTGGTGTGGTGGTTAACAAGGTTGGTTTTTAACCAAGAGACGCTAAGTGGAAGGCAGAGAGCCTTTCTCCCTCTAACAAGTCATTTAACCATCACAATTACTCCAAATGGTTTTAAAGTCAAGAAATGTGAAGTGTGTCACATGAATGGGTTTATCCTTTTTTTCATGGGTGTCTTTAGTCTGTTGGCTATTTGGTTTTGACACACACGCACCCTTTCACAGGCACACCTGCAAGTAGTGTATATTTAAGTTTTGTTATTATACTTTTATATGTGTCAAATAAGTCTTTGCTTGTCTGTTCAATGTTGTACAAAGGTGGATCTTGCCAACCTTTTCACTGTAGAGCTCCCAGATCCTTCAACTTCTGCTGCTATAAATAAGGTAATTTTGGTTGTAGTTATTAAATTAATTATTAATCAAGGTTCTATATTAATAGTATTCATTAGACTGATTTTATAAATTAACTATCTAATGGTAGCTACTGTACATTGATAGCCAATAACACTTGTGTCCTCTATATCAGTGTTTTTCAACCTTTTTTGAACCACGGCACATTTTGTTCATAAAAAAAAAATCCCGCGGCACACCACTAACCAAAAATGTTACAAAATGACACAGTGCAGCCTAATACAGTACATATAATACACATTTTGTCTCTTACAGTGTAGTTAGTTTGTTCTGACTCAGTAATGGTAATTGCTAAGGCCAGGTCATTGTGCAGGCTTCTGCCACTACACCCATTGACATAAAAGAGTTCTATTTTATTAGCCAACTCTGCCAGACAGTCACTATTGCAGACACAGATGCTCAACAAAGCCAAATTATTTTTAGGAGCTAAATAATGTCTGTTTGGACACAAACCGATATGAAGAACTTGGCTTCTGATTTGACTCTGATTCTTCTTCTAATTTTTTTATTTTTATTTATTTTTTAGCTATGTCACTGGGAGATTGTCAACACGTGCAAACTTCCACTCGTGACTTCAGCCATATTTCATAGCAAAGCGTTACATGAGAGGATTTACACTTATGCTGTGCACTCCCTGTGATAGAAAGTCAGAGCCAACTAGTGCAACCTGCAACGTGTGCTTCACCCTGTAAGGACGGTGCCCCAAAAATAAAATAAAAAAGGAGGGGCTCTCCAGCCGGCTCCCCCGTCACTCACCTGCAGCTGCACAGACAACGAGCAGACGAGCAGAGGAGCGCTCTGTTGTTCTGGCGTGGATGTGCCGCAGCACAGCGGGAGCAGCGCGTGTGTGTTTTATATATATATTAAAAAAAGCAAACAAAAAGAGACCGGCCGGTCGGCACAAGCCTAGTCACAGACACTCGATGGAGTGTTGGATCACATCCATTGACGGTTATAATCGCTTACGAGCGTCGGTTATCGGTCTGAAAAATAAAAAATAAAAAATTCAAAATGTGCATCGCTAGTTTGGATAAATTAAGTTAAATTTGGTAATTAACTACCTGTGTGAGGTATAGTAAGCGATCATAGTACGATCAACAATAGATAATACCCCTTCTTCACACCCCCTGTTCTGCAGAACCAGTCGAAATTCTTCTGAATCTCAGATAGTCTCTATTTAACCATGTGTCCAGAGACTAAATCTCTCTCAACGGCATGGTCTTTGAAAACTGCTGCCTGTCTCCTCAGCCCACCAGAACTTTCAGGATTATAATCCTATGTTGTTAATTTACAATAGCCACCATCCCCACCAGACTAAAAGCCACTCAGGGTAAACCATAACTAAAGATATAAGAAATATCTTGAAGCAGTACAGTCTGTGTTGACATGCCCTCAAGCACTTGAAGCTCTTTCTCTTTCTTTCTCTCTCTCTCTCTCTCACACACACACACACACATGCTTTTTTCTCCTGCCCTTTCCTTCTTTTCTATCTAGCTCACTGGACCATCGGTCACCCTGGAGTACCGGCCCCCCTTCTTGTCTCTCACCCTATGTGTTTGTTTCCTTCTCCTTGACATGTGAATGATTTGCTTGGTTTTGCCTGGTGTTGTGTAGTCTGCCCTTCTCTCCTTCTCTCTCATCATGCAGAAGTGGCTCAGGTGTCTGTTGATGGCAAATCTGCTTCGTTGATCCATTCAATGTTCAGTGCACATGGCATCTACAGCACGTCTGTCCACCCTGCTCGCTCTGATGTTTGTCCATTTTTATATAACTTCATCAGGGAGGAAAAGTGTATACAATACATACACGAAGGCTGAACTTGTGAACACTCAGAGAGAACGTTAGGAGATTGTATTTTTTCACACTGCTACCTCAGTCATAGTGAGAGAGAGAAAATTGGGAAAATTAGGCAGAAAGAGAAAGAGGATGACAGACAGGAAAAGGCCACAGGTCATATTTGGACTCCACCTACGCCCAAATAGCAGCTACTCAAGAGGTTACTTTTTTATTCCACTACATAATAGCCTCCCTTCCTTTCTTCCTCCTTTTCTCTCTGTGCGATGTGATTTAAAAACTTTGTTTTGAAAATTGTGATTTGGTTTGGGTTTGCAAACCTAAACCTATTTTTTCCAGAGTTTTTTCGGGCTTGAAGTGTTGTTTATTTTCTTTGTTCGTTTTTACAAGCTGTGAGGTGAAAGATAGGAAGGGTGTGTTTTGACAGCTCAACAAATGAATCAGCTTCATGCAGAAGATCACAACGATGTCTGCAGGGTGTTGCGAGTTAATAGATGAATAATGATAAAATAATCAATAGATCTTTTAAATATAACTGTAATGCATGCACTGTGACCCCTGGTATCATGTGCACATGAATTAATAAAGGTAAACAATATGAATGGTGGTGTAATAGCACTCGGCTCTGGCACGGCTCTTGTCAAATCACTGGCTGTAGATTTATCAACATATGTCTCTTGCTACCTCCAGATGGCTGCAGGGATTTATTTACTGAGAGAGAAACTTTTCTGTGCAGAGTAGTATAAAGCAGCTGTGGACAACAGATACTGTCAGAATCAATCACATTAATTATCATAAAAAAAATCTATACCGGCATCTTTACCAGTGCTCCTGCTTTGACACACTAAACACCCCTTATTTATGCAGATTTAAACAAATCCATTTGCAGTGTAGTGTTTTATTTAAAATTATTTCATATTTCAAAGATATGTGTTATTTCTGTGCATTTAATTCAGTGTCAGCAGAGTGATACTCCCTCAGGAATGAACGTGGCTCTGAGACATTTCATCTCAACACAGCAGCAACAACTCACTTTGTACTGCTTCATTTAAAAAACCCTCCCACCTGTGCACTGTGCACGCTGAATTTCAAGGTCAGGAAATTATCAGAGCACTACTTGTGCTTGTTATAATCAGTAACTAGGGGCTCTTGTCTCTCACATTTAGACTCAGAAATGTCTGTCTTACTTGCTCAAATACTCCGACCGAAATTACAATCAGCAAGAGTTTCCCTAGAAGTTAAATTGTGGTATACTTTTATGACCATTTTGAGGACAGTTACTGTCTTCCAGCCTTTTATTAGTGCTGTCCATATTTTGTGACACATTCACATAGTGGTAAAATTTTGCCAGCAAGAATCACAGTGTGTAGGAAGGACACAGCAGGCCATTCAACTACAAGCTAGCAGCAGCTGTCTTGCCTCCAACAATTTCAATGGCAAGTCCTCCAATATAAACAACCAAAGAGGTCATCTTTAAACCACTTATTAAAATAAAATCATCATCATGGCCTCAATAGGTTTACTCACAAAACTACTTGATTAGGTTTAGGCACCAATGGCCCTTTTCCACTACACAGTTACAGCTCTTGGCTCGACTCGACTCGTCTTGGTTTAGGTCCTTTTCCATAACATCCAAGTACTTCATATTACCTCCTCAATGTGGGCGGGGTCATCATAGCACGGTGCTACGGCTGCTCCATCCAGATCCTTTTTTTCTCGATCCTCTCGTCAGCTCCAAACACTGACGCCTGCACCTGGTTGACCATGGTTTGGTTTTCGGCACTGAAACCTCCGCCAAGGCGTTGCCAAAGGTACCAGGTACTATATCTGGAATCAGCAAAAAAGTACTTGATTGGGGTTAGAAAAAGGTCATGATCTCAGTAAACACTCCTGCATAAGCATAATCTGTGTGAGAATCAAACCCCACTATGCTGCATCAAAGTCCACCAATATTTCTTATATTTCTCCCTCTGCTCATGTCATAATTATTATGGTCATCAGATGTTGCCTGAACAAATCCAGCATAACTGTGGGTCATGCTGCTGAACAATTTCTACAGGAGGTAAGTCTCAATTAGAACAAAGATGTATGTCAAATATGATTCACTATCCAGTGTATAAGTAAGGGATAATGTATAGTTCGGAGGTTGTTATGGAGAAATAAACCCCGACAGGTTGTATGGTCTGAGTTTGTGGACAGGTTTATTTCTCCATAACAACCGACCAACTATACATTATCCCGCTTAGAACACGGCCTACAACTAAATCATTCAATAATGTATTACATAATGTATAAAATAATGATTAAAATATATTTTATTCGTGTAAAATTATGCCGTTGCTCGGGACGCCGCTCTGATCAGCGCAGCACAGAAAAGAGAAACAATGCAGGATATTTACTTTGTTTCATTTTTACCGTCATTAAACAGCTTCGGACTAATTGTGATGTTAGATAAACGACTTGTAACCTGTTACAGGGAGAGTGGAGGCTCCTTACTTCCACATCGTGGCTGAAAAGTAAACTTGCATCAAAGCCTCTGACCCGTGTCACAGCTCCTCTCCTCTCCTCTCCTGTCCTGTCCTGTCCTCTCCTCTGCGACACAAACGCACCCCGCGCCCCGTAATCTCTTGTTTATGACAGATACGACTACACAAAATACACGTAACGTGTATGGTAATCCATCGATCCACTGATTGATTATCAAAGGCTTCAAATGCACGAACGGGAGGAGGCTCAGCAAAACAGCGGCCGTGACCGGACATGCAGAGTCGGCCGTTGCTATGGAGTCCGTAGCAACGGTCCGCTCAGCGGTGGTCTATCGAGAAATAAACACCGCAGAATATTGGTGATTGACCAATCAGAATCGAGTATTCAAGAGAGCCGTGTTCTAAATCTGTATAAACCACGGACTTGATGCGGTTGATGGAGATAACTGTGATTGTTCTGCATGTCTTCAAGTCCCCCATATGGGGGACTTTGCCTTTCAGATATTTATTTAAGTTTTTAGTCCACCATGACAGCTCTGTGAACCTGTCAATCAATCTGAACTAATCTTTGCAACGTTCATTATATATGACTAAAGTCCAATATTGTTATGTCTGCCTTTCTAAAAACCTGTATCCCTCTGACATTTACCATTTGGTTGGTTCAGTGGTTCAGTTGTGTGCATCCAACACACAAATCATTACAGACAGCTCTGCACATCATGCTGTGAAATATTAATGTTTGTGTTACGTTGATTTACTGGTAGGCTACTGTGTGGGACAGACTGGCCTGGCATTTAAAAGCAAGACAGACATCATAATCTACACTATCTTCATCTAAATCCCAATTCCATATATTATAGATATGATCCATGATACGATCCATGTTAAATGTTGTATCATGAGTTATAACATTTAACAATGAAAGTGCCATTTGTTTTTGTTATTTAGTTTGTTTTATGTGCAAGTTATAGGCTATATTAGAAAATCCACAATCCACTAAAGTAAAAGCTTTTGTGGCACAAATTATACTTCTCTAAGAAAGAAAATATTCAACTCTCTGTTGATCAACACGTTTATTTAATCAAAGTCATAAAACAAATGAGTGCAGCAAAAAACAAAAACAAAAATAGCCCAAATTCCAGTGCTGATGAAATACGGTCTCATCTCATGACACACATCTCTCCTGAGCCTACAAAAGAAATGTGTGTCACTCTCTCCCTGTATTATCCTTGAGCCTCTGGGCAGTCACAAATGTGTTAAAGGGACAAGGAGGAGTTTTGGAAAAGCGAAGCGTTTTCACACTACATGCTGTACTCCTTCTGCGTATCAAGATACTCGTATTACACTTTCATGGTGTTAAGGGCCTTGCTTTTGCTCTGTGTTTTTTCCATAGCAATAAATCAATTTTAAGTATTTTTGACCAAACTTCAGATCAGAAAGTTCCTAAGCTCTTAGAGAGGAAATACAAATAGCCAAAGTTGTACCAAAAGTTTCTTTTAAAACTACAACTTGTTAATGAAACAAAACATCTGTATCAACAAAAGGTATGATCATGGTGTTGTTATGGTCTGAGTTGGTGGACCAAGGAAAATGCTGAATAAACACACAAGATACAAAATACATATTGATCGAACACAGGAGAGACAACAATGGAGAAGAGAACTACTCTACTCTACTGGAAGAGTTGATTGTGAACAGGTGTGCCTCGTTGCTCCTCCAGACCAGTTATTCTGGTTAGAGCTCTTAGATACAATTAAAGATATTTTTGGGAGCCTTCATGCAATGTCCTTCATGGTCTGGAGTTTTCTGTGTATTCATTTTCTTGTTTTCCCCTTCCCTATGTTGCAGTAGTCTGGGGCCGTTGACTGGCTGTTTTGGTAGGAAACAGATCCAGGGCGAGAGAGACAGGCCTTTCCGTCAAAATAAAAGCACCAAGCTAATAAAATGCGGTAAAACTCTTTAATTTAAGAAATATAATTTACAAGAAAGTCCCCGAGCCATTATGTTAACATTTAGCTTTTATTGTATTACAAGTTAATGTTTATTTTATAAGTTTTATGTTGGTGAATACTTTTATTTTGGTGAATTTGGTGATTTCGGTATCCGCTACAGACAGGAACCAGAATGCAGACTAATTGGGAGGTAACTAACAGGCTCTTCGCTTGTCTGAAGAGCCTGGTGATGCGAGGCTAATGTTGCAGTGTGTTGTGTGGCAGGGGGCGGGGCTAAGTCTGGTGGAGCAGCAACGAGGCACACCTGTTCACAATCAACTCTTCCAGTAGAGTAGAGTAGTTCTCTTCTCCATTGTTGTCTCTCTTGTGTTCTTTCAATATGTATTTTGTATCTTGTGTGTTTATTCAGCATTTTCCTTGGTCCACAAACTCAGACCATAACAACACCATGATCATACCTTTTGTTGATGTTTTGTTTCATTAAGAAGTTGTAGTTTTAAAAGAAACTTTTGGTACAACTTTGGCTATTTGTATTTCCTCTCTAAGAGCTTAGGAACTTTCTGATCTGAAGTTTGGTCAAAAATACTTAAAATTGATTCATTGCTGTGGAAAAAACACAGAGCAAAAGCAAGGCCCTTACACCATGAAAGTGTAATACGAGTATCTTGATACGCAGAAGGAGTACAGCATGCAGTGAACACAGATAGACTTTGGAGCAGGTTAAGTACACAGAAAAGAAATAACCTTCGATGGCACCGTCAGAATATTCACAGTTGTACAATTTAATTTCTGCTTCCACATGTGAAAGTGACCCACAATCAAACACACAAAGTAAGAGGCAAGTAAGACCAGGATAAAGTTTCAAATGGCCATGATGCATTCACACTGAAAGAAAATGTACCTTCTGCGAAAAGATTCACCATCACAGGATTTTGTTTTCCCTCACAGCATTGTTAGAAAAGCACACATTGAGCTGTGTTCACCTTGTTTTGTGCGCTATCAGCAGGTGTGATTGATTGCTACCGTGGATCCAGTACTGAGCCATCCTAACAACAGGCTGAACTTCTTCCTCTAGTTAGGGCCACGGGCAATCGCACCGGGCACTACTGTTATTGTGTGGATTTTTTCCTAGTTATTTTTCCACTTCCGGCCAACTTTCGGTTCGCTACTAGTCCTGCAACTCGAAGAGTTGCAGGACAAATTATATATCAAAATGTGCGTCCTGATCGGGATCGGTGTGCTATTACTTTTCTCAACAGTGTACGAATTATTCGCGACGTAAGTCGCGATTTACTGCGCAAAATTTTTGCATGTAAGTCAATGGGACGGGCGGAAAAAAAAGAGCGAAAAAGACCAATCATTGGAGTTTAACAAAAGTCTACTGCTCAGGCATACTTTCACCTAGAGACTCCATTTAAACTTTAAACAGTAGACACAAGTCTTGTGTATTGTCGTATTACTCCACGTTTTGATAGGTCATATAGTTTTTGATCAATCCCTGATCAATGACCATGATCATTTTTGGAGAAATTATGAGTTTATAATGGGTGTGTATTGCATAGAATGTTCGTGTCAGAGTGCGTGACATCATCAGTTAGAGTGGGAGAGAGTGAAGAAACATTCTGTATTTTTTCTGGATAAATTGCCACCACGGCCACAATTTACACTCTACAGACATAATTTTTTCAGAATTTGTAAGACAAACTTGTTATCTCTCATGTCATGTGCTCAAAATATCAGAGAGACTTACAGAATTGACAGAATCAGCCTCTGAGTGCGGCCACGTCTGTCTCTGCTCCTCATTGAGTCCAATACAAATATTTTCTGAGAGGAGCAGAACGGCCTGATGTTTTAAAACTGCCAGCGTCGCCAAAATATTTACTGTAGAAACACCAAATCGTACCGAAATTTTCAGTAAGTCCTTAGAGCAACGTTGATCTGTGTTTTGTTCTGATAGGAGTTACCGTTTTGTCATGCTAAGCCTAATTGTGAGGCCGGTTTAGAGGCAGAAAATGGCTGTTTTTCTCCACGTTTCTGTCTGTCTCAGCCTGCGGGGGCCCCTATCGCCGTGGTAACCTCTTTGATCCTCAGGCCAGGGCTCGTTAACTTCATAAACAATCCACCTGGCGCTCGTTTAAATGTTTATAAACACAGACACAGCTAAATCAGACTGACACAGGATGCAGCTACTAACTAACTATGTGACAAGTCAGTCACACACACACACACAGACTCTAGAGCCAGCTTCATGTGATTACAGTCACACACACACACACACACACACACACACAGACTCTAGAGCCAGCTTCATGTGATTACAGTCACACACACACACACACAAACACACACACACCTTCATGTGATTAAAACACAGTTAACGTGCAACAGAATTTAAACTTAAACCATGATTTAATCTGGTTTTAAAGTTAAACCTTGTTGGTGTCACACACACACACACACACACACACACACACACACACACACACACACACACACACACACACACACACACACACACACACACACACACACACACACAGGTAACCTAATGTGGTTACAGCTCCTCCATATCAGTGCTTATAGAAAGATGATCATGTGTCTGTCTGATCAGCTCTGTCTTGACCTTAAGATCGTGGGTTTGATTCCCATGTTGACAGAGATGGCACAACCCGCAGTAGCTCCCGTGGCCCATTCAAAATTTCCCGAGAGGAAATTTTCTAGTTTTAAATGCTCTGCACACCCACATCCTTTTTTTTTAAGTCATGCTGGTTATTTTCACCTCATCTTAGGTCAATGCCAGGCTACAATTTATTTTAGTCTGGTAATATAATCATTCATCATCAATCATAGAAATATGTAAAATATAGAAATCATCATTTTATCTTTGTTAACAGACAAACTGCTTCTATTTGAACCTATTTGATGCTTCATATCTGTGACTGTATTATTTTTTCTATTCTGTAGAAGCACCTGTTCCTGCAGGCCTTTGGCCGCCAATTGTTTCTTAAAAGGTGCTATATACCCAGGGGGCAAAATCCCAGTTTTTTGGAAAACAGAAAAGGTTTGACACCAGAAATGATATGTAAGAACTTCAAGGATTAAAACCTGGGTGGACAACCCGGTCAACTAGCTGCTGGAAAGCTACAGTGGGCCAAAACCCCTTTCTTGGGTAATTTTGCTGGCAAAATTATGTAAATGCAAATATTTAGGTACTACAATGGCATAAATAGTCATACAACTATAAAATCTGGCAGAGAGTATCTTGACACAGGGGGAGGCATGAAAAAAAGATTCTGGGGCTTGTTGCAACTCCATTTTAAGATATCACCCTCAACATCCAAAAAAAGACAAAAAAAGTACTTTTTGCCTGACAAATTCTCATGAAAATGATTATTTTTCAGCACTTTATGGAGAATATCTGTGCTTAACATGTATATAGAAAATGTCCTTTATTTATAAGCTTCCATTTGAGTCCAAGAAAGCCTTTCTATCTCAAAAGCCCCACTTGCTGTGGCCAACGGTCTATATCTATCTATCTGTTCACTTTGGGGAGACCAGAAATAGAATGTTTTCTGATCATGCCAGTTAACATGTAGTTTTTCACAATAGGTGTTGCATTGTATGGAGACAGCCTGTAGCTTTCCATTAGCTAGTAGAAAGGCCATCTTGGACTCAAATGGAAGCTTATGAATTAAGGAGATTTTCTATATACATGTTAAGCATAGATATTGTCCATAAAGTGCTGAAAAATAATCATTTTCATGAGAATTTGTCAGGCGAACAGTACTTTTTTTTGTCTTTTTTGGGATGTTGAGGGTGATATATTAAAATGGAGTTGCAACAAACCACAGAATCTTTTTTTCATGCCTCCCCCTATGTGTCAAGATACTCTCTGCCAAATGTTATAGTTGTATGACTATTTATGCCATTGTAGTACCTAAATATTTGCATTTATATAATTTTGCCAGCAAAATTACCCAAGAAAGGGGTTTTGGCCCCCTGTAGCGTTCCAGCAGCTAGTTGACCGGGTTGTCCACCCAGGTTTTAATCCTTGAAGTTCCTACATATCATTTCTGGTGTCAAACCTTTTACAACGCTCAGTGTCTGTTTTTTTGCTTTGCCCCCTGGGTAATATTAATATAAGTTTATAATAACAATAATAATAATAAGAAGATACAGGTTCTGAAAGATGTGTCCAAAATTGCAGGTTTATGCAGGTTCATATCTGTCATTTGAGATGCGTATACAGTTCTGTGTGGAGACTGGAGCCATGTGGGACATCACAGCTGTAGTGTCTCACCAGAGGTATTTTGCACAGGTGTTGTGCTTCCTGTACCTGTTTGTGGAAAGGTGGAAATGTGTGGTCTTTGTGACATCACAGATGTGAATGTGACATTGTTCATGTTTCATGTGTGACATTGTTGTTGCATGAGGGCTTTCCAAATATGCGCATTGCCGTTAGACAGAAGCAGATGTCTGTGTTGGTACAAAGGTGTGTAATGTGTGGCAAGGTATGGATTATATTCTCTCATGTTGTTGCTCATCCACGCATACAGATTCATGAAGAGGAGTAACAATCAATATGAGCCTTGGGAAACTGTTACATAAGGACTAGAGGAAGTAGACTCATGTCAAGAGTAACACAGACAGCATGTGTTTGTGTAGTACAGGACCATTTGTATTGCTGCTAAATTGTGACAAATGAATCTCTGTGTTGTCACTGTATTATATGAACCATTAGTTCCACTAAAACTGAAAAAGTCTGAAAAGTTGTCAGTTTGTTATTGTTCTATTTGTAGGGGGCACTGCCCTACCCAAGGGGGAGAGTAAACCTCTGTAAAAAGTGCAAGTGAGAGCTCCACTTTTTTAAATGAGGTGAGAAATTTCTATTTTTCACTTTCACATATCAACTTAAGACTACTTTTAGTAAATTATAAACACATACAGATCAATACTATGGTGATCAAATGCATCCCTCTTTGTTTTAGCTACTGGGATTCAGCTTCATAAAAATGAATTAGACTAAAGCAAGAACAATTTAGTTTTTGTTTAATAAATACATCTATTCAATCTTCTTTATTTTAAACACTCCACGTGGAATTGAATGGTGGTCACTAATGTAGTTTTTGGGCAATATTAACAAAGTAACAGAGTCCTGTTTGTGGTATTGACCAAAAAAAAAGCACCTCACACTTTATTAAGGTTAGAGTAAACAGTTGTCACAATGTCTCTTTGTATATCAAACTTTTTGTATTAAACCACACTACAATTTCTCCTTGACCTTAACCAAGGGCTGTGAGGGCCACTACACTTAAATAATGCTACAGTTGCAACAAGTGGATATTGTTGGCTTGTTATATATTTTCTCAGAAAACAAATAGGCCTACTGCCTCTAAACAATTTCAGTGTCCTTGTGATTGTAATATTTGAAATAAAAAAATTTAAAAAAAAGTATTTTGCAGCTGCAATTTAGTTGTATTGCAACAAACTGAGAAACAGCTTCACCAGTAGGACCAAAAAATTTGCAGCAATATTTTAAACACTTTCTTTAAATGACAATCATCCACTGAGATGCCTGTCAATCAACAATTAACAAATTGAGCTGCAATTTATTATTAAGGGACACATGATTTGAAAATCACCACCAAAGAACATGTTGGAACAAATGAGATTTACCTCAGCTTCACTGTTCAGTTGTGAAGATCAGTCTGGCTCTTCTTATCCTTAGAGGTGTAGAGCTTCTGGCAAATTGGGTTCTGATTCAGTCATGGAGGCTGAAATAACAAAATGAAACAGTTTATTTATTTATTTACAGTTTTTAATTAACAAAGAGACACATATACGAATGAGAGTCTGACTCTTTGCGGAGAGAGGAGGGCTGCAGCCTCAATTCTTAACATTACAGTCTTTTTTTCCTTCTGATAAAGCAGGAAGTGCTTTAGTTTCAAATGACAGAACATTTTTTCCCTCATTTACATCCTCTATTTCCTCTTTGCGTCACATTTTGTCAGAAATGAAATTAAAAAACAAAAATATTGACGATCATACTGAACATCATTCAAGCTTCCACAAGATGATATTTTTTATTTTCTCAAGTTATGTCTACTGATTTTTTTTGTTTGAGTTTGACGGCTCTAACTTTAATTGCATCAACCTGTTTCATCTTCTTCTCCAAACCTGATTCAGCCAATACTACCACTAACCATTGATCTTGATGATGCAACCATTTTAAAATATTTTCATAAGAGTAGCCAATTGAAAAAGACAAATTAGCCTTTTCTCAAAAACTTGATTGGTTGAAACTCAACTTTATACTGTCATAGAAAACCCAGGATGAAGTTTAGGAAAAACAAATTCTGAGCATATTGAATTACAAAGGGGAATTACATTTGTATGCCAACAATCCCAAAATATGTGTACTGTAAGGAGTCATTCCTAGCTAGCTGCTCAAGGGACAAAGATCAATGTCTAAAATAATTTTCAAGGTCCATTTATCAACAAAAAAGCACATTTCCGAAAGTATTTTTTCTTTTTTATTATTATTATTAATTTATTTGAAATATGCAGTTGTTGCTCATTTGCAATGAGCAATAATCAGATTTGAGAGTTGAAATTCACACTATTTTTCTGTCATATAAGAGGAGGCTTTTAAAAAAGACAACCTTTTCTGAGACTCTGCTAAGTAGTAACATCTCATTTCAGCTTTCCTGTGCATAATGTTATTAACACCAGTATGAACAATAATGGTGTGAGGACTTGGGCAGAGGTCAGTGAGAGCAGGGAAGTGCTCAAGCAGATAGAGGACTTAGCCACCAGCCAGACAGTAGGTTAAGCCACAGGGAAATTCACAAATCTAATTATTGAATCTAATTATATTCTCCCAGAAGACGACGCTCCGAGCTGCTGTTTCAACAGCACTGTAGACACATTTGAGTGAAGGTAAATGGGATAGGGAAGCACCACAGGCCCTGTCTGCTGACTGACCACATTCAGTGGATGGCTCAATCTGAGCCAGGAGTCATCTTCTACAGTAAGGCACATGTAAAATGCTGGATGGATTACAAGGTGTGATTTTATTCTTTTGGTTTTTTGTTTTTTAATATGAATGAAGCAATTAATTTGTACACAGCAGCCAGTTGGCAGCAGGTGGTTCAGAGAACATAACAATGTGATTTTTTTTCATTGTTTAATTGTTCTATGAAAGTAGGCAATAGATGATATGTGAGAAAGTCAGTCTTTTTTTTTCCAGGGGAAAGTTAAATCAAACTCAAGTGAATAGAAAAATTACAGACCAGTTTTTTTAGATTGCACACATTTTTTTGTTGAAATGTTCTCTCAAATTGTCATCATTTTATTTTGTTAGTCTTGGTGTTGTCAGTGAATGTTCAGCTTTAATAGCATAATGCATTTTTACTTTTTGTCTTCCAATTAATATTAGGTTTCATGTAGCTTTCCTTCTTTTGTACTGTTACCATCATTATCAGTGTTGCCCATGAGAAAGTATGTTTATATCCAAATATAACAGCAAATACATACTGTAACAACCTGATAGTGTCATTATGCCTTTGCAACAGCAACAGTCAGACAAATATTAATTTGTACTCAAGGATGAACTTATTAGATCTTGGTGGGCAGTTCATGGTTCATTTCTATATTTTACATATTTCTATGATGATGAATACCAGACTAAAATAAATTGTAGCCTGGCATTGAACTAAGATGAGGTGAAAATAACCTGCATGACTTAAAGAAAAAAGGATGTGAGTGTGCAGAGCATTTAAAATTAAGAAGAAGAGGTTTAGCCTGTTGTTAGGATGGCTCAGTGCTGGTTCCATGGTAGCAATCTATCACATGCCGATAGCGCACAAAACAAGGTGAACACACCTCAATGTGTGTTTTTCTAACAGTGCTGTGAGGGAAAACAAAATCCTGTGACGATGAATGTTCATGCATTTACTGCATAACACAACTCCAATGTGTCTATAAGGATAATATGAAGAGATGACGTTTCACCTAGAAAAGGTCAAAGGTCAGCTTCACAGTGACACTATAACACTGCAGAAACAATTTCAGCTTTGTAATTAAGGAAAGCAACTTCATCACCCTTTAAAGTACTGCTCGGGGTTAGACACCAATGAGGAGCCACAATGTGATTCCACAGATGCATGCAGTTTGTTTCATTGAGACACTAATTTGTCCACTTGTCCATCTGCCTGCCATTATTATTTTGAACTCACTGACAAAAGAATGTAGTATTTCATTTTGAAAAGAGGTTGCAAAACAATATGTCTGTCATATTATTTATCGTTGCAGTTAACAGTGGACCTGAGCAGCTTTACATTCAAACAAAACTCATTTGGAACAAACGGAAGCATTTCCTTTATATTACAGCAATATCATATAATGATTGGTAGTGTAACTCTCCAGCAGACATAAATGTGACTCACACCAGTATGAGACATCTGGTCTGTGTGTGTCTGTGGCGGTTGTGTAACAGCAATTTCCAGCAGAGTAGCATCATAGTGATCACCAGTTGAAAGACTAACAGTGGGTGATGGGAAAATATTGACACTTTGCCCACCCTGATGTGCCACTTCCTTGATGAGCAGCAGGGTCTAACCATCTCAAATAACCAGACTGCATAAGATAACACTTTTATTTTCGATCCCACTCTCAAAGGACATGGGAGAGAAAGGCAAATGCCTGTTATAAGGATTACAGCAAGCTCTGTGTGTATTTGTGAAGCTTTAGTAACAGAGAGGTCGTGAATACACCAATCAGGCATAATATTAATTATTATGGTCCCCCTTTTGCTGCCAAATACAACACTAACTGTGAGGCACTGTGGATTCTGACACCTTTGTATCAGCAGTAGTAGTTTGTTTGTTGAATCGGACCACATGGGCCACACATTTTTCCTGCTTCTAACACATCAACTTTGAGAACAAAATATCCACTTGCTGCCTACCCCACCCACTGACAGGTACCATGATGAAGTGTTATTCACTTCCCCTGTCAGTGGTCATAATGTTATGCCTGAATGATCGGTGTAATAAGCATCAAGAAGACATTAGGTGTCACAATAAGTCTGATAAATATCCCTCATATTGATGTTTTTTTAATGCTGCTAAGGAGTTTGCTTCAACATAGTTTGGTTGTATTTCTTTACAATGACAATAAAACTATCTGTCTATGTGTCTTGTACACAGACTGATAAACTAATTGTGATACTTTGAATAACAGTAAACACATTTAGTAAAACAAGAACATAGGTTTGGTGAGAAGTCAAAATAAACCAGCGACACCGACATTAGTTATCTGAAGTTTATTGAGTGAATCTCAGTTGGCTTCTTTTCAGGTTTACTTCCTTCTCAGGTTTACTATGCAAGAACTTCCTGTGTTCTGGTTTATTTTAAAAGATCTTCCCGTGACCAACCAGCACCTGATTTCCATTGTGTCTGTGTCTGGGGAGTATTGTTAAAGAACATATGTTTGTTTAAAATCATGGATTAAGGCCTAGCTTACCATCTATAAGAAAGATAAACTTTTTGGAATGGATAAACAGATCTGCAGAAATCAAGATAACATGAAAGCATAATAATGATGTACTGTTTTACAGAGCTGGATGAGACACATCTGCTCCACTTTCATGAGTGGCAAAAAGTTATTCAGAGTGAAATGATTGGTGAAATGAGAGTTTAGCATCTAAAGTCAAGTATAAAACGTCTTCCAAATAGTGTTATCAGCCTTGTGTGAACTAAAAAAAAAAACAGACTTGTCTTCATTTAGTTCTGAAGAGCTGTGCAACATGCAGTACTTCTTATCAACAAGAGAAAGGTTTTGCGATGCCAGGTCAGTTGGGTTGTTCTGCTTCAAGGGTAGAGACAGCCGTGTATGGTCAGCACAGAAAATTATTGCAGACTAAATTTGAGGCATACAGCATACACTGAATAAAACCATGGGCACATTATGGCTGAGATTTGCAGACCTTTGGCAAAGAAAAAAGAAGAAATGGGACCATTGTTACAGTAATGAAAATAATCATTATTTGCAAGCTGTGTATGTTTGTGTGTATTACTAAATGTTTTACTTTGATAAAGTGTTAACATTATTGTCCTTTTCTTCTTTTTCCTCTTCTCGTTGGTCTAAACACAGATATTCTTCTAGCCTATAGCTTCCATACTTAGGGGAATTACAAACATTAATATCCATAATGCGCTAATAATATAATCTTATTTTTTTAAAAGTACATTTTCATTCGTTTCATACTCTTCATAATTTAGTTTTGCCAAGTGGTCCATTTTTTCCCTACAGCTGTTGGCCTATATATTACTCAGATCTCTCTCCCTATATTATTTATTTTTAACAAGACCAATATAATTTATCATGCATGGCCCATCATTTCTCCCCTGAAAGCGCGCGCACACACAGACACGGGTAAGTCTCACATTCCCATGTATCTTTAAGAGCGGCCTCCGGTGGGGGCGGGGTGGGGATGAACTCATGTGGCTGTGGAGTTCCCTCCAAGGCCGCTAGGCGCGTCTCTGCTCCATGAAAGCTGCCGAAAGAGACTTGGGGCTGGAGGAGAGGAGAGGGGAGGAGGAGGAGGGGGAGGGGGAGGAGAAGAGGAGAGAGCAGAGAGAGAGAGAGAGAGAGGACGGTGTTTTATCAGCCAAGTGCAGCCTGAATCGTGAGGAGCGGACGATGGGGGCAAAAATCCCACTCTTGTGTCTTTTTCTCCAACATTACCGTCATTAACATGTAGACCGGTGCGTGTGAGAATACCTGGAGATGCTGGCTCTCTTCTGTCAAGGAGAATATCATTCTTATTATACTTGTGAATAAAAAAAAGATTTTGGATTAATAGCGGACTTGTTTTTGGACTAAAAGGGGTTCCTTAATTTGTTTCTGCGCGTGTGTAATTGTTGGACCGCATTTCCCCTGAGTTTCTTCCCTTTGGAGTGAAAAGTGCGCCAGTCTTATTTCCCAGGTTTATTTCCAGCGCTCGAGCGTCGAGATTTTTTGGGGGCTATGTGGCTTTTGGATGGAATGCACCTTATCCTAACGGGACGTAACGCACAGAGGAATATTATCTGAGGTGGCCAAAACAGAAAAGAACGGACGGGATCCTTTCCTTTACGGTAAATACACATTCAGACTTTAATTCTGCAAGCTCCGTCAGGCTTTAACACTTTACCGGTAAAGAAAAAAAACCAAGCAACTGCGATGCAGGGAGCTGATGCTCTTAGTTCATGATTTACTCGGCAGAATTATCCAGCTGAGGTGGTAATGGTGGAGGACAAGTTCAAGTGGATGTAGAGATGATGAATGCATTTTCCCCCCTTGTCCATGACGTTATTTGTGTTTAATGGAAGGGGTTAGTGGTGAGAGGGACTGTGCATGCAGAGGCTGTTGGAAACGTCCCCGCACACAGCAGTGAGCAGCATCTCCTCTGCCTCTGTCCGCCACTTTGGGCTGTCTCACTTCATGGACGCACAGAGCTGCACTCTCACCCAGCAAGCTGCGCAAAAAGAAGAAGGGGGAAAAAAAAAAAAAAAAAAAAAAGCTACTCCTGTCGGAAATGAGCTTTTGGTTGAAATGGCTGAGTGGTGAAATTGTCCGAAGAGATACTGATCTGCTGCGAAATCTTAACAAATCAACAAATAGCCGCCAGTCCGCGTCCTTTACCACCTGTGTGTGCGCGCGCCTGTAAATCTATCTGTAACTGTCAGCCCGTCATGATGCTCTATCAGCGAGAGAAACATCGATTTCATTCATGGTTAATCCACATTAACAGTCTGAATGAGGAGATTTTGGATTCTGACGCTGGGATTACGTTTATTAAAATACTCGGTGCCGCTTTCTTCCTGTTAATCAAATGAACGAAAACCTCCTCTCAGGCTTATTGCTGGGGGTCAGGATGGGGGGGGGGATAAGTGTGTGTGTGTGTGTGTGTGTGTGTCTGTGTATGTGTATGTGTATGTGTGTGTGTATGTGTGTGTGTGCGCGCGCGCGCGCGAATGTGCACCCGCCAATGGTGAATAGAGTCCCTCTATCCTCTCTCCCGATCCAGGAGCAGCAGGAGGAGGAGGAGAGGGGGGGTTGCGCCCGTCGGCCGCTGCGGGGGCACCATCACCATATAAAACTAGATGAATGCGGTATTTGTGCGTGTGTGGTTGTGTGTGTGTGTCTGTGTGTGTGTGTGTGGTTGTGCTGGCGCCACACGCGTGCTTCAAGGACTCGCCACCCCAAAAAACTGAAGTAGGAAAAGTGTATATGGAAGCTGCGATGTGACCCTGGCAGTTGGTCTTAAATGACTTTACCCCATCACCCCTCACACCCAGAGGGACAGTCAGGGCCAGGCTTCAGTGGGATGACTTAGAGGGAGATGAGTTCCAGGGATGCAAGCCATGGCTTCAACTACTATGTGAGCATTAAAAGAATTGCTGTGCAGATGAGCCTAATCAAGCCTGAGTGATCGTGCATACTTTTTTTCTGTTCTGTCAGACAGCACAGCAGCTCCAAATGTTAATGGGATTTTATGTGTTCAGATATAGGCTATTTATAGTCAGGGGTGATACCAGGGTGATTCTGTGTCGACTGGACTACATGTGACCCCCCCCCTCCCTTCTCCAACCCACCACCGCCTCTCAGCTTAAAAGTGCAGCACCTTATGGCTCCACTTGAATGTACCTCAGCTTCTTCGCTGCATGAGAAAACAAACTGCAAACATGGACTAACATGTTTCCTTTAAAAACAAATCCGCCTGATCCTGCATGTTCAGTGTCTGTGGCACATGTGGCATCTGTGTAGTAGGTTATGAGAAGCACAGTCATATGCAACGTCTCACATGAATAACTTAGCGGCAACTAAAGAGGATTTCATCTGAGAGCTGGAATGTTTAATTCATCTCGTAAACACACACTGATAGAGGTCGAGAGGCACAAGATCGTGTAGAGTAAGAACTCAATTGCAGGCATCAGACACAATCTGCCTGTGACCTTTAATGAAATTCCTTGTTCCCCCCTTCCTCTGTTTCTTGCCATCACAAGGTGGGAGGGGGAGTCCCAGGGGTTCTGATCTACATTGCTTAGCCCTCAAGGAAAATAACTACACACCGCTCACCGTTGTCTTCTTCGTCTCTTCTCCCTTTTACGTGTTGCTCTCTTGTTTTACCAACATCCTCCTCCTCTTATCCTCTTCTTGCCTCGTCTTGGACTTCTGTGCAAAGAGAGGAGGCTATTTTCTAAATGTCTGTTTTTCTTGGAGATGTGCTTCTTGTGAAACTGGCCTTTGAAACTGCAGATATGGATTGAGTTTTAGTGCAGTGGTGCATTTTGTCCATTGCACATTGGTTGTATACAATATCAGTGAGTGAGGCCATTGAATTCATAAGTCGTCCTCCAAGCTCAACAAAGCTTTTACTTTTTGTGTTATAAGCAGCAATAATCACATTGCCAACTTATACTCGGGATGGGACGCAAGACAGAATTTAACAGCATGTCATCAATTTTCAGTCACTTAGAGGACTTTATTTATCAAAGGATGTCCCAAAAGTGTGTCCCATTTCATAGGCTGTCTTATTCCAAGGACATGGCCTGTGAAGGTGCAGCCTTCAGAGGACTGTGGGACAGTTTGCACCCGCAAGCAATAAGCTCTATTCTAACGGTGCATTAAGATGCTCGGCAACTTTATCATCAAGAGTTTGCCCTTGATTGGCATACATGTAATTATGTCAGCCACACAGCACTTTCTGCTTTAGCTGTGATGTGTCTTTCATAAGAAGGGACTCCTTGTAAAACACAAGCCAATGTAATGGCAAATACATTCAGTGCATGGAGTGCATGTCATTACATTTCTTCAGGACTATGTGAATTACAGTATGTCTTTCACATGGGCCATGTGGTGTTTACAGGCTTAATAAATGAGGAGAACCGCATATTGAGAAAGTGACCTTCATGTAACACATTTTCAAGGTCTGCTCAAAGGCTGTATACAAAGCTTTTATCCTTAAAAGTGTATTTCCCAACTGTATTTGGGAGGAGGCCATGTTAACACTCAGGTTTATTCAGTCTTTTAATGTGGACTTGGAAGCAGCAGAGCACAATACACAGGAGATCCTGTGCTATATTCAGTGTGTAATGTTATATCAACACTTAAGGGATTTAGAATTGACTAAATAAAGTAGTATTTGGTTAAAAGAGTGAGCGGTGAATGTATCTTGCTGGTTACTTTAATGACATTTTGGGGAGCTGAATTTAATATTGTCCACTTCACAATGTCCGACTTGTACAGCAACACCGATGATGAGGTGACTGCAAAGTTCACCAATAACCTTGCATCACATTTGAGCAACCATTTTGTCAAACAATGACTGATACTTTCCAGAAAATGTAGGCGCCAGTTGCGTACTGAAATGTCTTATAGTCTATGTCCAGGAGGAAAGGGGTACAAATGTTACCAAATGTTACATTATAGTGTTTTCATTATTGTGGATGCTTGGGAGTGCCTGGGGGTAATTTCTTCTTCCTGATCCCAACAAAATATGCGTGGTTGTCTGAACTTCTCTTAACCATAGAATAGTTAGATCAAGACTTATTCATCTTTCATTTCATTTTTGATAACAGTCATATGGATCATTCGGAAAGACTGTGACACCTTGTTAGAAAGCATATAGTGTGTGTCTGCAGATTAGTGTAGCAATAGAGTAAAAAAGTAATGATTCGAAGTTGCCGGTTTTATCCCTGACATTTGTTTTAAAGTAAAGCAAAGATGGCGTGGTTTTGAAGCAGTGGTGTAGAAACACTGCTGAATAATAACAAATACATTGTATTAAATATTCATCTTTCCTCACTGAGACAGCAGAAAATAAATTAAGTATTGACAGGGATACAGAGAGGGTACAAGTGGTTTCACCCAGATAATCTCTGGACATTATTTAAGAAGAGAGTAGACCTACTTCAGGCTTCCACAGTATTTCCTCTCACATGTTGAAATTGTGTTTTTGCTGCTTGCTTCTACTCTCGTAGCATGAGAACATCCACTGGATGGATTTGAGAATTTGGAAACAAAAGACAGTTGTAGCTCAGAATTTCTGAGAAAAGAGAGGAATCATAAAAAAATAATATGACAAAAATGTAGAGTCGGATTTCAGCATTTTGTATTTTGTCTGTTGCTTAGTTCCTGTGTTAGTTACATAGAGTTAACTTTGATTACCACAATAAT
The DNA here is from genome assembly GCF_045865225.1 of Trachurus japonicus. NCBI lineage: Eukaryota > Metazoa > Chordata > Actinopteri > Carangiformes > Carangidae > Trachurus > Trachurus japonicus. Next base: position 9,309,095 of record NC_140910.1, read on the forward strand.
ATTGGTCTTACAGACTGTAAATGGTTATGTCTGCTTAACATCCATTTCCATGGTATTATGGAGACGCTGTGATTCAGTAGCCTTGTGAAATATTAACATTGCAAAGTCTCAGTGGTGTGTTCACAGTTGACCTGTTTGGTGCAGTATGTGGTGATGGTGGAGGTGTGTTTAATGGGGCTGCTGCTCAACCAGGCTTATTAGTTTGAAATGTCCAATAAATGTGTGTCTTTATATAATTGTCTCAGTGAGGTAAGTCATTATAAAGTCACACTATTTGGTCACTATTTTATGATTTGTTGTTTCGTTGGGCCAAAAATAAATCTGTTATACCGGGAACATGGCGTGAGCGTGGTGGCTGAGGTCGCTGAACTGCTGTGGAGAATCAAGCGTGTGTTCACGGCTGCGTCTCCGCTGCAGTGCTGCTGCTGTCACCTCTGCTGTGTCTCTACACTCAGATGGCAAATTAGCCTAAGAATCTAGGATTTATCTTCATTATTAATTAATTTCTGATTTATTTTTATCAGGACATGTCAAGTCTGTCTCTACAACCAGCTGCTACAATGGTTAAAAATGTATTCATAGCCTATATATTATTTTTCATGTCTGTGACACATTCAGCCTAGACATAGGCAACTATATAGTGGAAGGTGTCAGTTTTATGTAATCTTGCTGCCTTGATGCAGTTATGGCATCTTTTCATTTTGGTTGCGCACATGAAAAATAGGTGAGAGACTGAAACTCTGGACCACGCACCACAGCTGCGATGTCTGTCCAGTGTGTCTGCTCTAATCCATTAATGTTTGCGCCGCATTGAAAGTCAACACGTTCCACAGCCACACACGCCATAGAGTCTGTAGATCTCACATCGTCTTTTGAATCTATCGATCTGTATATCTTGATTCATCATCTTAGCTGTTAGGGTAGAGTGTCTTGTGGGCCTACTCAGCCTGGGAAACACTGCAAGACAATCAATCAGTCAATCAGTCATCCTTGAGAAGGCGCTGAAGTAACCGATATTTTTTGTTTCTTTTTGAATTTGATCAAAATGCAAATTCATTTCACCTTCAGGAGAAAATAGCTCCCAGCACACTAGCCTCCAAACCTAAGTGGGAAATTATGTTTTTACAATTCCAATGAAGTGACCCTTCAAACAATATGACAGGTGTGCCTCCTCAGTGGATCCAATACATATGTGGCTCATCCATCCATGCAAATCACAGCCTCATCCTGTGTTTATTACACTTTAAAAAAAGCTTCTGTTGGCACTTGAATGCTTTGCACTGTAGGGAGCTCATAAACAATAGTAACCAAAGCAGAAACAATCCCCGAAGAAACAAGCCACATGCTCTAATAGTCAGGCTAATGTTGTGCTTCAACACCTTTGGCAGCACCTGGGTTTTAGTAGGTGCACATTACTTCTTCGGCCATGCTGTTTCTTTTAATTATCAGAGATTTTTAATTACATGAAATGAGAATAAAATAAACATCTTGCACATTTGTAATTAAGAATCCAAACAGAGATTTTGTAAAGGAAACAAGTCGTGTCAAAATGTATGCAAAATATTGGAAGTCGTTAGAGGTGATCTAATGAATGGACATTGAAGCAGAACATAACAGGGGAGACACTACTCCACCAACAGCCGTATCCGAATAACCAATTGAGAGATGGACAGCAGGGAGGAATCTGTTCCGGCTCAAATGAAGTAGACCACATGGTGCACTGATGTCTGCTTGTTACCAGTGATGACAGATAGGGCTGATAAGAAACACAGCAAGCAGCAGAACAAGATATTCCTATTTCTGTTCTACTTCAGCGTGGGAACCCTGTTTATGAGCTGGTGACACTTGTTGAAGCTCCTGGCAACTGCAGACTTGTCATCTGCTCCATGTATGGCCACTTCTGTGCTTACTGATGCGGGTGTGTAACCCTTGGTTAGCCTTATCTGCATGCTGTTATACACAAGGCACAGGGAAGTGAGGAGGAGGTGACAGTATGTGGAGCAGAATGTCCTCTGTAAGTTTGTGATGGGCATTGCAGGGTGCAATTTTTTGTATTCTCTGGCAGTGACAGCCTCAGAAAATGACTGCTACCAGTAGATTATTTTATCAGCTGAAGGTTCACTGCAGAGATTTAGTGTCACAATGCATTGACACTCTTTCTTAGACACTGTTTTCTTTCGAAACACTAGTCCAAATTGCAGGATTTTGTAAATGCTTGAAATGATATCAAGATGAATTATACAGAAATGTATCAAATGATTTATTGGACATCTGGATTAGCTGCATTTTATCTAATGATGCATCTACAAAAAATGATTAGCATCTTGAGCATATTTTCCAGTTACACTTAGTATAATTATCATAATAATGTAAATCCTTTGTTGCAATACTCAGAGAAATATTGTAACTAGGTTGAAACTCAGGAGTGACTGTGTTTCAGTGCCATATTGTCTCTGATCATAATATATGTATAGGCTACTGGCCACATTTTCCACTCATTTCTGCATCCTCTGTCTCCATAGTTGAAATTATGCTAAACATAAGGATGGGCTGCTGTCAAAGTTGATAATGATAATGATATTATTTGACTGTTTGCAAGATTGTGTGCAGGGTGACAAATTATCTCTGAATGGGAGTCAGTCAGTCCATGTGACTACATGTTTACTCCTCTGGCCTTGTTTATTAAAAGCCAGTGTGCACCCATGTCATGCTGTAACCACTACAGCACTGACAACATCAGAGCTGCGCAACAGCACAACATTCATTAGCCTGCTCTTCAAACTCGCTGCGTGTGTCTGCTTCGAAAATGGCTGCTGACAGAAAGGTCTGTATAGAGCGGTGGGAATCTCTCTTCCTTGCTTAGTTTGCTGAGTGAACACAACACAATGAGCTGAGAAGGGCCAGCAATGCTGCTGTATTTGCATGAATTGCATTAGGTGATGCATAAAATAGCCCAAAGTGTTGTGCCTTTCACACAAAACCATCAGCCCACACTAAAAATTACAGTCGGGTGGGAAACCATGAGAAAAACAAAATACATGCCATAAAGACACAATACAGGGAAAAATAATGGAATTGACTGTGGGAATCCAACTTTAAAGATCCTCAAGTAAGAATGACCATACTGTAAATATGATCCAAACACACGTCCATTGTTTAGTATTAGAATAATGAATCTGATTATGATGATGGTGAGAGCCATGACGTACTCCTGATTTTCTTTGCAAAATGGTTTAATCTTGCATTAATTCATGATAAAAAGTCATCTGTATTGTCTGGTCATGATGGCACTACAGTATTTGTTAAAAGGACTTAGACACTGAAACACAAACAAGCAGTTGCTATTTGTGGTTACTGACTGGCTTAGTGAAGCTCAGCTGAGGAATGGTTTGTGTGAGATGGCTGAACAGAGCAGCCCTCTACTTTAGTCTTCTTCTGCCTCACTGTGCTCAGCCACTTTTCTTTTCTTTTTTGATGGAGCTGAGTTTTCTGTGAAGGTTTTTCAGTTCTCCCAGAAATTACCTTCACATTAATAAGTTTTTCAAACCATGAATTCCAGAAAATCAAGTGCCACATGAATAGATATTGGTAGATGTTCAAAATGTGAATTTTCTTGATCACTTGATCTGCAGGCTATTTTCTTTTTAGTAGAGAACTGATATTTCCCTTAATAAAGAGATTAATTAAATAAATTCTTAAAATAAACAAATAGTAAACTTAAAATAACTTGTTTTGTCTGAGCGATCCAGACTGATCCATTGCATCTGCTTTAGCAAAACAGAAATTCCCCAAAATATATAATTGAACATGGTGTCATGTTTCTCACAAATGTCCAGTGAGTTCTGTTGTTCATGTTCCAGTTGTCATCCACCTAAAGCAGTATGCTGTAACGGATCATTAAAACTGTCAGTCAGCACATACAAGTGTATGATGAATCATACAATGTGTTAGCATGTGTGTGTGTGTGGTTTGTAGAGAACATGATTACCTGTGTAGGGGCAATTATGTCTGGGGCTGGAGAACTGTGGTCACAACAGTCCACCGACAGGTCAGCTGGTCTGATCGAGCATTAATAAAACAGACTGATATTGCAGACTGACCTCATGAACTACTCTCCGCAACCACTTATTAATAGGGAGGCTGTCATTTGCCCTCAAAACGGCCTCAGTTCTTTGGCGTGGTGTGGAGTGGTTATCTGAGCCATTCTCCTCCAGCTTCTCACATTAATGAGAAGTTTATGTCTACAGAACTGCTGCTCTGAATAGTTTTTGTTGGTTTGCACCATTCTGAGTAAAAACCCCAGAGACTGTCACGTGTGAAAATCCCAGTTGCAGAAATATTCAAACCAGCCCATCTGGCACCAACAATCATGCTGCCATCAAACTCACTGAGATCACGTTTTGTCCCCATTCTGAGGTTTGATGTCAACATTAACTGAAGCTTTTGACCTACATTGGCATTTCACTGCTGCCACCTGATTGGCTAATGGGATAAATGGTGCACAGGTGTTCCTAATAAAGTGCTTGGGGGAGTGTATAATTTAGTTGTGTGTTGATTAGGTTATTGCCTCCAAACCCCTCCTCCACTGTCCTTGTTATTAAGTTATGACAGCAGTAGGATGCCAGGCTGAGATGGCTGACTACATGACAGACATGTATGTAACCACAGGCTGTGGTTACATGAACCGCTTTTTTCTTTTTTTTTCCCCCTTCCAAATGTCACTATGATCGACAATTCCCACAGAAGTCTTTTCATGGATGCTCAATGATGCTCTAGAGTGAGCAGTTTCTCACGGTGAGAACCCTCAGGGGCGGAGGACACTTCTGAAACTAACTCAAGATTCTTACCGAGTTCCCCTTTGTGCATTTTCATTTCAATCAATAATGCATATAATATAGCCAATTAGCCTTGTTGCCTAATATGCATGGGAATGATGATGTTGTTTTTCCTCTTCTGTCTCTCGAGTCCATCCCCAGAGGTGTCGCTTTTAATGGCTTCAAATCCTTTCACACGTTTGTGTCAGCTGAAAGCTCACCTGGGGATGGAGCTGGAAAGATAGACTGTGCCGGCAGGCTGATAGGGCTGTTAAGGTTGCAAGGCCAGAGAGTGACTGTGTGTGTGTATTTACATGGTCAAGGCGTTTGACTGTGTATGTATGTGTTGATGTGTCCATGTGCAGGCAAGCATTGCAAGGACTAGGGGTTCTTGGAAAACAACAGTGCAAGTGGAGCAGCATTAATAGACTGTTCTGCTTCTGTAAGACAAAGCTGTCAAGGTTTCCTCTCACTATATCTTTTACTGTATGAAAGAAACATTGCTTTCAGTATAATCTTTGGTGGAGATCTTTCCTAAGTTCGATAGTTGACAGTGTAGAGAGAAGGGCAGAGATCAGATGTCCCTGTGCAGGGAATGGAAACATGGACATTGTGGCTACGTGGTTTATGCCCGAAATCGTTCAGCTAATGGATGCCCCCTTAAATGTATTTTCCTCCTTTACTTGCCTTCTAGATTTATAATTCAGGACATTCAAGTTTTCAGTTTGTTTGAAGCTTCAACTTAATTGTTGCTTCAACATGTCAAAGACTTGTTAATTGGAACAAAAACAAAGCAGTGGTTTTCATGCTGCATTACTAAGTGTAGCTTGACTTTGATGCTCTCTGAAAGTATACTGTATACCTCCACCAGGTCTGCACAGTCCTTTAATGCTTTTATTTAATCATGCTCATTTTTGTGCTCCTTAAAATGTGAATGATTTTCGGGATTCTTGGTCTGAGGTAAATTTTGCCTGTACACTGTGTGTGTGTACTGTTAGATCAGAATATACAAGACCATTTAAGAATATGATAAAAAAAAACAAAAAAAAAAAAACATAAAAAAAATTACATTTATTACACTGACACAAAATTTTATAAATGTTTTTATTCAAACTCAACTATCCTCTTTGTATTCATGACATCTGTTTTTTTTTCTTTTATTTCCTATACAAGATATATTATATAAAATATACAAGATATAAAACTGTTCTTGTCAAGACCATGTTGTCAAGATAGTCACCTAACTGTCAAAAAGAAAGCCTTGGTGAGGGCTGTCTGAAACGTAGTTCCATCTGGCAACAAATGAACTATACACATTTTGGTTAATATTTCTATGAAATGTCCCCTCAAAAGTTTCGACTGTTGTGATTTCAATTCCCCAGCAGATGGTGACATTAAAATACCTCAAAATTGATATTGATAGGCTATAAAGTATATCCGTTGTAATATAAATATACAGTAGATATATGCTCTAATCATTCAGCCAACAATTTTTACATTTTTACATATTAGCTTCTTCTTGTTTTATATTCTCCCTGTCTTGCTTACTCCTGACTCACTATGTCCTCTGATTGTCCTCACTTCACTTGCACAAAACATGCTGGAGCAGCTTGTAGGCTACCCACCGATTGGTTACATCTTGGTTATGATTGTACTTGTACTTGTACTTTAAGTGACTTGTGCCACGTGATGTGGGCTGCATCACATCTGCACTCATCATGCAATTCGGCCCAGTGCCCTCACCCAACTTCGTATGCACTACACGTTTCCTGCATTTAGAGAAAGGTATCACTGCCTTCATGATGTAATACTCACATCCTTATTGTATTATCAGTGTGTACTTCCTATTTGGGCTTAGATTATCCTGAATTTACTGCAATCAGTCTATCATTCAGACTTAACACCATAAAGATAAAGCTTGCATTAAACAAAAAGTCATGGGGAAAAGAAACAAACAAAAAAACAGTTGCTGCAATAATCCAACTATAGCTCTTAGAATCTTAGGGTGTATTCACACCTGCAGTGTTAGTGCGCACTAAATCTGGTGCGCACTAAATTTGGTCCAGTTTGGGTCAGTGTGAAAGCACATCGCACTCTAATGCGCACCAAAACTAGTGCGGCCTGAGGAGGTGGTCTCGGTTCGGCTCCAGCCGAACTCTGGTGCGCACTAGTTTAGGTGTGAAAGCAACCGCACTCTGGTGCGAGCCAACTGCCAGGCGAACTCAACACGTTTGAGCTAAAAGGGCTCCCGTAGTCGCTGACAACGGGTTAACGCAGCGGGGAGACCGCCTGGTGCTCCGGTGCTGCGGAGTTCTGTCCCCACAAACGAAGCAGCAGCAGCCGGTCGCTGCGTGTCCGCTGAGTCCGCTGCTCAGACACCGACAGGTCGGCGGCTCCGTCCCTTGTGTCCGCGGAGCAGCTGGTTACCGTGGTTACCGAGCAGCAGAGGTCCGCCCGTGTTTAACGTTTAACTCTTTGACTGCCAAAGACGAGTTATCTCGTCTTAGCGAATCCAAGCGTAGTCTGCCAAAGACGAGATAACTCGTCTTAGCGTTTTTTTAATGGCAACGCCATGTTGAATGTCTTGCCCTACTCCTCTGTGAAGATCAGACTTGTATCATCAAAATTAAGTGCAGAAAAACACATTTGGATTGAGAGATATAAAAACTATAGCGTGTTTTTCCCCCCTCACGGAGCGGAGCGGGTGTCTGACTGCAGCGCCGCCGCTCCGTGACACTCTGGCCGCCGGTGAGAGCTTCGGGGGCGGCGGCGGGGCTCATGGCGGCTCGGCAGCTCGTCGAAGCTCCGTGCAGCTCCGTGATACAAAGCACAAACGTTAGTAACAACAACCCCGTTGATCGCTCGTCGTTAGTCATCAAGAGCGTTTGGAAAGTCGCCAGATTTTGCGAGAAATCACTCAGATAGCAGCTTGAAAATCCCCGATCTAGTGTGGATGAGGAACGGACGGCGCCGGCGAACGTGACGAGGAGAGCTAAAGGTGGTGGGAGTGTCTGTTGTGAGCGTACATGGACTGTCTGTGGCTGTGAGTTCAGGGGGCACGTCAGCCAGAGCTGCTGTGTGTGTGTGTGTAGATGTGTGTGTTAGACAGAGAGAGTGAGTGAGACCGCTGCCTGCTGACCAGAGGAAGCTGGATCTGATCTAAAGCGCCGTGTTTCGGCTACAAAAACCTGTCGAACTGATCCGCGCGCGCGCACACACACACACACACACACACACACACGCACGCACACACACACGCACACGTATGCACACGCACACGTCACGTACGCACACACACTAAAAAAAAGGAAAGAAAAAGTTGTAACTCAAAGAAAAGAAAGAAAAGAGGCTGCAGTAGTGTGTGTCAGTAGCTAAATATTTTGTCTATTGTCATCAAAAGTCATTTGTCAGTGTTGATTTAGTTGTTGTTTACAAGAGAACAACTGTACAGATGTTGAGGCATCACTAAAGCAAAATATAAAGGAGCCAATTGTACTGGTACACCTGAAAATGACAGCCGACACAAAAACCTCTTTCTCAAGATTTTGGTGCCAAAATGGCATTTTTGGGCTAAACTAACCTATATTCAACCGCCAATTTCACAAGACTGGAACAAGATAGAAACAGTTTTTTTTGCTGGAAACTAGAGACCCTCATCTTTCCTTTGATGGGTTGAATGCGTATGTAGTAACAGTACATAATATATGGTGGGTCTACGGAAATCAGTCAAAAAGCTGGAAAATGCCTGGCAAGCTGGAGGAAGCTGCTGTGAGAATGGCTGGCAGTCAAAGAGTTAACCGGGAACTAACAGGACCGAGCTGGGTGAACGCAACCGGAAACCAGCCAGAAGTACCAAACAGAGTTATACATGCAAACAATATAGAAATAAATGACCAGAGCTACTAACAACCGGCCCTACTTGAGTCTCCATCATGAAAGTTTTATCAATCAGCGGTTCCAGATTCCAACCGGTAGTCATGGAGACGTGACGTTCTCCAAGTTTGGTCCCGAGTGACAAAAAGCAGGTGTGAAAGCAACCGCACTAACTGAAAAATGAAACAATGTATCATTTTAACATTTAGTGCGCACCAGGGTGCGCACTAAACAGGTGTGAATACACCCTTAAAGCCCTCTGTGGAACCCCAGGGAGGTTTGTCCTCTTATGTGGACCTTAAAGTAACTAGCTAATGATGTCTCTGACTCAAACGTAAACTCTCACTGGGTAAAATTCAGGTGGGAAAGACAAGTCGAGCGATTTAGACAGCAAAGGAATTGGATACATATAGGTGAGTTAAAACATAAGAGATCAGAACAAGATGAGATGACACCTTGTGCCCAGGTTCCTTGACATTTAACGTGTATAATTGAGTGTATTTTTAGGTGTGATTGTGCTGGCATTTCAATGTGTGTGTGTGTGTGTGTGTCTGTGTGTGAGCCTTCTGGAGGCAGCTCAGTACTCACCTGTTCATTTGTCCTGAAGGAATCCATCTCAAGCTGTGCAAAGAGTGGCAAAGAAAGCCAGTTTCATGCCAACCCACCAGTTTCCCATTGACCCCCCTGGCAGCCAGGCACAAAATGTCTGCCAGGTGAACCAAAGAGAAAAAAGGAAAGCTCGGCTCTTCCACCACCCACATGGATAACACCGGTCGCTTTCCACTTTATCCATGCTACGGTACTCACGGCACCAGCCTGCTTAGTATGGACGCCCACTGACTGACTGTGACTGAGAGAAAATATCCACACATCGATTCTGCTCAGTTGAGATGATGGAACTGAATATAGTGCAGGCAGATTGGTGCTTAATGTACTCATCCTTCGTGTGAGGTTATAAGGCTGCTTCTGCTGATGTAACGACCACAAGGTGTTCCTACGGTGGGTTTGTTTGTGTGCCTGTGTGCGTGCTGGATAGATGTCCAGTAGAGTGCTTTACTTAAAGCCAGTTATATAACCTTCTATTGATGATTATGATGTATCGTCTTGATTGCTATACTTTGACTTTTACTAAAGCAGACAGAGCATGTGCAAACGTACTGCGAGGCCTGCAGGGAAAGGGATGGAAAGAGGAAAAAGGTAAAGAGAAGATGAGGAGCAGAGCAGAGCAGGGGCTGAGGGTGGGAGGGTGACACATCCTCTCAGTACTCATATACCTTACTGCTCCCTAGCCTAGCATGTGTGTGTCTGCGTGTGTGCTTACGTGAGCTATGTGTGTGAAGTGCTGCAGGCTCTGTGCTGGGGTTTAACTCTGTTCAAAGTAGCCGAGGATGCACAGTACACTGATCTAGACTGACAGGCTAGAACACAGACTACACTCCCCGGTCAACAGCCTGAACAATAGTGAGCCAGCCTTCACCACTAGCAGGGACCAACAGTCAGCAAACGCTCTGGAAAACAGACAGAATACATTGTACCAAAAAAAACAACATACAAAATATATAACATCAATGTGTACCAAAACCTGTTTCCTGTATCCTCAGTTACTTTTGGTCATCTTTTCATGAAAATAGCTGGTATGTCTGTAATAGCTGATGGGTAGAAAATGGGAAACACCGATCCAACCTTCTGTAAATGTTCCTATGTGGGGTTTTGTGGTGCTAATAATTTCATGATAATCCTGCCCTGCGTCTGTGATACAAGAATCAGAATTCACATGATTCACATGGCCATAAGAGGTCTTTGTCAGGTAAACTTAAACCATGCTCACTTTAAGTCTTTCTTGTTAAGACATTCTCTAGAGCAGCACATTGTGCCAACAGGGCAGGAAAACGGCGTGCACTGCTTGACCAGTTAAACTAAAAATAGACATCAATTAGAACGATATTGAAGTGGAAGCACTTTACATCACTTTACATCTGATCTCAGAAGAGTGTTCAGTCCCATAAAGGATTTCAATAGAAACCCTTTTCAATAAGGTCTAAAGCCAAGTCTTTACCAAGAAATAAATCGAAATAAATAGGCTTTGTTTTGTTGTTCAAACACAGGGATACAAATAAAGTGTGCTATCATGGAAAGTGACCTTGAGAAATACATATTGTTTATCAATTTGAGGATGCAATGGAAGATTTACATACTGTAGGCTACAATTATAGTCTATTTGTTTACATGGCTGTATGTGACTGCTGTTACTGTGTTAGTCCTTGGGCCAAGACCCAAAATTTCACTTATCGGTATCACCTGGGAGGGCAAATTCTAGTTGTGATTTTTTTATTCCTATACACCCCTAGATTAAGTTTTGATATGATAGACCTTGCTGACTGGCAGCTTTATAGTATTTGTCACCTCTTAAAGTAATAGACTCTTGCTGTTCAAAAATGAAAAAAGTGCCTTCCCTGGAAATCATCTTAGTATTTTTTTCTCAGGGCTTGAGGCAGTGGATAATCTAAGGTTCTTCCTTCAAGTTTCTTGGTCTGTTGCCTCACTGTACGAAGCTCAAGTTGCTCAGGCTCTCCCTCCAAGCCCAGATATTCTGCTGTACCAGGAAACAACATTGTGCACTCCGATCCATCATCTAAGATGACGTAGCAGGTATCAAAGGTTTTGTCCTTGTTAGAGAGTCTCACTTTAACAACGTTGGGCCTTTCACAAACGAAATCTGGTGTTTGTCTCACGCGCTCTCTGTTTTACCACTCCCTTGCTTGGGCTCGTATCGATCTGCCTAGACTGGACAAAAACAGACGCGCGGACACCATGAAAATGAAACACTATGTTCCCTGTGGCAACTGGCCAAGGTAGTCCAGGTCAGTCCCACGTGTCAATCACAGGCTACAGAGGTTCAGCAAAAGGCTCACAGAACAACCATGTGGTGTGTACATTAAAACACTGGATCCAGATATCAGTTCAGTCCTTTATTTTGGTAACTGAACAATGATGAGCGCAGATCAACAAAATGTGAACAAAAGGTGGTGGATGTGAAACCCTGTCAATTAAGTATTTTTTTCTCAGGGCTTGAGGCAGTGGATAATCTAAGGTTCTTCCTTCAATTTTCTTGGTCTATTGCCTCACTGTACGAAGCTCAAGTTGCTCAGGCTCTCCCTCCAAGCCCAGATATTCTGCTAGGTAACAACATTGCGCACTCCGATCGAACAAAATGCAAAAAAAAAAAAAAGCTGCTCCTATGAAAAGGCTATTCATACTCAAGTGATACCGGTATCTGGTCTGGCCCAAGGACTATGTGCTGCAGAACTGCTGCCTGTGGCTGAGTGATGCCTATACTCAGTTTCTCTATAGTCATAGTAAGTGCAGTGGCTGAAGAATGTGAATGGCCATATGTTTGTGAGGATGTACTGTATACTCACAAACACATGGCCTCCTTCACTCTCATATACGTAGATAAGAGAGTGACACTGACATTTCACTTAAACGCATAAAGTCAAAGTAATTCACTAGCTGTCTTCTTATGCCACTCCTGCAGTTTGACCTGAAGCTGTTGAGTTTATCCCAGACAAATTGATTCCCATTCTGCTAGATTACTAATTATTTGTTGTGCATGAATATTCCTCGAATTTCCACTCCTGTCCAAGTATTTCACTTCCTGTACTGTATCGCTTGTTGCCCTCCTTTCTCCTGGATGTTCTGAAAATGGCAACTATCTTCAGTGCGTTTCAACAACTGCTAGGCCCATTTACTCAAAGCATTTATATGTAATTTTTAATGATTGTTATGATTTTTTTTATGTGTCTTAAAAAGAAAATTTGCTGAGATATTTACAAATTGTAGTTGAACCTAAGGAATGATGTCCTTATGGGATCATTCAGCTCCTTGTGATTTTTTGTCATTTCCAATGACAATATTCTTTCCGTTCCAACGGCCCGCCCACGGGCCCCCGGGGGGGTTTTAAACAGGGAGGTGTCATAGAGGATGTCACCAGTCACTTGAAATAGTCATGCCACATATCGTTGGAAAGCTAAAACTCTTGTGATTAAAGATATGCCGACCATTCCTAAATATAATCATCACAGCAACACTCGAATCAGACTATAAACATGCTAACAAAGTTCGTAAAAAGCCGATATAACTCACAATTTGTGTCAGGGCAGGCTCAGGATCACAGGGTTTCCCCACAAACTGGATGTCGTTACATTCAGAAAAGTCCAGTAAATCCAATCCAGTGAAGTATTTAGTCCAAAACACACGGTTGTACCGGTAGATAGCCTCATCCCGCTGCTGCATCTTATGAAATTACGCATTGTATATCCAGTAAATCCGTTTATTTCTCCTCATAAGTCCGGCGTTTACATGAAAACAATGTTTATTTCACTTCACAAAATGGCGCTGCACTCTGACCTTTCGATTGACAGCTCACTCGACCAATCACAAGCTCCCTGTCCCCGGCTGCCGCCTGCAATAGCGAATGAGTGGCTGTGTCTCATGAGGAACATCCCCTCCGACAGCGCTGAATGACTTCAGCCAATAGGAACCGATCCCGATGGCAACTGATGCATTGAATAGCCAATGAAATTCCGAAAAAAACGATGTGCTGCATTCACGGTCCCTGGGAAAAGGCAGCACTGCCATTTTCATGCGTAACAATGCAAATGCTGCACTTTGGCGCATGTATTGTTTCTCAATGGCAACTTTAGGAAAACGCCTAGATATACACTTAGAAAAACATGTGTAAAATACTAATTTTTAGCAGGATTGTTATCAAATTTGAACTGGGGCCAGGTAAGGCTTCATGCTGTGGTCCCATTGTGTTTTCCAGCTAAAATTCTCAGCTACACTCATCTTCAGGCATCTGATTGCAAAAAAAAAAATTCAGGCGAGAATAAAAACATTCTAATTCAGTGTGTTCCAACTTAGATTACTCAATGATAATAGCACTTATAGTGATTATTTCAGTTTGGGGAAAAACTTCAGAGTGTTACCTTTCAAAAGAGACCAAGCCCATCCATATTCTCCAAACAGTTCAAGAACAGCATTCAATTTACTTAGGGTACGCCTTGGATAGGCGAATATTACAGAATTTATAGGAGCGAAAAGGGGTTACAGAAAACAATGTGCTCTTCATGTTCTTAAAAAAACACTTGCAATTGATGTCCACCTCTCTTATGAACTGTAACCCTTGACCTGAACCACTTTGTTGAAAGCAATGTTGTTGTCTGCTAACAGTTGTTAATCCTTACAAAAAGAACTGCAAATAACTGAACTGTCCATGAGCCGACAACAACATGCACACTGAGGAGATTGTAGCTGGATTATTGATGCCTGCTAAACTTCCCTTTATTGACTTTATGGAGGTAATTGTGCAACTGTGATGTGAAACTATTTATAGTGGACTTTGTCAGAAGAGTTCATCCCTCCTCTCCCATTTCCCCGGCTGATTTCCCTCCATCTCCCTCTCTTTCTATCTCACACTCTTACACACACACACACACACACACACACACACTCACACACATCCATGTTTTACTACATTTATAGGGACCTATCATTGACATTATGCATTGTTACATCAACACAAGAAGAATGCACAACCTTTACCGTGGCAACAACTCTTAATTGCACATCAGCCATTGTAAACTGGTATCTCGTGAGGTTAAGCACCACAACGTCATCCCACCCACCCACACACACATCATATTCCCGGGATGACTGGCTCTCTCAGACCAGTGAGAGGTTGAAGCTGGACAGACCTGCAAGCTAAGCACATCACTCAAATAGTCATAAGCACCTCTTCAATAAATCCCCTCCACGAGCCGAGCTGTGTGTGTGCATGCGTATCACAGACAGAGGTGAGATGAGATGCTTAAAATAGGACAGACAAAGGGATGGAGGGGTGGCTAAAATGCTGTGATGTTGTGAGGATTTATCACACAATGGCGGTGAGTGGAGAGATGGATGGATGGATGATGGGAAATAGAAGGAGGATATGGATGAGACTGACTAAAGCGCAGGCTGATAGAGTGTTTAGCTGGGTGACTGACTAAGCCATAAGTCTTCCGTGAGCCCCTATGCTCTCTCTCTCTCTCTTTATCTGTTCTACCCCTCTCTCTGCCTCTCTTTAAAATAACACTATGTTCTGTGTGGTGACAAGCCAGGATGAAATGATTGGCCCTCAGTTTTCTCCCGACTGCCCTCTCAGATAATCACTACACCTTCTGGCTGCCTTCATATGCTGACTCTACTTTATTAAAGCCAGTCTCTCAATACATTATGCTACTGTGGTTAAGTGTCACTGCTTCGACTGGGGCTGGAAAACTATCAGTGTAGTTCCTTAACTTTTCAAACCCTATATACACTGGCCTCAGATAGTATGCAGACCCTCTCCCTTTCTCCTGACTTTATGTCATAGTAAATGAAAAGGAAAACATAAAAAAACCCCCAAAAAAACATGAAGGTATCTAGACTGTTCAAATAACAGAGCTGTGTGTTCATGGCAGCACAGTAGCCTCAGTAAATGTGAAATGGATGAAGGATTGCAGCCACAAGGACTTGGTAACCAGTTACCAAAAAAAGGGCCTTGGTCAGGGAGGTAAAAAAGAACCCACTGGTTATTGTGAGAGGCATTCCTATTATTAGCTATTCCTATAGTCCTGTGCAGAGAAAGGAGAACCTGTTAAAAGGACAAACATCTCAGCAGCACTCCATCTGGTCTTTAGAAGCCACTTAAAGCATGAGTAAAAAGATGTTTCTAGCCTGATGAGACACAAGACTACATGGATTAAGGGAAGGTTGACTGCAGTCAAGTACAGAGCTCTTTGCTCCCTGAATACATATGACCTGAGAGTGGATCGTTTGTTTCAACAATGACCTGAAGCTTTAAAAAAAAAAAAAAAAGAAGTGCTCAAGCGTGAAACTCTCTGTTCATGAGTGGCTCAGCCAAAGACCTGAAGATGGCAGTTCACAGACACATCGATCCAATCTGTTTTGTTTAAATTTTTTTTTTTTTTGTCATATCTGAGAAAACATTTTTTAACGGATTACTGGATGCGGATTGATTACAGTTTTGGCCATTCAAAATGAAATCCTCAAGCGCAAAGGCTTAGATGGAATATTGTGTTATTTTTTTTAATGAAAATTATTGATTGCATGGTAAAATAATCTCTACAAACACAAATAAACATGTATTACATACAGTATCTTTCTCTGTGTGTGTGTGTGTGTGTGTTATTGCATTTTTTCTTTTTCTTTTTTAATTTTTTGCATTTTGAGAGATTTAGCATCATTTCATATGAGGTGGTTAGCACTGTCTCCTATGTTCCCTGGCTGAAGGCCTACCTTCAAGCCAGTTGCATGTTCTTGTTGGGTCTGATCTGATTTTACTACACAGTCCAAAGACAAGCAGGTTAAGTGAACTGGTTACTCCAAATAGCCCATAGTTTGAAATGTGTGTGTGTGTGTGTGTGTGTGTGTGTGTGTGTGTGTGTGTGTGTGTGTGTGTGTGTGTGTGTGTGTGTGTGTGTGTGTGTGAATGTTTGGTTGTCTCTACACGTCAGCCCTGTTTGTCCTGTGTCCGGTGACCCATCATCCAATGTCAGCTGGGATTGGCCTCAGGCCTCCCACAACACTTGAGGATAAACTAATGGATAGATGGGAGGATGAATTAGTCTCGATCATTGCACTGTGCATCTTTAATCCAGTCCCAATCCTCCCACACGTGCACAATATTTTCGAGGTGGGCAAAATTGCACACATACCCATGCGCATCTGCAGCCACCCAATACACACATCATACAGAGACGTCACTTTAATAGCTGTCATTGAGCGTCAGTGAAATGACAGCAGAGTGCCTCCAGGCTGCTGTGGCTGATCTGAGCTCATTAGAACAGCGACTCAGACTGAGGGGATTCAGCTGGGATTTGTTACGCTGCAACAGCACTCCTGCCCCAGCCAGGAGGTGAAATTGGGAGAGATGAAGTAGAGGATGAGGAGCAGAGAAGTATAAGGTATGAGGTAAGAGAGATGAGGTTAGGGGAGGAGAGCAGGAGGAAATTGGTAACAGAGGAGTGAAATTGAGGAAAAAGAGAGGTGTGAAGGTGGTGGAGGTTAGGGAGGAGAGTGAGGAGAAAAATGGAGAGATGCAAAAAAGGAATAAAAGACAATGATAAAGGTAGATGCAGAGGAAAGAAAAAAAGAATTGGAAACAGATAACGAAGTTATGGAGGGTTGCATATAGGGGTAGAGCGGTAAACCTATGGAGAACGTGTAGGCTGGATGATCTGATTAAAAGTGTAAAAAGAGAGGAGAGGTAGGAGTGGAGGGGAGAGCCAGAACTGAGGGAGTGCAAAAAGATAAGATGTTGATCCTTGCAGCAACAGACATGAGTTTCAAAGTAACTGCACAATATAGATAAAAAGAGAAGGGATGTGAGTTTATAAGTTTGTGCAATTCACAGAACCTTTTCATGTTGAGTAGAAATAAAGGATAAGAACATGCACATGGACAGGAGATGATGAGAGCAGCAGAAAAAGATGAAAAGGTGAACAATGATTTGGATTAATAGCAGTTTGTGTTTGCATTTTATAGAGGAAAGGAATATGAGTAACATCACCAGGTCAGACATTCAGAAATCAAGTGTGGGGAAGAAGCAGAAAGAGAGGAGGAAGAAAAAAAAAGTGCAAAGTGAGTGAGTGGGGATAGGAAGAAGAGGGCAGGGAGGAAATGGAATGAAGACGCAAAGTGAAGATTGAAGAGGGATTTTCCAGTTGGTTACCCAGTCCTGACCACGTGTGAAATTTGCTCTGAACACCCGGTGGCGTTCAATCACCAGTCAAGTGAAGCAACAAGGAAATTAACGCCAAAGTACAGAGGGAGAATGATAGAAAAAAAATAGGAAAAGGCAGAATGAGAAAACATACACATACATTTTACTGCAGTATTCTTCATGCATGCTGTCTGCCCTTAAATCATTTGGATTGAAAACAGAGTGCAGTGATTATGTAACAAGTCATACGCCACAGTCATCAAGACAAATATCGAACCATACATTCAGGAAAACAAAATGACCAATAAGGTCAGTAGCCTTTTCCAATTCTTCATGTTTGAATTAACTTTTAAATATGACAAGGATTTGTAATATGTCGTCCTGTATTTCCAAGAATTTCTGCGAGAGAACAACTGGTGACATGTGATGTGTTTTCATAATACAACATAATACAATTCTTTTAATTATATAATGGTGGGTGCCCATCTGTATTTCATGATCTTTTTCTTCATCTTCTTCTTCTTGGGCAACCGATGAATTTATCCTACTATAAATGTCTTCATGTTGAGGTAATACTTCAAGTGTTCCAGCAGTAGGCACACCAGACTTTTTGTTGTCATGGTAACAATGATGAATAGAAGTTAATGTAGTGGGATGCAACCTATAGGCATTGTACCCACCTGTCTGGGTGCAGACTTTCTAAAAACTGAAGAATTGTTTTAAGAACTCTGCAAGTTTGTTGTTGTGTTGGAGGTTGCAAATGTCAGTCCTTTTGTTTTCCTCTAGACATCAGTGTCATCTGAAGTTGTAGCAGTTAGTAAAACTGCCTGTATAGCTGCATTGATTACACTTGCTTCCATTTGTGTGTTTGTTTCTTATTTCTGAGCTGTAGCTCGCAAAGATGGCATCCCCATTCTTACTACTGCAAGACTTTGATTGGTCCATTGTTTGTCCACCCACAGCTGTCAATACAATGGTGGGCAGTGATCTAGTGGGTTTTCAGACAACAGCTATGAGATTAAAAAGTATGTTGACACTGCTGGGATGAGCTTGAGATAGATATGCATGCATTTAAAAGCTCATCATTATAATTTTTTTATCACGTGCTACAAAATCGTTGCTGTTAATTCTGCTGTTTGCGTGAATGCATTTGTGTGTGTGTGTTCCTGAACTGAGTAATGATCTTTGGTTTAAAAACTTGCAAACTGTGGCTCTGAATATCTATTGAAATGATGAAGTCTTTTGTTTCTCTCCATTTCTTGACTCCGCATTCGACAGTAATTTCCCTGTTGCTCCACAGTCATGCGAGACAGAAATAAACAGAGGAGGGCAGTGAGACGAGACCAGAGAGTAAAAAAAATAAATAAATGAAAAATGATGAAATCAAGAGAAATAACCAAGATAGACAAACAAATAAATTGCAAATTGGAGATTAAATGAAATCATGTGGTCAGGATCATGTTTCAGCTGGGACACACAGATTCAGAGATGTAGTTACTTCCATGACATGTAGATGCACATGTTTATAGCATTTATAGCAGCATGATTATAGTCATCAAATAGAGCATTGCCAATGGAGATAACAAAATGTGGACCTTCCCAAATCAATATAAACACAATACGATAAAAATGCACTTTGGCCGATACCATGTACTTTTCAAAATAAAAGTACAAAAAACTTAAAATAATAATAACTTAATAAAAAAGAAAAAAAAAACATACTGGCATACAATCTGTCAACAACAAACAAACAAACAAAAAAAGTGGGGACTGAACTGTGAGAAAGAGAAAAGATGTTGGCGGATGGAAACAAAAAGTTAGATGTAGATGAATATAGACAAAGGGATGAGAGAGACAGAAATAGATGGACACAGAGAGATACTGACAGTCTCGGGCGTTGGGTTTGATCTGATGACAGGCAGAGAGGGAACGACAAGAGCTATTGGCAGCGGCACACACACAACACGATGTGAGAGCAGCGTCTCTGTTGACAGCTACCAACTGAAGCTGCTCTCCCTCCTCTGATAGATCATGCACTTTAGATGAAATAACAATCCTGTAACTTGCAGTTACATGTTGCCACGAGAGGAGCATGATTACCTATTATCGCTAATAAATCAGATATGTTGTCCTTTTTCCACCATAACATGTCTAACATACTGTAGATAGTCGGGTGTTTGCTTAGTTGATGTTACTCAGCTGCTTGGAAATAATGGTCTCCATGTTGCCCTCAGCAGTCTGAAAAAAAAGAAAGAAAGAAAAAAACAAAAAATAAAAACCTCTTGCTTGAGTTGCTTCTGAATGTGTTTGTGCAGATGATTGCACAGCAGCTCTTTACTACTTTAGCAGTGTTTCCCATGTTTTCCATATGAATACATCGTCGGCAGATGTTGCTGACGATGCTGCCATGCGTTTGACCCCCATGGGTGAGTGACTGCGGAGACCTCCAGATACAGTGACATCACACACAAACCCCAGCTCTCTTACCACACACAATCAGTTCTGCCTTAACACACACATAGGCCTATAGCTGAAGTGCACCATCACAAATCTCAGAGTTTTTTTTGTAATATTTGCTGTTACATTATTTGCATTAACCCTCTAGGCGCCAAAGTCGCATTATTGCGACAGGCAGCATGCTTGGATAAAACAGCCCATATCTTTAAATCTACTGCCCTATATTGTTACTGCTTGGTACCACTAGATGGCGAACACGTTCAGCTTCAATCCTGACGTCATTTGTGGGTGTGTTTTTCTACAAAATATCTGAGGAAAAAAAGTTTGATTGGCGCACAGGCGCTCTGCTTTTTCTCGCGGAGCTCACGCAGCTCACGCAGCTCGGAGCGACCAGGAAGTGAACTTCAGGTCTTGAGAAACACCGTGCGCCCCCCCACACACACACACACACACACACACACATACACACACACACACACTCGTCAACCCCCCTCCGCCTCCCTCCCTCCGTTTCATGCCGCTGCTCGTCCGCGGTACTACCGCGACACGGCTCGGCGGGGCTGGGAGGGAGGGAGGCGGAGGGGGGGGACTGTAAATGTGCTCCAATCACACCCCTGTTCCTTTACTTTGAGGATTAGATGTCAATATAACTGGAAGTCACTAATCCAATGGGGCTCACCCGGTGACGTCACAATATGCAAATTAGATGAGTACATTTACTCCTATCACAAACTTTAGGTCATTATGAATATTTTTTCTCATTTACACCATAGATTTATCCCTGACCATTTAAAAGCTACAGCCTTGTGAAATCCTGAAATCCAAACTTAATATTTTCCTAAATAAACTCTGGCGCCTAGAGGGTTAAAGCAGAAGTAATTGGAATATTTTGTGTTAATATAAGTCTTAAATAGTTATATCTTCCGACGGCAATCACTTATATAGAGTGTTTGGTCTGAAACACGGGTCTGTCAGTCACTCTGCTCTGCTGTAAGCCGAGGAGAAAACTTTCCTTGTATCCTACAACCTTTATCCAATGAGGAGAGAGAACGGCATAAAGGGGCAGTCCTCTCTGTGTGTGCAGCCAAGGGATGCGCGTGAATGTGGTGACGTAGGGACGAGGGTGGGGACTGCTAACTCCATCTGCTGACAAGAAGTTAGCCAAAACCACCGGATCGCTTACTTCTGCTTTAAGAGCAGTTTACTTACCAGTCAGAGTTCAGCATCACACTTCATTGCTTTGTCTTAAGTGGTTCCAAGATCACATCTTTTCTTCCACTGAAGTTACCGTTCTCAGTTTCAAATAGCGATTCACTGCAGCTGCCCTGAAGATGTAGCACAGCTCAAACTCTGTATCGTAACCTTTTGTTTTACAAACGCAAGGTCTCAGCAAAGGACAGTTAGTTTACAACCACCTGCTCCTGGCAAGAAACTATATTGGCAGCAGAGAAAAGTAACAAACGGCTGCTTTGAATATGTTGAATAGTTTGTTTTTGGTGCTTTTAACCTGAGGATTCTGGCTAAGTGTTGTGACAGCCCAGCCATGCGGGATGCTTCTGGTTGTTGTGGTTAACTGGGTGAGGTTTTGATCAACCACTGCTTGTGACAGTTGGCTCTACACAAGAGAAACATTTCAGAAATGTTTTGCGCAGCTTCACAAGGTTATCCAATATGTCACCTGTGGCTATCAGGTACGGTGGCAGTAGAGAACTGAACAGCTGGGATGCAAAGTGGACATCAGACATCTAGCTTAGGGGAGACAGAACAAAGATATTTAAAACAACCTGAAATTAATTAATTATATCAAAATGAGAAAGCAAATATACAGTTTTTGGTCATAAAATGGTAAGTTGATGGTTTGATATGTGCATGGTGGTATGAATCTCTTCTGGATGAAAGAAACAGCTAGCTAAAGACAGATGAACTTTTTAAGCTGTCACTCTAGTCACCTAACCAATGGCAGGCAACAAGGTAGAAACAAGAAGAACTACAGCAGTTGATTCTGGAGGTCATACTGTAATCTACATAAATGTCCACACATGTAAAAACATGAATAAATAAATTTAGTGGAAATTTGATGGAAATATATAAACCATCAGCTGTATGAGTTTCTAGTAAATTAGCTCATCATCAGACCTCAGTCAAAATCAATCTTTACAAAATCATATTTTTAATGTTTAGCCCTTTGAAGATCCCACATGAATCACTAACTGAAAATAATCCATGACACTTTTCACCTTATCCTTGAACCAAACTATCAGTGAACATTTTTGACAAATGATGATCTAAATGGAACTGATGAACATAGTCTGATAAGTGGCAGTGATGTGAGGCTGAAAGAGGTTCTTCTAAAGAACAAAAAAACATAAATCAGAGTTGCTCTATGATCCCAGTCAAAATAGTTCAAATCCTTGTGAACAACGAACGTGAACCAGGTCATTTTAACACACTTGAACAGAAGTTGTTAACCGTGGACATACAAATCACTGACTAGACTGATGATGTTTTTATTTCAAAACTCTGTTATTTGTCAGTTTTGACGAAATCAATTCAAATGGATGGTTCCTAGCAATCAGCGTTTGACTCTTCAGCGGTTCATGTGTCTGTGATGACAAGGAGCAACATGTAATTTGTTTGTCTCCAGCCTGCCTTTCAAAAAGCACTTGCAGCCGCTTTCATGGATTCATTAACAAAACAGTGCAACAGTCAATGAAAACATCTTTCTTTTCAGCACAGTCTCACTGACTCTCTCTCTCTCTTGTTGTGTAGCTGCTATTATATTGCGAGCCCTAGCCTCCTGTTTTGCATTTGTTTGTGTATGTACAATATTTAGTGTGCTGCTGTTGATAAGTGGTGGTTTGTTTAGAGATGTGTTAGCTGGGAGGAGGGGTAGGAGGGCCTTTGTCTGCCAGTATGGCTGTTAGGGGCTGGGAGGATGGAGGAGATGACTGTCAGCTTCATCACCATTTGTGCGTAGAGTTCGCAATTGTTGCTCCTCTGTGTGGTTTGACTGGAGAGAGGCGCTGCGTCTGGGATTACTTAGTCTGACTCAACAGATGTTTCACAATAAATAGGAATTTCTACTCTGGTTTCCGATCTGACAGATGGGAGACTCAAATTGTTTGCTCCTTAAATGCTTCACCTTCACTCCCGTGTTGTTGCCACTCGGCCGACTGTCGCCTGCGTCCCGAGGGACATAAGCAATAATGTCTGGTGAAGAAATACAGACATTTCTCTCTATCTAGAATGCATTTTCATACATTTATTATAATTTTTTCTAAAAAATTTTTCCAGGGTCTGCACATTTATTCAAAAATAACATAGTTAATGTGACAGCTATTTAAGGAAACATTGTGTTCTACAGTAGCCTCAAACTGTCTTTACTTGACCTTATGTTTTGCTTCACTTATTTCGAAGGAAACTTACACATTACCACAGTAATGCATCTATAACACAGTAACATGGGGTGGCAGTGGCAGTGGCAGTAACAGACTTTCCGTCAATCCCCTTTAAATCTTTATTATTATGTTTATCATGAATACAAGTGAGAGTGTGTTTACAGTATATGGGGCTGCATGAGTGCAAGAGATGACATTTATAGATGCCACCATGAATGTATTTGTATATCCAAATACTTGTGACATAATAATGAAAAGGTGGCTCCTACCCTTAAAAATCTTGGCAGGAGAGGAGTTTCTGAAGAGTTTTTAAAGAAGAGAAAAGTGGGAAGTGTCACTTGGCAAAGGATGTCCCCTGACTTGAATCCAATAGAACCTTTTTTGAGTGTTAAATATGAGAGAAAGAGCTGCAACACGCCTGCATTAAAGAACAGCTGAAAAATAATCTTCTGGTGAGAATGGCAAAGTATCTGGTGATAGATTTGACTGAGACCAGGAGGCTGTTGCCGCTGTTGGTTGTTGAGTAATGACCTTTCATTATAATTTGATTAGTCAAAGGTTTCTGTTTCTCAGATTAGTTGATTGCATTGTTCTTGAATGTTTTATTAGTTTAAAAAAGCACTAATTAAAGAGGAAATGTTTCAGTTTTATACTAGGAGTAGTTGAGCTGTGCAAAGCACACAGCCATGCGTGTGACTCTCAGTGAGTCGTTTCATGTGCTGTGAGATCGGCAGCAAACACAAGAAAAAGAGTAGATAACTTGGGAGTGATCAAGAATGAAATGTAGTTGATACAGTAAATGGAGCAATTTTACAGACTCCAAAAAGTCAACCAGCCTTCACACATCTGTTTAGATCTCCTGCCTCCCTGTGCTTGTGAATGAATTTATACTTTATATTATATACTACTTACTGTACACCTTTAAAAAAAAAAAGAAAAAAAGTTCTAGTCTTGCAACTCCACTAAATGCATATATTTTGACTTACTGTACATATTATTTAATATCATCCACAGTGCTCACATGTAAAATTCATTCACCCATAGAGAATGCTTGCATTTAAATATTTCTTTTCATTACGTGCAGGAGATCCTTATACAATCCATATTCATTGTGTAAAATCATGTTAGCAGCCATGTTGATGCCAGAGGATAAACTGCTTCGTCGGCCGCCTTTAAAAGTCAGCAGTTTTTGTTATTTGTTCAGGGACACAGAAGAATTGCCTACTAAACCTCTTTTACTTTTAGCAAACTGAGGCATGCTAAATGGTCCCTTTGGATGATGTCAAATGAGGAAAGCAGAGGAATATACCTGCATTTTTGTATATTGATGGAAAATTATAACAGTTTGAAACAGTGAAGGCTTCTGGAAATGGACACAATAATATGAAGGAAATGTAACAAAATGTTTTTAACAAATATGACACATGTGTATATATACCTCTTTTGTGGGGTTATAACATGTTTTTGAGTCATGTTTTTCACAAAAGGCCACAGAAAATGTCCAATCAATGCCCAGCATAATTTTGCCTGGATTCGTCTAAATTAAATGAAACCAGGTTTTCTCACCAATTTTCTTGAGCTAAGGGGAAACACACGACACACAGATGCTATTTTGTTACAATAAGTTTACTTATTTGTGTTTTGGAAGTGCTTTTCATTAGATATGCATCACTCCTATTGACATGTGCCCACCTGAAGGGAAGGGTACATACTGTGCATCTGTGTTCGTAGGCCCAGCCAATAGAAATGCTCTCTCTTTCTGAAAAGACCTGTAATTGGCCAAAAGCTCAAGTTTCAAGATGGATTTTACGTAACCTGAAAACAGAGGTTAACAGATGAAATCACATTGAATGGGATCTGGGCTAGTTTGCTCTTCAACTAGTATGCTGAAAAGCATACTAGTTGAAGTTGTGGTGCACACAACATAACCACAACCTTCACAGTTTAACTCCCAGGAGACCTTTTATTGCACATGTAGCAAATTTAGTTTTATGACCCTCATTTTCTGATTAAAAGAAATGAGTCAGTGAGAATGGGAGCCAAATCTACCTACCTTGAGATAATCGTTAATTGCTGACCCCTGCCATGCAGATTCCACCTGAGAATCTGAGATCAGCTAGCAACAGTCAAAACAAAATCCATATTCATGTGCACATATCTAAACAGTTCAGGAGGATGGTGAAAGAGGAACGAGGCATCAGATTACATTATGTATTTTTGTTCTCCAAACCCCTGCATATGTCTCGTTGGGTGTGAAACTGTTTTTCTTCTGATGGCAGTGAACAGCTGCACTGTAAATTGGAAGCATCACAGAGAGACCAAGAATTAAGTTTGACTCCAAAAAAGATGAAAATGTGTGGAATTATTATTATGTGTTTGTATGTACTTTATATTTAATCAGTGGTGAAGTCACACCTGTGCATTCCTGCTGAGAGCAGTAGCTATGTTGGGCACTGAAACATCAAAAATCATTTATTCTCCATCAGAAACACAAATCTGTTTTTGAGCACAGATTTAATCATTTGTACTACCAGAGTAGTGAAATCTGTCAAGCAAAATGAATAGTTCTTTCTATATCTCTATCTCTAATAAAGCAGCTTTAAACTATTCTGTTACACTGTACAGTCTGTTTTTGCAGTCATGTTTCTCATTAAAACCACCACTCCACTGACTTCAAACAGAAATAGAACACATGATCATCGCTAGTGAATTTAGGTCTTTGCTCACAAATATAGCAAGCGGATTTACACACATAAATAGACTACCTAAACATGGCAAGAGAGAGCAGGAATCATTCAAGAAAAACTAGATAATGAGTAGGTGAGAAAACAACAATAAAACAGCTGATAGCAAAGGTTCAAGAGTCAGTGGGGTGGAAATGGTGTCAGACTTGTGTTCTAACTTCATAAAAAACAACAAACTATTAGTGTAGCAATTAACTCAATACACTTGTTCCTCATTTCCTTGATTAGGTAAAAAGTAGGGTAAGTTGCTGTAATGTCATTGCACAGACCCTTTTAAAAAATCCTTCATTAGAGCATCATGTGGCTGCTGTAGCGTTTTATTTTATTTTATTTTATTTTTTCTGCATTGTCTTTTGTTGCTCTTCAAACAGAGGTGATGGCAGAGCTTATCTATTCTATATGCTCTATAAGGCCTTAACTCAACTCAACTGTGTTATAGCACTGTGTAGAGCTTTACATGCCACACCAATGATCCAAAGGGCTTTACGGCACACACAAATAGAGACAGAACATAAGAGAAAATGACAGGTCTGAAACACAGACACACAGATATAACACTATGGACAGAGGATTCAGAAGAATTACAGCAGATGGTTCCTGCAATTTGTTCATAGCCTGAGGAGAAAAGAGGCAAAGAGCCCACGATGTTTACAAAGTGAATCGCCATGTGCACAAATTAATTGAAGGTAACCCAGATGACAATACAGACATCTTCCCTCATCCAGCTCATGATGGTCAGACAGTTAGCCATTTTCAAGCAGTGGGTAAAGTTGGATTGGAATTAGAAATAAACAACAAGAGACTAAATTAAAAATCAGACTGAACGGGCAAACATGCTGCAGCAGATGAATGCTACTGTGATCAAAATTTGTGATTGTCAGCATTTATGAGGGAAATATTTCTCACTCCTAAATTAAGATCAACAAAATTCAAATATACCACAGTGAGTATTACAAGAAGAAATAAAAAAGCAGCAGAAAATATACTGACAGTCACATACAGTAACTATACTATATACTATACTATACAGACCATTCCTAAATATAATCATCACAGCAACACTCGAATCAGACTATAAACATGCTAACAAAGTTCATAAAAAGCCGATATAACTCACGATTTGTGTCAGGGCAGGCTCAGGATCACAGGGTTTCCCCACAAACTTGGTGTCGTTACATTCAGAAAAGTCCAGTAAATCCAATCCAGTAAAGTATTTAGTCCAAAACACACGGTTGTACCGGTAGATAGCCTCATCCCGCTGCTGCATCTTATGAAATTACGCATTGTATATCCAGTAAATCCGTTTATTTCTCCTCATAAGTCCGGCGTTTACATGAAAACAATGTTTATTTCACTTTACAAAATGGCGCTGCCCTCTGACCTTTCGATTGACAGCTCACTCGACCAATCACAAGCTCCCTCTCTCCGGCTGCCGCCTGCAATAGCGAATGAGTGGCTGTGTCTCATGAGGAACATCCCCTCCGACAGCGCTGAATGGCTTCAGCCAATAGAAACGGATCCCGATGACAACTGTAGCATTGAATAGCCAATGAAATTACGAAACGAACGATGTGCTGCATTCACGGTCCCTGGGAAAAGGCAGCACCGCCATTTTCATGCGTAACTTTGCAAAAGCTGCACTTTGGCGCATGTATTGTTTGTCAATGGCAACTTTAGGAAAACGCCTAGATATACACTTAGAAAAACATGTGTAAAATACTCATTTTTTAGCAGGATTGTTATCAAATTTGAACTGGGGCCAGGTAAGGCTTCATGCTGTAGTCCCATTGTGTTTTCCAGCTAAAATTCTCAGCTACACTCATCTTCAGGCATCTGATTGCAACAAAAAAATTCAGGCGAGAATAAAAACATTCTAATTCAGTGTGCTCCCACTTAGATTACTCAATGATAGTAGCACTTATAGTGATTATTTCAGTTTGGGGAAAAACTTCAGAGTGATACCTTTCAAAAGAGACCAAGCCCATCCATATTCTCCAAACAGTTCAAGAACAGCATTCAATTTACTTTGGGTACGCCTTGGATAGGCGAATATTACAGAATTTATAGGAGTGACAAGGGGCTAGTTATGAAACATTATTACAATAAACTAAACTTCATTTTCCAAATTTATTGTAAGTCGAGTCTAAAGCTAATTGTAGCACAGTATCCACTTGTGAGAACTACTCCATCATTTTTATCCCTTTTTCTGTCTTTCTTTCATTTTTGTTATGTTTCGGCACAGACAGCTCTTGATTAGTATCAAATCATAACTGGGATCAGGTTTAACACAAAGTCATCAAAGCGTCACA
This sequence comes from Trachurus japonicus, assembly GCF_045865225.1. NCBI lineage: Eukaryota > Metazoa > Chordata > Actinopteri > Carangiformes > Carangidae > Trachurus > Trachurus japonicus. The sequence goes on from NC_140910.1 coordinate 9,337,457, forward strand.
TTGTAAATCATTTCTAGTCAATTAAAGGTGCATATAAAACGGATTAAAAAAAATGTTAAAAAAGTAAAAAACATGTTGGTGTTTAACACTGTTTTATTTTGAAATTGCCTAACTTCATGCGTCTGTTGGAGTATTTACTTCCTGTGTTTGTCTAATTTTCCCTCCACTTTGATTGTCTGCCCCGCCCTGATGTGTTTCACCTGTTTCCAATTACCCCTCCCTCCCTAGTGTATTCAAGTCTTTCCCCCAGGCTTCCTTAGTTTATCAGTTTAGTTTCCCCAGTGACTCTGGTGCTTCTCCTCACTGCCTTCTGCTCCATTGAGTTTCCTGTTACTCCTGCATTTGGATTTTTGTTTTTTTTTGTTCCAGTTCATATTCACAGACTCTATGATGGTGTTTGTGCATTTGTCTGGATCCCATGTGTGCTGCTCTTATCATCTCCATTGGAATCTCCTCCGCTGCTGCTTGCATCGTTACACTGTCCCTCATCTTCTCCACTGGTTTTCTCCGGGAATCTGATGAATCATCGATGGTGAAAGTACAGACTCAAAACCCGTGTGCACTGGTAAATTAACCAATAATGCACTTTGAATAGTGGCATACGGAATAATCAATATTTCACATATTATTATCTGTTGAGCAGGCCTTGAAACTTCTGTGAGTGACTGACCCACTTTCATAGCCTTAAATTAACAGTACATGATTAATATATTTTGCCATAAATGTTGAATGAATTTTTGCTTTTTTAAAGCTGGCTCATGACTTTATTATAGGGATTTTTAGTCATGCTATAATATGTGGCTACTTTGGCAGACAAATCATTTGAGATTGCTTACTGAAGTTGATTTTGACTTCAGGGGCCTATACTACGAAGCAGGTTCAACATATTCAGGGTATCTTTCAGTTATCCGGCTTCACTTAACTGGACAATCGCGATCGCGCTAAGCGGTCACACAACGGTGGTTATCAACTTGGTAAGTCAACCCAGGGTAGAGCACTGGAAAAGAGAGTAACGACACGCATTGGTTCAATGGAAGCGCCTCCTGATGGCGGAATATGGGTATTGCAAAAGCACCCAAGAACTGACATCTCTGCATTGTTGGTGAAGAGCAAGTGTGGCATTTTCAATAATTTAAGGACATTTATAGATCACCCATATTAATAGCATCATTGAGGATCCTTTACAGATAAACATTAACACATAGGCGAGTAAAAAAACAAAACAAAACAAAAAAACAGTTGTCTACATTAATGTTTCAATCTACATTTTGTAATAAACAAATTATAAGAATAATTTGATATGATCAAGACACCTAAAAACAAAAACACGGCCTATTTCATCAATTTACAAGCAAGTGGGCAACACACATACATTACTTACTCTCTTTTCCAGTGCTCTAACCCAGGGTTTCCCAGAGCGTGTTCACATGAAGGGGCGGAGTTAGCGTCATCTGACCAATCACAGACATGGACAGGTCTGACAGCAGCTGCAGCAGCAGAGCGGAGTGTTTCACTAACGAGGAGCAGACAGTAATTCTGCAGCAACATGAAGAACGGAAAGAAACACAGTCGCTACAGCAAAGTGCAGAAAGTGCTACAGAGAATTACTGACTGACTGCTTATAGTTCATGGGGTTAAAATGAAATAAAATCACTGCTCAATCGTTATGGGATGGCTGATGGCTCTGTAGGAATCACGTTATATTCCTCTAAACTGGCCTGTTGCTCACATTTAATTGTGTGGTGTGTATTTGATGCAGAGAGTTAGGTGTGTGAATATTGCACATAGCTACACTAATGTCAAAAAAAAAAAAAAAAAAAAAAAAAACTGGGAGCGCTGATCGTGAGATCGACCCCTGTATTTTTAGTTTTTAGATGAACATTTCTAAGAGAGATGCGTTTTATGCCTATCTATCTATATCGATCCCTCTGTGTGTGTGTGTGTGTGTGGGTGGGGGGGTCATAAGTTTTATTGTAAGTTTTCATCGGAGGGACTGACAAACCTCTGTCAGCTGATCGAGCTGTGCCGTGCGCAGACTGTCCCACTACGGTGATGTCATTTTCCAAGACAGTGATTGGTCAGGAGGCGGAGCTTTTCTACCTGGTGATCTGGAACATAACCTGCTCCCGACCAGGTTAGCCGTTCAGCATAAGTTGCCGCGGAGATGTATCCCGGTAAGAAGTTAACCACCTTCATAGTATGGAAAACCCAGGGTTAACCCTGAAGTTACCTCGCTAAGCTCAAATCCTGCTTCGTAGTACAGGCCCCTGGTCTTGGGAATTCAGATCACTGTTGTTTGGTACATGAAAAATGTGTCGTTGTTTGGTACATGAAAAATGTGTCCACAGCACAAAGTGTCTGTTTTGCCAAGAACCTGCTGGTCATTCTGGCTGGGCTCCAGAGATCCCACGAGGAGATAGAAGACACTTCCAGAAGGACAACCATCAAGTCTGGTTTCCTCCAGACATGACATAAACACTTGGTGTCATTAGATCTTACAGTCTGAGAGACCTTCAAGTGCTCTTTTTTTTCAAACTTCAAGAAACTTCCATTTGTTTTCACTGAAGAGAAACTTCAGTCTGGTCACTCAGCCATAAAGCACAGATCGATGGAGTGCTGCAGTCACAGTTGTCCTTTTGGTAGTTTCTCCATCTCACTACAGGGAGTCTGGACTTCAGCCAGAGAGCCCAGTGGGTTCTTGGTCACCTCTCTTTCCAAGGCACTTTTCCCCGATCCTGTCCTCCTCCAGACCTGTGCCAGTGCCCCAACACATTTCTCCCTCTGAGCTCTGCAGGATCTTCCTCCCACCTCATGTTTAGTTTTTGCTCTAATATGCATTGTCATCGGTGAGACCTTTTTATATAGACAGGTGTGCGTGTGCCTTTCCAAAGCATGCCCAATTAGTAAATGGATGATAAAACACTTGGGGAAAAGGACAATAGCTTAGTGCATTGAAACACAGCCAGGGTAGTGGTTGTGTTTTTGTTTGGGTTTTTTTTTTTGGACATGCAGGCTATGCAACAAATCCCTGTAACAATTCTGGCCCAAGCTGTTCAAAAGCATATGACAAGAGAGTACATATATTTGGCAGACTGAAAATTGTACCCCATACTATTCCTCATCACTTTCAACTGGTACAATCAATTGAATGTACCATATATTGTCTCCAATCAAGAAATATAAATGTCTCATCAAGAAAAATCAAATGAGCTTGAGTTAAATCAAAAAAGATTGAGCCGTACTGTATATGTTTGGTAATTCTCTTTTCACTTTGTGGTTATTGGGTAACAAGTGTAGATTTAGGACAAAATTAATTCAAATCGGGCAGCAATGAAACAAAATGTGAAAAATGAAGTGGTCTGAATACTCTCTGATTGCACTGTATTTATGATGAGTAGACATATTTTGCCTGTTTCTGTAAACCAGGGTGATGTGATGACTGGCAGTAGTCTGAGCTCTGGCAGGATCATTGTCAAAAGCTTGCAGATAGGGATGCGTTTCTTTTTTAATGGTAATGAGATGAATAATAGACTGTGACCACCTATACCAGCATTGTTATTCTAAAACTCTACTATTTGTCCATATTGTGCTGCTAGGTCAGCTCGTCCTAGCTGCCAAATTATAGGAAAACCACGTGTCCATGTCTCTCTGCAAGTCATGTCCACGGCTAAATAGGATTGCCTCGGTATATGAAATGTGAAGGTGAACTCATCCAGGTGGAACACTGACTCCTAAGCAGTGTGAAGAAACAAAGAAAAACACATACTGGGGATGACAGGCCTTCATGTTCTACTGTACATCACGCATGCACACACTTACAAAAACAGCACATCCACATTCTCCCTTTTTCTATCTTGCAGGTTTTCTACTTAAAATATCTCCTTTGTGGTTGTTTAAGCATAGAGATGAATTTGGATTTCAGTTCACTTGCTTCACTGATTTTTTTTTCAAGAACCTCTATATACCATTGCCTACTGTATATGTTATACAGCCTTGCTCAAAAATTAATTATGGACAAATAGTTAAACTGTAAACATAGTTTTCTTTTGAGCATGAAACCTGAATCTAGGAACATGCGGGCAGGTGTTGGGAACAGAGACATATTTTTTATCTCTTGTGGAATCTTTGTGACCTTTACAATGCTCTTGTATTTGTGTTTACATCTTCCATCGTTGGTGATGCAAAAAAAAAAAGTGTAACATGCTGCACCATGCTGTTAACGTACAGTACCACTTTATTCTCTCTATTTGTGATAAATGGCTGCTGTTTTGGGACATGATCAAAAGGACAATAGCATATTATTTTGCACATGGAAACATGCCAATGAAGTGGGTCACATAGCATATTCCACAGGTTGAAGCTTGAATGTGACACTGTGCAAACTGTATTGAAGCCAAACTAGCCTGTATGATTTATACTTCAACCTCACATGATCATTTAAACCTGTGCTGCATAAGAAAGTTTATCAAGATGTTATATATTGAGATTAGACTCTTCACCACCCTCAGCTACTTACAATTTTTTTTTTGCAAGGCAACCCTTTTAAGGGGAAGTGGTGATTATCAATGTATTTTAGGCCTGACACTCTTTATGCCTCTCCTCAACTTTGACCTCCATATCTTCACTTTCGTCTTTACTACATTAAGGGCTCACCGGTTCCTACATTAGTGATGAGAGTTGGCAATTTGAAAACCTGAAACTTGTGTTCAGAAGGCCTGTGGCTTACACCATAAGTCTTATCACTGTTGGCGGGCGGTGTCTCTTTGGTTCTCTCCCAAAAAGTGTACTCCACATTAAAGGTCGGGTAGAAAATTCAGCTGTAGGATAAGCCTGCCACGCTCCACCGTAACTCCTAGACGTATGCATACGGATATACACCTTGCTTCTTAAGCTGTTGAGTAATATCACCTGCTGCCACATCCTATGAAAAGATGTTCTTCTCTTTAAATGATCACACAAGGGTATAAGACACAATGTTTTCCAGCAGGCAATCAAGTGTATCGTCATCTCTGTTTGTGTAGATGCTGATAGCCGTGTTCTTTCTGTGTTGCAGGAGACTTTGAACGGGACAGAACCGCTCCAAGTACATCAGCTCTGCAGCAGACCACTGCATCACTGCTACACATGGCAGTCAGCTCACTTCAAAAAGATGGAAACCCTCATCACTGAGAGGTGGGTCCACTTTCTGCGAAGTGGCACTTAAAGATGATATCCCTGGTATTTCCTTCTCCATCTCAGGGGTTGTCGTCCGCACCGCTTTGAGGAATATTTACCCCATTGTGAGGAATATTTCTCCGATTTATCTTCACCAAGCTGCAGGAGACAGTTACTACATTTCCACCGGATGGTTTTTACCTCCTGGATTTTAAAAAGGATCATTAGTGACAACGACCCTCATCAGCTCTGGAGTTACCTAATTGCTTATGCCTGTGTGTGGATGTGACTTCAGTATAATTGTGTGTTTGCGTTTGTGTTTGCATATATGGCGTAAGTGAGAGCCGGAAGACAAAGAAGGAATTTTCACTCGGAAAGGACAAAAGAGGACACGCCAAACAAGTTGAAGGAGTAGCAGAGATGTTCTGGTGGAAGCACCATCCAAGGACTGGGTGTCGGCTGTTTCAAACTATGAAGGACGGGAGGAGGATGATGATGGGATACCCGGGGCTTGAAGGTTCCCTAAGTTCTGGTCGATGGGTGTCATCTCTAATGTGTCTGGGAGTTCTGCTGCTGCTGCAGGCGTCTCCGGCCGCCGTGTCGGCTCAGAAACTGGACGAGAACGACCCCGTGGTCACCACCACCAACGGCAAGCTGCGAGGCATCAAGAAGGAGCTCAACAATGAGATACTGGGCCCCGTCGTGCAGTTTCTAGGCGTCCCGTACGCGGCCCCGCCGACCGGCGAGCGGCGCTTTCAGCCACCCGAGCCGCCGCTGTCGTGGCCCGAGATCCGCAACGCCACGCACTTTGCACCGGTGTGTCCTCAGAGCATCGTGGAGGGCCGTCTGCCGGACGTCATGCTGCCCGTGTGGTTCACCAACAGCATCGACATAGTGTCCACCTACGTGCAGGACCAGAGCGAGGACTGCCTCTATCTGAACATCTATGTGCCCACTGAGGATGGTGAGTTTGCCTGCAGGCCCAGGGTAGGACGGTGGTGGTGGGTACAGTGGGGGGTAGTGGGAGGAGGGTAAAAAGGAATGCCACAACCTTGTGGTGGAGAGAGGAGTGTGTTGTCGGGTTGTGTTTTATTACGTGAGAGTGCATTTCTGTCTCTGTCCCTGTCTGTCACTCTGTCAGTTGAGGGGAAGCATGACCTTGCGCATGTTTAATGTGCATGACACTGCTTATAGTACATTAATGTGTGAGAGTGGTTTTGTGAAAGAGAGAGAAGAGCTCGCAATGTGTGTGAGTGTGGGGCATCCATCTACCCAGACCAAAGTATTCTCATTCCCCTCCATATCTGCATCAGTCTTTCCCTCCATCTTCCATCCTTTCTAAATCCCCTCCTCTTCCTCCTATTTTAACTCCTCCTTAGCTGATTCCTCGCTCCTTTTTTGCCTTCCTCTGCAAACTCCATACCCCCCCCCCCATGTCTGTAGCTCATCATAACCTATTGTGCTGCGCCACAATGGCAACAGTTCATTAAACAAGACAGTCGTTGTCATGATCATCACTGATTGATTTGGCTGACTGGCTGAATGACTGGCTGGCTGACTGATAGGCTGAATACCATGCTGATTGAGCGGCTGTGATTCATTCTTTCCCTCCGTCTTTATTTCTCCCTTTCCTTCCTTTCTAAGTCTTTTTTTTTTCGGTCAATCAGCTTTGTGTGTGCGCGTCTGTGTTTGTGCGTGCGTGTGCGTGCGTGAGTGTGTGTGCATGCAGCTCCTGTGTGTGTTGCGCGTCCAGGAGCTCCATGTTATTCTTTAGTCTTCTATTCATTTTACAGTCAAAAGAATATCCAAGGAATGTGCCAGGAAACCGGGCAAGAAAATATGTAGACAAGGAGGTATGTATGAACTGATCGCAACCTACCCAATGCCACAGTAAGAAGAGACAGCCTGAAAATAGGAGGGGAGGAGAAAGAAAATGTTGTACAGAAGAAAGCAATCAGGTGATCAAGGTGTACAAATTATTCAGGTGTTGACTCAGGGCATCTCTTAATTTTTAGAATGCTAACTCCAAAATACAGTGGCCTTTTTAAATGCTTCCTATTTGTGGCCAATTTTAACAACAAACCAAGCTGTCAGACCCAGTCTTCCACTGCTGCAACATACCTGACACAGTTCAGGGGGTATATGTGAGCAGAACAGGACCTCTTCAGATTTGGTAAATGTCCTGCAGATAGCAACAATAACATGTTTGCCACTAACACCCTGACTCAGCCATGTAATTTGTAGACCTTGTGATGGCCGGATGATGGTGCAGGAGTGTTGCATCAGCCTCCCTTGGTCCACTGCTGTGTGGGTGCACTCTCTCATTGGTCAGCGAGATTGGGAGATTTGAGTGGATGCCAGATTTGGGGTCAGAAGGTGTGCAGTAATGATGGTTGATGTGCAAGGAGATAACAGCAAATTTATTAGATCAGGCACACTGTCTCTCTCTCTCTCTGTCTCTCTCTCTCACACACACACACACACACACACACACACACACACACACACACACACACACACACACACACATGCGTGCGCACACCACTCAGTGATGTAGATGTATGCAGTGTTAAACAAGATGAGCTCAGGTTGGACCTTGACTGTGTAATCTCCATTAAAAGAAAGCAGAGCTATGTTCAGGTTGGCTCAGGCTACTGTATCAAGTACTGTTTCATCAAGATAATGCCCTCCTCCTCCTCTCTGTCTCTCAGCCTCTCACTCCCTGGATGTGTGCATATCTTTTATGTGTGTATATGTTTGTGTGTGTGTGTGTGTGTGTGTGTGTGTGTGTGTGTGTGTGTGTGTGTGTGTGTGTGTGTGAGAGAGAGAGAGAGAGAGAGAGAGAGAGAGAGAGAAAAGACAGATACAGAGAGAGGGAGAGATGCTGACAGTGTCCTTGATAAGGTCTGGGTGTTAATGTCATTGTCTTGGCAGCAGTCTGTATTATCACTTAGTGTACGATCCTGCTCTTCTTACAACACAGATACATGTAGACTCTAACTCCTCTCCTCTCCTCTCCTCTCCTCTCCTCTCCTCTCCTCTCCTCTCCCAGAGATATGCAGAGTAGAAATGTGTTTAAAATGGGAGATTATAAAAGCTTACATTTTAGTCATACGGCATGGAGAATCATTATTATAAAACCCAGACAATCTCGTGTGGATTTCTCTTTTTTTCATTTTATGGAAAAGGGAGATTAAGTGTAGAAAACAATGTATGTTGCACAAAAAAAATCACAATGGCGGATCTGTGGCCTGTAGCCTGCTCTGCTTGGATTTTCTTTCTTTGCTCTTTGTTTACTACCCGCTGGCTCTGCATTGGAGGGGTGGGGGGGATAAAAAAAAAACTGTGAAACATCAGGGAACCACTTTGAACTTTATATACAACGCCGTCACAGCAATACTTCATTAAGTTAAGCTTTATGCAGCCTTATGCAGTAAGCCACAGGTAATTAAAGCATACATAAATTAAGATTAATGCATGTAGGCCACTTGGAATATTTTTGAATGTAATGTGAAAAGTAGTTTCTGATGTACTTCAGGTATGAAACATTCTAATCATAGTGATTCAGTGTCAGAGGATTTTTTTTTTAGCCTTTTAAAAAGTACTCCGTCAGAAGACACGTGTTCCTGCTAATGTCTGTGCAAATGAAAGCTTAATACAATTATTGCAGATGGGTAACAAATTGAACAAACTAAGTAAGAGAATAAATGAGTACAAATGTTTACAGGGCACTGAGTGGTTTCAAGTATGACAATTATTGGTACAATCATTTAAGAGACTGGGGGGTCTCTTTGGTTAGTTAAGTGAAGCTTTCCATAAAATCCCTGCACATCCTTTGTGCAGGCAGGGACACATATTGTAGCTGTATGATAGACCAACACTAAATCTTCAGAAAAGGGATTTTTTTATAATATTTTGTGCAGCCAATTGTAAGCAGGGTACACTTTTAATAAGATGTTATACCAGCATGAGTATCAGCCGCCTCCACACCTGTCTTACATGATCACTGAGGAGCTGGCAGAGATGAATCTTTGCAAGCACGTGGTCAAATTTCATCATGTCTAGTTCATCCAAGTCATTTCTGTAGGTGTAATCTGCCCTAGCTCATTATTATATTGCAATAACTTGTAATGCATAACATATCATATTATATTATATTATATTAAAATTGCACTGGTATTTGATTTCACACCTCACAGTTTTCAATGGCAACCATATGTGCTAATGGAGAAAGTAACAAGGAGGAAAGTATCATCGTGGCGTGACCTGGGTCAGACTTGACTTTCCAATTTATGACTTAAAAAATACAATACATCTGATCTAATTTTGATGTCCTCATCTGGTGATGGAGTTGTCGGTGCAGGGGTGGCACACTAGGCCACTTTCAGACATGATTTGAATACCAGAGTGTGTAGTAAAACTGACACCAGCCATGTATTTTCCTTTTAAGGCTGAACTTTTTCTTTCAAATGCATATTACAAACAATAGACTAGTCTGCCACAAGGGTTTTGTCAATATTGGACCATGGGGGAATCATCATCTTGATGTGCCCAATGGAAATCTACAGAAACAATATGATGTGACTGAGTCATTGCACAAGCACTGTCAGTGTTATTTAGTTACAGTATAGGCATGCTATTCTCATAATGGTATCTACATACATCTCAAAGGCTGTAATCTGCAATCTACAGTCAATTGTGCAGTTTTCTGGATCTTTCCCCATACAGAGGCCTGTTTCTTGGATACTCTCAGGACATCAGTCATTATCAGTGACACAGTAGCACAATGTCTAGCCAGTGGTGCACGGAGTGAGTGGACAGATCATGTTGAGTGACAGGGTAATTTCATGGCTAGATGTGTGCACAGTGATGCATTCGGTAACAGGGTTAGATTGCAGGAAATACATTATCAAGAACTCTGTTAGAAAGTAGCACTTTCAGTGCCACAACAGTACAGCTGTTTAGTGATGAATTGAGCAGTTTACATCTGATGTTACAGGTTAGACACAGAAGCTCCGCAGGTGAAGAATCATCATGTGGAGTCCTAGATTTCCTTTATTTGGGTTGACATGTGGAAGGTCTACTTATGCTCAGAAAAAAGTCTTTAAATCCATAGGTCAGTTCTCATAAGGTTGAGCAGTTACATAGACAGAGCAATGGAGAACTGGCGTTTGACAAAGTGGCATAGGTGTGGGATTTTGTTGTTTTAGTAAATTAGGAATTCCAACAACATTCACACCTGCCACCAAGATAAGACGCTGAGCTTTTGTTAGTTGTCTCTCTGCCATGGCAGAGTGCAGAAGTATGAAGGAGAAACAAAGTTAACAGGGTGAAGAGAGCCAGAGACAGAGATGGGCAGTGATGAGGAGCAGTGAAAAAGGGGCAGACTTGGAGGCATAAGTTAGAAGGACAAAAACAAAGTGAAACCAGGACACAAAAGCGGAGTATAATTGCTGTGGAAGTCGTGCATTGGTCCTTGCAAGCCCTGTTGTTCTCTGCTGTTCTGGTCTAAAGAAGTCTCCTGTTGTTAAAAGAACTGTTTTTTGATGTGTCTTGGATGGAGTCCAGGCATGTAGTTATCACATGCTGGGATGGTGTTCTCTGTAAGATCATGTAATTATAATTCACAGATGCATACAGTAAATGCTGTAGAAATTCACCTCGCATTCATGACAGCTTAAAAAGAAAAATGACACAGAATCATGATAGACAAGAGAAAAAGAACATCTATGTTGGGAGATCAGTCACATTGCTGCAAAAACTGCTGCAGATATGTCGTGGGTCTAATCGTCATGCATTATATTCAAACTACAAAATGAAGTGAGTGAAATGAGCGAAAACTCTTGTATATGAATTTCAGAGACCAATATCTGAACTGTAGCTACGCTATTATATATGCATTGTTCATGTTTCTAAACACAACATGGAGTGACAGGATAGTAGTTAATTACTAATATCACAATTTTCTAGTCCATCAAAATGTTTTAATGAGGGAGATGGGGGTAGTTGTAACATTTTTGACACTTCTGTGTGTATCTTGGAGCTCTTTTAAGACAGTGCGTTCAGAATATGAGGTGGTTTAGTCTCAAACACAAAGAGTGAAAGGTTACAATTCACCCACCATGGGTGCAATGTAACATGGTAAAATACCCTGGGGTGTGATGTAACTTTATCAAATAAGTACAAAAACTTCATATTGAAAGCTTTTTATTCAACATTTAAATTACTTTTTAACACAATTGGTGTCGGTGTGCGTGTCTCAAGTACAGTATATTAGTTACTGTCAGCCATAGTCTGATCCTAACCTTAACCCTTTCGTCTCTGTCTTTCAAGACCTAGGCATACTGCAATTCAAAGAAAACATAAATGCAATTGGGTTGGAGTAGGTTAACATACTACATTGCTGTTACAACTAACCCAGACTCTTGTTGTTACAACTAACCTAGACCCTTGTAGCCATGATCCTGCTTACTGTACCTCACGGCTAACAACTACAAAGCAGGCAATGACAAAAATAAATGGAGGGGGGGAAATACTTTCATGCCTCAAAATTATATTTCCCTTCTAAAATTGGCTGTATCTGCCACAGGGTGCTACTTTTTCACATATGGAAGAAAGACTAAACTGACCATATACAAAGTCAATCAGATGATTCTTAACTTGTACCTGATTGGAGTAATTGGAAGTGTAACAACTGACCCATGTTACAACCATCCCCGGTCTCCCCTACTGTTAAATTAGAGCATGATTTGTGATTCACTCACCTTGTCACAACATTTTCTTAATCCAAAATACAGCCTAGAGTATTTGAAGAGGAAAACTTTTGCTTTTTCAAGCACAAATGATTGATGTGTGAGTCATGTGGAGAATATTAATAGCTCTGGGAGCTCTATAGGGCTGCTCTGTTCTTGAGCGAAATGTGTAGAATCAAAAATATTCAATGGAAGATGACAGCAAACCATTCTTAGTTCCTTGATCAGATATGACCTCATCTAAACCATATTTGTGTTTGTTTTTATTAAAGCTAGTGAATGTGTTATGTGTGAATATGTCTCAGCTGAAAACATCTTCATGCAGAGAGGGGCTGTCAGGGGCGTCTGTGATCAGACTCATTGAGCAGCATGGCAGCAGTGCAGACATAGTTTCTGACTGATCCTCGCCCTTCTAACCAATCACATTAGGTCAGAGTCAGGGATGGAAGCTCACAGCTGTCAGTCGAAGACATGGATGTGCTTCGGGTCTACTGCTCGAGTGTGGCTTCCTTTTGCAAAATAAATATTTCACTGTTTTGATTTTTTCCCCCATATTTTTATTTATTTATTCTTATTTTCAAAAATATTTATAGGCTATATATCCATCTTCCATGCAGCAAAACTCAGCTACAAAGTGTTTGGCTTTGGGTTTTGATTGAGAACTTTCATATTAAAATTTTGAAATATTATTGAGGCAGAGGTCTTGTGCAGCTGCTTGTTCGGAGATAACGGCAAATGCTATGCATTAATAGGTTTGGCTCCTTTTTCAGAAAAAATCTAACAGGTTTACATTCCTTATATACTGGCAGCAGTCATGTTAGCGGTGGGGTTGTATAAATGCTACCCAGCCTTTGACATACACTCCCTATACACCTGAAAGCAATTAGTGCATTTTGTATTTTTCCATCATTTTGTCTCCCCTTCCTTTATTATCATTGTCTCCACCTCGACCCAAAGCTGACTGCAGGCATGTTCATGCCTCAGCTCTGCAGGTTGTCACAAGGCATTATGGGTAAGAGGAAAACAGGGGCTGATGCAGATGTACATGTTAGTGGGTGAAGGAAAGTTCAGGTATCAAATTATAACAGTTTGAATAATAACAAATATATTAAGCATCACAAGCTGACAGTATCAGGACAGACCAGTGTCGAGTATGTCAGTTGTTTGCTGCGCCTGTGTGACAGCGACAGCCACGGCTGGAGGTGTTATCTCTTCCGCTTCTCTGTCCATGTGTCTGTCTGTCATTCCCATTCTCATGGACGTGATATGTCAGTAACACCTTGAGGGAATGTCTTCAGATTTAGCACAAATGTCTAGTTGGACTTAGAGATGAACTGAATAGATTTTAGTTGTCAGAGGTCGGGGCTCAACGACACTGTGGTCTCATATCAGAGGGAGCAACCAGAACTAGACTTAGCATAGATGTTGAACAAGTTTGCCCAAGAGCTATCTCAAAGTTAACTTTCCACAGATTGAAATTAACCCATGCAATACCAATTTGTACATCATTACAAATTTTAACTAACTTCATGTAAGTTATTATGAATAGGACATATCCATGCTTATCAATCAATATGTCACTTCAGATTTTAGTTAATACTTGTAAACTTGTAAATGAGTTATGGTAATTTCTTTGCCAAGCCCCGAGGCGCGTGCATTTTTTTTTTTCATTTTTATTATTTTCATATTGAAAACAAGATATCAATGAGATTTATGTATACTTATTTAAACTTGATTCAGAGACAATTTGGGAACAATCAAACTGACACTCAGGCAGGAGGAGATGACAAAAAGGCTTAGGGTTTAAAAAAAAATCCCAAATGTCAGAAAATCAATCCTGGAGGACTTTTAAGAGGCATTGTGTCAAGCACATTGAGTTGGACTTTTTCTTTTTTGGTTTTGTTTTCCATTCAGCACCAGCTTCTCTCATTTTCACTTTTGTTATTGGAACACATTTCATTTGTGTGGCCCCTACCAGCCCATGGCACAAGACAACACAAATATCTTTGTCTGTGGTGGGTTAGACATCCATTAAATGGTACTGTAGTTCTACCATTGGCTGGGGGGGTGACACAAATTGACCCCAAACGTCTGAAAGACAGCAAAATATCTGTGGTTTTGAAAAGCTCTGATGACAGTGGTGATGGTTGTACCACTCTCCTACTAGACAAAGAAAAGCCCCACCCCCCCAAAGCGCCATCAAAGCAGTCAACCTAGGGGAAACACTGCCCTATATGTTTAGGTTGAATTAAGCACTGGGCTTTTAAAACCCAAACTAGGCCATTTAAACTGCAAACTAGGCCATTTCCCAGTGTACATGCACACTGTTTAATATCTCAAACAGTTCTGGATATATTTCTACATGTTGCATTATTCTGACATTGTGTGCCATCTTCACTCCAGAGGGGTTTACAACTGAAGTTCTACTGTAGACGTGAATTTCTTCAAGATGGAGGCATCTTTACAGAAATTGTCTGTTTCACAGTTTTTCTTCCATGATTCCCCTTCTCCCTCATCTCTTTGTCTTCTCACCCATGTCTCTCTCTCTCTCCATCCGTCTTCATCTCCCACTGCACAATTTAGCCTTTTCCCTTGTGTCTGTGTCTGTCTCTCTATCCATCCTGACCTATTCACCCTCCCACATCTCACTTCCCCTCTCTGTCCTTTCCTCTTGCTTACTCCTTGGGCTTTGTCCCAGTTTTGTAGTCATTGAAGGAGAATCTTGTGGGAGGCGACACACACACAAACACACACGCACATACACGCACATACACACAAAGACAAACAAAGAGAGTGGTGGAAATGGAAGGCAAGAATAGGCATGGCCCTTCTTGTGTTGGGTCTCCCTTGAGGGGCTCTGTCACCTCCATTCACGGCTTAACTTTTCTGCAGTGGTGTTTCTTCTCAGGTTAGTGTGGTGTGTGTGTGTGGGTGTCTGTGCAGATGAATTCATGGATATGGCTGTGTTTGTGTGTGTGTGTCAGGTGAATGTTAAGCTCTGTTCTGTCTGACAGGGTATGTGTCAAAGCTTGGCTGACTATCTCTGCTGACTGCTGGGCTGGCTGGTGGGCTGGTGGGGGACATGCCACTTTAAGGCCAACTACTGGAACAAAAACAAATAAAAAGGGATGCAGAGAAATAGAATATACATAATCTGGGCCAAATCCTTTCTCTGCATTTTAATAGCAATTTTGTTTAACTCAGTTACTGACACAATAATTGCAGACTATTATTTAAAATATGGTTGCATACATAGATTTACTGGGGAAGAAAACAAATATAATTTTATGCCCAAAAAACGGAATGCAAACATTATGCTGTTCTGGTTAATTTTACACAACTTCCTATTTTGCTCTTCATTTTGCAATGCTGGAAGCATACACTGAGCTCCCCTCCTGACTGCAAACAGAGCTGGATAGTGTTGCACTACTGCAAGGGAGGCTTTGGTTGGGAACATCAATAAAAAAGTTTTTAGATTAACTCAAAAGTTCCCCATAGATTTTATAAATCAAAGTTACACAACACTGTCAGAGTGCAAGTGAGCTTTAGCTGCTGGTCAAAACCCAAAACGACACAACCCTTCTCTAACACCTGTAGAAACGGTGTTTGTGGGGGTTAGGTGAAAGAGCTCCAGGGGGGTGAATTTTACAATTCTGGGTCGAGTTAGAGCAAACTATCTTGTGCAATAACACATTACACACATAATAACACTGATAAGAGACTTACAGACTAAAAGAGAGAGACGATGAGGACCCATAAAACGGTATGGTCCATAAAAAACTTAGATAAGTGTTGACTTTATGTTTCAGTAGGAGAGGCATGTACTGTACAGGCCATAATGTTGATCTAGACATGTCCACAGTGGGAACCAAATACTCTCAAATAGTGTCACAGGAAAACATTACAGGATCATAAAACTCAAATTTTCCAAGTTTAGGAGAGTGACTTAACATGAATTGTGTTGATTAGAGTAGACCTACTAATGTTTTCCTAGCTGTCACAAATCAACATAACTGGGGAAATTTCTCAAACTTATGAAAACAAAGGTTGATCCCCAGCTGAGCAAGTAGCAGGAGGGAGAGACATGTTGTGTCCTTTTGTGAATAAAGTATTGGACGTCAAAGCGCAACTTATTCAAAGGCTGTTGAGTCAAGAGTGAGTGATTAGACCCCGTTTGGATAGTTTGTCTTTCCCAGAGGATTACCTGTATGAAAGATACCATGTCACCGCACAGTCTTTAATTTACCTTAACATTCTTCTCTGCCTACATCTAATATTACACATTGTGGATATTTGTTATCATCAGAGCAGATTTTTATGTATTGCCATTCGATTCTCACCAATGGCAGTTTTTTGTTATAACACTGGAGTCAGTAAACAGCAAAAATCAACATCAGCAAAAGCAACTGTCGGACCGTAAGAAAAGCATGCTCTGTTATAAGACAAGACTGTGGAAGTTTTCATGTAGGACAGTGCGAGAAGCAATTGTTATTGAAGATGTACAGTAAAACTCTAGATAATGGTTCATCATACTCCTGTGGTAAAGATACCTAATGATGTTAGATGCAGGCACCATCACATATCATCCATGGAATATTCATTTACTTACAGTCAGGTGATAATCTGCAGTGGCGGGAAGCTGTAGGAGTGTAATCACCACATCAGCAGACACTATTGTAAGGTTAAAGGTCAACAACAGGGTTCAACGTTATACAGAGTGGGGAACTACAGTCTCCTGAGTACTGTCAAAAAGATAAATGGGGAACATACCCTAGCTACTCAGCAATTAAATTAAATTAAATTAAGCTAAGCCTAATTTTACAAGAATTAATTAGAAGTCTTACTAGTCTGTACAGTGTTTGATTTTAAGTTGCTGGCATGTGGAATACAGCTGAATAAGTCAAGGTATAAATTAATCAAATTAAGAATAGGCCTATATGAACATTGATGTATAGAGTCAGTGATGAACTGGCACTAAAAAGAGGCTCTGGATGTTTTAACGGAAGAGGCCACGCATCACTCAACCACATAACAATACATCAGAAAAGTATAAATATAAAATGTTTAAATCTGGCTCATCTGCCTCAGGTCTGATTTTCAACCACGACAGAGTTGCCATAGTTGACGATTTAAAAATATAATTCGTAAATAGTACCTTTTTGTTTCTCTGTAAGATTAGTGTCACCAGCAGTAAATAGGGGGAATTAGAGGATTCATTAACTGTTGAATAGGCCCAGTGCTTGAATAGCCTGTCTGTTGCCTGGTCAGGGAAATCTAAAAAAGAAAAAAAGAAAGATGGAGAGTATGACCTTGGCTGATTGTATAAACAGTTTTCCAGGCTTTTGTTTTTTCCAAATACTTACACACACACATCAGCATCCACCCACCTAAAGTCAAATCTGCACACGCACACACGCACACATACATGCACCTCTGCTCAAGGTGACAGCATTGATAGCTGCTCATACATATTCATGACTCTAGCATTACAATAAATAAATAAGCTATTTTTTTTTTTACTTCTTTCCTGAATATTAAATGAAGGACATTTGAACCTTTGGCACACCACCAACACCAGCCATTGTAGTTTCACAAATGACACGAACAGCAACTGCAAAGAAGTCGGGGATACAAATGTCATAACATTGGCCCATTTCTAAGATTCATAGCATGAAAAAAAATCAATCTTTTTTTTTCTTTCTCCCTCCCCACCCTCTTTTCTTTAGCACTGCGCCGCTGCAGCCGTAGCGGGGACATTTTGCCTCATGCATATTTCAGACACAGCATATTGTGAACAACACAGATAGACATGGCATGGTGAAAAGTAACAGCTTTTCCCATAGTTTCCATTTCACTCCTAGTTATTATTTATGGGAGCCCCTTTTCAAAATGGCCATACAACTATGCATGAGGCTATTTGCTTCAATGATGATGGAGAGGCATCTGTAAACTAACTGAAGGCAATAAGCCTCTGCACACAAGCAAGCAGAAGGAAGGCAATGAGAGTTATAGAATGAATTATAACATGTTTTCTCTTGTATCACGTTCTTGTGTTGGTCATTATAGTTGTGAGGTGAATAGTATCTGTTGCAGTGAAAGTCAGCAATGTATTGTAATGGAAAACTAGAATGGCAGCCTCGTGGTTGTATTCCTCAGCCAAGTTGCAGGAAATACGGTCACGATCTCTGCTCCCTGTTGCGGTAATCTTGTGATGTCACTGTGAAGTTCATCTTTCATTTTTTGGATAAAGGGTGTTATAATTATATCATTTTATTTCATTTGTTTCAAATTGTATCACAATGAGCTGATGGTTTTGTCTGTTACGGCCGAAAACGTGTTTTTGTGCAGTGACAGTGACCTTGACTTTGAATAACAAATTCTCTTCAGAACGAGAGCAAATGAATATGTGTCAGATGTAATGAAGTGGGCGTTCCTTGCACAGCACATTCAAAAGGCAACTTGACCTTTGCCTTTACCAAGGTCACTGTGCCACTGTGCCAGTGACAGCCAGGGCACACCTTGAACTGCCAGGATATCTCTTTCTCATTTGATATCAAAAGGAAAGATATCAAATTGAGAGTTGTTAATATGAACAAACACGTCTGGTACAAATGATGACAAACACTCTCGTCATTGCCGGGTTCATAGCACAGTGGATTGTCCTTCCACTTCAAAGATTCATCTACTAAAGAAAACAACTCATCATGTGAGCTAACTCGGAGAGAGGGAAATGGGACCACAAGCAGTATGCGGTTACTTTACTGAAGGATTCATTTTTAATGTGACATCCTACATCATATCTTTGGTTATGTGGGCTATGGATTCATGCTTTAGTTTGAAGCTAATAAATGATTTTCTAGCAATAAAAGCTTTTGAGTTATGACCTGGCCATGATGATACTTGATTACACATTAAATATGAATATTATCTATGCATTTATATATGTATAAGTATCATGAATAAATAAATAAGATAATGATATGAATACATCCAAAAATCGTTTGATTCAAACATTATAGGAGGCAAGAGAATATTTTGTTCAACTTCTCGTCTGTGAATTATTCAGTGGGCTACTGTGCATGCTAATGATTTTGCATTTGGGGTTTGTTGCGCTCATGTAGAAGCAAGTTTTGCGTCATCTCTGAAGTGCACTTAATACTGAATACACAGTGCTGGAACAGCTACTGATGTTCTCACCATGACATGGTAACTAGACCACAGAGCTAATTGGTTAGACAGTCTGCATATTTTTCCTCAAGATTAACTCAAAGATGTGGCCTGTGCAAGCTGCAGCAAACATGGACTCTGATGTGCAGTGGTGCAGTCAGGGAGAAGGAAATCTAGTGGCCAACATACATAATGGACCTGTCTACTCTAAGCTGTTTTTGCAGGGCACCGATGACTGTTGAGACTGAATAAGAACAACACACTGAGAGCTCTTGAGAACCTTGAAGAAAGTGCCTCACTTTGTCACATGTTCAAAAGCTTCTGTTAATTAGTTTACTTTTGAAAACAGGAAGCCATCCTCCACTGCAGGTGTGGTATTGTATGCTTCCTGCGTCACATCCTACAGTCCCCATCAACAAGCGCTATTTTAGTACAGGGAACTATGAAATCTGTTGTTAGGGTGGTGCCAAGTCCCTTTGATTATGCTGTGATGTTAAATTAGGTATGTAGGAATAGAACAGGCTGCATGTTAAAAGCTGGCCTTGTGCCCAGGTCCAATGTCCCCATAGATACATAAGTACCACCACTGCGAGCCAGTTCTTTACGGTGCTTGTTGGCACAGTGAAGTGTTGTGATGACAGCTAAGTATCCCAATTGACATCTATGTTGCAAAACGAGCACAAAATTATATGCACCTTATATACAATATTTCTGTCCTTGCCAAGTGTCAGTTTGCATACTCCAATACACTCTGCTTAGAGGCAGCCAGCTATTGCACTGACAGGTGTGCATCTGTGTTCATATATATGTAGAAGTCAATCGTTGTTTGCGCGTGTGCATGGAAAAGTAAATAGACAAGATGATGCTCGGCCAGATGGCGTGTATGTTGGATGCTCAACACAGAGGCCAAGGTGTCACCTTGGCTTGGTAATGAGACAGGGAGTGTGGTGTGATAGCAGTGGGGTGGTTATCAGAATACAAAATATCTAATGAGTTGTGAATGTCTGCTGTTGGAATATTAAGCTACACATCTTAAAGGATTTTATTTTCAGTGTAGTAAAGGTTTTCTTTTTTTGGAGTTTCCAGTTTCCAGTTATTTTGCAGGCAGGGATTGTGTAATGAAATACAAAAGTGTTTTGGGGAGTTTGACAGATACAGAAGACCAAAGTCTGTGTATCTGTGCCTCTTCCATTACAATGTGACCAGCTGTCTCCTGTGAATCCTGCAAATTAATGGTCATGTACAGTTAAATCACTGGAGAATCTGTTTTAATAATAGAAGAAATCCATGAGAAAATAACAAAAATCTGTATTATGATGAGAGATAAGGTTTGACTGTGTTGGATTTTCTCCATTGTGTCCTCTTTTGCTTTCCGTCCACATCGCTGATTTCAAGTCCAAGTACCTCATCTGAAATAGCACAGTTTTTGTCTGAAATGTATTTGCTTTCTGATTTTGTCAAATAACATTTTGCTTATAAAAATCAGCATTTTAGCAGCCAGACAGCCATTTTGGATTGGCTGAGAAATGGTTATCATATACATGCTGTAAAAGTGTTGCCTTTTTATGTTGTCTAATGATATAAACAGAAAAAAGTAGAGCATGAGGAATTCCTCTGTTTATATGTAAGTGCATATTAGAGAGAGATAAAATTCTGAAAGTGACTGACACTAGGCAGAATGCCGTGGTCCAGCCACTCACTAGGTTTTGGCCGAGGCTTGTTAAGTGTTTAAATTAATCTCAGAATATATGCCTCTCAGAGCATATCTCCGAGTACAATGTAAATATAGTAAATGATCTCCTCTATGTCCACCCTCAGTCTCCTCCTTCCATTCTGTTTGCAGTTTGCTCACACATGAACAGATGAAAAGTCATTAGCTCTATTCCAAATTGCTACCTAGTGTCTCATCTGTAATATTTATGTGCTGCACTAACAAATACAGAAGCATGACAGAACAGCTTATTGCCACAATGAGAAGTAATGAGATGTAATTTGGTGTTGCACTACTACATAAATCATTTAAAGCCCTGCAGTCATATTCACTTTAAAGGTGCTCTATAATAGCACAGCCTTGGCATTAATCGATGTCTCTCTTTCTGTCTCTCTGTTGTTCCCTGTCTATATTCTCTATATATTCAAACTCAATTTTAACATAGATTTTTTATTCAGGTTTGTGACTTTGGTATCTCGCAATGGATTGCTGTGTTTTATGAGACCACCTGAGGTGACATTATTCAATCTTGGAGCTTTCACTGCTCCAACACAATAACAGATAAGTGGTGGCACAAAAACACTTTACCATTGAAATAACTTGATTGTAATTACAAGGGCAGCAAACAAGTGTTATTATGTTAATTATCAATCAGCTCTTTATATCAGCTTTTAAAGAACAAATATTGTAACAGTACATGTGAGACATCAATGACACGTAGTTCAGTGTTAAATGAAAAGTCAATCACTGGCTGTTTATTGCAGTTAGACAACAAAACTAAACTAAATGTAATGTAAAATAATTCAAATCAAGCAACATATGTAGAAAAGCAAACAGCTGACAAAAAGCTCATACTGCAATATGACATCAAAGCCACTCAACTTGATGATTGTAATGATGAGGAGTAAAAATATATAATAGTGCAAAAAAGGAACCAAACTCCTAATTATCAATTCCATTCCCATGCCACTGGCAACCTTATCTAAAGGGTTAGTTGAGATGTTTAATGTGAAGTGCTATGGGTTATTGATCAGTTACACCCTGATGCTCCGCTCTCTATGCTAGAGGCTGGCCAAACAAAACAACAACAACAAAAAAAAGGACATAAGCTAGTGAGGCCAAGGTAACATTACCTCCACAACTAACTGTCCAGCTGATGCTCATTTTTGTCGCACACAAAAAAGTGAACACCAGACAGCAGCATTGGCTGGCAGCCTGTAGGGTAATCCATTTTGAATAGCACAGGGATATACATATATACTCTCAGTTGGCAGTTTAGCTACACATAGCCAATACTAATGCAGTCTTATACAGCATTCCTGCATCAAATCCCCCCTTCATGAAGGTTATGATGAAGTTTTGAGAGAAATTGTTTTAGAGGTGTTGACTCAACAGTATGATAATTTCGAGGAGGATGTAGTTTGTTTTGCTGTTGCCCTGTTTTTTTTATTATGCAGTGAGATGGTTCTGTTAGTTATCCTGCTCTCTCTCATATATATGTGCCTGACAACAAGTTAGAAACATCTGTCTGCTTGATTTTCCTCTGGAGTTCAGAGGTTTCATCTCACTTATTAAAAGGCATAGCTTGCTGCTCTGTAGATGTTGCCTGATTGACTGTTGGAGACTCAGCCAAGTGGACAATACACTATTTGACAACTAAATGGAGCACTCCGTCAGCTATGTGATGGTGAATGCTACTTGGTCTATTGGAGATGAGAAATCTGAGAAAAAACACAATGATATTCTGTATAGCCATGTGAGCTGGCTTCTCAGCAACATGTGCATGGTGGATTGGCAGACACATTTTTTTGGAAAAATATTCATGATTCTCAAACTACATATCCTATCATTACCTCTGGTGATCCTCTGACTTTCCCTCTAGTGCAATCATGAGGTTATAAGTTTTGAGTAAAATGTCTCCTCAACCATTGGATGGACTGCCATAAAAATTTGGTTCAGATCTTGCCCACCCTCAGGATAAATTGTAATTACAGAACTTGAAATTTCATCTGGCTTCGTCATCAGGTCAGAATTTGAATTTGCCCAGTACTTTGGGTTTATGAACTGCAAAACTAATCGGCCTCAGCTGGACTTTGTGTTTAGTGCTAATTAAAACGGCATATTAGCATGCTGGTGTTAGCATTTATTTCAAAGCAGTGCTGTGTAAAGCTGTGCAGACCCTGCATGGCTCGCATTACAAATTGGATGGTGGAGTTAGAAAGATATGGATATCAAGCTTGATCTGTACTAAAAGTGAGAATATCTCAACCCGCGCTGAATTAATTTAAACAATTTGTGGAACTTAAGTTGTTTTTAAAATTCCAAAGGTATAGAAGGTGAAGGTTATAGCAGAGGCTATGATTGCATTTCAGGATTTATATACAGCTGCCAGACTCAAACTCGGAACAAAATGTCTCCTGTGCCCTCAGATGACCAGCACTAAAGCCTCCAAGGGTCAAGCTGAGTCACACCAGGTCCTCCATAGTCCAGGGTTTCAATCATTTTACCAAGCCTCCCCATGTTATAATGCATTCTCAATTTGCTCCCTCTCTCCTTCGCTCTCTCTCAACCTGTCTCCCTGTCTTTATCTATTTCTCCAGAGAAATTTATTAGGAAGTCGACATCATTAAGTACCTTGACTCATGTGCTGCTGGGCTTTAATGTTTAATTTCACACCAAACGAGGGGAGGAGGACAGAGAGGAGGAGGAGGGGGAGGAGGAGGTGGAACGAAGAGAGGGTAGACTATCACACAGGTGGATATGTTTGCTAATTTTATGTGTGTGTGTGTGTGTGATCACAAACCAAGCCGTAAATCCATCACCGCGAGGACATTTTCAGGGCGTGTGGAGGCCGCAGTTGTGTTATTATGTTATTAACAGATAATCCCTGTACCGCATCCTTGGACAGCAACATTAACCGTGCATTGTTTCTGCAAGTTTTGGTTGCTGGGAGATTCTGGGCATTAAACCTTTTTTTTCGTGCTGCTAAATCAGAGGACGCTCTCAGCTGCATGCAATCAATCCTAACGAGTCAACAGCTGTGTTCAATTAAGCTCATGCAATTTCAACAGAGGCTGTCCTCATGTGCAGCTCTACTCATGGAAACGCATACTCACATAAAGACCAGTGGCTCCTCTGAGCAAGACCACAGACGAGGTAAACAGGGTAAGGGACTGGGAAATGGTCAGTAAGTCTTGGGCTATGTTCACAATGGGCCACAGCTCCAGATCAGCTCCAGCTCTGTATTCAGACCTGCTGAGCTCTCAAACTAGTTTTTTTTTTTTTTTACCTCTCAAACATTACCAGTAACGCATATAGGGTACATTATATAGGCTAAATATTGTACATTTTGTGTGTTTTTTGTCTATTTAGTTGATATTTGGAGAACATTTCTCATTTAGGGCTACACATCTCATGAAGTTTGAAATGTAACGTGAAGTCAATATTTAGCTTCTGTTATCCCACATTTGAGACATTTGGTGAGAATGACAGTTAGGCCTAACATTTATGCTCAAAAAACAATTTCAGAATTTTTTTTCCTACACTTATCGCCTTATATCATACAGTATATTCCACTGCTTTTGTGAAGCCCAGACTTTCGTATACCCATTTCAAGCACGACAACAGTTTGTTCTCATGATTGTGAAGAGACTCAATTTTCATGTCTTCACCCAGGATTTACTCAATGCAATTTTACTGATTGTATGTGCAAGTTGTGTATCTCAGGGTCAGAGGGGACATAGAGATGTTACACTGCTACGTTATCGTTATGATCATTATGATCATTGTTGGGGGGGCGCCTGAGAGTAATCTCGCCTAGGGCACCAAAATGGCTGGAGCCGGCCCTGACTGCAGTTACAAGTGACCTGAATCAGATTTTTTCGTTCAAATGTGACTCATATCCGATTTGCTTTTGACAGTGTGAACAGCACAAGTCGCATTGAATCTGACATTTTCAAATCCGATTCAGGCCACTTTCAAATGTGGTACTGATTTGAATCCGATTCAGATCCGATTTTTTTCCAATGCAACCGCAGTGTGAACAGCTAAGGCGGATTTGATGCGACTTTTACTTCACAATATCTAGGTTTTGTTTTGAGAGGAGGCGGCAGGACCACATACACACCCCACACACACACATACACACACTACACCTCCACACGTCACACACAGAGCAATAAAAAAGCGGCTCGATAAAATGTTGGATAATTTGACGTGCAGCGGCGTGTGTTTACCGCTAACTTAGAACGTGAGCGCTGAAGGAGAGGAGATTATAGATAAAAAAGTTAAACTTTGGGTTGTAATAACCTTGTTGACGTTGTTTCTTAATAAACCGAAGCGGGTTGAGACACTTTAGGAGGTTTATTCCTCTATAGGGTACAAACTAAAGCAATGGTAGCCTAACTGAA
The DNA here is from genome assembly GCF_045865225.1 of Trachurus japonicus. Lineage (NCBI taxonomy): Eukaryota > Metazoa > Chordata > Actinopteri > Carangiformes > Carangidae > Trachurus > Trachurus japonicus. The sequence goes on from NC_140910.1 coordinate 9,362,650, forward strand.
ACTAAAACAGAGAGTTTGGCTCTTTTCTTCACTCTTTTCCTCCTCAGCAGCTGCTCAGATATTTTCCAGCTTCCATTTCACAGACATTTCGAAATAAAAGTGAAAATACTCATTCCCTCTGTTTCCTGTACAACAGCTGTTGCACCTGGCGTCGTTGTTATTGTTCTTTAGCGCACGCGAGTCAGTTCGCCACCGCAAACCGTTCACTGGAATCTGATATAGGCCCCATTTTACATGGTAATGTGAACAGCCAAACAAAAAAATCGGATCTGAGCATTACGGCTTGCAGTGTGAACGTAGCCTTACAGTGTGTGTTGTGTGGGTGTGTATTTCTGTATGCATATGCTCATTACTGTAAATCCAGTAATTAGCCTCACCAGTGCATTGAATCAGTGGCTCTAATTGGACACTTAAACCTACTGCCACTCAAATGTCTTGTTGTACAGCACATAAAGATGCTGAACACACACACAAAAATTGGTCAGTGTTGAATCTTCTGGCATGTACACACACACACTCACACAGACACACACACGGAAAAGCTCACTCCAAGATAAATACTGTGTAAAGTCCGGTGTGCTCAAAGATGATGGACTCGATATTCACTCATTGCCAATTACTACATCCACCTCTCTCACACACACACACACACACACACACACAGCCACGAGGGGACACAACCGCTTTGCTTGGAATGCTGTATCAGATATTAGATCGGAATTCAAGGGCTGTGTGTGTGTTCGTGCGTGCATGTCAGCACATTGGAGACAGCAATAGACACCTCAGCAGCTTCAGATACACAGCATCTGTCAATAACTCATCACTTCTTTCATTAAGCATATTGGCAGCCAGTCAAATAGTGTGTGTGTGTGTGTGTGTGTGTGTGTATGTGTGTGTGTGTGTGTGTGCGTGTGTGTCCAGTCTCTTCTTTTCTATTCCTACTTGTGCAGTAAATCTTTGGCTGTGCTGTTTTTTTGGTTCATTCAAGGCCCATTTAACCAGTAAACTACAGAGTGTGTGTGGTGTGTGTGTGTGTGTGTGTGAGTCAAAAGCCCACACAGATGAAAATGTAACATCTAGGGATGAGTCTCAGCATACTGTGTGTGTCTGTCTGTGCTGACAGGTAAAAGCAAAGGTGATGGATAATGTGTAGCTGTGTTTGCGTGTGTGTATCCAGAGAGGGGATTGACGTAGGCGGAGGAGATGGAGTATTAAGAGACCATCGGTAAAGGGAGAAGGTGGGGGTGGAAACTCCGCAAAAGCTAACAACCATGATCAAGCGATGAACAGTGAGGTAGTTGCAGATAAATGAATGATCTCTGGTGGCTGATCTTCAGGAGAAAGCCTCTCTTTTGTGTAAAATGTATCCTTTTAAACATCGGACGACTCTATTACTGTGGTCTTCCTCTGACCGTTGGAAATAGCACTCTGAGGTTTAAATTCTGGCTGCATTGTGATGTTTTGGTGCCTGGGGCAGAGAGCACATGCAGGAGGAGAGTCAAGATTCATTCAAATGAGGCGGCATAGAAATAGAAATAGTTGTCTGTATCTTATTTTAGTAGTGAGATATTGCATTGGAAATCACATCCATTTGTATAGCAAACTCACTGCACTGGCACTTCGGTTATTTTGCCAACAAGGGCAATTATGGAATAATCATTAAAGATGTAAAGAAATGGTGTTAATTGAATGCTCTCCAGATAGTAGATGCATTTAGATTGGCATGCAATATATGAGACTATTGGAAATGCGGTGTGCAATAATCTATTCATATTAATCTTCATGTAGCTCATTTATTGATACAAATTACACTTGCTGCATTTTACTATATGCAAAGTGTCTCCTCTGTCTCTTTAAATAATAGCAGCTATGGTAGATGTTAAATGTAAATAAGCAAGCCATGATTAAAAATGCCACCCTGTATAATTTTTACTTTGATGAAGTTGTGTGTGTTAGTCTCACACCTCTGCACGTCTTTATCGGTCAGTAACAACTCAAATATATCCGACATGTTTATGTGAGGCTACTAAATTACATCATCATCATCAACCTTTCTGTGATATTTTTAAGCAAATTTTAAGCAAATGTTTTATTTGTGAAATTGACTTTTTATTGGTTTTGATTATATTGAGTTTAATTTATACTGTGTCATTCACTTATTGCATATTCTAAGTTGTTTCAGGCTGGACAGATCTCCTCTCCATTTATGATAATGAGCAGTTTCAGAGCTGTATGACACCAGTGATTGGTAAAGAATGAATTTACAAATGGCTCAACCTTGTAATTCCTTGTCCATTTTTGCACCTAGTGCCACTGAAATATGTAGAGCAGATTCTCTCATTTAGATGTTTTCTTTTTTTGCACATGCACCACTAGCATAGAACCTATACTAGTTTTTCACAAAATATTGGCACTGAACCTTAAGAAGCAACATAAGTCAAACCATAACTTCAGTCCGCAAGGGAGTAAAATACGTCCTGTGTGTGAACAACCTTTGTTGTGTTATTCTTTGCAATCTTATTTTTCACCCTTATATATCCCCCACTCCCTGAGCACTGACAAGGCCTTTTGCATTCTCTGCAAGTGTAATAATGTCAAGGGATCAAACTCAGCCATGTGGTCATTGTGCAATGTCTAAAAGTCGCCGTCCGAAACACAAGGCCAGTTTTTCTTCATCGCAGAAAAGCTGACACTTTTTTAAAGCTTCAAGGTTTTTCTTCGATGGAGGCGATATATTGATGCCACAAGGGAGAAGCTGCAGATGGACAAGCACTGCAGCGGCTGTCGGCAACTCGGGGATTGTCACCTAGAAAGGAAAACAGAGGATGGATGGTGTTGATTAAAGCAGAGGACTGAGGAAAATAGAGAAGGGAGTATCAAGAAAAAAATAATAACACAATGCTTGGTTAAAAGGGTGAAAAAATGAATGAAAAAAGATGAACTCATTTATAAATTATCTGTATTGAGATGAATGTCTTAGCTTTCTTCCCCACAGGATGTGCTTCTAGATGTTAAACAGATATGTGCACTTGTGTCAATGTTTCATTCCACGTCTCTCACTCCCACTCTGCTCACTCCCAAGAGGCTGAGAGACATACTAACTTCAGGTTAAAAACCTTGGCAAGCATGCATGCATTTACATAAGTTCATGCAGCAGCACAACGCTGTATCTGCTGTGCCCCCAATTAGATGGCTGATATTTAATAAATGCACCAAGAACAGTCTAGGAGATGTTTTGTCTTATGGATGGACGAAGGAATCGATTGGTGGGTGTATAGACGGATAGCTAGGTGGATATTGAAATGAGGCTGATCATTATGCTATATAGGAGCAATGATTTCTTATTCACATGTCTTTCATGTGTGTGTTCTCATCACTGCTCCCATGTGCAGTCTCTTTCTAGTTTTCCCCAGTGAAATCCCAGATTAGGTGCTTCCACCAGTTAATGTACCACATCAATAATTCTATATAGGGAAAGGCAGGGAGCAGAGGGAATGGGAGAAGGTTAAGGAAATGGAACAAAGCAAGAGAAAGAGGAGGCGTCAATCTACTACATCCTAAGATCTTTGCATCTGACACCGTTTACCACTGAAACCTTTTAAGTCTTTTAGTCCGCCGATGTAATTTAATTTAATTATTTATTGATGAGGCCCCAAAACAGGAGAACCTAGAGCACACATTTTGTGGTTTATTTCACCGCAGAGGCCATGAGTTTAAGAGCAGCTCTATAGTCTGTGTGGAACTGTACTGGAGGGGTTGAAAATCAAACCTTGGTTCTAGACACACTGTTTGCTAGAGTGGTATTGGTAGTGATTTTTAAGGCACATAATAGAATATCCCTTGCTCTTACACAGAAACAGGCTTACATGAACATAATGACATGGTAAATAGATGAAGTGAATGGGAATACAGTGTCTGTGCCACATAAGACCTGGTAGTTGTTATAATGAGCATGACTGTATACCAGCATTTACAAAACCTATAATAACCTGTTGCCACTCCGACGGCCCGCCGGCGGGCCGTCGGGGGGGTTTTAATCAGGGAGGTGTCATCAGGATGTCACCAGTCACTTGAAATAGTCATGCCACATATCGTTGGAAAGCTAAAACTCTTGTGATTAAAGATATGCCGACCATTCCTAAATATAATCATCACAGCAACACTCGAATCAGACTATAAACATGCTAACAAAGTTCGTAAAAAGCCGATATAACTCACGATTTGTGTCAGGGCAGGCTCAGGATCACAGGGTTTCCCCACAAACTTGGTGTCGTTACATTCAGAAAAGTCCAGTAAATCCAATCCAGTAAAGTATTTAGTCCAAAACACACGGTTGTACCGGTAGATAACCTCATCCCGCTGCTGCATCTTATGAAATTACGCATTGTATATCCAGTAAATCCGTTTATTTCTCCTCATAAGTCCGGCGTTTACATGAAAACAATGTTTATTTCACTTTACAAAATGGCGCTGCCCTCTGACCTTTCGAAATTTCAGCTCACTCGACCAATCACAAGCTCCCTCTCTCCGGCTGCCGCCTGCAATAGCGAATGAGTGGCTGTGTCTCATGAGGAACATCCCCTCCGACAGCGCTGAATGGCTTCAGCCAATAGAAACAGATCCCGATGACAACTGTAGCATTGAATAGCCAATGAAATTACGAAACGAACGATGTGCTGCATTCACGGTCCCTGGGAAAAGGCAGCACCGCCATTTTCATGCGTAACTTTGCAAAAGCTGCACTTTGGCGCATGTATTGTTTGTCAATGGCAACTTTAGGAAAACGCCTAGATATACACTTAGAAAAACATGTGTAAAATACTCATTTTTAGCAGGATTGTTATCAAATTTGAACTGGGGCCAGGTAAGGCTTCATGCTGTAGTCCCATTGTGTTTTCCAGCTAAAATTCTCAGCTACACTCATCTTCAGGCATCTGATTGCAACAAAAAAATTCAGGCGAGAATAAAAAACATTCTAATTCAGTGTGCTCCCACTTAGATTACTCAATGATAGTAGCACTTATAGTGATTATTTCAGTTTGGGGAAAAACTTCAGAGTGATACCTTTCAAAAGAGACCAAGCCCATCCATATTCTCCAAACAGTTCAAGAACAGCATTCAATTTACTTTGGGTACGCCTTGGATAGGCGAATATTACAGAATTTATAGGAGTGACAAGGGGATAAAGTGTCAGTGGTGTGGAAGAAAAGCAGTCTGAAGATTATTTCTTTCTAAGCAACAGGTTCCTTTGATATGTCCAAATATGTTTGAAAGCTCCACTTTTGTTGTCCATGGCGGTAGGGGACTCAAAGCAGAGTAGGTGGGAAAATAAGACATACAAGAGATGTGAGCGGTAATGCAACCCCCCCGCCTCCACCTTCACCACCACCACCCACAGCTGGATATTCTGTCATGTCTGCCATCAGAGGAAACTAGTATTTCTAGCCAGATCCCATAAGTCTTCTCCGAACCGAACAGAAAATAGGTCACATCCTGTTCAACACAGGCATTGCATGCCACTGTTGGGATCATACATGATTGCTCACAATACACTACCTCACACAGGCAGCGCCAATTATGTTGGCCCCCGAAATGTTATGCTCCTCACAGAGGGCATTATTTACAGTGGCACTCTGAAGTGTTAATAGCTATCAAAATCTCTAAAATATTAATATCAAAATATCAATAATTATTACAAAAAGTAATGGGAGTCCTCGCTCCTTTGGTATGCTGTCACGTCACTAGGTTCAGGCCAGTGGAGCCCTCTGCTTTGTGCAGGCCTTGTGGAGGTTACAGAGCAGCAGCGGCTCCTGTTGCGAAAACAACAACAGCTTGTGTTGAAGGTCCAGTGGTGAAGAGAAGAGGGAGAGGAGAAAGGCACTTTTCTTTCTAAATGGCCGAGGTGTGAATAGGTGAAGGATGCTGGGAGACTGAGTCCAATGGCTTTCCTCTCTCTGGGGAACAAAAGAAGCCATTGGTTTCTCTTTCACAGTAGAACATAAAATGCTACATAAGACACAACAACAGCATGAAAGAGAAGTGCTCAGCATGTATGGATTGTCCTTGTGATACCTTATTTGAAAGTAACCTGCACTTAACTCAAGCTATTTAATCCAATGTTAATGCACAAAGTGTTAGCCACTTCTCAAACCCCAGGAGCTAATGTGTGATTTTTCAGGACTGGCATTGAGATTAGATTGTTTCCTTTGAAGTAAATGACAGCTCTTAGCATGCGGCGATGGCCATGGTGTTCAAAGCTTATCAATCTAAAAGGGAAAGAAAGTAGAAAAAATAAAACAAACAACTTCCATGAAAAGCCTTCACTTCCATGAAATCTGTTGTAATTACATCTATTGGGAAGCACCACAGAGGAAGTAGTTGTGTTAAATATCTTCAAGTTGGCCTCAAGGTTTCTATGGCAAAAAATCCAAAGTCTTGGTTCACCATCCCCACTGATGTGATGGCATGCTTGGTGGCCAATCGAGTTATGAAGGTTTTTTATTTTTTATTTTTACCTGGTTTGCATAGTGGTTTCAGTGGAAAAAAAATGGCTAAAGAAATGTATGCAATATAGTTTGACTTGTTAAATCTACTTGTCTCTCTCCTTTTCACTTCTTTCTCTCACTCCTCTTACCTAGGTTGGATATGAATACAAATGTTTTAACGTTTTTATATATTCAGTAATATGTATATGTAAATATAGATTGAACTGATCTGATTTCTTGGAATTTGTCTCATGTTTGTTTGTTTTCACCAGATGATGTGTTGATGGTCGGCTTTTCATTTGTTTGAGGAAGAAAAACCTGAAAATAAACCAGTCTGAAGGAGGAGGGTGACTGCAGCTTTTGAAACGATGAGTCAGGAATGAAATGTGCTTGTGCCTTCAGGGCTAGAGCATTTTTTGTTTTCTTTGGCCTGGATGTTTATCTGAAAGGGGGGGGTTATGTTTTTCCCCTTAAAGGTTGGCTGTGGTGGTTTTGCACAGCATGTCAATTAAATTTATTATTTGTTCTGTAATTTCACTCTCTCTGGCACCGACACCAGAGGCAGAAGCCAAGGGTATGGAGTTGTGAAGTGGGAGTCACTTTGGGCATGCAGGCCTCAGGAATTTAAACTCACAGCATGTAACTTCTGCCACTAGGGGTCTCTCAGCCAAAACAATGACAAAAGATGGAGTTTGGTCAAATAGCCTGGAGCTGTTTTCTCCAACACCAGTCAGTACGTTTACACACACAGCTTAATCGAGCTCTGCTCATAGCTCGATTTCAGCGTCTTGTCGTACTTGTCCTTGACCCAGTTTACATGCAACAGAGAAAATCGAATAACTGAGGATGTCTGCCTCCTCAGGCAGCGATATGCGTTGTTTCAGCGGGTTAATGCGGCCCCCTGTCCTGTTGACTTTTCTGTCACCTAGTAAAAAACGGAATATTACTTAATAAGCTTTGTAAATTCTCAACTACAGTCCCCGACCAGACGCGTTGGTCTTGGCCAGGTTCAGGCTGAGAATAGGATACAAATAAATGCTAAAGAAAACCAATTTCCAATCACATTATCTGGGTGTCTTAATTGGAGCTGGAGAACTCTGATATTAGTTGGACTAATGCATTCACATGCACTTCGGTTGTCCAGTTATAGTTGGATTAAGGCAATAATTTGTTTTTTTTCTCAAGTGTCATGTAAACATACTGACTGTCATTAGCTTCTCCCAGTTAGGATTCCCTCAGTGTCAGTTGTTCAGGAAGTTTTCAACAAAAACAAATTACCAGCAGAGGTCTCCTCCACCCATGTCTTTTCTTGGATGCAGATTGTCTGGTAGTCTGGGACTGAGCTGTCACAAGCATTTACTCAGCCTGTTTCTCCGACCAGGAAGCTAATGACTAAAATCCCTCATCCAACTAAGATCTGGGGCGTCGTTTTGCTCAGCTGGTAGAGCTCCATATGCAGAGGCTATAGTCCTCGCTGCAGTCGGTCCTGTATCGCATCCTGACTCATGTCATTCCTCCTCTCCCTGCCTCCAATTTCTCGACTTTACTATCACTTAAAGGCCGAAAAGCCCCAAAAATATACTTACAAAAACAACAACAAAGATCTAATTGTGAAAAGCCACTTTGAAAACTCCTGCCCGACAACTACACTGCTGATGCATGTGCAGTGGGAACGTGGTGCTACTGACACAGATACTGACATTCTGTAAATTGCCCTCATACCAAGTACTTATTAAGTACTTAGGTTATCGAAGTGCATACATGCTTGCATTTCAAGTAGTATTAATGATTACCAAATCAGTAATTATTCAAAATGCCTGTAATAAAGTGCTTGACAAAGGCAGCAATAAAATAGATCAGAGAACATACTTTATTTTCAAAGAGAGGAAAGACTGAACAAGAATTAAAACATTTATGTGTATATGAAGAGTGATTTTGATAGAAATAAAACACTTGAAATTAAAATCAAACAAGGACAAATTATTTGTTGACTGTGTTTGATGAGAGAAAGCTCCCGCACACTGTCATCACTTGCAGAGATTTATTAAGCTGAACAACGTTTTGGTCCTGAGACCTTCGTCAGGTTTGACTATGTTTGATCAAATATAGATGGTGAACGCACAAGTTCAGCTGGGTAAGTGGATCTTTGACATAGTTAGGAGTTTCAACCTGACGTGGTACAAATGCTTGCCAGACCAGAAAACTCATTCTGTTAATCACCACCAGCAAAAACTATGAGAAAATAACTGACTCTTAAATAAAAAGTTAAAATTACAAGCTACAAAAGTTGCCTACACCTCTAAAGGTTTATGTATTAATTAGGAATACGGCTGTGAAGCTGTCTGAGGCAAAGATGATACATTGTTGAAACCACAGATTGTTCAAACAATAAAGCAGTTTAATTCAATTTAGTTTCACATTCTGGTTTTGGATGATTTAACAACTACAGTGCTCTGCTGCCAAATACAACACATTAAATTTGCCACAGCTCTGATGTGTGCAGCTTCTTCTTTTGAACAAGGTTTCTAAGAAACATATTTGAAATAATGAAAACTGATGGCCAGAAAGTAAACCTATAATAGGCTACAGTTACATTATCTTGAAGACTTTTCTGTTTCTTCTCAGAGGAACACAGAAGAAATCATCAGAGCTTTGAAATCAGAGTTTGCTGTACAAAGAAGAAAAAAACTCCTTGCAGCTTCTATTCCATTTCGCTGCTTCACAGTCATGGTAATTCAAAATATATGTTTGAAATCATGTTCGATTTTATATAACAATAGGTTAGTGGAAAAACTAGCATGTACTGTAGTGAAAAATCCCCAGTGCTCTGATCTCAGAGGAGGCCTCATTTGAAAATGGAGAGAGGAGCAGAAAGAGGGAGGTTAAGTCACATGGAGTAAAAGTCAAGGATGTCTTTACCTGATATTCATACATCCTGATATCAGCATATCAAAGCATATCACCTGGCTGAAGTCTTGTCTCAGCTTTCCAAAGGGAATGTCACACATGAAAAGGGAGTATTTGACAAGCCAGGGAAGAGCGGAGCTGAAATGCCATTTCCCTTTTAAATTGTCATTTTAGTGGTAGACGCTTCTGAACTCCTTAAGAATTGGTAAGTCGGCTTGAAGTGATGAAATGGCTGCGGTGGTCGTGCATTCAAACTTTAATAAATTCCCCCGCTGTCATTTCTGTACTGCTGGTCATTGATCAGAAGCAGTGTGAATGTGTGTGGTGAGTGTGCACTGCCATGGTGTTTCTCTGTCCAAACTCTGGTGCAATACAAAAGCACCGACAGCTTCAGGACCTTCTGTGCTGCACCGTGCAAACTTTGCCAGATTCAGTGCAGCTTGACAGGTGATTCAACTTTCTGCAGCTATTTCTCTCTGCTTTACTTGTCATTATAATGTGGTCCCAGTAATCAGATATAGCATCATGAATTCAGGTGCACTGAAAGCTGCTCACAGATGGAGCGGGGGACCCATACACATCCACTAGCATATTATGTTCAGTCAGGGGGTGGACATATTTACAGTATCAAAGATGGATGCTAGAACAACGTCTGGAACATGTCTGCATATGAAATAGATCCATTCCTGCTCTCCAAATCCATCCATTAGCTCTGGCATTTATACATGTTGAAAGGCAGTCAGTCCTAGTCGGGAATGGGCCGGGGTGTGGTACACCCTGGACAGGTCAACAGTCTATGAAACTAAGTACATTTTGGTTATGGGCTTAGAAGACCATTGGAAAAGATATGAATGATGTTTGATTTCTGGCAGGAAAAAAAATCTACATTTTTAGGTTAAGTGCTGATTCTTGTTAAAAAAAAAAAAAGAGGATATGGCTTTGCTAAGCATTTAACATTTGCTATGTTTTCATGCTGTCACTCAGAAGACCGTCAACTGACCAGACTTTTGTTGTCATATGGCGCATTTCCACTAGCACGGCTCGGCTCGATACGGCTCGGCACGGCACGGCACGGCTCGGTTTGGTTGTGTTTCCATTACAACTGAGTATCACTAGTGACGTCATTTACACGGCGCCGAGCAACGCTCTAAACTCTGTAAATATATAACTTTAGCAACATTTGAAACATTTTCAGGCGAGAAAGTAGTCGTTGAAAATATGACAAAATACCAGCTGTTTACAATTTTGTTTCAACGAAGTCGGCGTTACTAAAGCTAGCCGTAGTGAGCAACGCACTTCCGGTTATTTTCACAAAATAAAATACCCGTTGCCTTTTATCATAAGGAAAGCCATTACGATAGAATTGGTGCTTTTACTTTGTAAACAGGAAGTGAACCTACCCTCGCTGTAGCTAGCTTTAAACCGCCGTTTTGACTGCTCTCGTCCCGTTAACGGCATTTAACCGTTCAATATGCCTTACCGGAGAGTCTTGCCAGCTCTGAGATCGGCCTGGTTCATTGTAAAACATTTATTTATTGATGTAAATGTGGTGTTTTCTGTGCGTAACGTTACAGACCCCAAGGCAGTGCTGCTCTTGTGTCTAACCACAAACAAACTGCTGCTACAGCCACAATTGTTAGATTTCATCAATGAGACCAACATTTAAGAGTTTAACCAGCCGGTGGTAAAAGCCATCGGGTAAGTTAATTAGCGGTCATTTTCTCCTCGGGGTGACGGTGGTAGGCTGGCCGGCGGAGCACGTCAGGAGCCGGGCTGCTGCCTCTGTGATGTCGCGGTCGCTGCTCGGACCTGGAGCTTCACTTCTCCGAAAAACATCGGGGCAAACTTCTAAACAGCCGTCGTTTGGATAAACTAACCGCACATGGGGATCTAAACAGTTACTTTCTCGCATGAAAAAATATTAAAACTTAATAAAGTCACGTAATAACAGAGCCAGTCTCAATATTAGAAATTCTCTGGTAATAACAGGCTTCAGCAGGAACATTTCTGTTGTCGGTCGTCGCTTCCAGTGACGACACTCATCGGCCAATCAGTGGAAGGCAGTCGGCTGACGTCACGTTTTAGTAACGCTTCGGCTCGCTTGGAACCAGGGCTGAGGTGATACCAAAAGTGTACCTGGTTGCAGGTACTACGTGCTAGTGGAAACACGCAAATAGCGCGCCGAGCCGAGCCGAGCCGTACCGAGCCGAGCCGTGCTAGTGGAAATGCGCCAATAGAGCTCAAGAAAGAAACTTGAAAGGGCTGTAAAAAAACCAAAAAAAAAAACATTGAGATGGGGTTTGGGTGTGAAAACCAAATATATCTTCTTACGTAATTTATCTTCAAGGCCAAGAGGCCAACCAAGTTTGACTTGCATTTCCTTTTTTACTAAGTCTTATCTTAACTGAGTGTTTTATTTATTCATCTCCAATCTCCTATTTTCAGCATCCATACATGCTGTAAAATGAATGCACACAAATAAACAATTTCATGAAGTTATCCCCTGATCCTTGTTCTTATTTTTATAGTTTCAGATATGATAATGGGCAATGACAAGGCATTTAGTTTTGAAGGAAAATTAGCTTGAAGCACAACAGGAGCAAAAAATAAATGATCAGACAGAAGTGAATAATTATAGTCGGGGCACAGTGTGTGCATGTGAGAAAACATGAGGACGGACTGATGATTAACAACAGAGCAGACCTTGAGAAGGACAGGCTGCCTGTGGGACAGATGACAGAAGATGGAGGGATGGAAGAAAGAGGAGGAGGAGGAGGAGGAGGAGGTGAGATGGAGAAGAGACGTGGACAGAAGGCTACAGAACCCCTCATTCTGGCTGGTGAATGCTGACATATACAATAACAGTCATTTGCTTACTGTATCAGTTATTTCCCCACAGTGTATTGATTGATGATCCGTCATGTCTTAATGCTACAGCCATTGATTGTTTGGCCGTCAGCCAAGGGGCCGTGTTTCTACATTTCTCTACAACTAAACGATAACATCATTTATTGAATTGTTTCTTATGATAGTGTTATTTTCTTGTTTGTTGTTATACACATACACCACTCTAAGTGCAGCTGCTTCATGCATTTTGGTAATTTGTGAACATTACAAAGATTTTAATGAAGAAATTAGAGGATACTGAGACTTTAGCTGGTAAATATTTGGCATTTATGCTCTTCTCCTCTGGTATGTAATCATTTGTGGGTTTGAGTTCAGACTCCTCATTAGGTGGTATCCAGTTATTGGTTGTTTGACAGCTTGCTTCGTCAGTGGGCTTCAGGATTCAGTCTGCGTGCAGTGTGATGTCAGATTTTAGTGACAGAAATTGGAAGGAGGTTGAAGCAGAGACAGATGGCACATGCAGTTTTGTAAATAAAAAATATTTTACTTAAACTTAACAATTGTGAGGAGGAATGCAAACACCGGCAACATCTCTAATAACAGCATCTAACAAAAGAACTTGTGCCAAGTTCGAGATGATAACAATCTGCATGGTGAAACAAACAACATAAATCAGCAACTCATTTTTCCTCAGGTCAAAATGTACTACATTGCTATTGGAAATCTATTATCTTAAATACTTTGATTAAAATACTTTTTGCCTTTTGCACACTGTAAAAACTCAAAATCTTTCCAAGAATATTTGTCTTATTTCTTGTCAAAATGTCTAAATTTTAATCAAAACTAATATCTTTCCACTTAAACTAAGACTCGTCACCTAACTTGTTTTTAGACAGTTTTAAAACTAAGTAGAAAAATCTGCCAGTGAAAGCAGGTTTCTTGTGCTTGTAATAAGAAAGAAAAACTTGCTCCACTATCAGATTTTTCTACTTATTTCAAGTGAAAATATGCTTGAAAGAAGTAAAAAGTGTCTAAAAAAACAAGCTACTTTTTATGTGATGAGTCTTATTTTTAGTATAATTAGATTTATTTTGACTAGAAATCACATTTTAGATCTAGAAATAAGACAAATATTCTTGCAATATTCTAAGATTTTGAGTTTTTGCAGTGCATATTTCCCTCACTGTCATTTGGAGTAATACTAGGCCCTATAATGTACATTTGCAGTATAAGGCTGTTAAATTTACTAAACAAAACCCTTAGTTAAGACATCACCTACAAGTGACTGAAAAGATAATTGATCTATGTGGCCTTTTTTATTTACATTTTATTTTAGTAATGTGACAGTTGACGGTCGTGTCACTATGCCTCCAATTGATCATGTGCCCCGGCTACTTGGCCATAGGGACATCCCTTTGGTTGAATGGTCAGCGCGCATGACTCTTACCCAGGAGACTGGGGTTGAAACCCCGCCCGGGCCCTCCTTCGTCCTGCCACAGTAAGAAAAGGCTGAAAGTGCATAAAATGGGCCTGTGTTGGGTTTATATCCTGGGACTATTCATGTTGCTGCAGGAAATCCTGTGCTGAAAGCGACACGCTGTCAGTGACATGCACATAGAGACAGCCAGCGAGGAGACTGACAGGGCCAGTAAAAACTTTATGGATTTTTTGAGTGATGTGGCTGCACACTGGGATTTGTTCATGATGACCATTCCGAATAGGTTACAACCCAGCCGCCCCAAATTACCTGATGTTGAACTAATTGATTTGCATGACAATGTCGGACTTACATGGTCACATGTTGGTTCCTGGTCTCATAAAAACACAGCCACCATGCACACATTACACCTCACACATACATTGAAATGTAATAGTTAAGCATAAAGACATTACATAACCATGGTGCACTGTTGGTTTCTTTAAGCAGTGATTCCTATGAATTGCTGTGAGATGAGTCCAGTGTGGTGCAGGAGTGAGGTGCCATGCTGCTGCCTTAGATGGTACTATTCTCTAATCCATTCGTTCCAGCCACTCATATGGGGATTGAAGTCAGCAGCAGCAAAGAAAAGACTCCTCTTCACTCTCATCCAAAGGGACAACACCGTAGCTAAAGCACAGGCACCCTGAGAGGTTGCCTCCATCTGCCACACACACCATACACAAACACGCACACGTCCCTCGTCACGCACACTCTCTCTGGGAGCCAGACTGAGGAAACCACCCTAGTGTGAAAGCTGGTGGTCAGGGGTAAATTAGCCTCAGGGACTGAAATAAATGTGGTTATGGGTTTGTGAGAGGATGCATATATGCGTGTCTGCAGGATGAATGTGTACACAAATGTGTTGTGTGTCTGCATATGTCTGGCTTTGTGTTAGGTCACTTGAACTTGTGTCTGCGTAGCAGAGAAGGAAGTGAGCTGGAGCAGCGTGGCCATATATGGTAGTTAGACTGACACACAGAGGGACAGATGTTTTGAGGGAAAGATGCTTGACTTAAAAGAGTTTTATCTTTTGTTCTCTCATGCATGATGCACACACTTTGTTTTCTGTCAGAATCAGGTCATTATTTTAGCATGATGAGACCACTCTCTCCTGTTCAGCCAATGAAGCATCTAGGAAATGACATGGATTTACTTTCTTTTTTCTTTTTTTATCTTTTCATCAAATATCCCATGGAAACACCTGCTATCATTTATTCCTCTGTGCCACAGGGCTCGATTGTTGTCCAAAAACTATGAAAAACACATTAATAAGCCCAATCCTCCAATGTGTCATCAAAATTATGTTTGCAATCTGGCTGCAATTATATTTGCAGAAAGTGTATTTGCTGTTGCAGTTTAGCTGTATAGACGCATTATTTTTAGTAGACAGGGTTTATGATCCACACTGTTACACTGAACACACACTATAGTTTATTTTGACTCGGTTCCACATTTGCTCTCCCGCTGACAAATGTGCTTTCCACAGCTGAAATTAAAAGCATCATATGCACATATTTGTGTAACAATTTTTTGTAAATACAACAGTGTAAAGCTGCATGAAGAAATGACTGAGTTTTTTCCTCTCTCTTCTCAAACAATGATGACCTGGTAAGAAACACAAGAAGTCAGAGACTAGACTATACACCAGACTATAAATTACTTCATTTGGAGGTAAAACTCAAATTTAGCACGTTCACGGTGCCAATGATAATCCCCAACTGCACAAGAGGTCAATGTTGAATCAGAGTATCAGTCTGTGATGTTTACAGACAATTTTAGTGATAGGACGGCACAGTGGCGCAGTGGTTAACATGTTGCCTGTTCTCCCTTTGACTGCATAGGCGTGAATCTGAGTGTGTGAGGTTGCTGGTATGAGTCCATTTAGCAAACCAAGATTGAGTATATAAAGGTTTAAACATGGTAGCCTATTTGTTTGAATGGACTGTGTGCCATCCACATTCAGGGCCATGTGGAGCTTGTGCAGTGTGTTCAGTTATGTGTGTTTGTTTCGAGGTGTGTACCAATCTTTTGGCAAGTGATTGTGCAGAGGTTCCACGGGCACCCGCGGCTGTGGTAACAGCTGTGAATTTATGTGCTGTAATTGGCTGATGAAAGACACATAATTGAATCTGTAGAAGTAATAGAAATATTACAAACCCCCAACTGTTTGTCTGTGTGACTGTGATAGAATTTGAAAATAGATTCTTTGCTTCTTCCATCACAAAAAAAAGAAAGAAAAAAAGTGACCTTGGCTGATGATAATTTGAAATTGCAAGTTTGTTCCCTTCTCATCTTCCGTCACACTGAAGAAATAATTTTGACCTCATTATAATATTAATCATCTCAAGCTAATGCTCTGCAGTGTACACACACATGCAGCCTAGTTTCATGGTGAGTTATTTTAGACAGCCGTGAACCCTATTGTAGTGTTTTGTGGTGGAAGTATTGTGTCCAGCATCATCTTATAAAAAGCCTCAGCCTGATATGTGAACCATGTACAGCTGGCTTAATCACAATGTCATGGTGGTATAATGAGATACCATATACACACTGAGGCTCTTAATTCTTTCAATTTAGGTTCTCCCCATATACAACAGCCATGTGCTGATGATGTGACATTTAATTTGCTTATAATTTAAAACAACTGTAACAATCACCAGTGGAGTCCTGTAGAATGTAAGACGTGGACTCATTGGCCAAAATGGGTTGATTTGGTTATCTGCATATTTAGAACTTGGGGAGCTCAGTCCCTGTTACGAAGTCAAAAGGAATTATTGAACCAGGTAACCTTTTCTATTTAATAATTTCATTTTTTTTTAAGTTAAATTTTAATATCTGATTGAAAGGGGCTTTAACATCTTCGGCTAAGGTGAAGAGGGTAGTGGCTACTGTGCTACTAAAGAATATCTCTTTCCTTTCTTATCCAAAGAAAACCAAACTGTGTCCGCTGCACTCAGTCGTGCCATTAGCAAGACACCTGCCAAGTTTGAAGTTAGTCGGGCAGACTGTTTGAGAGCTGTGTGATTAACACTCAGGCAGACATTCTTTGGATTTATACATCGGTGGTGCTTAAAATCCTCTTATCAAAATGTCATATTAAACACCAGAAAAGTATAAAATATGAGGTAAGACCAGCACCAACACTGCAAAATTAAGCATGGTCTCCTGTGTTACAATTTCATGCAATTTTGCCGCAAGCACTGACACAAAACAACATGATGCATGTGACAGGACAGAAAATGCGGTGATGACAAGATATAGGTTGTCAAAATAGCATCACCGTAGGGCACAGAAATATTCCACACAATGTACCACAATTTAAGAGAACAGCTTCTTAGATGTAGTACTTGGAGCTTACTTCAAGGTCTCCTGCACTGAAGTTTTAGTGCTGGCCCTCTCTTGTAAGTCACTTTGGATAAAAGCAGCTGCCAAATGAGTAAATGTAAATACACAGTATGTAAATGTAGGTCATGTTAAGTGTTTGAATAAACTCTCAGTGCTGCCACATCTCTAGTGAGAACAGTTTACTATTTCTACAACAGTAGCAGCACTTTAAAGTGTCAGATTCTTCCACCAGTGTGGTTTCAGCGCCCCTGCAGGACAGTTGCAGCAAGCAGACAGTGTCCTCTAACTCTGCTTAGTCCAGACTCATACAATCCAGCATGCTGCTCTCTTTTCTGCAACCAGGAGTCAGTCTGTGTGAATGCAGAGAGGAGACAGCTTGTGAATGCTCTCACTGTATCATTGAGGCACTCCAAGGACAGGGTTTCAGACATTTAGTCAAATTATAAATGCTGCTTGATTTTCAGTGACATTTTAAACTCAACTTCTTTCTGAACTCTCATGTAGATTAGATGCATCAGCTGCTGCTGTAGAGCCTTATATATGAAGCCTTTGTGAGACAATCACATGGTAATAAAATAGCCAACAGAGCTCATCAGCAACCAGCTGGCTTTATACTTCTGGTTCCCACCAGTAAGCTGAGACCAAATCTATTTCAAGGCTGTCTGTTTCTTCTTTCCTCTGATGTCTGACACCTGACACAGAAAAAAACATGTAAATTAGATTAACCATGTGATCAATACGCTTGCATTAAAACACAGTGCAGGTAACACAGAGAGCAACAGAGCAGAGATACACCACCTCAGAGCGGGAGCTTGGGAATGACATTGTGACATTTGAGCTGTGATTAAATCATCATTTCATCCTGCTTCTGTTATCTGAAATAGACAGAAATGTAAATGAGAACAACCATGCTGTGGATTCTGCACATGGAATAACCCCAAACCCAGAGCTACAGAGTAATAATTCAAGTGACAAAAACAATCCTATATGGTTATATAACTGAAATCTGTTATTCTGAACCTCTCTGTATGTTGGGGGAAAAATCAGATAAACTAGATAAATAAAACTAGTCCAAATGCAAAATAGCGGTTTGAATTAAGTCATTTTTAAGCAAGTACAGCTGATTGCACAGCTGTTGTCATTAACTCTTTTATGCAGATTTTGTCCAACAGTGTCGAGATTATAAAAATAAGGATTTGCACCAGCACATAATCAGACTGTAACTAAATGTAGAGGCCATTCTGATATGCCCAATAAATTCTGTCTGGGCACCTCAACTTTACTGTTGGCTGTATATGTAATGCTTTGAGCTGAGATGTTTTTAGATGAAAAGGTTTATTTTTTTGAGAGAAATGCTCAATATGTTTTGTTGTGCTGCAGTTTGAGCCATGTCAGGCGCACATGCATGGTGCCTGTTTTATGGGGGTTGGGCATCCCGCTGCCTGCATTGATGGGCCATTTAGTAGAACAGTGGGATAAGTTGTTTTAGTTCGATGGGTTGGACAAAACTGTTTCCAAGAGACGGGTTAAATCTACCAAAATGATGCTGCCCACTCGGAAACTCCAAAAACATTCTCACCATTTTTGTAGAAGTCCCTAAACTTTGTGCACTGCAAACCGAGCCATCAATCAAACTTCTGCTTTGCAATCACGGAGTTCTCTGACAAAATAAACAGTAAATAAATAATGGGTAATGACAACAGCTGTACTGTGTGATCAGATGATATCAGAGGAAAGCTGAATTCTTTGAGAATAAAGAAGGCTGAAGCTCTTCTGAGGTCTCCTTTCTCTGGTGGTGCTGATGTGCACTGATGGCTTTTCATCAAGAATAAACAGTGTCAAATATTCCCCCGAGTTTTAAATGAGAGCAGGACGCTGTGAAAATTGTTCATGTGGGACACTGGGAACTAAGCAGTCAATCACAATGACCAGACTCCTGTCTCAGAGATGCAACAGCACAGAAGGTTAAGACAGAGTACAATTATAAAATTGGCAAAATGTTCACTAACAGTGTTTCTGTTTTTCTCCAAATTATCTGCTCATCCACTCACACTGACAACAGCAATCCTTTTTATACTTGCTGTGCGTTGTTCATTATTCCGTTGTAGCCATTACATTTGTCATCATGACGGAAGTGGCAAAACAACTTTGTACTATATAAAGATCATTTTTGGCAGGCAGGGTTGTTGTTTCAGAGCAGCCGTCAATTTGCAGTAAGAGTGACTACAGCTCCCCACACACTGAAAGGAGGACAACATATTTTGCACAGGTTGTTGATGCGAAAAGCATAAAATCACAACAAAACCACTCACTGAGGTTTTGTCTCATGGGTCAGAAGACGGCACACAGATCTTTGTCATCATGGTAACAATAATAAATACACTTTCAAGGAAAACACATGCAAATACACAAACTTTTTAACTTTATTTTTTTAACATAAAACTCTTATTATTCCCCCTAATTCCAACTGAGACAGTATGTGAGAGGGGGCGATTGGCCAGGTATTGGGCTGGAACGCAGGCCACTAAATTTAGTATTACACCTTCATGGTAATGTTATGTTATGGAAAAAAGAAAAGAGAGAATATCCGCACACTGGATTGATTGATAAGTGCAACGTTTCTTCCTCAGGCAGGACCACCTTGTGCAACGTCGAAAGTTTACACTTGTCAATTAAACATAATGGGAGTCTTAATCCAGTGTGTGGATATTCTCTCTTTTCTTTTTTTCTCTGAGCCTCTGATTATCTGGCACCTGGCCTAAAACAGGACTGGATGTGCGCACAACCACTCTGGTTTCAATGTTATGTTCAATGTACAAACCTGACCAGACGCACTATTGACTTGTTTATAAGCTACGCTATCTATGTAACTGATACATCATAGTGAGTGTAGCTCAAGTGGTAAACAGAAGTCTGTCAGCTGTGAAGCTTTACACAGTGATGCAGTATCACATACTGTACATTTAATATAATACAGCATACAAATAGCAGCAAGTGCCGGGTTAACATAGTCATTTAACAGCAAAACATCACTACCAACATTATAGCTGACGTTTGCCACTTCAAGTGGCACTATTCATGTCTTAGGTGTTCAACTATTCGCAGGGTAAAATAGAGTTGAGAGATACACATTGTGAATCAAATATGCCAGTCAGTTATGTTATGTTAGTTTGAAATTCCCTTTAGAACATCCACACCAATACAGGGGTAAGGTGATGTTCACTGTCTTTCAAGCAGGATTTTTAAACAGCCTTTTAAGGAGGAGCTAAATTAGCCTGTTTCAGTCAGCTGAGGGGCTGCAAAAGGCATTTTGAGATAAAGACCTTTTAAAAAAATGACTGTACAAAGCTTTTCCTGTTGAGTGATAAAAATCTAGAGCTAGAATAGAGCATAATACATACTGTGGTTTGTCTTTACTTGGTTTTGTTTAGCCTTTAACTGTTTTCTGATATGGTTTGCTGTGTTTTCTCCAATTACAGTGTCACCTCTAATAAATAACTTTGCTGTTCTCTCAAAAGACATTTTCTCTGTCTTATTATTTGGTCCCACTAAACTTCACACACCATTGTTGACGTACCATTGTGGCTAATACTGTAACTGAACCAAAGCAAATGAAGGAAACATTCTGGAGATAAAACACTGAGACTCATAGTAGACAATTGTCAATTGCCCCTCTCTCTGTCTCGCTGTTTCTCTGTCTGTTCCCATGATCCACCTTTCTAGCTCTTTATGATTCTGAATACACATATCAGTGGAACCCAAGTGTGTGTGCGTGTGCGTGTGTGGGTGTTGTCTTTAATATGACTGCAGACTCAGGTAATTAGCAAGGTCTTGCTCTGTGACACTCAGTCAAGAGCAAATTAGTCCGATGGTGTATGGACGTGGCGACGCCAGTCCTGCAGTATAAAGCAGTTGTTAATGCGTGTATAATGGGAATGGGTGGGCTGTGTGTTGAGATGTTTGATGAGTATTAATTACCTCAGGGCTTGTCAGAAACTGCAGGCACAGAGAGAAGAGAGCGACACACAGAGCGAAGGTGCCATATTATTCTATATTTCATGTTCTCAAACCAAATAACACATTCCATTGATACAGTTGATCTCAGTGGCGTGCAGGGCAAGCTTTGCTGAGGGTGTTGTGTTTTCTTCTCATACTGTAGTTGATATTCTTTCAAAATACATGGGATGTATTTAAATGTACAGTAGCCTATCTACCCAGTATGGAGTTCATTTTTTAAAATCATCATTATTATTATTATTATTCTTTAATCACTTCAGTTGAGTACACCTTTCACTTGAAATTCAAACTATGTACTGTGTAACATTTAAGATTTTGCCAGCGTTTCAAATGCATGTACAAGACATAAGGCAGAAGACAAAAGTCCAAATGCAAAACAATATGAGCCAAATTATCCCTCCAAAATCTGAAACTGATTAATTGTGAAATCATAGCTGTGATAATTGTGTTACATGTGTCAGCTCTATCCAAAATGCTTTACAATTTTCTCTCCCTCTGATCCACCCAAACGCACACAGTCACACCAATTCAGTACACTGGGCATCCCAGCTGAAATAATTGTGCTTCAGTGTCAACTGGACAACATCAAGGAGGAAGCCAGGAACTATACAGCTTCACATTAGTGACCACCCTGTGTTATACACTGAACCACAATAGACACCTATCAGCTGTGTGTATGACATATAATAATATAATGACTTAAAAGTATTTCAATACACAACACAGTTATTTTCAGACACTTTAGGGAGCTATTAACCGCCTCTCCAAACCATTTAACAACAAAACATCACTATAAACATTATAGCTGACGTTTGCCACTTCAAGTCTGTTTCAATCAGACGCTCTGCTGAGGGGCTGCAAAAGGCATTTTGAGATAAAGACCTTTTTTAAAAAATGACTGTATAAAGCTTTTTCTGTTGAGTGATAAAAATCTAGAGCTAGAATAGAGCATAATACATACTGTGGTTTGTCTTTACTTGGTTTTGTTTAGCCTTTAACTGTTTTCTGATATGGTTTGCTGTGTTTTCCCCAATTACAGTGTCACTTCTAATAAATAACTCTGCTGTTCTCTCAAAAGACATTTTTCTCTGTCTTATTATTTGGTCCCACTAAACTTCAAACACCATTGTTGATATGCCATTGTGACTATAACTGAACCAAAGCAAACGAAAGAAACATTCTGGAGATAAAACACTCAGACTCATTGTAGACAATTGTCAATTGCCCCTCTCTCTGTCTCGCTGTTTCTCTATTTTTCTATAAGACCATAGAGAAGCAGCTGACAGTTTCTTGTCAGCCAGCTGGACCATTGCTATGACGGCTAAAGTTGTAGCACAGCAGATAGCTCTAAAGGTTCCCATGACACACATTTCTAGCTCTTTATGATTCTGAATAGACTTTTTTTCCACACACTATAGGGAGCTATTAACCACCTCTCCAAACCATGTTGGAGGTAGGAATAGTATCCAAGCCATTTATCAATATGTTTTTTTCAAGATGTACCATAGTATGTGCCATAGAAGAAATAGTCTATAAGCACAGGAAGGATGTCTTTCATTGCTATTTATTTATTTATTTTTCTTCCAGTATAAGGCTGATCACCTTGACCTGTGGTTTGTTTGGTTGCACTGTAGAGATATCTACCAGTTTTTCTTCTGTTGCTTCCCCCAGGGAGTCAACACTCATGTCACTATCAACCTTATCAACAAATTACCTGTGAATAAAATTTAATGGATGGTAGTTTGAACATTTTCAAAAAATATATTCAAGGGCTTGTGGTTCTTCGACCGTTACATTTTGTTTTCCGTTTCTACAAGCGTCAAAGACTTGAACACACTCTCCACTATAACCATGATAATGGTTTGTTGGACTTAAATTTTGTCTCGTTCAGTCACCAAGCAATTGTCGGGTTAGGTCCGTTTTTTTGTAAATGATTCCCTTATTTCCTGCACAGAGTTTTTCCTATCCCTAAACACACTGGGCACGTCACCCTGCCTTAAGCAACCACTAACCTTTAAGAGTTTCATCAGTCTAAATCAAAAAGAAGAGTTTCAGTGTCCCACAAGAGTCTAGGTGATGTTTCAGGGACTTTTCCACCTTCAGATGACTAAACCTCTGGGAGATTCACTAAATCCTACTTGAATTTTTTTTTGTCTTTTTCTTTTTTTTTTCGGAACCATGGTCACATTTAATGATAGTGTGAGAGCACTGACTTTTAGCATCTAATTATGTACTAATTGTTTTTGAAGTGGGTTTTATTATCCATTGAACGAGCAGCTTCAGGCAAAGATTACAGGAATCAGAGTTAAGGAAAAACCTACTGTCAGTTGAAACCCTGGAGGTGATATCTATTCCTGGCCTCTATTTGTTCCTTCCAGTGCTTCTGCCACATGCGGCGGTCCTCCCAGGGTCTCTTACTGCCTTGGCTGCTGTCAGCCCGGCTTCCTTGCAGCTGAAGGTGTTGGTAATGAGCAGCTTCAAACCTCATTGCCCCCTCATTACAGTCTGGGCCTGCTGGGATTGCTGCTTCTTTCCTTCTCTCCAGGATGTCACTATCAAAGAGTCACCTGGCTTACTGCCGGACACAGGTAGACTTCTGAGGGCTTCTTTGACATATACTATGTGTGTGTATGATGGGGTGCATAGGGAAAAGAGAGGCAGTACTGTACTGCATACCCACTATTTTTCTGGTCTTAGATTGTATTCATTTGTACCATATTCCTTTTTGTGCTTGTCCCAAATATATTATAGAATTTCAGTTGGCGCATTGCATTGATTAAATATTTTTTCCCCCCACACTACACACTTTTTATGATGTACCTTGGCAACCATAGAGAGACCCTTATTTCAAGGACAAAAGGCAACCAGTGTCAGTCATCTACTCGGTCTTGCTTTCTGGAAAAGGACAAAAGAACTACGGATATTGTAAATAAGTATTTATCCAGAGAGGAAATAAATCAGCTCCTCTAGTGTCTACCAGACTTCAGTTTCATTTTGGGTGGTTTTATAGCACACATATTACATCCCATGCTAGCATTGAGTGCCACTGTATAACACAGTGTGCAAGTACAGTAGTTTTAAAAAGGGAATGAGTTTGGGTGACATTAGTGAACATTGTCTAATTTGTAGACCTTTATGCCATTGAGGTTTTAACTAATACAGCTTTGAGTCTTCTGGGGTAAATCTCTACATTCTACAAGCTTTGCACACCCTTGTTTGGACAGTTTGTCCACTGTCATACTCCACATACCACAGATGGTCTTGGGTGTTTAGGTCTGGGCTTTGGTTTGGCCACTCAAGCAATTCCGAGACTTGTCTTGATTTAGCCTCATGTGATGGTCTGGAGCAGCTGAGATGTTTGACCTTCTAGCGGTTTCTCCCATCTCTGGGTTCTTGGTCAACCCCTGCCAGGTTACTCAATGTGGAGTCCTGGTATTTCCTGATTTTTCTCATTTCACAGTTATTGAGGGCATTGTGCCCCTGGGAAGCTGTTAGGCTGCACATATAGCCTGGTCTATGCCTTGCCACTGTTAATGTTGGATTTTTTGCCTTGATTTTTGTCTTGAGGTGCCGTGTGAGGCTTACATTTGTAAACTGCATCCAATCAATTTGGTTTGCCACAGGTGGTGGACATGTTTTCCCTTTCTCATTATATCACAGGCAAACATGTTAATCATGTCCATTTTAACCATTTAGCATTTAACTAAAACAAAAGTCTAAACAGCGAGAGATGGAGAGAGAGGTTCACCCATGTTGGGACTGCTGCTGATTTGTTTTTCTTCTATTTTTCTATTCCTTGTCTATGGAGCCATGTTTCCACCTACCTACTTTCATGCGTATTTTGAATTTGTGCTTCAAAAAATCTGACTGGCTCAACTTTCAAATGC
Organism: Trachurus japonicus; assembly: GCF_045865225.1. Taxonomy (NCBI): domain Eukaryota; kingdom Metazoa; phylum Chordata; class Actinopteri; order Carangiformes; family Carangidae; genus Trachurus; species Trachurus japonicus. The sequence goes on from NC_140910.1 coordinate 9,387,618, forward strand.
GCATGATATGAGGAGGTGGAAAATTTTCCGTTTTGATACAGATTAATGTGCTTTAGTGCTATGGAAATTGATAAGCAAACAAGTTATGCGCACAAATGATGACGTGTACCTCCGTTCCTATGTATAGGGAGGGCAACGAGGTGCCGCTATTATGGCTATTTGGGTGGCTGTTGCTTTGGTAACCGTCTGCCTTCTCCAACGTCTCTGATCTGCTCCTAACATGGCCAAGTAAGCAGATATGACTGTTGTTAGAGCTCTTCCAAGATCTATATTATTTCTTCAAAACTCTCCACTATCTTCTTTCTTTTGCCACCTTCTTTTCCTTTGGCCACCGGTTTTCCATTTGTCTTTGCACTTATGACATCATCACACACCTTCTTCTCTCAACTGCAGATTGGGAGCTGACTCGAGAATTAGCGCATAACTGTACGAATGGAAACCCGTACAAATGTGCATTTCTTTTTGCCACAAAATTTGCTTCTGATTTGTGACACAAATTGGATGGAAACATGACTCCAGTCATGTTAATGGCTCTTACATTAAGCAGATGGTTCAATGTCTGGGGCAGCATCATACCACAGCAGTATGTCAGCACGCTGGCATTCCCACACAGGCTTACCACATACGTATGTGTCAGTTAGCAGAAAAACAATTGTGTCTGCTAATAGCTGCCTCAGTCCACAACAATAAACATGGAATTGTGGCTCGGTGTAAGGGAAAATCCTGTGTGAACATGCTTATTTTTTTACTAGTGATGACACTTAAAAGGTTTATTTCTGTCTTTCATTAAAATTATAAACTGTCTGCTCAAATTTACAGCACTTTAGAAAAGGGGACATGTCAAATCCATGCCGATCTTCTGCCAGATCTGCAGCACACCAAGCTGTGTTGGCACAAAAATCCCTGTGTTTGTTTGATTTTCCCACACTGAGGGCCAATCCAAGTATTTACAAATGCATGTCCCATCTTTTTTCCCCCACAGTGCATTGCATCCTCACTGTGATGTATCTGCGCCGTGGTACTATGTATCATATCCCTTGGCCATTTGTTTTGCCTATTTACCGGCACTGCACCTGTCTCCCTGGAGAATATCTTTCCACCCTGCAGCAGGTGGCTTATTCTAGCACTGCCGACCACCAAGGCTCAAGACTTTATTACCCTCACAGGCCAAGGGAGGTACTTATGCTTCTCTCTCTGTAGCTTACCTTTGAAGCAAGGGAGACTTAGCTTGCTGGCAAGGCAGAGTATTGAGCCCTTGAGAGGAGCTATGGAACCCCCTACATTTAAATTTAGCCCTCCGTTTTATCTTGGCTTTCTCATTAGCAGCAGTGGAGACTAATTGTTATGGGTTAAGTCTTTATTGCTGCAGGTTCTTTCACTTGTTCATCTCTCTCCCTCTCCCTCTCGCACACACTTTTTCTCTCTGGTCTTTTCCAAATGACACAATAGCAGGGGCGGCTCTTTGTATGGTGGTAATTAGCTTTTATGGTGTTGCTATGAGCAGGGTCTTTTCACTGCCGTGTCCGTCACTCTGCCCGGCCTGTCACTTTATCACCCTGCCATGCTCTGGGCAATTAGTCTGCAAGCCCACATTCCAACCCCACCCGTTGCTTCTATCGTCCAGCCATATCCTTCCAAACCTCAGCAGAAAGGGAGGGGGAGAGAGAGAGAGACTTCCACCTCACTCCTACTCTCCACTTCCACAGCAGGAATAAAAATCAGCTGCTTTCACAAAAACCTCCTTTGTGCTTGGCAGTTGTGCTGGGTCTGACCCGCTGTATGCTGACTGAAAATTTTTAATAGTGTAATGAATGGCAGATGAAGCATGTTATTTTGCAGAATGTCAAGCTCTAAATGGGGTAATTATCAACAGACAAAAAATATGAATTTACCATGTTTGTTGTACAATGCATTGGTTATTTGCTTCCTCTTCCTTTTGTGTAAGTGTCCACCATCTTTGAAATTATAGCTGTGATGTGCAAAGTCCTACTCACTAAGCTTAGAAGCATAATTTGTTTTCTTGTGGAGACTCATCTGCCCACACACACCACACGTCTTCACCAAATGTTATAAAGTGTATGTGTTCCCGAAAAGGAATAAACAGTCAACATAGAGCTATTATTTTCATTATTGTAGGCAAAATTCACTGTGAAGCACTCTCAAATAATATAGATATACGTATGTGTTTGTTTGTTTTTTTATCATTGTGGACTACATGAGGTGAACTCATTTGTATTGACACCTGAACACTATTTTGAAGCTCACAAGTTGTGATTGATGGCAACTACCAAGGAATATTCAACATACTGTATATTTTGCACAGTAATCTCCTACTCCAAGAATGACAAATCCCAACCCAGGGGAATATTTGAACTCTTGGGACTATTGGCGGCCTCGTCACTGAGCTGCGGTCTTTCCCTCTTAGCTCAGATATTGATCTGCTGCTTAGGCAATTAGTCTGAGCAGACCCTTTTCCCTCCTTATCCTTTCTCCTGCTCTGCTCCAATCTAAAGCTTTTAGAAAATACAGAAGGATTGCCCAGAGTAAAAAAAAAAAAAAAAAAAGGCAAATTACCTGCTCTTTATTTCCCTTTATCACTCGCCAGCTACAGGGGTTTGGATAGGTTTCAACCCTTGATACAAGTCAATCATCCCTCCCTTTCTTCCACATAGTACATCAGGCCTGCGCTACAGTCGACTCAGACTAAAGAAATGGAAAACAATGAAGTAGACACAGGGATGGACATGGTAGTACTCTTGTCAATATAAACAAGTGGCTTAGATAGAAATGCTGCTTTAATTAAACCTAATGGGAAATGACCTGAAGTTCAAACCCAGAAACAAATAACTCTGATGGTGATAGAGCTATAGCTGCAGTTACACATACCTTATTGTTAAACGAATGGTTGTTTTCTGTGTGTGTGCAGAATTCAATCAAACAGCAGATCCTTATTTGGGTAATACGATAACAATCCATGGAGTTGGTTGTTGAAGCAGAAGTAAGCGATTCGGTCGTTTTGGCTAACTTCCTGTCAGCCGATGGAGTTAGCAGTCCCCGCCCTCGTCATGGATCTATTGGTCCTCGTCCCTACGTCACCACATTCACGCGCATTCCTTGGCTGCACACACAGCCCTTCATGCCGTGCTCTCTCCTCCTCATTGGATAAAGGTTGTAGGATACAAGGAAAGTTTTCTCCTCGGCTCAGAGCAGAGCAGAGTGACTGACAGACCTGTGTTTCGGACCAAACACTCTATGTAAGTGATTGCTGTCGGAAGATACAACTATTTAAGACTCATATTAACACAAATATTCCGCTTACTTCTGCTTTAAGGACAATAGTACGGTGGCCCTGAAGTGCAAAACACAACGGCAAATCAGACAACAACGGCAAAAGAGAAAACACAACACAAAAAGAGAAAACACAACGCAAAAAGAGAAAACACAACGCAAAAAGAGAAAACACAACGCAAAAAGAGAAAACACAACACAAAAAGAGAAAACACAACACAAAAAGAGAAAACACAACGCAAAAAGAGAGAACACAACACAAAAAGAGAAAACACAACGGCAAAAGAGAAAACACAACACAAAAAGAGAAAACACAACACAAAAAGAGAAAACACTACACAAAAAGAGAAAACACAACACAAAAAGAGAAAACACTACACAAAAAGAGAAAACACAACGGCAAAAGAGAAAACACAACGCAAAAAGAGAAAACACAACACAAAAAGAGAAAACACAACGGCAAAAGAGAAAACACAACACAAAAAGAGAAAACACAACGGCAAAAGAGAAAACACAACACAAAAAGAGAAAACACAACACAAAAAGAGAAAACACAACACAAAAAGAGAAAACACTACACAAAAAGAGAAAACACAACACAAAAAGAGAAAACACTCTTTCTCTTTTTGTGTAGTGTTTTCTCTTTTTGTGTTGTGTTTTCTCTTTTTGTGTTGTGTTTTCTCTTTTGCCGTTGTGTTTTCTCTGTTTGTGTTGTGTTTTCTCTTTTGCCGTTGTGTTTTCTCTTTTTGTGTTGTGTTTTCTCTTTTGCCGTTGTGTTTTCTCTGTTTGTGTTGTGTTTTCTCTTTTGCCGTTGTGTTTTCTCTTTTGCCGTTGTTGTCTGATTTGCCGTTGTGTTTTGCACTTCAGGGCCACCACACAATAGACCCACAATCATTCCATCCAATTTGGCATGGGGCTCATGCTTAGCCCTGACGTGGACTCCAAGTGTTCAGAGGTCGCTTTTCATTGGGAGACCATGTGCACTCAGCTGGCAGCATTTGGAAAGAAGAGAGGGGAAAAAACAGATTGATAAAGGACAGTCCTCATTGCAGTTTACCACAATCAATAAGCAAATATTCCACAATAAATACCAAAATCTATTTTAATAAAAACACATTATTAACATGCTGCATCACGTAAAACTGTATAGAAAAATATTTCATTTCATTTAATCCCCTAAGGAACAAACACTGAGTGTTTTTCCACTGATATTCTGTTCTAAACCTTGAAATGATAATGGTGTACTGTTTTGTCAGTGGGAGCACAGGTTCAGCACATCTTAACAGGCCCAAATGCCAGCCTTTTGTTGGATTTCAGCCTCCGTATGCGTCCGTCTGTAGCGATGGCACAACTCTCCTCCTGACATTTGGTTAATCGCTAGTAGAAAACGAAGGGAGGGAAGCGTCACTTAATTTAATTACTGGGTGACGCTGTGTAGAGGAGGCTATTACAAGCTAATGACCGTTGCCAAGATTCCCCCATGGCAGCAACGACAACAACGACTTGTCTAGACATCATCACACTCGCATACACACATAGACATACACGTACAAATACTGGAAGCCATAGAGGGATAGAGAACTACATGGAAGTATTTAATTATGAAATTACAGATGCATGTCTGGTTGCCGCTGATGAAGAAAGGAGGAGGAATGTCTCTCTTTGTCTTAATTTCTCACCTCGCCTCATCAAACTGACATCATTAATTTACCTATTGACAGAGTCGTTCTTCCTTTGACTGATAATTTTAACTTGGAGTGTGTCAGAAAAAAACATCAAGATTTTTAGTCAGCTAATGAAGCAGTAACAGTGATTATTGTTTTCCTTCTTGGAGGGGAGTTTGTGTGAAACTAATGACTTCTAAGGGATAATTAATTGATTCTCGGCCACCTGAATTAGCTGAGTTTTAATAAAAAGTGACAAGGAGAACAAGCCCCAGTATAACTATCTCTCTACCATTTGACTAAATAACTGCAACATAAAAAGGCCCTTTGAGATCCTGCCTCTGAGCTATAATCTTAAAAAAAAAAAAAATCACTATAGGTATTTTTCACTGCAAAGTAGAGATTTGAGGCAATTTGATTTTGTTTGATTTTCATGCTGAATAGTTTAAAGAATGATGATTATACACAAGGGGAAACTGAGATCTTAAAGTGGTACACATCAATCACATGAATTAATGTGTTTCCATTTGACAGCAATCATACAAGGAAGTGGCTTCCTAAAAGAAGTGGAGGACCTCATTTCAGTGAAATTAGCTGTTGTTGAGAAGAGCAGTAGTTAAATTCACACAAGGTTACAGTAGGATGGCTGCTTCTAGGTTAGTGTAAGCCTCTGTTCCCATGCGCAGTAGAGTAATATTTTTCACTTTAATGCTGGTTTTCCAGTAGAGGGACTGATTGCTGTTCATTCTGCACTGAGGCTTTACTCAGAGATCCATTACATCTGTTCCTCTGGGCCTGAAAAGGAGTGCTGAGTTTTCTGTGGTAGTTTCATATAAATATGTGCCACACATACACGCAGGAACCCTCTATGGACATCATGTCAGGGAATAAAATAGCTGCCTATATTGCGAGAGAGTACACATTTTTGATAAATCTCATATTGAGAGATCTGCATCACACATTATTATGTAAAGGTTTCCGTCCAGCTAAAGCTTGACAGCACAGAGTATGAAGAACATGCTGCTCTACAGACAGCTTAGGAAAGAAGCACCTTCTCTCGTAGTAAGTCTGATATGCTGTTTGCGACTCAAAGCGATTCCCTGAAGGCCCTCAGAGCTCTGCGCTTCATTGCATCTACACTTCATTTTGATTCCTCTTTTTTGTTTGCTTTTCAAGGAACATGTAAAACTCTGTATAGTATATGTTAATGTTTTTTTTTTTAAAGATGGTCTTTGCCAGTGTTTCATTTCAAGTTGGACTGTAATGTCAACATTAATGACTGATGTGTAACTAATTAATTGCCGAGTTACTCAACACTCACATCTGATATGATGAGGAACAGTGGACCATATGGAACTACAGCCTACTGCTTATTATCCCACTGTTACCCTCAAATGTTTAAATGTGACACTGCACCAAAATTTCACCCAAATTGTGTACATTTCACACAAATGAAACTTAAATTCCCAAACACTCCTCGAGAAAGCATCAGCAGCAGCTTCCAAATCATTTCTTGTTTTGTTTTCCTATTTATTCCCAAATGTTTAATGGTACAATTTCATCATTATTATTATTATTATTATTATTATTTTGTATTTATTTAAGATATGTAACATGAATGACTGATATGCTACACCCTCTCTACCATTTTGCTACAGAAACAACACAATATTAGATACACTGGGTATAAATTCTGAGGTGCTGAATCATCCATAATGAGCACAATCTGTGTTGAGAATGGAATCAGAAAATCAGAGATGGGGATATCCATGTAGCTCATTTGTTTTGTATTTGACATCTTCAAAATCCTGAATAATTGTGATGTAGTCTAGCATCCTAGTTAGCTGCTTTGTAGGAGGAGTAATGCTTTACATAATGTGCCTAATTGGACTCAGACTCAATTTTAGCTTCCTAAGCAGCAGAATACTTGTTTTGGGAGGTAAAGAAACAATATTCAGCTAAACTGAGTCCATCACTATGATTAACTTCCATATTTACAATTCCTGCCTACATTTATGGTATACACTCAGTGTCTTAAAAATCTTTAAGTAATTGCATTGAAAAGAAAACCCTCCATATTTAAGAATTCAACAAAAGTCAACAGAACCTACTGTATATCAGTAAGAACTTTTGTTCACATTTCCATTTTAGTTCTTGTCCGTAACTCAGGTCTTTATTTAATTGTTCGAACAGTTCTCTTCACATACATACAAAAGTCTTCTTCTCAAACTGGTTCACAACCAAGAAATAACACACTTTGAGTGACAGCTAAGGTGCATCCACACCACTGCAAAACTTCACTAATTTGGTCAGTTAAGTCTTGAAGTTTTAGTGGACTTATTTCTCTACTGACTGTAACATAAATATCCAGTCTGCACTTGAATTGTGTGGTTTTCAGAACTTTGAAATTGCATTTATGTATCTAGGCCAGATATATTGGGTACAGACCCCACAAGAGTCTGGGGGTTGCTTCAGCAGGTGGAAGTCCAGACATATTAGTTTATTGAGCTGTAAAAGACTGTGAGGCTTCTATCAATTTTGTTAAAGCCATGTTTAGTAATACACAACTTCACATTGATGCTCTACATGGAGGAATACAGAGGGTTAATGCTAATGTGACTGCTGCCTGTTAGGAAATGGTGACTTACTGTATCACAAGTAGTTTTTGATAAGTCTGGTCCATTTAGAAACGGTAGAGCTGTGATGGAGATTACTGTTTCCTGTGGTTACACAAGACTTTTATGAAGTGGTCTGCCAAAACACTTTTCATAATCTTTTCTGGTTCTGTTTGAGACAGTTCTTTCCTGTGATCATTTTTCATTCTAACAGTGTTTTTTTGTCATTGATTTCTTGATCACCAAAGTTGTGTGTGTTGGGAGTTTCATTTGCAGCTGATATTGGCTTTATCACATATGCTGTGATTATAACTGTGTTTTCTCAATATTCATACATTGTCAATAAATTCCCTGTTGGTCTTTAGATGAGCATGAATGTGACAGCCATGTGATACACTGGGAATTGTTCAGTGTACTCAACCTCTGGCCCAATGGGACTGACTCTAGCCTCAGCAGCCCTCAAATTATAAGCAGCACAGCTAAAGGATAGTTTGATGGTTGGATATTTAACGCACATATGTACATCCTTGGCATGTGTAATTTCTTTTTCTTTGCCATGCCTTGGGGAATCCCACAGGGATTTGTACTTGAACCCCCTCAGACACGCATGCATGATGCAGATTTATTGATTTGTGTATACAGAGTAGCATGACAGCTTTAACAGTCTGGCTCATTACAATAGGCAAATTGTAAATACATTTCACAGAGTTAAGAACAATGTTACATAAATTGAGCAAAACAGTGCAAAACTAGTTTGAGTTATAATTTTAATATAGTTCCTAACTTGAACTTGAACTTGAAAACCACAAAGGGGATGTAAACACGGCATTCTTTCATTAGCTAGTATTCAGTGAAAATGCCTTTGCAAATGCCTTTGTTAGTTGAACAATTGAATAGTTTTATTTTGTGCCACAAAAATAAGTAATGTTGTGATATATTGATGTAGATTTTGATCACTTCTCACTATTTATCAGTGTTATGTACAAGTGTTACAGGTAACTATCTAAGTGATGTCAGTCTTAAAATAAATAGAGCTATACACTTGCACATTGATAACTTTATTATATAGCACCTTTAAAATAAGAGTTTACAAAGTGCTTGACAAAAACAATAGAGACCACAGAACAAGTGCCATAAAACCATAGGAGATGGACCACCCAAGCAATACAGCAGCACAGACAATACCAGAACCCAACAGAGTGAGACCGGGAGCAGTCAAATTAAAATGCAGAATGCAGTTAATTAAATAAAATAAATAGGGGGTATACGTGATAAAAGAAGATACGATGAGATATGACGAGATAAGAAAAGAAGGGATAAAAAAGTTAAAACGGGGTGTAAAAGTTGAGACAGTGCTTTGTGGGTTATTCCAGAGAGAAGAGAATTGTAATAGTCAAGCCTTGATTATAAGGAGATGAGGGCATGGTTTTCAGCCATCATTAAGATTTTTTTGCTGGAACTTAGGCTTCCAGCTTCCTCAGCTCTCAATGGAAGGTATATCTGTGTGTCTTCTGTGTAGCAATGAAAGGAGACATGGTGGCATTGAATGATTTGATCAAGTGGCAGCATAAATTATGTAATTAACTTACAACCAATGAAAAACTTAATTTCACTAACTCACTCACATTAGCCTATGTACTTACTTCACCACCTTCAAGAAGAGGACATTTAATTTACTGGTGTCACCCTAAAGGGTTTGTGGGTTATAAACTCAAGCTTCAAATATTTTCCTCCAGTGGCTTTTAGAACAAATTAGTGTGGGCCCTAGTTTCTTGGCGCAGCGCAGGTGGCGCACGGTAACGCAGCTGGTCTAATGCAAGTTTCGACCAGCGCAGCCTAGCGCAAAGTCAGATTGGAAGATTGGCAGATCGCGCTGCGCTGAGATAGGCGTGGCCGCGCAGCAGGGGGAGGCGTCACAGATTCAGCTTGGTGCAGTGGAAGTTTTGTGCGAAAATGTCCCGCCGAGGTTGCGCTGAAAGCTCGCCACCTCCAACCAGGTCTACTCTCATCGCAGGGCGAAGCGCAGCAGGTGCAGTGCAAGTTTGACTGACTGACCTGCAGTGCACACACGTCACCAAGACCTCACAGGCAGATCTCCACAGTTCCAGACACATTTCAATGCAATAAATATCCACAATAACCACTATTTAATGCAACTAATGGAATCAACACGTGAATTTATATCTATATAGATTGTCCCGTCACATCTGACGTCAGATCAAAGCAGAGATCAAAGGCTGTCGGTGCGTAATGTAAACTCCACCTGAATTAACACAGCAGGGACGAACTGGCACTGAAAAGCAGCTGTGGATGTCCCAAGCAGGACTGAGGGTGGATGACTGCATGTCGCTGCCGTGTTGAGATACGCGCTGTGCCGTTGTGATGATCGCTTTATTTATTTGTTTACTTATTAATTCATTAGCGTGAGCGACCGCATCACGCAGCCGTAATGAAAAACAAAACACAAATCTTCATCTCTCTTAGTCCACCACAACAGCCTCGGTATCAGATAGTCAGTATATAGCCTACTACAGTATACTCAGCATCTCTATCACAGAAAAAAAAGAGACGGACAGAGAGAGAGAGAGAGAGAGAGAGAGAGAGAGAGAGAGAGAGAGAGAGAGAGGGAGAGCGTCCTTTACGCTGATTTCATTCCGCATGTTTGTTTATGTTGTGATTAGTGTAGCCTACACCTCTCATCTTGCTTTCACAGGGTTTGAATAAATGTGAGTTTCTTTATTAGTTTATTAGTTGTTGTTTCTTACATTGGGCAGGGGTTCTCAGTGTATCAGATCAAACCTGATTAAGGATATTAGTGAACTCATTATTGGTCACTCTGAGCTCGGACCTCCGGACCAAAACAGCTGTTTCCTCCTGGGAGAGGTTCGGCCTCTGGCGTCGCTGTTTGCTCCGTCCATGTCCAAGTATAAAATGACAAACTTGCAGCGCGCATCACCCGCTGCGCAGTTAAAGGTGAGGAGAGGAGCTCCTTTGATTGGTGAAGATCCGAATCGGCTGTGTTAATCCCACTTCTCCTCCTCCTGTCTCCCTCCCGCCCTCTCTCCTCCCTCTTCACCGTTTGCGCCGGTGGGAGGGACGAGGGGAGGGGTTGCGCTGGTCTAAGTCTGACTGCGTGGCCCACCAATCTTGCGAAATGGACCTGGGCCACACCCCGTTGACGTGGCGAAGCTGCGCTGATGTTAGACTTCACCTGGTCTAAGAAACTAGGGCCCAAAATGTTAGTTAATGGTATCAGCAAATATGGAGTCATCATGTCATGGAAAGGAAAAAAAACCTGACTGGAGACAGGCTTAGGGCAGAATGATTATTAAACAAACATCATTTTGTCAAGCAAATGCCGCAAGTGATGTTCTCCTTATGAGTTACATTCATTCATTCATCCATTCATTCATTCATTCATATTAACTTATAGTATGTCAACTAAGGTTCTGCTGTGTGGAGATTTCACAGCTATTCAAGGCCACTAATACTGATGTGTACCCTTGTACTGTATGTCTTTGTGTGTGTGTGTGTGTGTGTGTGTGTGTGTGTGTGTGTGTGTGTGTGTGTGTGTGTGTGTGTGTGTGTGTGTGTGGGCATCCTGTATGCCACACCGTGGTGGCAGCAGGGACTCTGCATTCCGATGCACAGCACGTCCTAGGGCAATCGCCACGGCGACTTACCCTCTGCTCTGTTGCTGTGGTGACTGAGTAACTGAGGAGGAAGGTGTGTGTGTGTGTGTGTGTGTATGTGTCCATGTGTATCTGTGTGTGCGTGTGGTGGGGGGTTGGGAGGTTCAGACAAGGGCCCTTGTTACTTAAAGATGATGGCTCCCTCTCTCTTTTGCTCTCTCATTTTCATATCTTTTTCACCCACCCGTCTTTTTCCTGACATCTTTTTCTCATTGCTTCAATCTAACAGTAATTTCCTTTATCATCTTCCTTTTTTTATTCAGCTTAAACCTATTACAGTTTGTCCTTTCCTTTCCTTCACAGCAGTTAGCACCAGCTAGTTTCTTTCTCTAGTCCTGAGACTGTTTTTCTCAAGGTTTAACAAGTCCTCCAACCTGAATGACATACAGTATATAGGTAGATTGTTTGTACCTACCCTTTAATAAGACCCATCAGAGTGTTTCCTTGGCAGCAGGAGATACGCTTGTCTTTTGAGATAACTTTGTTTTATTTATTTATTTTTTTTACTGAGACAGATTATTAGCTTTTATTACTCATACCCAGGCACATGTTACCATTATTCCTCAGTGAGCTATACAGTCACAGGAAGTAGGCTATAATCCAATACATTAGCATTTATTTAAAGTAAATGTGGTGGCGTGAGGTGTAGTGATCTGCCTTGTTTCACTCGGAGAGAAAGCTACATTTTCTTCAGACTCTTCAAATGGATAGTGTGTGGAGCGCTACTCCTCCACTTTGTCTATCAATGCAGATGTCTTATCTTCCCACTCAGTGAAGTCAGTGATGGCTGTTTAGCTGTACTACTGTCGTGTCCTCCTACAAGAGAAAATATATGTTCATTAACACACACATACAGTAGTATACACACTAGAAGGTTGACAGGGTGGGGAGAAAAAAATGTTCTACTACCCTGTCCTGGTGTTGATGATGAATCAGAGATTGAGGTGCCTTGCCTTGCATTTTGGCAGAGGCAGAGTTCTTACATTTTATATTTACTCATTTGGCAGACGCTTTTGTCCAAAGCATTAAAAGTTCTCACACTTGCCTCATCACATCACGTCTGTCCAACACATTCAACATTTTCGCCATTTAAATCTGATACAGAGAGATGTGGTGAAATGATGAGTGGGAGTTAGGAGCATCTTCACCTCAAGCAGGCGGGATGCGTGAGCACGGAGAAACACTGTGTATGACGCATATCCAAACTTTGGCTCACAGTTTTGTTGTTGTTTTTTTAAGTATAAACATTTCACACTGGACCACTGTGTGAATTGTCTTTCTCCTTCAAGCTTGTTAAAGGCTAATTTGATGAGAGAGCTTCCACAAGTTGTCACTGTACCGGTTCAGTATAGATTTGATCATGTGGTGACATTCTTGAATAACAGAGTTTGCCAAACTGAGAACATCCCCAGATAGGTTCCACTCATTAAATGTGTGTTTCTACATTGTGTTCAGTGTTAGTGGCAGGGCCCAGTAGTAGGTCCAAAGTGCTGCTACAGTTCATGTCAGGGCCCTGATCACTGATAAACTCTACCTTTTCTACTACAATGTAGTAGGTGTAACCTCTCACTGATGTAGTGTCACAAAGTACTTTACAAGTTCTTCTGTTGAATTTCTCTGGCTGCATAACTTTTTTCTCATGATCTCTTAAGTCATTATCATCAATGTTGAACACATATATAAAATAGATGGAAGATGCATATTCATTGGCGATGCAGCTGTTGCTGACATACGCAGGAACCCACCCTTCATTATTAAATTGCTCCAACCCTGAACTTTTGCGCTGATACAACTGCCTTTCATTTCCAGCACTGGCTTTGTATGTTCGCAAACACTGGTGCTCAGTCAAGAGCAATGAGTCATTGAAAGATTAGTTGTTGTATAGATAATATTTGACATCAACATTGAGTTTATTATTTCATTTTAAAATTCATTTTTCATATTAGCCTTTGTTTTCACCCTGGATTTCAAGAGTGTTAGAGTCTGATTGGATTATTCTATGTATGCATGTACACTGAAATGGTTTCAGCAGAGTATTTCCATTTTATACTACACACTTCGATTCACTTTATTTCAGAGGGAAACAATGTTTTTTTTCTACCTCACTTCATTTTTTGACAGCTTAAGTTGAACAAGTAAGATACTCTAATGGCTTTATCACTTCCACGCACCGAAGCACGCACCTCCACTGTACTGGGTGCATGCTTCATGAACACCTGCATATATACACTGTATGAGCTGTTTGTCACTGTAAGATCTGTTTAAAATGCTGTGTTTTTATTTGGTTTTGGAAAAAAAGAAAGAATCAATACGATCACTAAACATACTGCTTTTGGAGATGCCTTGCGGACAAGCAGCTTTGAGGGTGTCCTCTGTATAGCCTCAAGCTCCTCCTATGATTTTCTCCTACTCATGCTGTTTGATGTCACAAATTACTCTGTAGAGAAAACCCGGTGCCAGAAAGTGCAGTCGGCCATCTCAGCCATTGGTAATAAATTTCCCATTCCCTTTTCTATTTCTGTAATTGTTGCCGTCAGAAGCATTGTTGCAAGGCTGCCACTTGCCATTGGTTGAGATTCTAACATAATTTGAATCTGTTCAATATAAGCTACCACATCTTTTAGTTTCCTCTATGTAATAATTTCATGTCAGTTGGCAACCACATGTCTCATACGACCTCTAAAGGGTACATTGGGTTGAGATAAGCAATAAGCTGCCTGCACCAACAACCCACGGGTTGCTCTTTATGGAAGAACTGTCTCCTGTTTTGTGCTGAGGTTATTATTGTAATAATTTATGTGAGTGAACAGTATTGCAATCATTATCTTCTTCAGCCTCTCACATAATCAGTCTGACTCTGCACATTGGCCAATTCTTAAAAAGTCAGAAGCTGAATAACATAACACTTAGATAGAATGCTTAATAGCCTGGATGAAGCGTAATACACTGCTTAGTGCTTTATTAAAGGTTTAGATTAGGGGCTTGAGAAAAGAGAGTTGTGCTCTAAATCATGGAGCCTTGGAAGGCTTAAGGTTTGATGGGAGAGGTATAAAAAGTGTGCAAGTCTGCGTGCGTGTGAGATAGAGAGTTGAGGGTGAGATAAGATGGCAAAAATAGGATGGTCCGAGCAGAGGAAAATATTCAGACAGATGGTTGTGGTGAAGATTAGTTTTTAATAAGAATCCTAGCTTCCTTTTAATCGTCTCTGTTCCTTGCATTTAGCTTGCAGCTCCTCTCTCTTTTTCTATGTGTGAGTGTAGTCCAATGAAATAGCCTCATTAAGACTCAGTGTTGGCAAGTAACATGCTCTCAGTAGTCTATGTACTATCACTCTATGGTATGATTGTTCTCCCATGACTTTATCATGAAAACTATACATAATGAGTCCATGAGGACAGTTAATGATTATAATTCATTGATTTACTCAAAGAGTACTCTCCAGCTGTCAGCCCTGGAACACTGATCTAATACCATTCACTGATGTGTGCTTGTGATATACAAGGTATTTGATAGTTAATGTGAAAATATACACACGTAGTTTGATAAAGATTATTACCAACTGCATTAACATGCATTTGTTTGCTTAACAGAATCTTTGTCTGTCTATTACCTATGATCCAATTTGAGTTCTAGATGGTGCCCTCAGAGCACTGTCTATATAAAGACATAGTAATGTATTTGTCCAAGACAAGTTAGGGCCCCCATCCAAAACCCCTGCCTGCAAAGGTTACAAACTTGTATTTACAAAAATAAACAGCAGTCGTAGATTTTTGTTCCTATTGTCTTTGTTTATACATCATTTTGATGATCCATTTGGGTGTTTTATTGAGATATTTACATTTTACCTCATTCACTGCCAGAGTTTTTTCCCTCAGTGTACAGCCAGTGCCAGCACTTTCTAGGATTTCTACTACTTTTCAAACAGCCACAGAATATGTTGTGCTATGATTAAAATGACACATAACGTCTCAAATGAAAGGGGAGACGCTCTACTTCCACCAAGGAAAAACAATGAGTTTGTGGCCTGTTCCACTTTTTAGTTATCCTCATTTGAATACAGCATGTATTTTCCAAATTCAGCATTCTGGGAGGATAATTCTGAGAAAAACAGGTTTAAAGTGAAGGAGACATTTTCAAACAGAACTCTCTCTCTTTTTTTTTGACAGCATGACCAATGATTCTCTCTGTCACTGGGTCTGTCTGACTGTCTCTCTCAAATGACATCAATAGGCTAATCTTTTTTATTATTATTATTATTATTGGTGGGATGGGGGATCAAAGAAAAAATTTTGCTATGCCTTTGATCAGGGTTTGATCAAGGTCACAGTGGCACAAGATACGTTCATATTGTGAGAGAGCCAGTTTGTTTTGATATTGTGAATACCTAAGACTTTGATTACATGAAAACAAAGGGTTCAACCAGAGTTCATAGGTTTGATGAGACACTTGTTTGTTATGGTTACGTGATAGCGTGATCAGCAGGCCTCTGGCCGTCCATTCACGGCTGGTTTGGTCCGTTCATGGCCGGTGTACGGGGTGTAAGCCACGGTTTGCCGCTACATTCTGCTCCCGCGGCTGCAGGATAGGGTGGATAAGTTTGCTGTAGTCACGTGATCAATACATCCATGCACGTGATGCGTGATCACATATCTTCCTTTCATCACAGGAACACCAAAATTTGTCACAGGGTGGAGAAGGGCGCCCTCTAGCGTAAAAAACCAAAACTTGCTGGACTTAAAAAAAAAACTTGTCGAAACTCGTTTTTGGCACAGAATGAGTTAATATGCACAAATACAATTTTGATAGCCTCACAGACAAAGCTCTGTGGACACTCTGAGGTCTAGTGCCTCCCTGAGAGGGGAACCGATGCTTCAGAGCACAATTTGTCGAAATTCAAATGACCAGTAGTTCTGTATAGTTACAATAGCAGGAAGTTTAGAAATGGAATTGACGTCATCACCTCATGCTGTCGCCATCCTTTCAACCATCACTTCCTAATATCCACAACAGCAAACCCACAACACCACCATTAATAGTATCAGACTGTGAACATGAAACAAGTGTGCCATGTGAGTTAATGATCAAAGATGACCTGACAATGGATTTGAAACATCAAGAACATCTGGAGACAGTGCAGAGATGATAGGGCATCTTGTCTACAATTAGACTGATAGAACTGCCAGTCTAACAGTGAATAAAGACGACACTGTTAAATGTTGTCATAGTGCGGCTATTACGATCAGCCAATCTGCCTTTTGTTTTTGTTCATTTCATTTCTACTGTCAATGGAATTGAGATGAGATGGGAGAGGGTTCAGATATTCAGTAGGTTTGACATCGCCCTTCAGTTCCACTGGGAGGAAACCTTAAATGAAGTTGCCTGCGGAGAGTTAAGTTGCCTGTGCCTGAAGAGAGGTCAAGGAGTGTTAGGCAACACTCATTCACCAAAGCAATCCTCTGTCTGCCAGTTGAGCTTCATAAGAGTAACCAAGAGTAATTGTTGCTGAGGAGATGAAGGGGTCAAGGAGATGAGGTAAATACACTATCATACTGTAAGTAGCTGCAGCTATACTGTACAAGAAGTAATTTATTTGAACATATGCATGTCTCTCTAGGTATTTTTTTTTTCTCTTGTTCATATCATTGTTTGATTATTTCAGCTGCATACTGTATTTATCCCAGCTGCTCATTATAATGGTATTATGCATCATGGATCTTCATATTTGAAAGGGGTTATTGCTTGTTTGGTTGATATAGCCATTGGTCAGCTCAACCAGTTTGTTGCCAAGCATACAGTTATTTAACCCTTTTGAGGTTGACAAATCTGAAGATGTAATTTGTCAGGTTGTTGTTTTTTGTTTATACAATAGCATTTTTAAAATTACTGTTTGAATACGCCAACATGGGATGTCATACAAAAGAATGTAAAATATACAACACTCTTAAATTAATTGAGATAACAATTGTTTTTATTGATTGTATTTTCTTTTTTTAATGACGATGGCAGCAAGACTGAATTTCTATTGTTTGTTCGCTTTTTCAACTTCAGACATGCCATAAAACTCTGTAACATTGTAACGAAGTTAGTCATTGCTTTTAGTGAGAAAAAGGCAAGAGCTGAAGCATGTGGTTTGTGGTCTTTTCCAAGGTGCTACTTAAGTATTGCAATTTGGTGGATCAGCTTGCACTTCTCTCTTACCGACCCATGGAAAGGTCTCAAATCAGCCAACCGTGAGCAGAGGCAGCATCAGAAAATGTGATAAAGGGTAGCTTACTACATTAGTCTAAAAGGTTCCATGCATTATCCAGTCACATCTCTGGTGACGTCTCGTCAGACAGCGTCTGTTGCCACAACACAGCATGTAAACTTTGAAATGGAAGTCCAAGTACAAGCTCAAGTTTCACTGTGCAATTCTTATCAGGTACAGACATCTCATGGTCTTCATCAGTGAATGGAACTAGCTCAGTTGTTAAATTGGTGCATGCACTGATGTGTATTTTTGTTTTCTTTAGTTTTTTCATGGGTCAGTGTCAATGGAAGCATTTTAAGATGAATGATCAATCGGAATGAGAAAACCATGAAAACAACTATCTCTTCCCATAGCCTGTTGTTGCAGCTGGCTTGGTTAAATCATGAGCGCATCACTAATGGTGGAACAGATCTTTGGCAACAATTCATTCATTCGGCCTGCACTGCAGGCTGGGGTAGAATGTACAAGAGTTTGCTCTGAAATATGATGTGTGTTTCGGTATTTGTTTGTGTGTTAGTATCTGTATAGTTGTTCAGGTTTTTGGCACACTGCAGAGCTACTTGGTGCCAACTTCAATGAAAAGGATTGCTCCTGGTCTGTTTTCAGACTCTCATGCGACTTTATCATGGCCATATTTGAATTCTGTTTTGCATCAGATTTTGATTAGAATGACTAACAGGGATAAATACCCAATGGTAGACTCATAAAGCTGGTTATTCATACTGTCCTCATGTCCAACGTATGATCTTCAGATTGTCAGAGCATGGGCTCACTGAGATGGCTTCCATGGCAACAGCAAATTACCTGTTAGGACAGTGTGTGTCAGGGAGTGAATAATGAGTTCTTGGGGTCTGTCACAGATTCACACACACCTCCATTTCTTCTTCTCTCACTCCACTCCCATAATACATTCTTAACCAATCCACTCTGAGCAATAGTAACAATAACAACACCGTCAAAGTGGTCGACAATACCTAAATACATTTTATCACACCTGAGCTACAATTCAACATTGCTGTTTATATAATTCAGAGCAAGAGAAGAAAAAGAAAAATGAACGACTGAGGTACAACCATCTGTCACTGCTATTGCAAGAGGATATTAAAATATCTTGAGTGTCTGTCCAGGTTTTAATCCAGTTTTGAATTGTTATATTGTTAAGTAGAAAATGTTAGTAGGCTTAATGTTACTTCTTAAATCTCCCCTTTTTTTTAAATCATTGTATAGCCTACTTAGTCATTGTTTCATTTGTACAGGTTTGAGTCAGTAATACAATATGTGTGGTAAATTGTGAGATACAGGTCCCTCAACAATTACTGTTCTGGTGGAATTTCTCTCCCTCTCCCTGTGTATGATTTCAGATCTTTAATAGCTGCATTCAGAAACAGCCGGAGTTATTTCATTTCAGCTGATCTTTAATTTGTTTGCATGCTTCATTAGCACTAGGTAGCTCGAACATGCTTAATATGTGGCTTTCTCAAACCTGCTGCAGATACCCTGAAAGCTGCTGTACAGCCCCGTCTCTCCCTCTGTGTGGCTCATGTTGTTCCTAGTTGAGAGAGAAATGTATCAGGCAAATAAATTGCTTCTTAGCACATGTCCAGATGGGAACACAGAATTCCAGTTTAAGATGAAATGCTTGAATGAAGAAAATTTGAATGCTTCAGTGTAAACTGATATTTTACTGCTGACAGGTACTGTACAGCATAACATTACTGATGCAGGATTTGTCATATGGCTGGAAATGGGGTACTACTACAGGCTATATAGAGTATAAAGTCTTTTTTTTTTTACCATGTATGTAGCAGAAACATTATACACAATATAGAATGAATGTTGAGAGTGTAGTGAACATATTTAGCCAATATCTTCTGTCACAACTACAACAGTAATCATGTAGCATAGATGCAGGGGCAGTGTTGAAATAGTGACTATCCCTGGGTGGATGGGGAGTTCTTGCTCTCTCCTCCCTGAATCATTCAGAGGGAGCTGGACTGGGATTAGGGACATTTTTTATTCCAGGCACATAATAAGATGGTGTCCGGGGTCCACAATTTATGCTTGTGCCCTGCATCCACCACAACACACATTAAAACCACAATGTATGTGCAATTTGTATGTTGTTTGTTTACATTGAGGCATCTTTCAAATAATTTTGATGCATATGATTGTGTTTGTAATACAGTCCTGCATGAGGTTTGTGCTGCTAATGTTGCTTTCAGGATCAGAATTCTCATTTTCCACAGTTATGCTGCATTCACATCTTGTGGGATGGTAGAGATGGACAAGATTCCAATTTTAACAGTGTGGTATATTGATGTGTTGATGAAAAGGAGGGATCACCGCCGACACGTCTTCACTTGTATTCAAAAGGTAGTTTATTAACAAGAAGAAGAACAGTGTACAAACAATGCAAAATCTTAGAGCATCTCTGGTTTCAATGTGAGATCTCCTCCCTATGGCTCAAAACCATTATCATACTGTATATACTTTCTAACTACAAAACTCCACCTTCTCCCAACATAAGGATATACAGTAGCCAGGGCAGTTGTATAGGGGAGAAAGGTGATGATAATTCTAGGGGCCCAGCGCCCAGTAGGGCCCACACAAAAACCCCAGTAGTCTAATCTTTGTATGACTGAATTATTCTGCTTAGACCCTGACTAATACTCATAGTAATGCTGTATTAGCATCAGAACAAAGTAGGTTAAATAAAAAATGATAATACATACGTACAGTAGTCTAAGAAAAAAAGTCCCTGACAGTATCTTACCATAATAGGCATTAACTGCTCGACATTAACATGAACAATCCATGTATCTGTTAATCTAAACAATTCCTGTAAGTGTTTAACATACGCAGTTCATGTTTTGCGTCTATGGCCATGAGACAGGATCTAGCCTATAGAGTTTTACGACCTTACATTCATACTCCGGACGAGGCTAACATAAACTTAAGCAAGGCTCTCACAGGAAAAATGTGAACAACAGGGAAGACATTCTCCTAGGGTACATTTCAGTCACTCATTATCTCATCTATCACTGTTACTGAACACCTAATGCAACATCTTTATATATCTGTAAATGTATGTGCATCTATCTGCCTTTGATCCGTTTACTTCTAGGCAAAACATGTCCATAAAGCAGAGCACCAATTCACACTTTCCTTCAATTCCCAAAAAAAGGGCACACATACAAAGAAGAACATCATACATGATGTTAAAGCAAAAAGTTCAGGTGTATAATACACTACAACAGCTTTTGTGTATAGCATAGGGCGGTTGTATACTGCATGTGAGATGTCTATGTTTACTTGACTTTTAGGCACTTGTTTATTATGAAGTGAATATGACATTAGAATCAAGAGGAGGGTAGGTCAGCAGTGAGCATTGCTGTCTGCTTGCTAGAAACCTGTGTCATACTCTAGTGCAACAACATGCACAGAAAAGGTAACCCTCCACCGACAGTCATGTGTTTATCGGTGTGTGACAGTCGACGTCTGTTAAGCAAGGCTCAAGCCACTTGGGACAACCATTCTCAACACACAAGCATACAAAGATGCAACAGAGATCAATGGAGCCGGAGAGGCTTGCAGTCGATGTGTAGTGCGGTGTATTCGGCAACGATTTCCTGCCGACGTTTTAATGTATCTATAGGACAGGTCGATGAGCACGCCGGGAAGAATTCTATATTTCTGCCTGATGAACTACTTAATCATCTCGGGGATGGTCGGCTGAGTGAGAAAAATCTATATCCATTTTACCTTTTGTCTTTCATTGGCCACTGCCTCTCAGGTGATCAAAAAATAGACAGAGGGAGCAAGGGTGGGGGAAGAAAGAGAGGGATCTGAGATGGTGGGTGAAAGTATAGCTCAACGCAGACAACACAAGAATTAGTTGTTGATCATAATTTATGAAAAAGAAAAGTCACACCAGGCTGTAACTCTTTGAACCGTACAACAGGCACACCAGCTTTATTTTGCAACACTGAGACTTGTTAAAAGGTGTAACATGATTTACAGGGACTTGTACAAAATATGAGATCTGGAAGCAGTCTGCTCAAAGTCCCCACACTCCAAACTAAACACAAAAAAGCAGCTTGCACAAAGTTTCTAAATTGGCTGCAACTTTGACCTCCTTCACTTCCAAATTTTTAAGTTGTTGACCACCTTCTGAAATTAAAGCACTTATTGTCCATTGGACTTCTGTATTTCTTATAAGTTATTTTCAGTAGTTGTTAGTTTGGTCAGTCGCATTGCTTTAGTTTTGTAGGAGTAAAACCCTGGAGATTTTAGTTTAGACCCATATTGGATTTTAATCAAACTTAATGTAACTGCTTTCAAACAAGGTATTAATTTGGTGCTGAATATTATTCATGAAATGACAGGTTAAAATATTAAGAATGCGGCTTTGCAGACATTATCAGTTTTGTTTATTATTATTTAATCAGCTTATCCACAGATGAAACACGTTGATTTGCATATTTGTTTTCAACCAACACAAATGAGCTCTCCTGACGTCTTTTCGCAGTCGACATTGCTGTTATATGATTATGTCGTTGACAGCTTTTTCTTTCTTTTTTTTATTACAACTTTTATTCCCAAATGAATAATAACTCTAAATGTATTTAGATTTTAAAAAAAAAAGAAAAAAAAAAGAAGAAAATTCCCCTTTTGTGTTTCCTTCTGCGTTTCCTGGTTGAGCAGTGTGGGAGAAATGCTAACCAACAGCACAATATGTACACTTCAGCAACATTGCTGTGCGCTACACATTTTTTTTTTAATTCACTGTGTCTTGACTTACAGTAGGGTCATGTTAAAGAAAAGGTTTGCCGTGGATTTGTCTTTGTTATAGGCTACGTGTGTTACTAAGTAACAGCACATCAGTATGCCAGCTTTCAACTGCCATGTTTCCTGAAAACTTTGTCATCAAACCTATGATAGTTCATTTAAAATGACAAATCCGTAATGGTTCACAATCATTATGCTCTCTGTAGTAACAAAGCCTTAACTTCCAACATGTAATCTGAACCAGATAATAAAGCAATAAAAGAAAACCTAAAGAAAAGGCAGCTCTCTAAATTACAGATTGTGTCCAGTATATAAGAGGAAAGCTTGAAACACACTGATTTACTGTAAAAGGGTTTCTGTGTGTAGTTTGTTGATTTAAAAAAAACATCCATCAAAAGTTGGATAGAAGTCTTAACATTTCTCAGAAGTGGCTCTTCTTGCAATGACAAAAACAAACAGAAAGACTGATGTGTGTAGCAAAGTGTTCCATTAAGTGAAGTGCTGCCATTGTCTGCTGTAACATCCCTTTATCTCTCCACCTCTCCCTGTAATCCCCCTCTCTCCGTCCATCCATGTTCTTTTTCACTTCCTCACCATCATTGCATCACTACCTCCCTCTTGCTTTTCTTTTTTTCCCTCCTCACCACCTAATTTTCTTTATCATTCTGTCTGGCTTCCCCTGTCACTCTCTCGCTCTAACACACCTCTCAGTCTTGACTTTCTGTACCAATTGTCTTTTTATCTGTCTCAACAGAGTTTGTCTGTGCAGGGACCATTCAGAGTATATTGGTAAAGAGGCAAGACACACCAAACTGCCTGGAAATGGAGCAGACAGGGGAGAGAGTGCTAAAGTTATTTTACTGTTTTGTGTCTCATGCTTTCACTTGAACATGCCTTTTCTCTTTGCCTCTCAGATAAAATGTGTTTGTATGGATTTGTAGCATTGGGAACCTGAAGGGGGCCTTGTTTTACCAAGGGAGAAAAAAAGTCAGTTTGACGTGCTAACCTACCTAAATTGAACAAATTTAGTTTTTTAATCCATACAATGATTTCTCAACCGTTTTCAGGCTGGTATTATATTTCTGATGTGTTGTTAATATTGCATTACACTAATTCCCACCACCACAATCGCACATTCATGCATGTTTTGTCCAAATTCAATTTATGTAAATACTTGATTAATTTTATTCCACTGCACATACTGTAAGTCCTAATTGAATATAGCCATAACCTAATACTGAGAAACAATAGAGATAACTACACAACAATTAACTGAATGTTATGAAATTAATTCAATTCATGACACTTACATGTTCATGATATTCTTTAGTATTATATCACTAAAGCCTTGTCTGCAGAAGGAGTACTTTCTATTTTGGTATTTTTTACTTTTCCCAATTACTCCATAACATTTTGAGTGTGTGGTTTTAATTTTGATGGTTAGAGCAACATAAAGCAAAGAAATGTGAAGTCTTGACTCAACTGAATCGTTCAATCAGCATCAATATTAAAACAATGCCA
This sequence comes from Trachurus japonicus, assembly GCF_045865225.1. NCBI lineage: Eukaryota > Metazoa > Chordata > Actinopteri > Carangiformes > Carangidae > Trachurus > Trachurus japonicus. The sequence continues at coordinate 9,411,436 of NC_140910.1, forward strand.
ACTCTCAACAATCATTTTCTTTAGAAAATTATGTTGTTCCACCAACCTGCATACAGTAGACCAAAAATAAAGTTTGCAATTTTAAATCAATGTTTATACCCTCAGAATTTCCAAACAATTAATCTGTAAGATTTGACAACAAAAACACACATAGCCTGTTGAATTGTTGATAGAGTAAAACAAAGTTATTACATACGTGTGAGTGAGGGTTTTTTTTTTCCGTTAAAAGAAAAACAAGAAATCACTTCCTGTCCTGTGTAGCACTGCAGCACAATGCACCATATCATTCTTCTTGCCTACAACTCTGTCTATCTCTTTTTAGGTAATAAGTATGAATAATTCAACAAATCAAACTGATTTCCATTACGGGCAGAGTTAATGAAATGCATTTTCAGGCAGCTGAACTAGTAATGTGTTTTTATATAACATCAGCAGCATCACAATTAGATTTCTATAGAACGGTTATGTCACCACTCCTCCCCCCAACTTTCTTCTTTGCTATTCTTCCATTCTCACTGTAAGATTGAAGCTGATTCATCATGCTGTGGCTTAGCAGGCATGTGACTGATCAAAACTATAGCAGGATTAGGGAAGGAAAGAAGGAAGTGAAATGACCAAAAGGTTCAAGTCAGGGGGCTATGACTTAATATTGCACCATATGTTGTTATTATTGAATAGTGATTGATTAAAAGTAATTTGCTTGTTTTAACTTGGCTTTGGCCACAAATCTATAAGTGACATATTTCATCTCATGCTTTATTCAAAGGATTTAAACACTTTTCTGATTATTACAATTCAGATGATGCCAGAAATCAAATTTGATTGAAACTGATGAAAAACAATTATTTAATGGAAGCAGCATAATGAAGTGTTCCACGAGGTAAACACACATATGTTTAAAGTCAAAAATAAATTGAAAGCAGCTTTAATATTAGATCAAAGGTTCACTTGCTAATCCAGGCTGAAGGTCATTAGATGCGGCTGAGAAGTCATGAAAGAACTTCAGTAAGAGGCCGTACATAGATTATTAAGTAGAGGGGGGAGGGGGCAGAAAAAAGCTGTACTTTCACCATTTTGTTGTATTTGCCATCAATAATGTTACTTTCATTTTTGGTAGTATTAGTTTTGTCGTTTTTTTTTTTTTGTAATTGGTGCATTTAAGGAAAATACTTAAAATACAGAGGCTCTAAATATTGAGTCATTCATTTAACCTTGTTTCACTCTGATAAATCTTCTACTAAATTATTTTCTCAAATGTAATTATATAAAATACATATTTGATTAAAAATACGTATTTGTTAATGATGGTTATTTATTATTTAAACAACACAACATGGTACTTAAATGTGTCTAGTGTCTTGATTGATTTCAGAATAGGTAAATGAACCACAGCCAGGTTATTTTACCCAGTAGGTATAATCCAGTGATACACCTCTATTGGGGTTCCTATACAACCCAGTCGGGTATCTTGAAACAGATTATATTTCTGCAGTGTTATTTGATTGATTTGGGATCGTTGCTTCAAGTGTCTTTGCTCGTTGAGCCACGGAACAGTTTAAAAGGAGGAGGAGATCAATTAGCCAAGCCTTGCTGCTGAAGCTATTGACTGATATGCAAACAGAGGGCATTGATTAGGCCGCAGGCTGCACCATAGCATTACTACCCAAACCACGAGCACCAACCATCAAACACTGAAGTGAGTGAGTGGCAGCCATGCAGGAGGCTACTGGATTGCTAATATGTCTTGGATCAACTATCACATCCAGTCAGTGTGGCAATTTCTGATATATGTTCCTGGACACTGTCAACAATGTTTTGTATTGTGGTGACCCACAATAGTTAATCTAGGAGAGACTTTCACCAGAGGGATTGTACTTTTAGGAGAAAGGGCTATATGCCTTCTCTGCTGGACTTCTGGGCTCCACCATTTTTTCCAAGGTTCGATCTGGTGCGCAGATAACACCAGGTGCTGGTCCATTCACAGGATGTTCTCAAAACAGCTGTCATTACAATGTCCAAGACCTCGGAGCCATGGTCTGGTCATTAGCAGCACATGGTAGGCAAGGAGAACTTAGTTGCAGACTGTCTTTCCCAGGTTGTTGCACTGTCCGTTCACCTAGGACTGGACTATGCCGCCATGGCAATGGACCCAGCCACAGACTCGGACATTCTGGCTTGTCAGAAGGGCCCTACTGCACTAAGGCTAAAGGATGTGGTGTTCGACAGAGCCAATGCCACACTTCTCTGTGACATCTCCACTGACCAACCACGCCCTATAGTGCCTGCTGGCTGGCGACGTCGGGTTTTGACACCATCCACAGCCTTTCCCATCTGGGTGTGAAGGCCTCTGCCAAGCTGGTAGGGGCCAAGTTTGTTTGGCCGGGCCTGAAGAAGGACGTTAGGGCCTGGGCGGGTGCTTGTGTGGCATGTCAGTGTGCCAAGGTGCAACACATACCAAGGCCCCTTTGGCACCCTTTGTAGTGCCTGAGAAGTGCTTTGACCATGTGAATGTGGACCTGGTGGGCCCCCTGCCTCCCTCCTGTGGGTTCACTCATCTCCATCTGCACAGGACCACCAGGTGGCCGGAAGATATTCCCCTGTCCTCAACTACATCAGCAGACATTTCCAGGGAATTCATCGCATCCTGAGTTGGCACACAATCGGACGTTACCTCTGACAGGGGCCCACTGTTCACGTTGGAGCTCTGGACTGCAGTCGCTGAGCACCTTGGGGTGCAGCTCCACTGCACTACGGCATCCCGCAGGGCAATGGGCTGTGTGAGAGGTTTCATCGTGCCATGAAGGCCTCCTTACAGGCCAGTCTGACGGGCAGTGACTGCATTGACCGCCTTCCATGGGTCATGCTCAGTCTTCGCTCTGCCCCCAAGGAAGACCTCCAGGCCTTATCTGCTGAGCTGGTATATGGCCAGCCACTGAAGGTCCCGGGGGAGTTTCTCCCGGATGCAACAGCTCCCTGGTCAGCTGACTCTCGTCGGACTGTGGCCCGAGGCATCACTGACATGTTTGCCCCCATGCCGACATCTCTCCACTGCCTCCCTCAGTCCTACGTCGCCAAGGACCATACCGTCCATCAAGTATGTCTTCATCCGCCACGACAGTCATCGGACCCCACTGCAGCCCCCCTACGATGGGCCCTTCCGTGTCTTGGAATGGGAGTCTAAGAAGAACTTTGTGGTGGTCATGGGAGGCAAACCAGAACACATCGCAATGGACCGTCTTAAGCCTGCTCATTTGGACTTGGAAGAGCCTGTTGAGTTGGCCTTGACCATTCCCTTTCCCTTAACCCCCTCTTACTAAGCACAGCCATTTTGGCCGCCGGATCCGCCCCCCACCCCATTGATTTCTTGAAGACTGTTCTGCTAGGAAAGACATTCACCAGAGGGCTTGCACCTTTAAGAGCAAGGGCTTACGGGATATGCCTGTTCCTGATTCTGTACAGTTTATGAGATTGCCCGGTTACGAACGTTGTTGCCTTGTTACCTGAGTGTTTAGTGTTATTGTTGTGTGGAGAGTGAACATGCTCGACTCACCTCATCATTATTAATTACGTCTCCACAGTATTGTATTTTGCTAGAGATGGTAGGGGAAGAAGTAAAACCTGCCTTACTTTGAGTTCAGGGAGCTGCTAACCTACCGGTAGGAAGTATATTAGAATGGATTATCATATCACCAGAGTGTATATGCAGAGAAGAGCATTCATTCCTTCTGGGAGAAAAAGAAAGATAGTTGGCATAGAGATGGATAAATGTACTTAACATTAGCCAGAAATCCCAGTATCGAAGCTTTGACAGAAATGTATCTGATTCTGTGTTGTTTTATCTGTGAATTGTTGAGGAGATAGTGCTTTGTTACTAAGCCTCTGCTGCGTGTCTGAAGATAGATGAGCTAGATTTGTCATTCAGCCAGTGCACCTATAATTACACAGAGGAATTATGGCTGCACACTAAAATTACTGACTGAATAATAAGAAGAATTGCCAACACTTCCATTCATTTCACAGGTGCTTCATGCTTAACCAACAGCTAATTGGGTGTGGGACGTTGCCTCCTGAACAAAGCCTTGGCATTGAACACATTACCTCAGATCAAATGTCCATGGGTGCGAGCAGATACAGCGTAACAACACCAGTAAATACGCTTGATAATAATTAAAGGCCTCAGGCATGGGCCACTACTATGTGCATATACAGTACTGTAGCTTTACTGCAGGGAAAGAACCGCAAGATGGCTGGATTTGGCTTTTAAATCAAATTCATAGGGTCAGAGAAACATCTGTTGTGGACTGACAGATTAATCAAAACATTCAGATTTATATATCTGTTTTATTCACATGTTGTATTTACAATTGACTGTTAAAAGTGTTGAGGTGGCATTGATTCAAATCGCTTTTCTTCTCTTTGCCCTTCAGCACTCTGTAAGAACCTCTGCCTTAAGTCTTTCTGTCTGTGCAGTCGACTACACAGCAGCTTTTAACCAATTTAGCAGATTTTCCATTCAAATGGAAGAGGCAGGTGCTGACTATTACATGTTTGCAGCTTAGTGGGGGCCGCCTTAGTTTCCAGTTTATTAGCTATATGTGAGCCGTGCTTGTGGAGTTGTAGTGTAGTGTTTATGTAAATTAGCCACTAGCCTACATTAAATGTTTAAAAAATAGGCATCCACCTAAAATGAATGCTGTGTTATGCAAAAGCTCTTGCATTGGAATACATTTTACTTACAGCTATACCTAGTATTTTTCATGAAGCATTTATTCCTGGTTACTTACTACATTTATTTTGAAACACACACACACACACGCAATGAGTCTCTTGTCATCTTGTTTGTCTATCACTGTCACTGTCTTGTCTTGTTTACTGCACGTAAAATAAAAAATAAATAAATAAAAAAAAAATAAAAAAAAAGAAATGGGGTGGACATAGCTATCTCAGTCTAACACAATATAATTTTCATCTTCCATCAGGGCCACAAGGATGAATCAGCACCTGTTACCAGTTTTAACATACAATTCCACATTGGAGTCTTCATAATGGTTGGATTCATGACACTGGTGTTGTATTAGACTGCAGCAGTTTTAATATAGTGGAGCTGTACAGGGCTAGGATGGTAAAATTATCATTTTGGCATTGAGAATAAAAATTGGCATTGAAAACAAAACTGTTAAAGTAAACAACAGCACTGGTATTTAAAGATGTTTTATCAACACTAAAAAGTTTTACCGACATAAAATAATATGACACACATGATACACACACACACATAAAAAAAACAATGCAAGACAAAAACTGTTGATATTAGATGAATGATCAATGGCAATGCAAAAACAAAAGCACCTTATATGCTATTGCTGATCACAACAACACAGGGGGATAACGTTACTGCAGCCCTACACTGCCTGCATACACTTTTCACATGATTTACATTTAGAAGCCTGACAGGACTTAATACCGAATACCTAATGGCTTCCACGAGTTAACCTGAAATACAGGTAATTCTGTTTTCCTGTTCGGCCTCTTCAGTTGACAGCTGAGTCTAAGTGAACATGTCATTCCTTGAACTCGTCAAAACTCCTCATTTTCATGGTAAATCTATAGCGTTTCATGAGGGATAATGAAATGGATCTGCATAATTAGAAATGGAGTGCACTCTAAATGCACCTTTCTACCTGAGCTGTGACAGTCACAGACACTGTTACCGGTAACTCTATTAGCAGCAATCATTTATATGTCTTGTCATGTCAGGCAGATTTTGTGACGCTACCACACAGACCGGCAGATGAGCATGTTCTATTGGAGCTGCCAGTCTTCTGCTGTAACATAAATATCAAAGAAAAAATGAGAAGCTCTGAAATGACTAAACACCACAACAGAGAACAGTAAATAAACATTGAATCCAGCAGACTGTAGCAGTGTAGATAATAAAAGCAGCTAAACTTAAAGTAACACCTACTTTTTTTGGTGGTGGTGTTTTATACAGTACATCTTCTCTTCTCACAATAACAAGAACATATATTCCTCTCATCTGACTTAATATTTTCTAAAGATATCTGTTCTTCTTTCTGCCTCATTATCATCCTTCCCTCCTCTCTCCTAACCCTTCCTTTTTTTTAAATAAACACAGCAAGTGAGGAAGAAAAGGATGTAAAATGTTCCTCCAGGGTGTTTCCTGCTTTGCTTTGGTAATGTCTCCTGCTCCTGCTGCTGGAAAGTAAGTTGAGATTTTAGCCTCCAACAAGGGAAGTTAGGGCAAGGTAAATCAAAGAAAACAACAGAGTCCTTTGTAATCTTTTTATTATAGAATAGAATGGACACAGTATTTATTAAGTGCAAAGATTTGGGTATAAAGAAAGATAACAGCAACATGCTTTTATTGAAATGTCACATAATTCATGTAGATTGCAGTACAGGGCAGTATAATTCTTACTTATTAGCCTTTTAACTGTGGATTATTGGGACATTCAATACTTCAATATATCCAATTACTGTATTTGTCTGTAACCCCCATCATTTATTATGAACATCCTATTTTTCTCTGTTGTTTTCTCCAACATTTTTCTGCTGCAGTGGGCCGATGTCTTCACTGTGATCATTAAATTTTCATTTTTCCAATCTAATCTAATGGGATTTTGTGGTACACATGACTGAAAAACCTGCTTGGTCACCATTGTCTATTGTCTAAGTTGATAAATTAGCACAGCTCTCGAAATGAATGCTTTTGTCTTTCTGTTCTACTTTACTGGCTGACTCTAGTTCGATTGACTTACCCAGTATGGCTTCTGTTCTTTTGCAGTATACCTCCTCATAAGACTGGGAACAGTCTTTTGCTGTTGTGTTTTGTTTTTAGGTCACACCTAGTAGTTATACGTAGTATTTATGAAAAGTGCTGTAATTTAGTATAAAGCAGTAAGAAGCATTACGTGAATGGACAGGTCACAAAAATACAGTGCTCCTTTACAGGAGTCCCATATGAAATTACAGTAGAGAAGTGAAGTTGTGATTTGCAGACAGTACTGTATGAAAAATATTAAACATAAAACCAGACTTGATCTTGAAGTATTTAATTTGCCTGTGATATAAAAATAAGATTAAACTCTGGTGCTCTAAACAATGCAGGTGTTCTGCTCTCTACCCATGTCCTCCATAGCTCAGTCTTTTATCTGCCGATGTTTAAAAAAAACTGCTCTGTGCCTTAATGTTCGATCATCAATATTCATTAGAATATGAAGCTTTTTTCCCCCCGCATAGAAATGTCAGGCAGAAAGCCTCTGTTTAGATTCTAGTGAGAGGAATATCAGACTGATTTTATTTCAGTGTATACTTTACCCATGACTTCATTCAAAATTACTTATTTTAATCAAAATCTGCTTTGCATGAGCTTTCACCACCAAACTAGACTAGTGGATGTTAGCTCACTGTTTCATGAAGGATTTGAGACCTAAAGCTTTCTAATGCTCTTTCGAACCATATGCATTTCAAATCCCATCCCATCCCCTGCCCTGACATCCCCCACTCCAACAGCTTGACCCCAACTTGCTCTGGTTTTCCTTTCCGCTGCAAGGCAAATGACTTCCAAGGTCCTCACTGGTCCCCCCACAGCCAGTGCTGATTTAGAGAGCTAGAAAGAGCCGAGCCAGGGATGGATAGATGAAATATTGATGAAAAGCTAAATGTGTGATTTGTAGCATGGCATCAAAGGCATCTGCTTCACTGGGGTAGCGAGGGGAGGGAGGGAAAGTGGAGGGAAGAAGGAAAGGCAGATGAAAACAGGAGAGATACACAGATGCAAATGACCCTGTGCAGATACAACATTTAGTACACAGATGAGGGACAAGAAGTGGACATATTGTGTCATATTGCACCATGGCTGGAAATGCATTTTATAATATCAGATGCGAGAGAGATGATCAGACTCAGTTGGCACTCTATTAGAAACACCTACCTACAATGAATGCAGTCAGGGTTATAACCTTCTGCTTTTGTTGAAACATTTTTAGAGAGGTGTTTGACTTTTTCTTTACTTTGGAGGGAGTAGCTTGTGGTGATGTTGAACTCTACTCTGTCATACAGAAAGGTATTTCAATTACCTTACCTACTCTCATCGATGCAAATGGAGTGGACATTTTTGGAGCTACTTAAATGTGTACTTTTTCTGCGTTTATACTGATGTTGTTGTTGTTGATCCCTTAGGCCTGTTTGTTTTTTCAGTCCACTTGGCTTTTGAGTTGCACTTTAGTTGCGTACCTCGGTTGTCTATCCTGGCTTATTTATTGGCTACAGCACAAATATCTGCTTATACGATGACAGACCTTTTCATTTTCCTATTTGCTGTAATATAATTGCACTATATTGTATGTATATGATGTATCGCAGGTCAGTATAAAAGCAGTTACAGTAGGTTAGGTATTAGGTTTTCCGGATCAGACCTGTTTATGCAATGCAACCAAATACATGTCTGTCTTATTTAGAGTTCAATGGAGACCAATGAATTGCCTTTGAAGCTTAAAATGTATTAAAATAAAACGTTTATAACTGCATGAAGACATACATTGCTTCAGTGACATGTTTCATTGTTTCACAAACTTTTTTGAATTTAGACATACAAATGTAGAAATTGTCACAGGTCTTCTCAGTCTTTTTCAGACTTACAAACACAACATACAATTCAAATATAATCAAACAATGCAACAATAATGCAAAGTATACATATACAGTATATTTTATCTCATCTAATAAGATCAAGTACTCTAACTTATCGTTTTGGCAGATGCTGAGCCGTAGGCCTGGCTTATTGTTCTCAACAAAGCACAAAAGCTGTTTATCTACTAGTGGCTAGAATTGAAACATGTACTTCACGTCACTCATCCTGGCCACTGAGATGATTGTGCTTTGTTTGAGTACCCTTGTTGTTAGAAGTGCCAGACTACTCACATGTTTATGTGAGTTTCTTGAGCACAGCGTATAGGAGACTGTAAGTGTGCGTGATTGTGTGTAATGAAGAGTATGGAACAAAAGCAAGCTGAGGCACTTTATAAATATGTTATGTTATTATTGAAGCAACTTGGAAAATGGCTGAACTCGGTGTCTTCGATGTGCATGAGTTTTGTGTGGCAGGCTATAGGAGTAACACATAAGAAATACAGTGTTGAATAGAAATACAATGACAGAGCACTGCAATGTACTCTCTTCCTTGAGGATGCCTCGTCAATAAGTCTGCCATAGGAAAACATATTACAGAGTTTCTGTTCTGAGGGACACAGCTGTCACTCCATGTTACTATCTCAGTGGCATCTGGATAATCTTGCACAACCAGTTCTAGTATTTTCATCATTGCACTTGTAATATAATTTGCTCCCCTCACTGACACAGCCTCATGTGTTCAATTTTCTTTTGTAGGAAAAAAAATAGAGCTAATTTCAGCTCCAGGACATGAGGTTTTCACTCTGAAAGTCAAAAGAGACTAGTGCCACATCTCCATCCTGTCTCTCTGTCGTATTGGTGCTTCTCAGTGCGTGGCTGTCTTCTCTGCCACATGCTTTATTTGGATATCTTCATCACCTAGGATAACCACATTTAGCTTTATAGCAGTCTCATGTGCTTCGCAGTGATCGCAGAATCTTTCTTTTTTTTCTCTTTTCTTTTGGCAGTGTGACAGCTTAGGTGTTGAACTTTGAGTTAAATATGAGTTGATAATGAGATTCTTTCACAGGTTATAGTTCCGTTCTCATTGCATTTAAGTCTGCAGAGATAGATCTGTGAAACACTGTCTCAACTCAAGGTGCTGCCTTTCTATTCTGGTGCGATGGTAATGTGACTCAGCAGGAGAGGAACTGATGTGTACCTTAACACCTGGGGTTGCTTTCTTTCTGCACTTGTGTACGTACGTGATGGGATACAGTTTAAATTCTCATTCATACTGTATGGCTGGAACCATTTCACTTGTAGGGATGATGATTTTCTTATGATTTCCACATGTTGATGGCTTTGGATCAGCTTTCTTGGTGTATCTCCTGTGTTGAGTACCCCCTGTTTCTCAGTATGGCGGAAAGGTATGGCCCCTGACTCCACTGGTGTGGCCACTGGTATATCTGCTACTACCCCCTCTTTGGCCCCCACTGCCCCTCCATCTGCTGCTTCTACAGTAACTCAGCAGTTGGCAAAAAAAGCATATTTTAACATAGTTATACTTATGTATAAAATGGGTTTTATCCCATATCTCATTAAAAAGTGCTGTGATGTCCACTTTAAAAAATGCATGCAGTTAAATTAGGCAAATCCCTCAGGAGTGGTGGTGCATCACTCCACAGTAGACATTGTGCACATAGAGTGAGAGGAATGGATTCCACTAAGCATCCTGCAGTCTGTCATGAATCTAAAAAAGAGGCTGGCTTCTAAAGCAACGATCCAAAGCATTCCTCAATATCCACCATGAACCGCTTCAAGGTACACACGCTGTCAAACTCACAGGCCCCCGACTGTGAACAACACTGGTATTAAACCTGCTCTGAGCGCTATATGTCTAAATATATTTCTGAACTTGAGGTGATCTGCACGGAAAATGTCTGTAAATATGTTAATCAAGAATAGACATGACATTAAACATGAATAAAGTAGAAATAATGGACATAATGGACAAACATACTGGACAAAAAACAACCTGAAGCTGTTACAGTGATGCATAAAATGATATGATAAAAGCTGGGGAGTGGAGATAAGATGAGATCAAGAGGAGCTTCTGTGGGTAATGCGAGAATGTGCTTGAATGAGAGGAAATGATACGCATCCAGTGTTGAATGGACGTTAATATGTTGGTGTAGAATAAGTAGTACTTGTGGTAAAAGACATATTACATTTAGAATAAATATAATATATTCCCCATGTATGGCCAATAAGTTTTTCCAGGTTTTCCAGGTCTTTTTCAATTTTTTCATGGGTGCCTAAACGTTTGCATCCATGCCTTTTGTTTATATCACCTAAATGCACATGTCTGCAGGTGCAACACAATACCATGGTGTGGACTGAAGTAACACACCACTTTCACGGACATTTCATGTACCGTTTCTATGCCCTTCAGGCTCTTTCTGTGTCATTCAGTGCTGTTTTGGTCTGAGTTAGGGTAGAGGGAAGGTTAGGCGTGAGTCAGTGCAGAAATGACTCAGGGTCAAATGACATGTGAAAAGCAAAAACTGCATAGTCATAACACAGACAATGACCTCGGGAAATTTCACCATCTGGTGTGCCAAGGCTAGCTGGTTAACACTGATAATCGAAGATGCTGAAGTGAAAAGCCAAAACATGACAACACAGTTCAGGAAGAGTGGCCTCAAATGCCACAGGATGCAAGGCAGCATCCGCACGTACAGTATAACTGCTCGTCTCTCTTCTGTATTCCACCCTTCCCTTCTTTCTCCACCCATCCACTCCTTCACTAACTCTTCTTTTATCCGAGCCAAATGCTAATGTAGCCAGAAGGCTCTTTGAAATTGAAATGATGTGAAAATAGAATTGCAGTGGCAAATGAGCAGTGTTTGCTGGTCCCGTCTGGGCCAAAGGAGCCCTTTGAACGCGCCTCTCCCCCAGCGAGCAGGCCCTGTTCTGGGCCACAGTCTCTCTGGCGCTTCCCTCCCCTTTTACATCAGCTGGAAGGCTCCCAGAGGAGCAGAGATCAAGCTGAAGCTGATTGGGATTGAGTTTGTTTCACACACACACACACACACACACGCACATAGATGCATAGGCACATTTGCACGTACAGTACAAGCATTCTTTCACAACAAACTCAGAGGTGTCCACACACAAAAACATGTACAATGTGCATGAAGATCACTTGTTCGCTGATACATAGAAATAGTAAAAAGTCGGTGCTTGAGATATATAGTACAATAAGTGTAATAAGGTTGAAAAAAGGTTAAAGTGCTTGGATTTGAGAGGAGGACTTGTAGCCCTTTTAGTTCAACATAAATTGTGTTAGAATTATAATATGCCTGATATTAGTTGTAGTCATTTGATTAAAAGCTTCCACAGTCTTCTTTATTGCTGTTCACTTTTCATGTTCCTCTCTATTCACTGGTAGATAATACCATAATATTCTGAAATCTTCCACAAATAAAAGCCCAGGGTTATACAAAATATGAAGCCTCAACAGAGGCATGGGATTGTCCAAATTGAACAAACAGATCGGTCTTTAACTTTACTTAACCGCTCATTGACCTTGATAATTTTGTTTTTGTAACTACGGCAACAAAGGTCAAAGTAGCAGTTGTAATCCAAATTGTGATTTCCCAGTCAGGTTGTTCTTGTGCCTAAAGCTAATCAAACCATAGCCGTAGCTGGAAAGAGGCATCAGATGAAAGACTTTCTGGAGGCTGAATGACAAACATCATTGTCTCGTTTCATGCCCAGTTTGCTTAAAAAGATGAAAACTGGACACACACACACATACTATACACACCCGTATTGAACAGTTTCTGGAAACTTGTCTTTGTCAGAAACAAAACTTTCTGATGAGAAGCCTGAGTAGTGAGGAGAAAGACAAACACACATCCGCCGAATAGTCAAACACTCAGGAGAGAAGGAGTGAAAAAGCCGTTATAGGGGGAGTAGAATCAGAGAGCGGGAAAGTGAAGACATCGGGTGACCGAGACGTGAAGAGAGGAGGGAGTGTTTAAATGTCAGTGTTTTAGATGACAGCAGTCCCAGCTCTAATCCCCCTGTATCTGCTCTCTGCTTCCTGACACAGAAACAGCAGAGCGGAGTGAAGCGCTTCATCTCAATGCACAAAAAGAATACATAACAGCATCTCAGAGCCACGCTAATAATTAATGAATGATGGTGTTATATAAGAGGAAGAGTAAATACGATTTGTCATCATTTAAGCATTTCATCATAGAAATGACATCCACCTGTTCACATACATAAAAGGAATCATTTTTTATTAATACTTTTGAAGAAAATTGTGCAATCAGTGAACAACAGAGCATTAATGGATCATGTAATGTACCTGAATATGTGTGTGTGGACCCCGTGCTGGGCTGTTTGATCAGATGTTTACTTCTACAGTGTGTTATCTGTTTCTTATTCCCCCTGTCGTGAACAGGCCACAGTTGCTGCTTCATTTCTCTCTCATATCTATTTTACACTTCAGTCAACCCATTTCTACTTGTTTTTCTTCAGCAGTCTCCTCACAGTCTCCTTCCCTTTTTCTCCCCCACGTTTCACACATCAGATGGTTGTATTCAGGCCAACGGTGTTGTAAAACAGACCGTTCAACCCTTTAGCATCAAGGCATTAAGCAACATAGGGGAGGTTTACCTCATCAGATAAATTACAACATCTGTTGTCCATTCAAATCCTGAATCGTCGTCTGCAATTTTACCTGACAAGCACAATGGTGAATTGAGTGAATGTCCTCTCTCAGGTGCACAGGCAGAACTGTTTCCTATCAGCCTCTATACAGTAACACCTCGCCTATCTGGTGCAGTTCAAACAATGCTGTGTTTGCCCATTTGCTTTGGTTCATTTATGGTGGACGAAAAGCACCAGACCGACACATCATTTCTCAGTGAGCTAGTCCATTTGCTGTGTGAAAGCAAAGCAGATCAGCCACAGGATTAAAGATCATTTGGTAAGAATGGTAATACCGTACCTGCGCTTTATTAAGTGAATACTGGGATTTCTGCTGATGCATCACAAGGTGAATTAGGAGCTAAACCTAAGCTGCAGTCATATTTTAAGTGAAGCGTAGAAACTATATATCCGCATAGTGTGACTCTACATAATGCCTCTAATGTATTGAAATTCTCTCTGTGAATCACTAGAATAGAATGGATAGAATAGAATAAACTTTATTCATCACCGAAGGGAAATTCAATTGTCAAGTAGCTCATCACAAAAAACACTACTTCCATTCATCCCCAACAGCACAAACCAACATAAAACATAGACACACACAACACAAAGACATAACATGAAATAAGATAAGACAAATAATAACACTATTTCAATTCATCCACCAGAACTCTGCTGCAACTAATATTTTAATTAACATGGTTAACATGCACCCTTATTTCCTGGTTGACACATTTTGGATTAGTCCTTAATTGTGCCATATCCCATTCCTGCTTGTGCTTGTTTAACAAGAAAAGTGCAAATCAAAAGGGTGCACAAAACATAAGAGAGGGTCAGCCTCCTTTATTTGTTAATGTTGCTTGTTAGCTTGCAACTTACATTGTCCTCACAAGATGTTGACCAAATACATACAGACAGCTCAGAAAAGTTTCTTTCAGCAGATGCAGCATTGCAGCCCGATTGAGCTGTTTGTTTGCTTTTTTTTGTTTGTTTGTTTGTTTTTGGTCCATATGAGACAAACTTCAGATGAGTCGGAGCTTTAGCTGCAGGATCTTTCCTAACATGGCAACATATTTGTGACAGGTCAGAATACTCTCACAGTAATGAGTAATTGGCAGCACTTGTTGATGAATGATGCCATACTGATAAATGCTTTTTTATGGATTTTCTTTCAGCAAGTCAAAATGAATACTTTTTATGTTATATATATATATTTAATCCTGAATCAAGGGAAAACATTTCCAGTTAAATTTATCACGGAAGGATTGACACTGAGTGACATAGATATTGGGACAGATTGGTTTAGAGGAGGAGATGAGTGAGTCACATGAAGTGACAGAGTAATACAGAAATGAGAGAGGAAAATATAGTTGCATGCCATATTGTGTGTCTGTGTGTGACAGAATACAGTTAGGAGTATGACCATGTGACAGTATATAATGTATGTGATTGGGGAGAAATGTCTCTTTTATGTGTGCGTGTGTGTTTGTGCTCCTGTGTTCCCCTAGCCCACATGCTGGTGCCTGTCAAGTCAAAGCAACTTCAAGCAATTTGTGTTTTTATAAAAGAAAAAAAAAATCTCAGCTTCACAGTTGGTGGCTGCATAAGAAACGATACAGTGCCCTGACGTAGCCTCGCTTCAGTCTTTGAGCTGCCGCTGCCTCCAGCATCGCCCACTGGCCCGTCGCCCAGTATGGAAATACCCCTCAGCCTTAATGGACATTTCATTTAATAATCAGTGATTGATCACTGCTGGTAATGATGTATAAGCAGGAGGAATCCGGGATGAAGAATATTCTCAGTCAATAACTGGAAAAGGTAGAGCGCTCGGCGGAAGGACAGTCGACTGGGTTGCCAATAGCAGCATGTCTCCTTAACTCTCCAGTTGTCAATATGGCATCTCTTTATTTGCCAGTGGCAATTAGCACCATGGCGTCATGTTGTTGAGTTAGAGTCACATCAAACCTCACAGAGCTAATTAGACACACTTGACCTTTTTTTTTTTTTTTTTACATGAGGCTAATTTTAGAGATGGGCCTTCACTTGAGACAAGGCTGGTACCCAGGGGTCTGAAATGTTGTCATGTCACAACCCCCTGGACAAACACCAAAAAAAAGCTTTGAAAGCTGATTTCTTTGTCTATGCTCGCTCTGATAAACGCCAGTGAAACACAATAGTTATCTTGTTACTGTAATTATACTACATAGGTACCAGTTTAGCTCTATGACGCACTGCTTTAATCTCAGACCGAGACGATGTTATTGTCTCCTTAGAAACGCAGTGGACACTCACCGAGTTTGCTCACCATAAAACCTTTTCAGATGTGAAAATAGATGTTCAGCTCTTAGGTTAATCATAAATCAATCTAGAAATTTAGATAGTTTTAATTCTCTCTTCTGGTTTTACTAATATCCCCAGTCTCAAATGAATGCTAAAAAAGATGACACCAACTTGATTGCTGTAATCATGTATTTATTTAAGCAATTCTTTATTTGTGTTTTTATTTTTGAGATAAATGTTTCCCAACTGCAACCTGAAATGTTGCTGGAGTCCAACCACTAAGAACCCTGGTTTTATGCATTTTATGTAAACACGATAAAAGCAGTGGATGACAAAGTGTTTGATTCCTTAAGTAAAGAATCGGCCCAAAGTAAGTTAATATATCGTGCTCATAGATATATTGAGACTCAAGTGGCTAGCCCTACGCCTTAGCCTATGTTCTCAGAACTTAATGAGCCAGTCTTCTCCAAAACTGCATGTGTGGACTACCTTATGTGTTTTTATGGACTACCTTTAGGGACAGATTTCAGACTAAAGACCAGTTAATAGGGGACAGCTATGTCCAATCTATGTCCCCAGAAAGTGTGTGTGCACATGCATGTGCGTGTTTTGGTCAACGTATTAAGGTTGTGTTTGGCCTGGCTCAGTATACTCTGGTTTTACTCTGGTGTGGTCATGTAAATAATTCATCATGTTTTTCCCCACCATACTCTAGACCTATCTTGGAGCTAATGAGCTCCTCACCCTCACAGGCTTCATTGATGTTTTTGCCTCCTCAGGTCCATAGCAGATTTGACCCCTGGAGACTCCCACAAATCAAAGACACACAGCGGCAGCAACACACACAACACACAACAATCTTGCACGCACACTATATCCTATCCCTGTTTGTGACATTTAGTGGCATTTAACATGCATGACAGTTCCAGGGCGAGGCTGAGTTTACACACATACATGTTGTTACAAGTGTGACACATTGGTTGACACGGTACACTCTGAATATGATGGAAAAAAACATGACTGGAAGATGTATGACCGTGTTTGTGTGTGTGTGCTTTGCTATTTATCACATAACACACTGGGGAAATTGAAATAATAATAGAATCGCACTGCTTTTATAACACTGGGAGCTGACACTTTGCAGATGTCAGTTTAGGTGAGAGGCCGGATATTCCTTGGACAGGTGGTCAGTCAACCGTAGGGCTCACACATACTGTACTGTAGGGCTCTGTTTTGACAATATTAAATACATGGTGCAAGTGTAATTAGGGGGTGTCCATGTCTATTTTCTCCATCTGGAAACAGTCGCAGCACCAGGTGGATGGTTTAAATGGGCTGTACTTAATCTCTTAATTTTTCAAGGAGCATTTTAGGTGTAACATCCAATAAACCTATCACAGTGCCGTTCCCTTTAAAATCCGGGCGTGCTTTCACCTCATTATACTGATGCAGGGTTTGACACTGCAAGTAAGAGTTAGGATTTATTCGATCACATCTTGTGACTGACCAGTGAGCCCAGTCTTGACACAGGTAGCAGCAGCTGTGTGAACTCTAGAGCTGACTGAATCAACACGCTGTGCACAGCTCTATAATGAGGTAACAGCAGACTCCCATGATACATGACGACAATATACAACACACAAGTGCATTTTCAGCAGATGCTGCTTGTGTGTAAAAGGCAAGGTTGCTGAACAGTACTCCCTCAACAATACAGTATGTCCTCAGAATAACAGCATCCGTCAATCTCTCTGGTGGACATTCCCATTTTTGATCAATGTGCAAGCTTTTTCCTCCTGTCGTCTTAAATGTTTGTTGGCCTACGCACCTGGAAAGAGAGTTTTTTGGACAGTGAGCAAGAGCGCAAACACCTTTTCTCCTCAGAATAACAGTGAAATAAATGACTACTGACTTACAGTAAGACCAGGTCCTTATTGGGCAATCACACAATCACTTTCTGCTGCCTTAATAACAATGTGCCAACAATAACAATGCCCCTGACCACATCTCATTTTCAGACCAAGACACCCATGGGTGCACAGATAAGTGCAAGTTTATTTACATTTTAAACAACATTGGCACTGGACAGTTTAGTTTAGTTTATAAGACGGAGCTCATGAACAAAGCCATTCACACTCACATGTCCACTCGGGGAATCCTCATTTAACCTGACCGCCATGTTTTTAAACTGTGGAAGGGATCTGGAGCAACAGTGAAAACCAAGGGCATGTGAATATGGAGATGGTTTTGGCATCAACATGGTCAAGTTTAATAGAGAATTACTGAATTAAAAACTGGTCAAAATTACGAGTAAGTCAAAGCAATTCACCACTTTTTTTTTTGAATCCTTGAACTCAGTTGTATTCTCCTTTAAAGTCACCTAAAATGAGAGCAAGGTGGTCTGGCCCTTTTAAATATTTTTACTACAGCTTTCATCAATGTTGTACTGTCGAGACAGACAAGTAAGGGAAGAGAGAGAGCTATGACGGCATAAAATGAGCTGGGATTCATTCCTGTGCAGCTGCATGTACGTGGCTTTTACACTAATTGGTTTTGTCACCATGAAGCCTAGAGCTTCCTTTTTAAGATCTCCTTTACGTCATGTACACACAACAGGGAAAAGCATTTTGGAAGATGCTGATTTGCGCTAAAATGTGGCTTCTGGCTGTTGTCGGTAACTCAGCAGGCTAAGGCACATGCCGTGTGTGCATGTGTATGCGCAATAAATCTCATCCTATTTCACCTTCCATGTCATTGTTGTCACACAGGGCCCTAGTTTCGTCGACCAGGTGAAGTCTAGCATCAGCGCAGCTTCGCCACGCCAACGGGGTGGGGCCCAGGTCCATTTCGCAAGTTTGCTGGGCCGCGCAGTCAGACTTAGACTAGCGCAACCCCTCCCCTCGTCCCTCCCACCGGCGCAAACGGTGAAGAGGGAGGAGACAGGGCGGGAGGGAGACAGGAGGAGGAGAGAAAGGCGTGGAGTGGGTTTGACACAGCCGAGTCAGATCTTCACCAATCAAAGGAGCTCCTCTCCTCACCTTTAACTGCGCGGCGGGTGATGCGCGCTGCAAGTTTGTCATTTTATACTTTGACATGGACGGAGGAAACAGCGACGCCAGAGGCCGAACCTCTCCCAGGAGGAAACAGCTGTTTTGGTCCGGAGGTCCGAGCTCAGAGTGACCAATAATGAGTTTACTAATATACTTAACCAGGTTTGATCTGATACACTGAGAACCCCTGCCCAATCTAAGAAACAACTAATACACTAATAAAGAAACTCACATTTATTCAAACCCTATGTAAGCAAGATGACAGGTGTACACTAATCACAACATAAACACAGACCATGTGGATTAAATCAGCGTAAAGGACTCGCGCTCTCTCTCTCCCTCCCTCTCTCTCTCTCTCTCTCTCTCTCTCTCTCTCTCTCTCTCTCTCTCTCTCTCTCTCTCTGTCCGTCTCTTTTTTTCTCTTTTTTTTCTGTGATAGAGATGCTGAGTATACTGTAGTAGGCTATATACTGACTATCTGATACCGAGGCTGTTGTGGTGGACTAAGAGAGATGATGATTTGTGTTTTGTTTTTCATTACGGCTGCGTGATGCGGTCGCTCACGCTTATGAATTAATAAGTAAATAAATAAATAAATAAATAAAGCGATCATCACAAGGGCAGAGTGGTATCTCAACACGGCAGCAACATGCAGTCATCCACCCTCAGTCCTGCTTTTGGGACATCCACAGCTGCTTTTCAGTGCCAGTTCGTCCCTGCTGTGTTAATTCAGGTGGAGTTTCCATTACGCTGCCGACAGCCTTTGATCTCTGCTTTGATCTGACGTCAGATGTGACGGGACAATCTATATAGATATAAATTCACGTGTTGATTCCGTTAGTTGCATTAAATAGTGGTTATTGTGGATATTTATTGCATTGAAATGTGTCTGGAACTGTGGAGATCTGCCTGTGAGGTCTTGGTGACGTGTGTGCACTGCAGGTCAGTCAGCCAAACTTCCACTGCACCTGCTGCGCTTCGCGCTGCGCTGAGACTAGACCTGGTTGGAGGTGGCGAGCTTTCAGCGCAACCTCGGCGGGACATTTTCGGACAAAACTTCCACTGCACCAAGCTGAATCTGTGACGCCTCCCCCTGCTGCGCGGCCACGCCTATCTCAGCGCAGCGCGATCTGCCAATCTTCCAATCTGACTTTGCGCTAGGCTGCGCTGGTCGAAACTTGCATTAGACCGGCTGCGCTACCTTGCGCCACCTGCGCTGCGCCAGCAAACTAGGGCCCACAGTGTCTAAACACTTGAAAATAATGTTTTCAGAAAATAAAAAGTGAAGTTCTAAAGAGCATGGAACTTTGACAATCACTTATGTCATATTGTAAATTTGACACAACATGCTTGGTTTTAAATATCTTCTTAAATAGTTTGGAAATCGAAAATAGAAAAGCACATTTTCTGTAGTTGCTTGTTTCTTCTGTATTTGCATTTCTTAAAGTCTTCTTAAGAGTGCTGCTTATTCAGAGTTTAATTTGAAGCGCTGATCCATAAGACGGTGTATTTAATTGTAGATTTACATCTTATCAGGCTTCTATCTAGAGCTCAAGTAACAAACAATCAGATGTACTGTAAAGCTCTGAATCATTTTTTTGGCAGATGAACCCTTAGAGAAGACAAACAACTATATAGTGCACATTGATACTGTCATGGTATCAAAATACAAACCAGACCTGCTTTATAATCAAAGAAGGTGTGGAAATCTCACTTTGCCTTATGACATGACAGCAACAACATAAATGCTTTCACAAAAGATCAGTTAAAACATTTGCTTTCTTGTTTTTGCATCACTGAAAAACACCAGAAAAGTTGTGATAAACATGTTGTTTGAACTTCAAATTAGCCGTAAATCCAATACACTCTATCAGTCGCGCCAGCCCTCGTGCAGTGTTACATAAACATCTTTTCTGCTGAGTCTTGCGTCAAAGCCTGAAGTCAAAATCCATATTTCTTTCTTGTGTAAGTAGGGTCACAAACTTGGGTTTAAAACCTCTGTAGTTCCTGTCATGCCATATTTCACAGAGCAGTGGGTGAACAAAGAGCAGAGCTGACAAGTCTCACTGCATGAGGAGAGAAGGCTTGGTTCAAAACAGCTTGACTCCTTGATAAATGGACTGTCCACTGGCTTATTAGCTGACAGTGTTGGTCAAAATGAGTCAGTTTACAAAAAGAAAAAAAAAAGAGGGAAAAAATACTTGTCTCTTTAGACACACAGCCCTGACTCATCCTGGGATATAATTGGAGAGACTGGTCACTGACTACTAAACTGCTTTGCCCAGGGTTCAATCCCCCAACCTCCAGTGCCAGAAGTGCGGCTATGATGATAAACCTCACTTTTTTTTCTTGTTTCTTGTAGCTTAAGTTTTGCACAGTTTCAATGTTGGCAGTTCTGTGCCTGTCAAATGTGCAACAAAGGGTTTTCAAGATACGTCATTAGCAACAGGGTTGAACACTTACGCCTCCTGACATTCTTGTGCCCACTGCCAACACTGAAGAGATCTGACTGTAGAGTTGAGTTCATTTGACTTCATTTGAAGCATATTCATGCATATTATCACGGCCAAAACACTGGACAGGAGTCATCTTGATGACTGGAATTACATCTTTATTCCAAGCTACTATATTATTATTATTATTATTATATAAACCACTGCTTCATGCAGATAAGACATTATAATAATTTATGGGGCGGTGATTAGCTCAGTTGGTGGAGCACCCGCCCCATGTGTAGAGGTTGTAGTCCTCGCTGCAGGCGGCCCCGGTTCGGGTCCCGCGTTGGACGGCCCTGTCCTGCGTGTCGTTCCCCCCCTCCCATTTCCTGTCACACTCTGAACTGTCCTATCTAATAAAGGCATGAAAAGCCAAAAAAATATACTTTAAAAAAAAAGACATTATAATAATTTAACAGATCACCTAAAACTAATTGCTTCATGATTTGTCTAGAAGCGGCAGCCATATTAACCCTCACTGCACCACCATGCTGCCTTCAAGCTGGCTCTTTATATGAGTGAATGGAAACACTCCATAACTGGGAATAGCTGCTTTAAATCAAGTGGATGTGGAAATGACCTTGAATCCTCGTAAAATAACAACATTACATGATCTTCTGCCATGTCCCAGACTTAGTGCCCCCACGCTTACATCTTACTGTGAAGGACATATGTGTAATATCTTGCTGTCAGTCTCTTCTTTCATAAATCAGAAACTTGTTTGCACTGGAAAACTTGTCCTTAACCCATAATATTAACCCCCAAAGCAGCAGGATTTCCTTTTAGTCAATTTAGAGAAAGAAAACAAAGGGCTCATGCCATGTTCTCTTTTTTTCAAGCTCTCTATTTTCTTGCTCGTTTGCACACAAGTCACACATCTTTGCTCATGTTCTCCCCTTCCAGGCCTCTTGCTGCTTGGAATTGACTCACTGACAGTGTGGGTGTTTGTCTCGTCAGCAAGCAGAGAGAACAGTGGAGGAATGCAAGAATAAAATAATGAGTACAAGGGAAGGGGAGGAGGAGAATAGGAAGTGAGGGAAGATGAAATGGGTGGCAAGAGGAAGCAGAAAAAATTGAGAAGTGTAGTGTGGGATATTAGTGAGCAGACAAGCTTTTAGGTCTCTAATGTGTCGTGGCTGCTTGTTTACAGCCGAGGCAGACTCGGCCAGTCGTTGTTTGTCTTTGTAAGAAGATATTTTATGATTCTGTTAAAAAAAAGTGAGTGTTATCAACTTGTTTTTAGATCTTGGCATTAGTGGTTTCCTAGCAGCAGATGTTTTCTTTGAATGTGTTTTCTCTTTAACATGGTTAACGTGGAGTTTCTGCTTGTCTGTTTATGTTTTGCAGCCACCACCAAAATGAATTATTTACCCACAAAAATGGGCTTAGAAACACCAACACTGTGTCCTAAAAAATTACCTGCACATCATGTTTGTTTTCAGACTGTACATTTATAGCATCAATTATGTATTACTTATATTGCAGGTACTACAGATTTGTCACGTTTATAGACAATATTAAACTGAAGTAAACAGAAAGAAGTCAGAAGTTAAAACATGATTGAAAAGAAACAAACAACAAAGAGAAATGCTATGCTCTTTCATTTTGAAATGAGTCATAGTTTGCCCTGTACACTGTGTGTTAAAATGTTACACTAATGAAGAGGATAATTTGATGCCTATACTGCTTTTCTCGTTTCATTAGAAAGGTTTCTGACCTGCAGAGCTCCTTACAAAAACAAAATAAAATAGCTACCATAATAAAAGAAAAAAAGACTGGCTGCACAACCTGCTCACTTCAAGAACTCCACTCGAAACCTTGCAGTTTAGTTTATGTTATGTTGAGATTTTTGGATTATACCTCTGACTCTTTCTGCAAAACCAAAAACCTCAAAACAATTTAATCTGACTCAAAATCAAACTTTTTTCAGATAACAAACCGGAACAAATACACCACTGATTATTCATTACACACTACAGAAGTGTAGAAACACAGACCTCAGAGCATGTAGCTCCAAAAATATGACATAAGACCAAGGCCAAGTGTAGTGTGAGGAAGGACAGAGGCACTGATGTTGCATTCAGGTGCAGTCAGGCAGACGGCTGTCAGCAAACCAACCGGATGTCATTTTACTCAACGAGAGAAAGACGGTAAAACGTGGATCAGGTAAACAATACGACATCACCATGACAACATATTGTCACGCCTGTATTGTTTTGCCTCGTGCTGGCGGACCACTTGTTTACATAGACGCTTGTTTATCCTGTTACATGCAGCGTCTGTTGTCTGTCTGACGTCTGCCCGGTTTCACGTGAATGCAACATCAAGAATAGCTACGTTTCGATATGTAACCGCACCGCTAGATGGGGGGAATTCCTACACATTATACCTTTAATTTATACACACATGGTCTATTTTAGTTGCTCAAATTTCTTTTGAAATTACTGTTCTTGGTCTTTTTCTTTCTCCTCCTCTCCCTCATCAACCGCACAGATAATCTTCCTCCATTGATTCTTTTAAACTTCAACCCTCAACAACCTGGCTTATGTTGGTGTAATCACTTCATTAGAAAAAAAAGAACAGTTTTGACTTAGACTTGAGTGATGACACTTGCGCTATAATTGTGTTTAACTTATACCACCCTACCAACGCATCACAATGCATAATACATTTTATCAAATGAAATGGTGTTTAGAGTTTTGCAAAAAGTTGTCATGAAAAGTTTAGCAGCTGAAAATTGATTACTGCTTTGCCAAATGAGTGATAGTGTTAATAGTGATGAAACACTTATTCACAAATTGGTTCAACTTTGAAGTGACATCATTGAGTGGCATAAAGCCTTGACGAATTAAATAAAATATTAAATTATTATTATTATTATTATTATTATTATTATTAAATATTTATCTGTCAAGGGTATGACAATGTGCAACAACTTTTATTAGACTCTTTAGGAGTAGGTGTGACTATACTGATCCATCATAGTTTTTTTGCAACGTCACTAGAGTGGATCTCTGTATCAGTTCTCAGTGGATGCTGGTATGTGAAGAGAAAAGGGAGGTAGGGAGACAGGAAATGAGTGACTACAGAAGACACAGAGTCCATGATGCATCTGCGTATAGTAGCTTTTTCCCTAGTTGCTTTAACTCCATAAATATATCAAATGCAGTGGAGATCTGTGCTCAGCCATCACACGTCTGTTTTTTTTTTGTTTTTTTTTAAATTCCATGATCACACTCCCACAAAACACATTTCCATTCTTGCGGGGCATTACTCACAGTCTCTGTTAATTCCTCTCATCATTTTGCTGAGGTGCATTAGACTTCCAGTTTTACCTTGGGGAATGGATTCTGTATTTATAGTTTACAGCCTGTAGGGATTTTATCCAAGGTCAGTAGTAGATTACCTGTTTGGCTCATTGAGTCGTGCGCTCTGTT
Organism: Trachurus japonicus; assembly: GCF_045865225.1. Lineage (NCBI taxonomy): Eukaryota > Metazoa > Chordata > Actinopteri > Carangiformes > Carangidae > Trachurus > Trachurus japonicus. The sequence goes on from NC_140910.1 coordinate 9,436,054, forward strand.
AGATCCCCTATTTTAATGTGCATCGGTGATTGATTAAGCTGCTGTGTTTCCATGCTTTTGTGGACCTTACTGATCCTCACAGAGAGCAATATGTATGTATGGATAGCTCTTGTGCTGAATGTGCGATCGATGCATGAACTACCCTTGCAATAATTACCTCATCCAGGAGGGAGGCGGTGGTAGAGGGGGGGCAGCCTGAGGCTTGAGTCTCTGTGTGTGTGTGTGTGTGTGTGTGTGTGTGTGCGCGTGTGTGCATTATCCATACTTCTCCATTGTTTTTCTTTTCTTCTTTTTTTGAATCATGGATTGATGCAGTGTCTCAGACAGGGTGAAACTCTTTATCAGTCTTAAATCAATGGTGATGGTGCAGAGATGTGTCAGGGTAAGAGGAAAGAGATGGACAGAGATAAAAACAAACAACTGCTTAGGAGAGCGAAAGTCAGCAGCCATAACACACACAGCTCTGGGCTGGGGTTGAACAGAAGTTTGAAACATGAGATGCCAGCTGCTGAGTCCATGATAGTCCATTTGGTAAGGGAAAATAAATAAATAAACAAACCAAACTGTACTTTTATTTTTTTAAACCAGTGATGTTTACACATACCTGCATCATGAGCAATGATAGATGCTGATATTTCACATATCTTAAAAAATAAAACCAAATTAAGAACAAACAAACATGGAAACCATGTATCACATATAACAGACATGCAGGAATGAATACCCAGAGAAAAAATATATATTCCCTGTACGAATCATAGATAATCATGTTTATTTATGTATAATGGTACTTCTTGCGATTTAGAAACGTCTCTTGTTCCATAGATAGGAATTTGACAAAATGGTCAAACATCAGCTGTAGCCTTTCTTTCTGACGATAGCTTGGATGGATATCTGAAACAGATGGTTTGACCCGCACCTCTAAGTTATCAGCCAGGAGTCGTGGACATCCAGAGAGATCAAGGGGGGCACTCAAACTCAAAGACCATCTTTGAACAGAAATGACATTTAAGCACATAACCATTAAATGCTGCTAAAAGCTTCAGAAAAACCTTTTAAGTGGTCTGCTGTTAAGATTATGTTTCCCTAATGACTTTTAGCAATGTTTTAGTTTATATGGAATGACAGGCACACACGGGGCAGTATGGTGAAATCCTTCCAATATTTCCATGTAACATGAAGATCAAGATGATGGAAACAGATTAAAATACTAAAAATATATTCTAAAAAAAAATAAAGTAGGACAAAAAGAAGGCTCTGGGTGTCGGGAATAGTGTTAGAGTGCAAGGCAAAGATGATAAAAAAAAGATACAGAATGATAAGAGAGAGTCAGATAGAAAAAGGCAAGTTTCAGGTTCTGAAACAGTGATCAGAGTTGATACCAGCTGAGACCTCACCAGTCTGGGCACTTGTGCTACACACACATATGTTCACAGTGACAGAGAGGGGAGTGCAGGTCAGAGTCGGGGCCTCCTTGTCACTGGGCAGTTTAGAATTGACACCTGATTCCTGAATGCTGTGTGTGTACATGCGTGTGTGTATTTGTAATGCAGGTCTGAGTGTGTGTGCTCGCATTTGTGTGAGACAAGCTGTCATGAAGCTGTCTTGTCTTGTTCTGATCCCCACTAACCCTCAGTCAAACAACATGCCACTGTAATAGCAGCACATGTGCAGCCACATCCATCACATTCGATTCTGTCATGCTCACAGGTTTCAGCCCATAGTGAACCCTCTATTAAAATGTATATTATTTTTATCTTTCTGGGTTTTTTTTGTGCGTGTGAGTTTGTTTCACTGTAAGCCATTCATTTCCCAAGGCTATGGCATACAAAGCATTTTAAATATCCAGTGCAGTCTGTTGAATGTTTTCATTCTGTTTCTTATCCACCTCACCTCATCCACTCCACTCACTAGTTTCAAATGCAGTACTGTATGCCAATGAGACAATGACTGTGTTGACAAGTGTTGTTGAAGGTTTTGGCAAAGGCTTAACCAGGATCTTACTACTGTACGATGATTTAAGAAATGAAGCACATTATAAAAGAAAAGTGTTTTGGACAAGAAAATCATAACCAGCAAATCTTATTAAAATGTGCATGGTGATCATAACAATGGATCAGTTCATAACAAGAAACATTCCTTAAATTCCCAGAGCAATTAAAGTTGTTTAACATTACAACTGAGTTATAACAAGATCAAATTAAATAAGAGGAAGAGATTGCTGATAGAAATGAGCACATTATCATGTAAAGAAAACATTCTGTAGCGTACTGTAGAAGTTCTCCAAATTAAAAAAAAGTGTTGAAATGTTGAAAGTTCACCTTAACCTGTCAAATTTCTAAAGTATTTAACTTAAATCGGAGAGAAACCCCCAGCTGCTGGCTTCGTTGCTACAAAAGACACATGATCAGACAAGAACCATAAAGTTAAGGTTTCTTAATTTTCGTATTTTAAGTCAGTAGCCTAACTCAGAATCATCATCATCAAAATATTTCAGATGAATCATCAAACTGAAGCAACTCTTGAGTCAGGGAGTAAACTGTCAATTCACAGAAATTAAATTCAACTTAGGTCTCAGTAAACAAAAGTTATTTGAATAAATATATGCAAAGAGGGTAGATGGGTGTGTGGTAGGGGTGTCTACAGTCAGTGCACTATTTGTATTTGAGTTTGGATTTTGGCTTTTAAAAAAATCTTCGGATTCGTTATTTGTATTCGGGAAGAAACCGGAAGTGGGCGCACTAGAGACTTCCGCCCAGCTAGCCGACTAACTTCCACTTTATAGTGGGGGGTGAATGGAATCCAGTTCCGGTCAGGTTGGAGGTTAGGGGTGTGTGTGTTTTGGGTAGCGGGAGAGATAGAGAGGAAGAACAGGAATATCTTCAGGACAGTCAGGGGAGAATCCAGGAGAGTTTTGGGGGTTAAAGGGGAACTTCAGGAACAGGTCTGCCTTCTCCAGGGGTTCAGTTCTGCTCTCAAGAGTCCTGGGTCCACACCAGTCCACTTCCAGATTCCTCGGTTAAAGTCACTTTAATTCTAGTCCTCCTTTCCTTTTAGTTCTCACTCCTCCTGTTTCCCTCCACACACACAGCTCTCATGTGGGTCTGATTTCTAACCTTCCCTTCCCCCTCTTTATCGGTGATGTCATTTCCTGCTTCCTGCTACAATTCTACTTGAAACTTTTATACTGATGAAAAAGTTTGCAGAGTATTCCTGTTACACAAAACACTGTGCTTTCGTGGACTTATTGAATTTGAATATTCTGTTTAAGCCAACAGTGCATCATTTTCTATATATTTACCCCCAAAATCCAAGGCCAGCATGCATTTGAAAGGATGGAGACGGGGGAGAGTTTAAGTGGGAACAGGATAATAATACAGTTTTAAAAATCCACATTCTTTAATGTGATGTGCATGTTTAAGTATTGGCACACAGCCTTCTGCCACTCAATGCTGTGTATGCTAAAAGGCTAACATGAGTCTCCCACCACTATTATGTGTTCCTTTGACAGTGATCTCTCTATGCAGTGTACTCTATAAACAGGTAACACATCCCAAGACAGCAGATGCTCGGTGTTTCTTAGACGTTTCACATTTTGAAAGAAGCAATTCTTGTGTCTTGGTGCTTATTCAGCACCTAGAAAGCACAAGTCAGCTCTCGCTTATCAAATTGCTTGTCAAATTCACAAAAGAGAGCTGGGAGACTGCTGTAGGACAGAATGATATGCAGGGAGCTGACTTCCTCTTTAAAGTCACTGGAGAGTGATGGCTGGCCTTGAAATAAACTACCAGGATGTTAAATGATTGAAGAATTATTAATTATCAAAGTGAGATGAGCGAAAAATCTTGAACCTCTCCAATGCTTGATACCTAAACAGAAATGTTCAAACACAGTCAATGGATTTTTTTTTTTTTTATGTTAACCTTATTCATGGAAACTGCATTTTAACCTTTGATATATTAGAGCTGACTCATATATCAGTTTTATAAAGTCAAATGGAATTACATTACCCTGCTGGCCATTTGGCACTGTGGCTAATGAAGGTTGGAGAGAACTTGAGGGGTCTTTACCTCATCATTGGTGCCTATTTGAAGCCCCATGACATCACAGGCTGTGGATGTCACTGCTCTATATATAAAGCAGTGGTCTCAGGCTTTTGGACCCAGTGTGTGTGTGTGTGTGTTTTGTTCAGGTATTACTCATGTTGGGGGGACTTAAATCACTGAGCCACATTATGGGGGACAGCTCTTCCACATGGGGACAAGAGACACGGCCCTCATGTAAATCAATACTTTAAGGTTAGGTTAGGTTAGATTAGGGTCTGTGTTAGATACGTAATGGTTATCGTTGCAGTTAGAATAAGGAAATTGATGAGTCAATGAAATTTCCTTTGTAGTTATGGAGACACTGTGTGCATGTGTGTGTGGGTTTAAGCACAGCCAGTATGCTTTTCTATTTCCCGATCATACACCCTGCCTGCATATATCCCCTTCCACAAGACTGCATGTTTTCTGATCTGTTATGTAGGATCTGTGTGTATTGTCTATATGTTCTATGTGGGCGCGTGGATGAGTGGCTCTGTCTGTCTTGGTTTTGTTTAAGATATGTCTGTGTATGTGCAATGAACTTGAATAAAAGTGACAATTTATGAATTGTTATGAAGAAGCAGTTGACCACTTCCCCTGTCAAGTCAATCCATGTATTACATAGCGAAAAATCACCACTTAGTAAAATGATTAGTCATATTTCCTTTGATTAATATACGACTTCATTCAACAGTAGGCTATCTTAGCATAGTCCTGCAATATTAGAACAAGATTGGTTTCATCAGAGGTTAACTAAATCTATCAACCACCTCTCAGACAGACAAGATTTGAACATGATCCCAGCCTGTGTTGCTGTAACACATGACTCCTCAAATTCAAATAGGAGGTCCTTCTCTAGTATCCACCTATCTCATTTCTTTCTTTCTCTTTTATTAAAATTTCCTGGTGTAGGCCATGCTGCCCAGCAGTGCTCCCACAATTATCATTGGCTGTGCACATTCTTGCATTAACATACTGTTAACACACTCTGAAAATATAACAGGGGGAGTTTGTCACATGCTTCTGTTGAGTGCTCTGCTCTTAAATATGCTGCTTCTTTACAGCGTCTGCCTTTTTCTCTGCTACAATGATCATTTACAGCTGTTAACAGAATGTCTCTGTTATGTATAATTAATGGTACAGTATGCACTGTTTCAAAGAGGTTTATGTCTTTTGATCCTAAGAGGTTTATCCTCAGCTAAGTCTTCATTTTCAACAGAGAACTAATATTTTTTTCATCAGTTTTTTTTTTTTTCAAAGTCCCTCTTTTCTTGCTCCTTAACTTTCTTAAATGAACTCATATGCAGTAAGTCCTTACTGTAAACATGTGCAGTGGACATTGTGGTAATGTTTACCCAGCCTCCTTGTCAGTGTGAAGATTTTTCCATAAAAAGGGGCTATAGAAACATTGTTTATTGACATACTTTCTTATCTTTTGAGAGCATCTTTTGAAAGCTGTGTGTGTTCTTGATCACCCTGTTTTCCTCCATCTTCTCCTTCTTGGTCCCATAGGTCCCCTTACAAAGAAACACACTGATGATTTAGGTGATAGTGACCGCACGGACGACGAAGGTATTTTTTACCCTGATGCCAAACTGATTTGCATGACAAGGGAAACCAAACTTACCCTTTCTCCTCCAATTTTTATCTTCTTTGATTTTCTTACATTTCTTGTCCTTTTTTTGAAAGTGATGGACATTTTCTTTTTGCTCTTTACTCGTAAACTCTTTTTTGGCTGGATGTGTTTTGTCCTTTTCAGCTTGATGTCTTTAAAGTTTACATGTCTCCCACATTCTTTGATATTAATACTGTAATATAGATTCTCTGCTTGGATTTGTTTCCTTTACCTTTTCTTTCCTTTTCTATGTTGCATCCCACCAGCAGATCAAGTTACTATTAACCCGTCAGCCAGCTCTTAACACATTTTTGCATGTTTTTCTTTTAACTCGTCTGGTCTACAGAATTAGATCATGTACAAAAAAGATCAACCACTGGCTAACTGGCTTGCACCTATACTAACACTCAGTCTTGTTCATGGTTTGGGCGTCAAACCAAGAATCTTTACACAGCTCGTGATGAGTCAAAAACAACATGACAATACTTGGCAATTTCAGTTCAGGAAACCGTAGATGCTGCAGCGATGTGTGGGTTGTTGTGGATTCTGGCACACCACAAAATAATGGCACACCAGCGCATGAAGATAAGTTCTTGGTCAACCCCTCGCAGTGGCTGTTGGCTTGTGAACCTCAGTCCCACGCTGCCAAATTAGCTGTTTTATAGCTACGTGAAATGTGGATTGGCGAGTGAACCTGACAGACTTGGCAACCATGAATGAGCCAGCATTTGGGTGGAGCTGATTTCAAGTGGCATCACTGTCATTACAGTTTTACATGATCATCTGGGTTCTACATTTTAATAGTTTTTGGATAACACACAATCAAAAACGGTATACACACCTGCTCCGTTTCTATTATATTTTAATTGTGAAGTCCCACCCGAGTGGATTTCCCAATGCCCTAATTCTAATGACTGCTTACACAGTAGACAGTCATATAAATTTTACAAGCATCTCTGAGACTCAGATGGCCCAGAGGCAGAAATAATCTCAGTGGTAGAGTTAAATCTCCAGAGACCCCAGAATTTCTCTTAGTAACAGATTGAAGTCAAGAGGTAAAAGAAGACGGATCTGCCGTTATCAGATCCCTCAAGCTGAGGACAGCACGCCTGACTGTGTTTTTTTGCCCACAATAAATATTGTTTATATTTCTTACACATGAGTGCCGGTCTCTACTATTTCAGTATGAAAAGAAGACATGGTCCATTAACAATGACCTGAATCAGTCAGACTAAATGCTTGCTATTAAATGACATGAAAACACCGAGGTATTCCCTCTGTTCACATGAATGTAAACCCTTCAAAATGAAGTAAGTACAACATTAATACATCAGTTTTTCCGCCATTCTCCTTTTAATCCTCAATGACTTTTGGGTATATGTTTATAAAAAATGAATACTTAAGGGATCTGGTGGGTATCAGACACAAACTATAGGACTGAAACTTTTCAATTGCTTCTCTTGATATTTAAATTAAGTGCTGCGACAGTGTGCCAGAAATACATTAATCTCAATAATACAAAGAGACGGACCTTTCCTCAGTTGCCATAAACAAGAAGCCCTTTGAAAACTCATATTAGGAATAAAATGTCCTTGATAAAACCCTGAGATAGAGTCATAGCCCCTTAAGGCCGCTACAGTGCAACTTTAATGACAGGCAGAAAGTCTTAATAAGGCACCTCTACTGAATAATGTGACGAAGTAAACAGCAATTACATCCAAATAAGACTCACAACCATCCAGATCCCTTTGATGTGTGCCATCATGCTGTTTTTTTTTCCTGGTAGCTCACACAGACGCACACAAACACAGATACACACACACACACCAATAAGATTAGAGGGAGTCACACAGCTCACACAGATCTATTCAATGAAATCCCAGAAAGCTTCAAGTATTATCTCGATAAAGGATGCGGGGCAGACAACTAATCCAGTTTAATATAGAGGAAAATATGCTTGAGGACGCCCTCCATCCCCCACCCACCCACACCCACACTCACACAGACAGTCTGTTGCCCCATGCTGGCTGAGTCTGATCAGCTCGGATCGCCCCTCTCCATTCCCCACAGTGGTAGTTCTTGGTGCTCTTGCCTCTTGACCTCGTAGATGGAAACTCGCTGAGGACATCCTCGAAACTCCCCACCTCTCCCACCCAGCAAACCTTACAATCTCTTTATACTCAGTAAAGCTGGTGTTTGTAATCCCTTTGTGCTGGGAATAGAGATGTAAACAGGAAAGTCCCTGAGAGCTGAGGATTTGTTAGAAGCTCCACTTCCTTTTATTTATTTTTTTATTTATTTATTTTTCTTCCTACAGCGAATATTGCAAGAGTGGTTAAGTGTGTATACGGGAGATGCTGTGACTTGTGGTGTCTGGGAGGCTCTTATGGGGCCCTGGTACCCTATATAAAGTATTATACAGCAATACTCCAGATATGAATCGTACTATACACTATGGATAGATTACTTTGAGGGCAAAAGGATATAGATTTTGCTGACAGCAAGAGGGCAATCCTGGAACTGAGGGAAGGATCATAAAAGATCAACTGGGGAATGTGTTACCTTGTTCCATTAGGCTCGCCCAGAGGCTCCAGCTGCTGACATTTTTGCTTCACTTCAGCTGTGATGTAGCATGATATCACATACAGTAAAAGTAAAACCTCTTTTACCACTACAGTACCACATGCTGTCTGAAAATTAAAAATATAGCAACTCATATTTGATTACAAGCTGAGCACTGACAACTTTAAGTTGTAAGTGTAATAGATGGAAAACTGAAAAAACTGAATCAACTCTTCTTCAAACAATGAGTTTACTGCAGAGAAGCTCAATGTTTCAGTTGCACGGTCTCTCATAGATTCAACCATCCACCGTGACCTTTAACCAAAGGCATTTTGGAATGGTACTATGATGAGTTTCTTACTTATGCCACAGTGAAATTACACAGACTTTGATGGTAGATGCAGGAATAGAATCAAAAACAGACCATATTTTAAACTTTGGAAGCGACCATGTCCAATTCACATGTACACTTGCCAGTGTATTAAGCCGACCTAGTCCAAATGATTTTGGTCTAATGCAACAGTTCTCAAGTCATCCATCGTGAAGTTTATAATCTTCAGTTCTTAGTGAAATTGTTAGTTCAGGGGCTACACCATTTAGAGGACACACAGGCCAAACTAAGGGTGTAACAATACATCAAGCTACATCAATACATTGATTCAGTGAGTCAATAGCATAGATCCAACATCAATCAGATAACAATACCTTTCATCATTTATAAGACGTGCCATTATTTCAAAATTCCTCTGGTATGTTCTGGCAATTTCATATTTTATTTATTTTATTCTAAAACTGTTTAAATAAGCAGATTATATCATATCATACCCCTGAATTGAATCCTATCAAAATTGTTTAATGGCATAAATTGTGATATCAGGAAACATCAAATCACTGTGCATTGTGTTAATATGATATTGCAACATGATGAAACTTGTGATGTACAACTCTAGGCCAATCTGAAAGAAAAAAATCATAAAAAATGTTAGCTCCTATTTGCATTTGCATGACAAATTCACATGATATTATACGGTACATGCCAGTGGTAACATTAATAAGTAATATCAGCTTTTGATTTGTCTGGAAGTATTTGAGTCTGTGTTCACCACTGGGCTGCATTTTGTTTCCCGTTGCTTTTGCCGGGAGTCCCCACAGCTCTGCTCCTTTCAGCAAAAGGCTGAAGCCAGGATAAAAATGAATTAATTAATTAATTTGGGGGGAAAAAAACCCTGCTGCTCCTGTGTCTGCTGTTGGTTTGATAAGTCCTCTACACCGGCAGAAGTTGTTGAACCAGCCTAAGGGCATCTCTCAGGGTTTGCTCAGAGAAATCTAAAGCACCTGAATCTCTTTGATCATAACCTCATCCTTGGCGAAGCAATGATCTCCTCCATGTTGGCAAGTTACCTCTGACAAACTCTCTCTCACCTGTACATAAACATAGGAAGATTGAATGATCCATTCACTATGAGATTTCATTTCATTTTATCTCATCGCAAAAAGCAAGCTAGCTTTCATCTCGCTCCAAACACCTGTATTCAAAATGTATTCATTTAATGCCACTTTCAAGGGAGGAACAAAGGGGCATATTGACATTGCAAATAATTGTGTAAATGTTGGATGTTCCAGAAATCACCTTGAATACACCATTACCTCACTGCACATAAGAGTATGATGGGAAGAGATGAAATCTGCAATCAGCTGAATGAGGATTAATTGATAAGTTAGGGGAATGAAGGGAGAGGCTGGGGTTTAAAGGGTTTTTTTGGCTCTGAGTTGTGCAGTGGCAGCCAATGAAGGATGCCAGGAAACCATACTGAGAGCAAGCTGGATAGCATAAACTTAAAACCCCAAGGTGCCGTCTGTGTGTGCGTGCATGCGCACACGCATGTGCGCACCGGGACCTGTTTCTGCCAGTAAATCCAGGTAAAATCAGGTAAACCCATCAAATGCTCAACCTATTGCCAAGGCAATTTTATCCCAATCTTACCTCATTACCAATGACCATCAGAGACAATTCCAGCCATGCTGATGTACAGTATCTTGCTGCAGCTAATTGACATGCTCATGCGATACTAGTTGAGAGCACACATGCAGGCATGAGTGTCACATCACACACCTCCTGCATGGACTATAATGATATGAAAGCTCATCCATATTCTGTTTGCGCTCAAGAGTAAAAAGTAGGGATGTCTGATATTGGAAATGGTCCGATTTACGATAATAACCGATACCGATATTCAGGCTTTTTCCCCCAAAAACTAATTAATAATATTTCTCCTGTCAGGATTAACACATTACTGTATGCCTACTTTTATTGTGATGCTCCACTGGATGCATTACACAAATTAACAATGTTTAACAGACACAGTGAGAGAGACACACACACAGAAACACACACACACAGAGATGGCCAGAAAGACAGACAGACAGACACACACACAGACAGTTTAGTTTAATTTAATTTACTGGCAAGGGACAATGTACATTAATAAAACATTGTAAAAAACAAATGTAAATGCACCCGAGTTAGCTAAAAAAGCTAATCTTCATCGCCAGTCCCTCTGCCTGATGATAAAAGGCAACCTTCAAAAAAAAAGCAACAATGAGGTAAAATACCAAAGACATATTAATAAAATAAAAAAATAATTAAATTAATTAATAAAAAAAAGACAGACACAAATAGCGCTCCGACTGCATACGTTGTGTGTTGTACCGCAGAGCACGCTAATTGACTTCAATGGGGGTGCATTACCTGGCTCATTGAAACAGCCTATCATAGTGACTGGCGAACAGCCAATCATTTAACAGCTGTGTAGTTCGGTTGTGGCACCATCGCCATGTGTGTTTGTTTACAACAAAACAGTATGTAGTGAGAGCACGTTGACTATTATTGTGTCCAAAGCAGCGGCAGCAATTAAGTAGGGACGGTCTGCCACTACTTAATTTACTATAAAATCCAGGCATTACGTTATCGGATTTTCATTATCTGTAGAAAAAACAATAACAATATGGACAGATATTACATTTTTATGCTAATATCGGGCTGATATTATTGGACATCCCTAGTAAAAAGCACTGAAAAGTTAGTTAGATCCCTGCAGCAAACTTGTGGTTTGGTCATCACCATGGTCATCATAATCACTATCAATGGACATTACCATTGCCACCATCCATGTAAAGTGCATGTCAGCAACATTATCATCATTATCTTTGTCAACCACCATAATGCCAAATAAAGGCAAGTTCTAGTTACCATCATAACCTACCACCATCTGAAACACAATCATCATCATCATCATCATCATCATCATCATCATCACAGTACTTTTTCCATCATGTCACAATCTTGAAATGGGAATCATCATCAACATGTTTATGCATCATCATTATTATTTTCATGACTATCATCAGCATTACTGTATTGTCATCATCATGATACTGTGATCATTTTAAAGTTTATCACTGAGGCTGTCAGTTATCATTGTCACTACCTCTACCACCGTCATGGCATTATCATTTTCAGAATGATAATAACCATCATCATAACTGGTCTTGAATTTTTTTTTTAATACAGTATATCATTTTCTCCTTTTGTCTTCCCTCCTTTCCTATTGTCAGGGTACACAAATAACCCGACTGGAAGGCACACACACAAACGCACAGACACACACACACACACTTTCGTCATAATCCCCTGACCTTTTTTGTCAGGAGTTTCTGGAAGCCTTCCAGAGGAGAGTTATGATGTGCCGCTACACTGTGGCCACTGCCTGCTGCGACAGAGAAAGCAGCTATGAAAAAAAAAAACACTACAAAGGACATAGAATGATAGAAGTGATGTAATGAGCTCTGCACCGATAGGGACCACAGGGACAAACATATCATATGCACACAAACAGAGAGCATTTCACCTAGAAGAGACATATTCCTTATTTCCTGTTCGACATTTTTCTTTTCTTTTCTTTTCTTTTACCCTATTTCCTTTTGCTAATTGAGATTTTTTTTCCTTCTTTGTCATTGGTTTTGGCAGCTGTGTCTGTTTTAAATTTTCTGTTGGCAAGAAAACAATTTGTGGCCTTCTCCAGTACACTGTACAGAAACATGGATGTTTACTTTCCCCATCCATTTCTGCTACATAATGTCATGTTTCCTCACAAATCTAATACATTTACACTTTACTCACATGCACTGAAGGTGAGTTTTTCTTTTTTTTTTCTTATTAAACTAATTCAGTGAGGTAATAGTTTCTTTTCTTTGCTTTCTTTTCTTTTCTTTTCTTTTCTATATACTGCTAAACACATGTACTCAAGGGCACTCAACACAATTTAAAAGCATTTTTGAGCCACAGTCACAGCAGTGTCTGTTAGTCTGAGGAAGTTCCTTAAGAGTTGTTAAAAGTTTCTCCCTGAAGTGTTTACATTTTGCTACCCCCTGGATTTGGAGTATGTTAAACACACACTCCAGGGAAACCTACAGACACGAACATCATCATTTCTGCCACTTTCACTGTTTTATTTTTATTATTATTTTTCTCTCATCTCGGAGGTAACGCTTTTCTATTTTCTTGCTTGATGAATTTTTTATTCCCGGTAGACTTCCTGATCTCTCTGTGGACCCTAGTCCCTCAGTGGTAAAACATCAGTGGGATAAACGATGTGTGCTGCTGCATGTACTGATGGAGAGAGTTAGGATGTAAGATGAAAAGCTTCATCTCTGGAATACAGAAGATGAAAGTGAAACCTTGTTTTGAATGTGGGTTGCAGCATGTTGTTAGATCTCTCCAAGTCCTCTCATCCTTTTAGCTCACAACCCAACCCATATTAAAACTACGTCAAGGACTAAAGCTTTACAATACAGCCCTCCTTTTCCCTCCAATCAGCCACATTAATACATTTTTAAAACAGTTCTGCTGCTAATAGCAAGCTAACCGTTTTCCTGACCATGACCATATGCACATACGTAATCAATTATATATATATCTATTTAAACACACTTCATTTTTGCAATCTAAGTAATTTCAGCATGACAACTCATTATCTACAATGTATTTTATGTAGCTACTGTCTTATTACACTATAATTATGGGAATGATTGAACTGTAATTGAAAAGCTGAATCAACATCTTATACTTAACATTAAGAAAGTCTTTAAAAAGAAAAGTGTTCCACTCAATTTTCAGTTCTCTTTAACTTCCCCTGAGGCCAAAATGTCCTCACATGCATTATAGTCCTAAAATCTCTGCAAATATTTCTGCACAGCTAAACAAGCGTGGAGTGTTAGCGTGAATTCAAATCATAGTTTCAATGGAGCAGTGCCTTTTCATAAAATTGTCAAACCTAATATGCCATTTTTTTTTATTAGATTTTCTTCCAGATTAATTGCACAAGTTTTACCTCAACATGGTATGACAGTTTAGATTGCCACTCTTGCATGTTGACAGTCCATTGCCTGCAGGAAAATTAAAACTCACCACATTAAATATCCAGTTTCATTAAAACCTATATGGAATTTAGAATGGGTTAATAAATAAAGAAAACAACATTTTCCAATCACCACAAACATGTCACGGCCTTCATGTAGAAAAATGAACGGTTTGACGCCTCAAACTAACAAGGTCTCCACATTAAAAAGCCAGTGTGCCAAGATTACTCGGAAAAAAATATAAAATTAAAGAGGTGGCTAAAGCCCCCTAAAGGATTGAAATTGCATTTCTTGCTGTCACCTTCAATCTGTCACCTAATCAGTCCTTCTGCCTTCTCCACCTCCTCCTCTTCCTCTCCCCTCCTTCAGACATTAGGGAGAGTGGAAGCCCCAAGCCGGTGATGGTTTTCATCCACGGGGGCTCCTACATGGAAGGAACTGGAAATATGTTTGATGGCAGCATCCTGGCCAGCTATGGAAATGTGATTGTCATAACTGTTAACTACCGGCTGGGCGTCCTAGGTAAGGATCCTGCTCTAAAATGTGATACACACCCACTGCTCTTCTATTGTGTCTGCTCTTTCTTCATTGCTTGCTGGGGGATTCCTTCAGCTTGGCCTAAGGGCTAAAAGTAGGAATTAAATTTTTCAACTTTTCTCTCTATCTCTATTCTCTCTCATTGTATCAATCTATTCTGTCGCTGCTGGTTTCACTCTGGAATCTAGCTTAGTTTGAGACTCTCCGAAGTGGTTTTTATGTGTGTGTGTCTCTATTCACACTTTTTTTTCTTTCATTCATGTCTTTCTGTGATGGTTCCATGTGCTGAGATATGCAGAGAACTTGGTTTGGTATTCAGTAATTCAGTGTCCTTTTCCTTTTCTATCACATATTTTCCCTCATATTTTGTCATGAGTGATATTAGAAAAGTAAAGGCTCATATTTTCCTGCTGGATTATCATGTAGGCCTGTGGCTGTCCGTTGCAGTGCATGATGATATCTGTCAGATGTAAAGGACAGAACGCACAAAACACAATTCATGCAGTATGACATACTTCCACCGACGTTGTGATTTGTGACTTCATATCCATATAGCCTATTCAGCGTTGAAATGTTTGCTGGGCCATCACGAGCTGGCCTGGTTTCCACTGCTTTTTGAATCTACCCTCCCGTAATGCTTTCTTACATGTAGTAGCCTTTAATCTGTCATGGCAATGTCTTCTCTGATCATCCGTCCTTTCATTTTTTTTTCATTCCTATCTCTGTTTTATTCCTTCTCTATCTTATCTCTTCTCATTAGTCTGATTTCTAATTCCTTTTCCCCTGTGTATGGATGTCAGTACCTTACCCAGAGGGCAGGTATATACTGTGACACATCACAGAAACAAAGGTCTGCTGACTCGTACCTAAATGAGATTACGGTCTCATTTGTTTTATTGTAAGGAACCAATTTCATATCCATGTTGTTTTGGTTGCTGGGGGTTTTCTCCCTTTCTTATTAAACCATACCAGGATAAAGATATGGGGCAATATCCGCCTTTCACTCAACTAAAATACCATTTGTCTGGGGGCGTGTGTGTGTATGCGCATGTGTGTGTGTGCGCATGCATGCACACATGCGTTTGTGCGTGCGTGTGTGCGCATGTATCTGTGTGCTTATAAAGGATGAGCATAAAAGGTTTAAATGTGATTCTTTGAGATGTTGATGGCAGGAATGGAAAATGAATCACAATGTTAATGTTCTCTGCAGGTGGTCCGCATTGTCCCTCTATTCTCTCATCTGTTATTCAGGCGCTGATCTCTTTTATATGACTTATTTGTTTGCATTGCAAATAC